>NC_064628.1:48324336-48944586 GCF_023864275.1 Schistocerca cancellata | reverse complement strand
CTCAAAATGCTCTGACAACTCAGATGAAAAGGCCTTTCTTTGAATCTTGTAGTCCGCTGTGAGCATTCGTGGAACCCATCATGAGCACCTCTTTGAATATCCTAGAGTCTCGATCATTGCAGACGCACTTCCAATGCTGACCGACAACTGTAGAGCCAATTGTCAAGTTGTGATGTGCTGGTCAGCATGAATAATGGCATCCGCATGATTCAGCATGTCTGGAGCAATGGCTGTGACAGGACATTCCGAGCATGGCTGATCATGGAGCTCTGTTTCTCCATTTCCTGAGGCTGTAACTTTCCTTACCCATTTCCCAAATGTACTCCTACCACAACTGCAGCATCACATTCATTGCACACAAACATTTATGGATATTCACTACAGTTTCTTTTTCTGCACACAAGGATTCAATAACAGCACGCTGCTTGTAACACGAGTGGTATGTAGACGCCATCTTGATGCTGTAGTACGGCTCTGCGATCTGGCAGAACAGTTCGAAACTTCACCAGCACATGGAACAAACATCAAATGTGAAGCACCAACAAGGATGTTTGCTTATGTGTATTAATGGCTTTTTAAAACAATGTGGGGCACTACTTATTGAACAACCCTCGTATATAAGACAACAGGTGATCTTATGATGTTTTGGAGTGTTTTTCATATTGCGACTTGAGCCCACTGATTTAGGTTGAACCAGAATGGCTACGTCAACATTCTCTGTGGTCAAGTGTTGCCTCTTCTACTATATCTTCTTGATGAGTCTGCTGTGGACACCCTCGTCTTCCAAGATCACTGAAGATCATCACAACAGGGCAGTACATATATGTTCCTTGTTTGACGAATGCTCAGGCACCCTACCCTGCCTCAAACGCATATTACAGGCAAAGGTTGATTCAAGAGCTTTCTCATGAAATAGATAATGAAACCGGTTACTTAGTCATTGAAATTTACCCAATCTTAATTTCATTTAAAATATTTGGAACTATTTTGGCATAGCAGGTGGACTATAGCAATCAACATCCCCATAATCTGGTAGCTCTACAGGATCTAATCGTAACGAGCTGGGTCCTGGATAATCAGCTGGACATGACACACTTGAAGAAACTTATGGACTCCCTTAATCACTGATTTGCAGTTGTTATCAAGGTTACAGATGGCATTACATGGTATTCAGAGGATGTCTCCTGATGATGTATAATTTTTTGTTCAGCTGGCTTATGTCTTTCATAATTTAGTGATAGGGAATGATTTTATTTTTATTTTTTCTACTTCTACATTTAATGATGGCCCAATTCAACCAAAACCAGTTGTTGCATCTCAAAAAATGATCTAGACTACATTTTGTGGAAAAAAGATAATTTTATAGATGTTTTCAATTTTTCCAATATGTGAATTGTTAATGAGAGTGGATTGACATCAGCTACAGCTTTTGTTAGTTTACTTCACAGAATTTTTCAGCACTGGCTGTTTCTGCTGATTAATGTATAACTTGATTTGCTCCAAATGTGTGACGGCACCCTTTCACAATGGAATTTTCAGAATGCAATTTGTGAATAAGTCTATCATATGCTAAGGTATCACAAGCAACTCCAAACTAGCACTACTCACATTCTTAACTCAGGAAAGGGTGATCAGAACAATCTAACTGGTAATTTCCTGCACTTCATCTGGCCTGTTATTCAAGTGTCTTGGGATACCGACTTTCATACCAGTACATATACTTCCTCATAAGATCCGTGTTTAATACTGTATACCTAAAAGAAACTCAGCCATTTTTACTCAGTGGACTTGAGAAAGAAAAATGGCCATATTGACAATTCTCATTCTCAAATTTGTTTCCCTACAGTAACAGCAAAAGCTGCTCTGAACAAATGGTGATATTGCTTGTAATAAGTCTCTTGCTAGACTAGATATAATAATGTATAGGACACTAATAGAGTCAAACATCAGTAGTCAGCTAAGACATGGCTTAAATGCTCAAGATAACTTAAACATCAAATTCCATATGTACCAAACAATTTGATCAATTAAAAGGTGAGATGTGATTCTTAACTGCTCATTTTAATCTCATGTGGATTCTATGTTGTTATTTTTTATTCAAATTTTTATTGTTATTTATTGTTAGTATTTAATTATCTTCAACATAAAAGTAAAAAATGGGGAAATTAGATCAGATCACTAAATTACCATATTATGCCATTTCATGTAGTATGCCTGTTTTTAAATCTGGGCAACATAAGCTCATAAAATTCTTATTTTCATTATCATAATATTTTATGCAAGGTGAGGAAATATAAGTGTGATGCCTTACATACCTATAGCCTGACCACCAAAAAAATTTAGTTATACAATATACATAGTGATACTGAATGAAATAATATCTGTTAAGTAGGTTAACAGTACAGATAAAAAAATAAAATTAAAGAAATAAAAATTAAAGGAATCATACGTACTAACCTTAACAATGTCCCCTGTTGGCCTGAAGACAACTGCTGGAAGATCTTTTTCTAGCTCATCATTAACTAGGCAAACTCGATGAGAACTTCCTAGAAGAAGGAACAGAGCTTTGAAGTAACATCAAGTATTTCAGTCAGTAAGGAATACTACACACTTCTGTCAATATACAGGGTGGAGAAAAATTGTATCACGAAATTTTAACCCTGGATAGCTGATGCCAGTAGGAACCAGAATTACTAATGTTATGTAGGTTGACAATACACCATTTTTAAACTATGGAAACTTGACACCACATGCTCCGATTGGCCATGGGATTGCCCTGTTGCCATTCATCCATTGACAGGCAGCGCTATGGTTGTTGGTTCACACGTACAAACATCCCTCACTCCATCACTGCCCCAACGTGATACACACACGTGTCGACTATGTCTTGCTGTTTGTCTACATCTCATGTCAGAGGCATTATCACGTAAGTTTCACTTCGGAGCACACACACGTCACCTGCGATTTAGTCACACTGTAAGCATGGTGGCAGTTTGGTTTTAGTTTATGGACTAGCTGACGGCAATGCGCATGAAGCTCGACAGTTGTGTGAGGAACAGTACCCAGCAAGATGTCACCCACACCCGCCAACATTTACAGCAATTCACTGGTGACTTGGCAAAACAGGCTCTTTAGCGGGATATCATGGTGATGCTGGAAGACCTTGAACACAATGGGATGCTGCATTTGAAGACTGTTCTTGAGCACTTCGAGGAAGCACCTACGACAAGTACTCGAGTAGTTGGGCATGACATGGGTCTCACTCATTGGTTAGTCTGGGAGGTTTTGAGGGATGATGGCCAGCATCCATTTAGTTTTCACCCTGTCCAGGACCTAAATCCTGTGGCAGACTATGAACACAGGCTAAGGTTTTGCCAGTGGTTCCTGTGACGTGTTGCACAAGATCCCAACTTCTCCGCCATTGTGTTGTTTACCAATGAGTGCTCCTTCTGTCGGGATGGCCTTTACAACATTCAAAATGTTCACTACTCATCAAGGAGAAATCCTCATGTCACGTACGTCCACAGACACCAGGAGCAGTCTTCGCTCAACATTTGGGCAGACATTGTGGCTGACCATCTGATTGGGCCGATCTGTCTGCCTCCTCGACTTACTGCGGCAAATTACCTTCACTTTTTGCAAGACACTCTACTCGGCCTGCTGGAAGATGTTGCCCTGGACATATGGCTACGCATGTGGTTGCAGCATAATGGGGCACCTGCACATAACAGTCGTGCTGTGCGCAGATATTTAAATGAACTCTTCGACAGCCAGGTAATGGGAAGACGTGCTCGTAGGGCATGGCCCCCGTGATCACAAAACCCCACACCACTGGACTTTTTCCTGTGGGGATTCTTCAAGGTTTTAGTTCACCCACCCAGATGCAAACCACCTAGAAATGAAGATGAGTCAATGGATCACATTCAACATGCCACCCATCACATCAGGGCAATGCCAGGAATCTTTGAAAGAGTTCAGCCAAACACCGTTCAACGTTACCAAGCTTATGTCATGTTAGAGGGTCGCCAGTTTGAGCACCTACTTTAAGTAAACAATGTCCTAGTTACAAAAAGGCCCTTTTCAGGCCCTACACAATTTGTAAAAGACTTTCTGTACGCAAACTAACAGCTGTTGACAGTTTCGTTCCCAGTACTTCTTATCATGAAACTACAATGGATGTGTCGAGAACCCGGCAGATTTGCTTCCAGACCCCCAGAATGGAAGGCTGGCGTGCTACCAAAGAGCTTGCAGGCCACCTTGGATACATTGTGATCTTTGGCAGACAAAGCATTTTCGGTCAGGTGTTGTCCAGTGCATCTGGCAGTAGGACAATCCCTCAGCCAATCGGAACACGTGGCGCCAAGTTTCTGTAGTTTAAAAATTGTGCATTGTCGACCTAAACAAAAGTAGTAATTTTGGTTCCTACTGGCATCAGCCATCCAGGGTTAAAATTTCATGACACAATTTTTCTCCAGTCTGTATAGCTGATTACCACCTAAAACAATAAGTAGTGTTAGCTGCACTCAACTGATAGATAAACCATTGTTAATTCATAAAAGCACCTCAAGGTTGGAGATCATTCTATAAAGTAAAATGAAAACTAACTATCATTCACTACTGCACAGTGTTCTTTTTCAGGTGACTGTGTATGCTACAATGGTATGTATTCAAGATATTCATGGCAAATGCTACTTACTCATGATAATTAGGAGAAAAACTGTCAGAATTATTTTTTTCAACTTTCTAAGTATGATATTTGTTTATATTTGTCCGTTCAACCATGAGGAATATCCAAATATTACCGTTAATGCTTCTGCAGAAAACAAGTCATATCCACTACATGTGGGGGTGTACATGTATGTGATAGCTGTCCATGTGTACAAAGTGCAATTAGCCATTTGCTGACCTCTGACAGCCTCTAAACTATCTGCACCTGAGAACCACAAATGAATAGAAGAAATGAATAGAAGCAATCGACAAAGGCAGCCACAGACTGACACCTGTCCACATTTTATCTCCTCTTGTCATTTCATCTGAATCTACACAGCTACTCTGCCATTCAATTTATGTACATGGCAGAGGTTTCATAGAACCAATTTCAGATTATTTTTTGACCATTCCATTCTTGAAAAGCAAGGGAGAAAAATGAACACCAGACTCACTCTGTAAGAGCTCTGATTTCCCTCATTTTATTACAATGATCATATCTCAAATACGTATGTGATAGTTAACAAAACATTTTGGCATTCGGAAAAGCAAGCTGGTGTCTGAAACTTTGTGAAAAGATCTTGCTGCAATGAAGAATCCCTTTGTTTTAATGAATGAAGAAGCTCCGTCTGGATCATTATTTCCTTTATTAATAATAATCAGTTTCAATCTGCACAGCAGAGCATCTTCACACTTCAAAGTAGTGGTATGTCAACAAACTGTACTTCACAGTGGCAAATCTGTAGATGATCTGCTGAGCAGAACACCACCAGTAATCTCTACATATATGTGAATTGAAGTCGCTTGCTTGTGTCCATCTCCATTGCAGCCTAATCTCAGGAACTGCTGTATGGATTTTTATCCAGTTTTTACTAATTGATGCACAGATTTATGAAGAAGGTTTTTGTACATAATTTATACAAATGTCATACAAATTGTTTGAATTATGATGAATTCAAGTGAAATTGTGAAAACAATGCAACTGCCACCTACCAAACAGTTGAAATAACTTGAAAGAGCAGAAGAGAGAGAGAGAGAGAGAGAGAGAGAGAATGCAGCAAGCAGAATTTCACTTGCATCTAGTGTGGCAGTCTAGTGGTAGTGTGTGTAGCTGGAAACCTAAAAGTTGTGGGGATTGAATCTTAGCTGGGTCACTTTCATTCACTTTGTCTTTTAATCTAGCATTTATTTCAGACTGTCACTTCCTGCTTCCCTCAGATTACCAACTGCACTTTGCACTCTTAATTCACTGCATATTCTTTAAACAATGGGCAGAGATTTACTCATCTTTAAAATATAATAATAAACAAGACCAATAAAAAAAAGATAACCACCTCATCAATAGGCTGTGATGTGAGACTTATAATTTGAAATAATGAAATATTTAACAGGTAGGTTCCCTGTAGTCATTAGGGAACAATACCACAGCAAAAAAACATATGAATCCAAAATATGTAGTGTTTTATTTTTTATGCTACAAGTAAAAAGTTTCTGAAAAATTACTTCAGCAATTTTGCTTTGTTTACATACAGTACTTCTTTCAGCAGAGCAGCAGATGACTCATCTTCCAGCTTTCTGCCTTCCTTGAATCAAACCCACATGTAGACACGTGTCTTTGTGTGGCACAGAGAAGAAGTCTGCCATAAAGAGCCCACAGCAAAGAATTGTGGCAATAAGTCTCAACAATGCACCACATTGCTCACTAAGCTTCACAGGAGGAGTACTGTGACACAAGCTAAACAAGTGCATGATGTGTGTTTTTCCTTATTTTTTCTTTAATTTGTGCCACTTCTGTCAGCCTCCGATATATACTGAATCACACACACACACACACACACACACACACACACACACACACACACACACACCTTCATTGTCAAGAGATGTCACTGCAAAAATCAATTCGACATGGAATGCATAACATTCATGCCTCCAGACAACTTTCCAGCCATGTGCTGCTTCCATCGCACAAGTTATATAAAAGTGATGTTATTCAGTTACTTAACATTGTTCTCTGAAATCTGTTCACAACTCTACATAGCAGGCCACAAAATAAATACACTACACCATGCTAATCGTATGGAGTTCCTGTGACTTGTGCCAAGCTGCACTGGATTGTTGTTGGTTGGTTGGTTGTTTTGGGGTCTCTCATCGGATTAGGGAAGGACGGGGAAGGAAGTCGGCCGTGCCCTTTGAAGGGAACCATCCCGGTATTTGCCTGGGGGGGATTTAGGGAAATTACGGAAAACCTAAATCAGGAGGGCCGGACACGGGATTGAACCGTCGTCCTCCCGAATGCCGGATTGTTGTTCCTTAATGAGGTGACCAGTACGGGGGTGATACAAGACCCATGCTTCTGACTGCCAGGATGGCTATGGCTCCCCACCTGTGTATTGGGCAGGCATGGGCTACAGGAGTGTATCAGCAGAGGTCAGAT
Organism: Schistocerca cancellata; assembly: GCF_023864275.1. Classification (NCBI taxonomy): domain Eukaryota; kingdom Metazoa; phylum Arthropoda; class Insecta; order Orthoptera; family Acrididae; genus Schistocerca; species Schistocerca cancellata. Next base: position 48,937,442 of record NC_064628.1, on the reverse strand, counting down.
GGTTGCAGCAAGACAGACATTGTGCCTGACAACTCTTTATTTGTACACCAAACTTGGAGCAGCTACAGATATGTGACCTCATGTGGTGGTGCAGCCTGGCATCAATCAACGTTTCTGTGATCCATGGCCTAGCCAGGGAGCTATACTCCACAGTGGCACACACTCTTGGTGGCAATGTGGCTGCTGGGCTCTGCTGACATACTGGGTGCTGGTGGACAAGGCCCTGAGGCTGAGCTGGTGATGGTTGACGAAGCCCGTAATGCTGCGCTGAGTAGCAGCACAGAGATGTGGCGGCACAGTGCATCGAACGCGTCCTCAGCATACGGGTAGCAGTTTGATGATGACAACAGCCGTCCAGCAGATGTTGGAGGGTCCAGCAGCACTGCGGCCACTGTGTACAGACATTGGCTCAAACCTGTCCCTGGTAGTTCAACTGATGCATATAAATCACATCCCGGTGACTGTTCAATTTACTGGCTGGCAGCAAAGGACTGCACCATCAGTTGGCACATTGCTGCACTGCATGTCATTATGGGAGCCTTGCCACATGTTGATGTAATGACACACACATTCTGCAGGTCATCTGTGTCATCAGCTGTGTGCCTTCCTGATGGTAATCGGAATACTGTGTCCCTAACTCCTTGGTGTCATTTAATTAGACCATTCCCCAACAAAAGAAATAGTGATCAAGACGGTGTTTTTTCATTCTTTGTAACAACTGAGATGATGGTTCCTGAGACATGGCATCAATTATGAAACTTCATTTTAATGATTGTCTCCACAACTTGCACAATATACGCATGACACTATTTTGTCTTTTTAGCGATAATACAACATGAGCTGCCCTTTCTTGAACTATTCAATGTCCTCCATCTGTCTTACCTAGCAAGGATCCCATACCATGCAGCAATACTCCACAAGAGGATGAACAATCATTGTATAGAAGCTTTTTAACAGATTTGTAGCAAGTGTTCTGCCAATAAAACACCGTATTTGAATCACCTTATCCACAATGTTTTCTATGTTTTGGTTTCAATTTGAGTTGCTTGTAGATGTAATCCCTACATATTTAGTTAAATCTATAACCATTACATTTAAAATATTTATTGTGTGACTGAAATTTAAAGGAATTTTTTTAGTCCTTATGTGGAGGATCTCACATTTTTATTGTCTAGGGACAATGACCACTTTTCACACAATGCAGGCATCTTGCCTAAACCATTTTTTATGTCTGTCTGATCTTTTGGTGACTTTCTAGACAGTGTAAACAACAGCACTGTCTGCAGACATTCCGAGACAGCTGCTCAGATTCCCTTGTATATACAGATTAAGAATAACAGAGGCCCAGAAGCACTCCCTTGAGGAACCCCAGATATCACTTGAGTTTCATTAGATGACTTCTTATCAATTACTATGAGCTGTAACCTTTCTGAAAGTAAACCACAAATTCAACTGCACAACTGAGACAGTATCCAATAAGCATGCAATTTGAATTGAATCCATTTGGGAGGAATGGTGTCAAAAGTCTTCTGGAGATCCAGAAACACGAAATCAACATGACATCCCCTGTCAAGAGATTTCGATTATTTTATGTGAAACCGCACTCATTACATCTCAAAAGATCATTTTCTTCATGATATCTCTTAATGTTGGAACACAGTATAAGCTGAAACACAGTACAAGTTCCAAAATGCTACTAAAAATCAACGTCAATTACATGGGTTTGTAATTCAGCAGATTGTTTCTATTTTATTTATTGTATAGTGATAACACCTGTACAATTTTTCAGGCTTTAGGTACAGATCTTTCAACAAGTTACTGGTTGTATATGATTAACGAAAATGGAGCTATTGCATCAGTATACTACAAGACAAACCTAGTTGGTTCACAATCTGCTTCAGGAGATTTGCCTTTATTAAGTGGTTTAAGTTGTTATGCTACAATGAGGGTATCAACTGCCAAATTACTAATTTTGGTAACTGTTCTTGATTCAGATTCTGGACTAGTGGTTCCTGAAAACCATGTTCAATAATTCCACTTCAGTGGCACTGTTGTAAATATCATTATGACTGTCACCATACAATGAAGCTATTGTGTCTTTCCACTGGTGTATTAACATATAACTATAATTTTTTTTCAGATTAAACTGTATAACAATGAACATGCACTTTCAATGTGAGTCCTATATGATGATATATTTAATCACACAATTACAAAATGAATTTTCAGTCTGCTGAGGAGTGTGCACTGGTTTGAATTTCCCTGTCAGATTAAACTGTGTGCCGGACAGGAACTTGAACCCATTATCTTTGCCTTTTGCGAGCAAATGCTCTAGTCTCGAGCAACCCAGCGATGACACAGAACCAACCCTCACAGCTTTACTGCCAACAGTACCTTATCTCATACCTTCCAAAGTTCACAGAAGTTCTCCTCACTCTAGAAACAAGCCCCAGGCAGTGGCTAATCCATGTATTTGCAACATTCAGGAGAACTCCTGTGGAGTTTGGAAAGCAGGAGAGAGGTATTGGTGGAAGTGAAGCTGTGAGGGCGGATCATGAGGTACACTTAGATAGCTCAAAGGTTGAGCATTTGCCGGCAAAATGCAGATGTTCAGAGTTCAAGTTCCAGTCTGGGACACTGTTTTAATCTACCATGAAGTTTTAATAATGTAACAATACAAACAGAGGAAATGCCTGGTCTCTTACACTACTTGCAGTTTTTGCATATCTTAAACTCATCTAACATTAGTATGGAGTGCAGTTCGCTGTGATCCTTAGAATGCTAGAAGTGGTTCAGTGGAGTTGGAATATGATGTAACTAATTTCACAGGTGGTCCTGTCTGAGCTGGTCAGCAGATGTACAAGGTCTGTTCAAAAAATTCCAGAACTTTGTCCACATAATTTTTCTACACTTACCTTGTACTTATTGTGCGCGGTGTTCTTCAAAATACTCTCCTCCACAACTGACACACCACTCCCAATGTCGTTTTCATTTGCAGAAGCAGTCTTAGTATGCCTCTTTTTGGGTCACGCAAAGCGCCGTCTGTGAATTTTCTTTCATCTCATCTATTATTGAAAATCTTCGTCCCTTCAATGGAAAATAAAAAAAAAGTCCAGAAGGCAGGTCTGGAGAGCAGGGAGGATGAAACAGCACAGTGAGTTCATTTGTTTTTTTTTGTGCAAAAGTGACCCACCAACAGGATGAATGTGAGGGTGCATTATTGAAATGCAAGAAGCATGTTTTGTCTTGCCACATTTCAGGCCATTTTCTTTCCACATTTTCCGACAGGCGTCGCAACACGTTTGGATAGTACCATCAATTAAAAGTCTGTCCCTGAGGCATGGATTCATGATGAACTAATCCTTCAAAGACAAAGAAAACTATCAGCATGGCTTTGACATTTGACCTGACCTAACACAATTTTTTTTGTCTTGGAGAACCTTTCCCAACTCATTGAGAAAACTGAACCTTGGTCATCATTATAACCGTAGACCCATGTCTCATCACCAGTTACGATTCTCTTAAGGAACATCTCATTCTCATTTGCACCATCCAAAAGCTCTTCACAGATTGTGAGGTCTTTCTGGTCTTTACTCATGACCCGTGGGACAAACTTTGTGGCAACATTCCAAGATGCTGTGTAAGGATTTCATCACTAGACCCAACTGAAATGTTACATTCTTCTGCAATCTCTTGGACAGTCAGTATTTGATTGGCACACACAATTTCGTTGATATTCCTGACATATGCGTCATCAGTAGACACTGAAGGTTGTCCTGAATGAGGGTCATCTTTAACTTCTGCTGGCCATTTTTAAGCCATATGAACCATTCATAACTCTGAATACTGCTTAAGCACTCATCACTATAGACTTCCTGCATCATTTGGAATGTCTTTGTAAAGGTTTTCCTGAGTTTCATGCACAATTTAAAACAGACGTGTTACTCCTCTAACTCTGCCATCTCGAAATTCGCAGACTGTGCGAACAACATTCTGCTCAATACAGCACTGAACAATAACTAACAGACATACAACAATGAAACTTCTAGCAGTTAGATATTAAACACAAGCATGTCCATGGATGCCAACCAAATTCTGCTCCAACACACCATTGGTGAGAAATTACGAATGTTGCAGAATTTTTTGAACAGACCTCATATGGTACTGGTATTGCATCTGGGCCTTCCACAAGGATATGACCCTGGACAGTTGAGACGTAAAGCTGTATTATGTGGCTACGGGAATACCACATATGTAGAGGTGGGAAAGATAGTGAGAAAAAGGCATCACCACAGCCCTTTCATGTGCCAACAAGTTGCACACCAGCACAATCTTTTTTAATCCCCTACCACACTGTTCCCACCTCCGCTCATCCTACATTTCCTTCGCGTTCTCACACATATCCAAGGGAACACTGTTAGATCATGCCCAGACAGGCTGCTGTGCCAGATGACAACAGTAATGCTCTCTCTCTCTCTCTCTCTCTCTGTGTGTGTGTGTGTGTGTGTGTGTGTGTGTGTGTGTCTTGTTAGAGACATAGACGTATCAAAAGCTAGGGCTAGTATTTTCCATTTTGCAGTGACAAGAAGTTCAGCTCCTGAACATAAGTAATTACCAGCCATAATGTCTCCTTGTAAATTTAACAGTTTTCTCAACTGAACTTTCCATTTGATATGATGACTCTATTCAAAAGTTTAACATTTGGTCATCTTTTCAGTGTGCCTGTCTGTTTGTAACTTACCGACCTGTTTCTTCTTTTGCTTTACTTCTTCTTGATGATTATTAGTAACTTTGACCCATTATCAAATGATTCTACATGGTGTTCATAATTAAACCTTCATTACTTGAGCCAGTGTAGACAGAAAACTATTTACCTTATGGGTACCAAACTTTATCGGAACAATGTTCACACTGTGCATCACAGGATTTGCATTGTAAGCAGTTTTAGAATCATGACTTGCTGTTAGGCATCGGTACTGATACCTCAACTTAGGGTTGAAACAGAAGCATCAGATTGCTGTAGAGTTAGATACAGTCAACATGGGTCTGGACAAGGTGAGCACAACTTTACTCATAAAGCTGTTTTTATCAAAACAAAGCAATAGTGCTGCTGCTGTTTGTAAGTATTGACACAATTAAGGAATACAGAGAGGTCCTCTTTTCATACCAGCGCTGAAGAACATGATTCGGAAGTTCAAATTAACTGGTCATTTGGTAACTGCTTCTGGCAGCGGCCGACAGCCAATTGTGCTGCAAATTGTTGAAGGAAATATTGTTGCCATGGCTGAGAATGCTGGACAAAATATGCAATTTCCAAACAATGCATGAGCTGTCATGAGAGCTGAACATTGCATGGTCAACTGTTCAAAAAGTGCTGTGAACAATTGTAAAATGGTATCTCTAGGGTGGCTCCACCCTGTTGTGGGTGGTCATCACCTTGAGCATCATCTGTATCCTGGAACGTAAATACAGTACACAGTTAACAGATGTTACCCTGTCATGTTGGAATTAAAATGTGTTTCTTTCAATGGTTTATTCATTATTTCTCTTCTACATGTCTTTATAAATTTTTCCACAAAGTTCCATTGACCTACGATCATTTGTTTTTCATTTAGCCCCTATAAAATAGCAAAATTTTAATTATAACCACCCTCTGCTCAACCTAGATGACACTAACTTTTACTTTTTTTCATATTTATTGTTCATAAGCACTTTAGACAATCAACTTGGTTGTCATGAACTATTTCAATTTGTCATCACAGGTCAGTGAGCTACATACGCTGTTATTAGCTTATGGAACATTAAGAAATGACATCACAAATGAAAAGTTGTTTTGAATAAAACCTTACATATTTACTCCTGCATACAGACTGACTGACACTGAACATTATATTATGATTATCATATACTGAATGACTAACAACATAGTGCCTGTGCTAGTTGAAGACAACTGACATAGAAATTTCCTTATCGACTACCTGGTTTTAACTGCCATGGCTTATTGTGCGACATTTAGTTACAGACAAACCAATTACCGAAGTAACAACATATTGAATTACATTCTGAATATTAACATAAAAGACAGAAAATGTAAAAGAAACACAGATGCAATTGGCAGTGACATAAATTTTGTTTAGCTAAAGGCTGTGTCCTTTTATATTGGTATAAATGAAACTATTTTATGAGAGGGAAGTTTTAACATGCAATGAGATTTCCAAAGCCCACCAAGAAGTTGCTGCAAAGTTACATTCTACAATTTGGATATTTCATAAACTAACATGTTATTTTAAGAATCAGAAAAATTGGGGCTACAAAACTATAACAGTAGATTTTGGAAACAATTGCATTTTAAGAATGGAACATTCTGGAATATGATACTTTTGAATATGAATAACTTTTGAAATATTACAGTTTTAGATAAACTAAAACATTTTTTTGAAAGAGAGGGATCAGAACTTTCAATTAAGATATGTCAATGCTACAACAGAGAATTATTAGCATGGTAGAAATTTGATGTGCACACAGTTTACCGGTAATATAAATTACGACATTTCTTTACATAAAGTATTTCAATGTGAACCATTTATGCAACTGCCGTGAATAATCGATAAATTATGTTATGAATAATAAAGTTCAGTATCAATAAGAAATTAGTTATTTTATGTAATTATGGTATATGCATTATGAATTAAAAAAGATCAGAAAAAGAAAAAAAAATTATATGGATATCAGGACTGGTGTAAGAACAAGTAGGAGAATCCCACCATGCTCTGTTGCAGATGCTCAGTGGTTTTTCTATTTTATGAGCAACGATATACCTTCATATAGATAATTATATCCCATACTTGATTCTTCTTTAAATGTAAAGTAATAATCATCTGAATAACATAACTACATGATCTGAAGATTGTTAAGTCATAAACCTGGAACTTTTATTTTTAAAGCCCTACTGGCTGTTTATAAATCAACTTTTCTGTTGACTGATATGTTAAGTTATGTAAGTTTTAAGCATTCACTTTAATTTACATATACTTCATGCAGTACACTGTTTCATATTGGTGCCCTTATTTATTTCATTAGTTACTTGAGGTACTTTTTTGTCATTATTTTCTCTGTGAAGAATTCACATTGCATAAAGCAAAGATGTGCATCACTCAAAGCAAGAAAATTAAATGCTAGCTTAGTTTTCTGTCTTTCTCAGTACCTTGAATTCTCAACTGGCTAAATTCTTTATTATCATTATCATTATTATTATTGTTATTAGCTGCAGACATAATAGTAGTAGTAGTAGTAGTAGTAGTAGTGGTGGTAGAGGTAGAGGTAATAGTAATAGTAACAGTAGTAGTAGTAGTAGTAGTAGTAGTAGTAGTAGTAGTCATAGGAGGAGGAGGAATCGAAGTTTCAATGAAATTTATGCTCAAAACGGTTGAACATCTACTAGATTTCTTCATAAGCATCTCCTGTTTGTCCAGTTGATGAAGCTTGCAGATATACATCATCAATACAAAAGAAACAAGACTGCTCAGATTATTACTGAACTATTTGTTCATTACATTAGGGTCTAACTGATTTATTAACTTGTATTATGGCCTTTTAGTGGAAAATGCCATGTAGGAAGAAAATAACAAATGATATTGCAAATTTGTGTATCAATTATGTTCAGTGGTAGTCATCTTCAAACTAGCACCCTTTTCAGTCCTAAAATGTTCCTTCAAATGCCCAAAACATATCTGCACCATGTGTTCCATGAGACTATGAAGGAGCTTTCCAGTGGAGCACAAGAATATGTATGTAATCATTTTCTCATCATCTCCTGATGAGCTGTCCAGTTTTGATGAAAACTGTAATAATAAAGAGCACAGTTTGAAATCAAAAAGCATTTGTGCATTAATGCCAGAACAAATAGGTCTTTAGTAATGCAGCAGTTTCATTTCCTCCCCATCTTATTTTTCTTCTTCTTCATAAGGCTGGTAGATTAATGAACATACTGAACAAAATTGTTTATTCTCTGTGTCTAGTTGTTCTCTTTTGATTATTCAGCCATCACACAACCTCATATATAAGTTCACTCAGTTTTTTTTATAAAAAGTAAAATATAAACCTGTGATATCACATTAATGGGATGGGCATATATATTCAGTTCTAGTAGAGAGAATCGTAGAGACACGAATTTTTATCTCTTACAAACAGCCTACAACTCAGTAAATCTATAGCTAATCCTCCTTTTACTTTCCTATTCTTCTGACAGAAGGGACATACACCTGCTATGAGCATACAGTGAAACACAGTCGCTCCGCATATACATGAGATTTAGAACCTGTAGTCCTTCTTATCCCAAATACAACAAGAGGAAACATCACTGTCTCAATATGGGTGTCCAACAGCAAAAGTAACAATAAAGTAACAAATAAATGGATGATTAAGAGGTCACTATCATACTTCGGTTTTAGCCTTACCAATGTACATGTGACCTTCTCCAGCAGTCAAAACATTTCCTTGTTCATCTCGTACTTCCATCAATGTTTCTGACAGAGGTTTGCCAAGAGGTACTGTCATTGCTTCTTCTGCATCAAGCTCAACACGCTGGAGGGATGCCCAACATGAAACCTCTGTGATGCCATACGCTGAGAAAACAGCAGGCCTATAAAGAGTGTATTAGTTCTTCATTGAATATTGCATGCTAAACAGATTTTTAACAAATAATTATACAGTGTTAAATTACTACATTTTACACTAATTAGCATGACATAATTACTACCATTTTTGTTCTGAAATAGCATGCAAAAAGAGTCAAGCAACATACACTGATTGGCCAGAACATTACGACCACCGACCTACTATCGATATAAAATGGCCATGCAATAGAACAACTTTATGGGTGTTAGAGGAGTGCTGTGATGAGTGTCTTCAACATGTAGTGAAACCACGTCCAGACATCAAGGGGTTGGGTAACCTCCCCTCATTACACATAGTCGGACATCGTAGGCGGGGCAGTGCGGTAAAACAGGATAGGCTGTGAACAGTGGCGGAACTAACATCAGACTTTAATGCTGGGCAGTGTACAACTGTGCACTGAACACTCCTAATGATGGGCCTCTGCAGCTGATGAGCCATGTATGTACCAATGTTGAAACCACGACATCAGCAACTACCACTAAAATGGACACGTGACCATCAGTACTGAACATTGGTGCAGTGGCAGAGCATTGCATGGTCTTATGAATACTTATATCTTCTTCATCATGCCAATGAGAGGATGCAAACCTGTCTTCCAGGGAACAGCTCCTTGACACCTGAATTGCAGGATGGAGACAAGCTGGTGGTAGCTCCATTACGTCCTGGGGAACATTCACGTGGGCATCGATGGCTCCAGTGGAGCTCGTACAAGGCACCATCAGGGCCAAGGAGTATTGTACACTGGTTGCACGCCATATACACCTCTTCATGACGATCATGTTTCCAACGGCAGTAGCATTTTTCAAAAAGATAATGCTCCATGTCACAGGGCCAGGAATGTGATGGAGTGGTTCAAGGGACACAGTGGCGAGTTCCAATTCATGTGCTGGCCCCTCAACTCACCAGATCTGAACCCGGTTGAACATGGTGTCAGAGCTCATCACCCCCCCCCCCCCTGAATTTATGGGAATTAGGTGACTTGCGTGTGGAGATGTGCCATCAGCTCCCTGTAGTGACCTACCATGGCTTCATTACTTCCATGCCACACTGCATCGTTGCTGTTTTATCCGTGCCAAATATGGTCATACTGGCTATCAGGTAGGTGGTCATAATGTTCTGGCTCACAAAATAAACATGAAAGTGGAAACAGTGAAAGTCAAGATGATAATGATGCTTACTGACTGTCATTCTTCCTACATGTCATTCACAAATGGAACTGGAAAGGGAAGATGGTGGTGGTTAGTGTTTAACGACCCGTCGACAACAGTGTCATTAGAGGCGGAGCGCAAGCTCGGGTTAGGGAAGGATTGGGAGGAAAATCGGCCATGCCCTTTCAAAGGAACCATCCCGGCATTCGCATGAGGAAAGGGAAGAAATGGCAATGGTGCACACAGTACCCTTCGCTACACATTATAAGGTACTTGTGGAGGAAAGAAGGACAAAAAGCATCTTTTTTTCATATATGCACACTGCAAGTTACTTTAAATTGCAAAATATATTATTTTGCTGCAACACTGATGACAATAATTATTTTAGCTTTCACTGAAATGTACTCACTACAATTTTCACTTATTTTAGAGAGCCAAGGAACAACACTATAATAACAACCTATTAGCCAAATCATTTAAACCATAAGTGCACAGATAAGTGTACATCCAAATCTCACCAGCGCGTACAGGTAACAAATATAAAACACTTCCTCAAGAAAAATTAAAAAATTTAAGCCAATAAATTTCAACAGATTTGTGTCAACAGCAAATTTCTGAGAGAAGAGAGTATTGACCAGCCATTTTGTACAATATTAAAAACCAAGTGTCACACAAAATATGAAAATATCTACCTAAGTGACAATCAGTACACCATAACATCTTACTAACTTGGAAGAGGACTGATAAAGTCAGGTGGTAAGATAAACTGAGCACTGCTTAATTTCTCTCACTTTTACCCTATGTCTTCCAACAAGGGATAACAGTCTCTGTAACCTATTCACTGAAAACTGTATTAATGACAAGTGACTAATAACTGAAATTATTACAGTAACATGTAATGGTAAAAATAGTATGAACTAATCAGTCAATTTGAAAGTGCTGACACCAATCATTAGAAAATAATCATTCCACTATTTCAAACAACCTAATTCATTTTTCTGAAAACAAATTAATTGGAATGATAACTGCAATTAAAGTTCTAACTTATCCAAAATTACTTCTGCCATCTGAGCCAGTATACCTGTTAATTCCAGGATTTGAGTTTATAATTTTGTTGCCCTTATTTTTTAGAACCAGATACAATCCATCATTATTCAATAAATCAATTAATTAAAGAATTGGCTAAATGAACATAATCCATACTCAAATCATAAATGGAATAGTAACTCTCACTGCTACATTTTCATGACCAAACTGTTGAACTGATTTTGATAAAATTTGGCACAGGGCTTGAACCCCAAAGAATAACAAAGCCTACTTAAAAAAAAGGGTGAAGTAGGAATGTTTATGACTTGGAATGTTTATAAATTATTCAGTGGCAGTGCAAATCCAATGTTTACTCATGCACATGGTTTCTGAAATTTTAAAAAGAATTACTATACCACCTGTTGAAGCTGGACAGTTTTCACAGAAAAATATCTGTGGAAATAAGACAATGAAAACAATCAACATTTGACAAAATAATTTAATTTGATAGATAAAAAAATCTACTCACCACGCAGCACCAGAACACACACACACAGAAGAAAGTTATGATTAGACAAGCTTTTGGAGACAGTAGTTCCTTCTTCAGGCAGAAGGGTTGAAGAGGAAGGAAGAGGGGTGAAGGAAAAGGACTGGAGAGATCTAGGGAAAGGGATTTTGAGAAAGTCACCCAGAACAACAGGTCAGGGGACACTTACCAGACAGGATGAGAAGGAAAAACTGCACAAGTTAATCAGAATGAAAAGCTAAGTGTATTGTATGTAACATAGATGGGAGAGGGACAGTGAAAAACAGATGGGTAAGTCAATGAAAGATGTATAAAACTAAAACAGAGTAAAGAAAAGATCAGTTACCACGAAGAAATGCTGAGACAGAAGAAATTAATGTAAATTAAGAGCAGGTGTGTGGCAAAAACCAAGGATATGTTGTACTGCAAGTTCCCACCTATGGAGTTCTAAGAAACTGGTGTCTGGGGGAAGAATCAAGATGGCACTTGAGGTGAAACAGGTACTGAGATCACGACTGTCACGTAAAGCATGCTTTGCAACAGGATATTCCCTGTTGACAGTATACACTCTCTATGTCCATTTAACCTAATTGATAATTTGGTGGTAGTCATGCCAATGTAAAAGGCCGAACAGTGTATACATAACATCTGATACATGATGTGTCATTTCACAGGTGGTTCTCCCTCTGATAGTATATGTTTTGTCAGTGACAGGGCTGATATACGTGGTGGTAGGAAGGTGCAAAGGACAAGTCTTGTGGTGGGGATGGTCACAGTGGTAGGAGCCATAAAGTAGGGAGATAGGTGCAGTAGGAGCATAAGGTCTGACAAGAATATTGGGGAGATTGGGAGAATGACAAAAAGATCTTCTAGATGTGGTGGGTAAAATCTCAGACAGAATGGATCTCTTTTCAGTGCAAGATTTTAGGAAGTCGTGTCCTTGTCAAAGTAGCTGAGTAATACATTCCAGACCAGGATAATACTGAGTGACTGGGTGGTGAGCTCCAAAGTTATTTTTTGGAGGGATCAGCAGTACCAGGACTGGATGTGATGGCTCAGGAAAACTGCTTTTGAACTAGACTGGTGGGGTAATTAGGTCTAGTGAAGGCTGAGGTATGAATGGTGGTGTATTGCTGTAAAGAAACTGCATCAGAACAAATACGTTTGCCTCAAACGCCAAGGCTGTATGAGAGGAAATGTTTGATGTGGAAAGGATGGCCAGTGTCAAAATGTAAGTACTGTTATTTGTTAGTAGGTCTATCGTGGACAGAAGTCAGTAGAAGGCCTTGGGTGAGGATGAGAACATCATCACAGATAGTGGAATAGGATTTGGAATAGGACCATGTGAAATTTAATTGAGAGATGGCATTACGAGATTCCAGGAATTTTAACAGGTCAGCCTCACCATGAGTCCATGTGACAAAGATGTCATCAATGTATCTAAAACAAACAAGGGCCTGAAGGCTTAAGGATCCCAGAAAAGCTGCCTCTAAGGTTGGTTTTGGAAGGATCCATCCTGGTTCCCTTGGCTGTACCCCTGATTTGTTTCTATGTCTGCTTCTCGAAGATGAAGTAATTGTTGTTAAGTGCAAAGCTGGTTAAGGTGAACAAGAAGGATGTCATAGGTTTGGAATAATGTGGATGCTGATTGAGGAAATGTTCAGCAGCAGTCTGACCACGTATATGGAGGAGGGAAAAGCAGGGTGTGTAGTGAGACAGAAATGGATTTCAGATGATCTAGGAAATGGCTGGTATCTTTGACATAGGAGGGAAGTCTTTGTACTACGGGTTGCAGTTGTTGATCAACTTAGGCAGATATACTTTTGGTGGGTGCCTTGAAGCCAGCAACTGTAGGATGGCCAGTATAACTGTGTTTGTAGATCTTAGAAAGAAGGTAAAAGGTGGGGATCCATGGTTTGGATAGGGTAAGAAGTTCTATGGATTGAGGTGTTTGTCCTTGTGAGAGGCCTGAGGTTTTAAGCAGGGACTGCAAGTCATCTTGAATCACAGGGATGGGATCTTGATGGCAGATACTGAATGTAGAGCTATCAGACAGCTGGCCTAGACCTTCTCTAACATACTCCTTTTTGTCAAGTACCACAGTGTTAGATCCTTTGTCTGCTGGGAGAATAATGATGGAGTCATCAGGTATTAGGGAATATACAGCCTGAAGTTCTGCAGAGGACATGTTAGGGTCATGTAGGGACCTGAGGAAGGGTTGCAAAGCAATGCTGGATGTGAGGAGTTCTTGGAAGGTTTGTAAGGAATAATTTTGAGGTAGTAGTGTGGATCAAGTTGAGATTGTGACTGGAACTGTTCAAGGCAGGGTTCAATGTCAGATTTGCTGTTGCAAGGGGTTTGGATTTGGTTTGCAAAGTGATATTTCCAGTTGAGATTACATGTGAAGGAAAGTAGGTCCTTCACCAAAGCAGCATGATAAAATGCAGGTTTAGGGCTGAAAGTAAGAGCCTTAGATAATACAGATAATTCAGGAGGGGAGAGTGGTTTAGATGAGAAGCTGAGGACACTGTACTGTTGTGACTGGTTCTTGTGATTATGGGTTATTCTTGGTCTGGAAGACATGGTGAAGGCTGCTAGATGTTAAGGAGGTGGCCAAGCTCGGTTTGTAGGAGAGAAATGGTGTTTGATGGTGTGGTTGTTTAGGGAGCTGCAGAGGGGTAGGAAGGGAAACACCACTGTTCAGCTAGGAGAAGGTGGGGTAGCTAATTTCTTGAACTGCACGTGAATATGGGAAATAAAGAATAACTCCTGGTGGGCAGTTTTGATGCTGACTAATGAATTTGTAGGAGAGATAAATGAAAAAAAGTCACAATTAGAAGGAGATATTGTGGAATATCTGTGTGAACAAGTCACCTCATACCCTACAGAGTTCTTTCACTAATTGAAATTGTGAGGAGTGCCTTCATATAAACTGATATTAAGGGTTGGTATTCTGGTCCTCTTAGTGAGAAATCTTGATGCGACCAGAGTGCATAACAGTGCACACTTACAAGTTACATATCTGGGCCAAAATACTGTTAGGGCTATTATAATCAGCGTCACAGCTAAAGGAGAAAGTTTTTGATTTCACGAATCCTAATTATACTGAAAAATTTGCCATTTCATTTCTGACTAAAACCTGCTTTTGGAATGACCATAAATATAGTCCAATGGTAAACACTCAAATTGGCCAGAGTGCATTTAGTAAAATCACCTTTCTCTCATGGACAATCTATGTGTCATGCACACCTGTATCCAGCTGCCGCAAAATCTTTACGTCTTTGCAGAAGGAGAAAAGACTAAAAATGTTGTTTATACAACTGTGTTAAGTTTGTGCAATAAATAATTGATAAGGAGGAAAAATTTTTGAGCTTTTAATATTTTTAACTATGATTTGTCATACAGCAAAGTAATACAAAAATGTTAATTATGTACCTATCTACTGGTATTACAAACAATTACTTACTTACACACACACACACACACACACACACACACACATATATATATCTACACCACTATATATGCATATAATAGAGGGAAACATTCCACATGGGAAAAAATATATCTAAAAACAAAGATGATGTGACTTACCAAACGAAAGCGCTGGCAAGTCGACAGACACACAAACAAACACAAACATACACACAAAATTCTAGCTTTCGCAACCAACGGTTGCCTCGTCAGGAAAGAGGGAAGGAGAGGGAAAGACAAAAGGATTTGGGTTTTAAGGGAGAGGGTAAGGAGTCATTCCAATCCCGGGAGCGGAAAGACTTACCTTAGGGGGAAAAAAGGACGGGTATACACTCGCACACACACACACATATACAGACACAAGCAGACATATACCTCTGTACCCCCCCCCCCCCCCCCAGGCTAACTATTGGCTTTAGGTATAGTTTTTAAGAGTTCCTCCTGTTGTCATAGGTAGCTTCATATATAAGTTTCTTTACTAGCATAAGCAACCATGTGCGGTTATTTTTAGGTTTCATCTCCTATTTAGTTCATCTCTTGTTCTATCCATTTCATTTTTTGATATACATTGACCCACGGTTGGGAATATATGGGCTATTTAGCCCTGACCCATGTATAAACTTTCTCGTATTCGTCTTCGCATGCGCATTGAAGTAACTTCCCTTGTCTTGCACCTGTGCATAGATAGCAGGTCAAGCTTGTAAGCGAGAGACCGTTTGTAGCTGCAGTTTATGGCGGGTCATGGCCCATCGAACATAGGCCGGTGTGAGGTGGAGCGTACACCATTAAGTTAAGTAGTGGTTTTGACTTTGTACGTATGTACTGTTTGTGTTTTCCTTTTTTTTTCGTTTATAAATGTATAGCTATGGTGTTCTTTTAATCATTGACAAAGGTCTTCTTAGGTACTTGTGGGTTTTATTGTTGTTCTGAAGAAGGTGTAGTTACCTATGCCAAAACCTGGGTTAACACTTAACACTAGGTGCTTTTTTCGCAATCGAGGCGGGTTTTTAGTTTTTTAATATATTAACCAAGGATTGCTGACGCGGTGCGATGTTCAAGGTTCTTAAACTTGAGTAAAAAGTCTATGTACTGCTACCATCAAACTGACAGCTCAATGTAAGTGCACTTAAAATTTTGCTCAAGTTAGCATTTTTGTGGTACTTGCATTGATGAAAATCAGTAACTCACTGTGTATAGTAATGTTTATTTCAGGCTGCATAAGACTAGCATTTTGTTAACTGTTCTACTGCAAATAAGAGGACACATTTGTGCAACAGATAATGATAATTAATTTTAAGAATCTGTGATGTGAATGACAATTAGGTTCAGTGTCACTCAATACTGAATGTACATTAGTAGGCTGTACAACAATGTTATGTACAAAAGAACTAAGTATAGACAACAAGAATGGACTGTGTAGATAATCTGACCACTGAATGTTATTCTTGTTTACAACACCAAGAAGTGATTTACTTGATTGCTTAATGACAGTGTCCTGAATGAATATCAGCAGAATAGCTGTTGCTAGATTTACCAATGGAACAGTACATAAAGACTTTCAATTGACAAAGACTGGTCATCACACCAATGAAAATGCCTAATTTGAAAAAATCAAACAATGGAAAATCCATGATGAAATGTAAAGAAGGAAAGTTGCTATTCACCATATAGTGGAGATGCTGAGTCGTGATAGGCACAACAAAAAGATTCACACAATTAAAGCTTTCGGCCATTAAGGCTTTTGTCAGCAGTAGACACACATACACACACGCAGGCACACACACACACAAACACTCACATAAATGCAACTTGCACACACGTCTGCTGTCTCAGAGAGCTGAAACCACACTCTGGCTATATAATTTGAATAACTGTGCATTCATGAAAAATTTGGCATGTGGTATTCCCCTTTGAACTGCATGACTACTAACCAAACCAATTTCAGGTTATGAGAGTTCAATGCTGCATATGCCACTAACGAACTTTAATCTACAACAAAATAAGTAAATTTACAGCTTTCTGGAAAAGAGAAAGGATATGCAGATATTACAGACAATTTTCTGTTTTGGAATGCACTTCCCAACAGAAATTGATAAAAACAAATTTCAAATTGCATTAGAAGTGCTTTACAAAGCTTCAAAATATAACTTTGCCTCAGGTGTTTCTACATTTCTCGGGAACCCAAACTGATCATCCCTGAGATGAATAGGACAATTACAGGCAACCCTCACTCAGTCTGACACCATGAATCAAGAGAGCCCTGCAAAATTGTTTTCTGCAAACATATTTCCTGAAACTATAAGTGGCATTCGGTATGTAATGTAACAATTTTTTTTTCCAATACAGGTTGGTTTTATTCAGGATTAACACACCACATCACTCCCCACTCTTTTCATTGCAAAACAGTATTTTCCAACATAGCCTCCGCTCAATGCGAAGGCCTTACGCCACCTTACTGACAGGACACGTATGCCCGCACGGTATCAGTCTACTGGTCGATGTTAGAGCCAACGTCTTACTGCGTCAATAACCTATCCCTCATCCACATACCACTTCCCGCGGAGTGCATTCTCCAATCGGCCAAACAGCTGGAAGTCGGAAGGTGTGAGATTTGCCTGGAGGGTGGATGAGGAAGAACAGTCCGATGAAGTTTTGTGAGCTCCTCTCAGGTGCGCACTTGT
Organism: Schistocerca cancellata; assembly: GCF_023864275.1. NCBI lineage: Eukaryota > Metazoa > Arthropoda > Insecta > Orthoptera > Acrididae > Schistocerca > Schistocerca cancellata. The sequence continues at coordinate 48,919,911 of NC_064628.1, read as the reverse complement.
GCGAGGCCTTGCGCTGTTATGAAGAAGGCGAAGTACATTTGCATTTTTGTAGTGATGAACACAGTGAAATAATTTCTTCAGTTACCTGAGGGCAGCACAATACTTTTCAGAGCAGAGTTGATCACTGCATCACAAGGGAGGACATAAAACAGTCATCCCTTCAGAGTCCCAGAAGATCATAGGCACTACATTATTTTGTTTCTGGTTCTAAGTAAAGGAACCACGTCTCAACCCCTGTGATGATGTTTGACAAAAAATTGTCATAATCAGCTTCGTAACACAGAAGAAATTCTGTATGTACGGTCCTACATTGCTCTTTACGGTCTTCTGCTAAGCGGCGAGGATCGTGTCAGCACTGTCAACAAAGATGTCCAATTGTGCAGCAAGGTGCTTGGTTGTGATTTGTTGATCACCTTGAGTGAGAGTGTCAGCATGTTCCAAAACTGCGAGAGTCACAGCTCTGCTCACATGCACGAGATCGGACAGGTTTGCGTGACCTTTTTGCAATTGTTCACACGAGGTCTCCATAGACATTCTGTAAGTGCCTATGAATATCTGTGATGCTCTGGTTTTCCTCCAACAGAAACTAACTGATATAGCTCTGTGCTTGGAATACACCTCCATTAAAGATGCATTTTGGAGGTATGCACAGTGCCACCACCTATCGGAACTTCATGAAACTACAAAGTCTGAAGCGGGAATATTTCACAACGTCCCATGACAAATTACACATTTTTTTAATCGAAATTGATTGAGAAAAAAAAAATGTGTTGAATTACTTATTAACAACTCTCGTACATGGGTGTCAAATCCTATGTAGTAGTACAAAGCCTGAGAAGAGAACACACAGTCTGAACGTTATAAAAACATAAGGAGCACGGTATGGTGTTCCTTCTGTGGGTAACACAGAGTAACAACAGTCATAATACTGCTTTTAGATAGAAGAAAAGTATATACATACTGAAATCAATTATTTTGGCTAGCAAAATGCTAATTATAGAGTTACATAACTAAAAATAAGTTTATAATGTAACTAAATAGATAAAAAAATCTACTCACTAAGCAGCGGCAGGAAGACACACATGAGAACACACACGAGAACACTCTCACTCTCTCTCTCTCTCTCTCACACACACACACACACACACACACACACACACACACACACACACACACAAAAAAAGATTTAACTGATGCAAGCTTTCAGAGTCAGTGGCTACTTCTTCAGGCTGAAGAGTTGAAGGATGAGGGGTGAATGAAAAGGACTGGAGAGGTTTAGAAAAAGGAATACAGTTCAAAAAAGGCACCCAGAATCCTGGGTCGGGGAGACTTACAGGATGGGATGAAAAGAAAAGACCGACTGTTGGAGACTGCACCAATTGATATTTGGGAACCTGAGAGCTTTGAGATGGAAGACAGGCTAATATGCAAGACAGAGATTACTACTAAAACAATGTGCACAATTTAATAAGAGTGAAGAGCTAAGTGTATTGTACATAACAGAGATGGTAGGAGGAATGGCGAAAAATAGACAGGTCAGAAAATGAAAGATGTAGAAATTAAAATGGTAAAATGGATTGAAGAAAGCAGTGTTTACTGTGAAGAAATGTGGAGATGGAAGAAATTAATATAAATTAAGGCCAGGTGGGTGATGAGAACATGTTGTAGCACTACTTCCCACCAGCAGAGTTCTGAGAAAGTGGTGTCTGCAGAAAGAATCCAGATGGCGCGTGTAGTCAAACAGGCACTGAGGTCACAACTGTCATATTGTAGAGCATGCTCTGCAACAGGATACTTTGTGTTGCTGGTATACACCCTCTGCCTATGCCCATTCATCCTGACTGATAACTGAGTGGTAATTATGTCGATGTAAAAGGTCAAACAGTGTTTACATAACAGCTGGTTTATGACATGTTGTTTCACAGGTGGATCTCCCTTTGATAGTACATGTTTTGTCAGTTAGAGGTCTCGTATAGCAGTGGTAGGAGGATGAAATCAGCATCGAGGAAACTGTCATCGGATTCGGAATAGGACCATGTGAAATTTAACTTGTAGAAGGTATTAAGAGATTCCAGGAATAATAAAAGGTCAGCCTCACCATGAGTCCGTGTGGAAAAGATGTCATCAATGTATCTAAACCAAACAAGGGGCTCAAGGCTTCTGGATCCCAGCAAAGTCCCCTCCACGCCACCCGTGGAAAGGTTGCCACAGAAAGGAGCCATCCTGGTTACCGTGGTCATACCTCTGAACAGTTTGTATGTCTGTCTCTCAAAGGTGAAGTAATTATTGGGAAGTATAAAAGCTGATTCAGGTAAACAAGCCAAATTCAGGCCGCAGCAACATGCCAGATTTCACCTCAAAAAGCTATCCCACTTGACTGTGGTGTTTTCCTTCCTGTCCCTCTGCAGTTCCCCAAACAGCTACACCATCAACCACTATTCCTCTCCTAAAAGCTGAGCTTGGTCAACCTCTTTAACACCCAACAGCCTTCACCACTGTCTTCCAGACCAATAGTAACTCATAATCACAAGAACCACTCACAACAGTACAGTGTTTCATCCAAGACTCTCATTTCAGCCGTACTTATATATTTGAAAATGCTGCTTTGATGAAAGACCTACTTTCCTTTACACTTAATATCAAGTGGAAACGTCACTTTGCAACCCCACCCCAAAAACATTTCCGACAGCGAACGTGACTTTGAAACCCTACCTTGAACAGTTCCAACCACAATCTCAACCTGATCCATCCAGTGTTGCTTCACAACCTTTACTCAGGTACCTACAACATGACCCTAACCTGTCCTCTGCATAACTCCAGGCTCTACATTCCCCAATACCTGATGACTCCATCATTATTCTCCCAGCAGACAAAAGATCTACCACTGTCATACTCGACAAAAAGGAGTATGTTAGAGTAGGTCTAGGCCAGCTGTCTAATAGCTCTACATTCAGTGTCTGCCATCAAGATCCCATCCCTGTGATTCAAGCTGATTTGCAGTCCCTCCTTAAAACTTCAGGCCTCTCACAAGGTCTAACACCTCAACCCATAGAACTTCTTACCCTACCCAAACCATGGATCCCCACCTTTTACTTTCTTTATAAGATCTACAAACACAATCATTCTGACCTTCCTACAGTTGCTGGCTTCAAGGCACCCCCCAAAAGTATATCTGCCTTAGTTGATCAACACCTGCAACCCATAGTGCAAAGACTTCCCTCCTATATCAAAGAAACCAACCATTTCCTAGATCATCTGAAGTCCGTGTCTGTCCCACTCCCACTACACACCCTGCTTGTCACCACTGATGCCATCCCCCTCTATACCAATATCCTCAATGTACATGGTCAATCTGCTGCTAAACATTTCCTATATCAGCATCCACCTTATTCCAAACCTATGACATCCTTCTTGTTCACCTTAATCAGCTTTGTACTAACCAACAATTACTTCATCTTTGAGAGGCAGACATACAAACAAATCAGAGGCACAGCCGAGGGAACCAAGATGGGTCCTTCCTAGACCAACCTTTTCAAGGGTCACTTAGAGGGGTCTTTTCTGGGATCCATACGCCTTCAGGCCCTGGTTTGTTTTAGGTACATTGATGACATCTTTGTCACATGGAGTAATGGTGGGGCTGAACTGTTAAAATTCCTGGAATCTCTTAATTTCACATGGTCCTATTCCAAATCCTATTCCACTTTCCGTGAAGTTGTTCTCATCCTCACCGAAGGCCTTCAACACACTCCACATTAAACCAACAAACAAACCACAGTACTAACATTTTGACTCTTGCCATCCTTTCCATGTCTAACATTTCCGCCCATATAGCCTTGGCATTCGAGGCAAACATATTTGTTCTGATGCAGGCTCTCTACAGTAATACACCACCATTCTCACCCCAGCCTTCACTGGACCATACACCCCACCAGTCTAGTCCAAAAGCAGATTTCCTGAGCTGTCACATCCAGTCCTGGTACTGCTGATCCCTCCAAAAAACAACTTCGGAGCACACCACTGGTCACTCAGTATTATCCTGGTCTGGAATGTATTACTCAGCTACTTTAACAAGGCCACGGCTTCCTAAAATCTTGCACTGAAATGAGATCCATTCAGTCTGAGATTTTACCCACCACACCTAGAATAGCTTTTTGTCACTCTCCCAATCTCCCCAATATTCTTGTCAGATCTTATGCTCCTTCTGCACCTATCTCCCTACCTTATGGCTCCTACCACTGTGACTATACCCGCTGCAAGACTTGTCCTTTGCACCCTCCTACCACACCATACCAGCCCTGTAACCGACAAAACATATACTATCAAAGGAAGAGCCACCTGTGAAATGACACATCATGTATCAGCTGTTATTGATACGCTGTTCAGCCTTTTTCATCAGCATGACTACCACCAAATTATCAATTAGGATGAATGGGCATAGATAGAGAGTGTATACTGGCAACAGGCAATATCCTGTTGCCAGTAGCATGACAGTCGTGATGTCAGTACTTGTTTCACCACATGCGCCATCTGGATTCTTCCCCCAGGCACCAGTATTTTAGAACTCCACAGGTGGGAACTTGCGCAACAACATAACCGTGGTTTTTGCCACACACCTGGCCTTAATGTACAATAATTTCTTCTGTCTCAGCTTTTCTTCACAGTAACTACTCTTTTCTTCACTCTGTTTTAGTTTAATACGTCTTTCATTGTCTTATCCATCTTTTTTCACCGTCCCCCTCTCCCACCACTGTTACATAGAATCCACTTACATTTTCACTCTTATTAACTCATGCACAATGTTTCTGCAGTAATCTCTGACTTGCATATTAGTATGTCTACCACTTTTAAGTTCAGGGTTCTGGGTGACTTTTCTGAATTGTTCCCCTTTTTCTAAATCTCTCCAGCACTTTCCTTCATTTGTCTTCCTTCCCCTTCAACTCTTCTGCCAGAAGGAGGAGCCACTGCCTAATAAAGCTTGCGTAAGTTAAACCTTTTTGTGTGTGTGTTCTCCTGCCACTGCTTAGCGAGTAGATTTTTTTTATCTATCCAATTACATTACATTGTTAGTAATTGATTATTTTTGTTCTTATAAAAACGAATTTAGGCTTTCACAGAAGAATTAAAATAAACTTTAAATGTAGTAGTATGGCAACATGTATTTCATTAAACAGGAATGTATAAGTAACTGTTATCTTGGAAATAAATTGGGCAGAAGAAGATCATCTTTTCATCAATTGCCAAAACAGTAACAATAAAAATAAGACCCATGAATAAAAAGATGGTAACATATTTCAATCTTCAAGCACCTTGTAGTTTTCTGTTGCTACACCAGGGTACTCGATGGTTAGGAGAAAGGCAAAGACTACGTAAATGAGAGAAAGTTATTCAGAAATATGTGCCAAGAGAAACACACTACATGCCAGAAAGAAATCAGAAGTAACAACTAGTAATGATTACTAATGCAATTGTACTACAGCGTCAGAAGTAGATCATATCTCTAGGGCAAAATTCTGTTATTAAGTATTTAAAGAGGAATGTGTTGGACAGTTCGTTACTACAAAAGTTGCTGCAATATTTCCACAGCTGCAGAAAAGCTTCAATATTTCCACAGCTGCAGAAAAAGAATGGTGAGTACCCCTCTCCCTTTAATTTTCCTGAAGCAGTTTCTGTTAAAAAGATGAAATGAGATATTCTTATGATTGCAGATTTCATGCCATGTAAATAAAAAACAATAAAACCTTCATGGTTAGTCTAGTAAATTTCCATTAAGGAATGGAACACTTCTGTTGCAACATCATAGTTGGTAAGCTTGATTATTCCCAGGGTCATTCAACATTGCGCAGCATACACTTCATTGTTAACAGCCTTCTGAATTGGTCAGTGTGCGATTGATAATGGAGAAAAGAGATGTTTGTTCAACTGGATGAAGTTAATGCAAACTCTACACCATCATTGCAGATCATTTGTTTTGGATTAACAAATTTAAATGTAATCGCACAAGCACCGAAGACAAAGCATGCTCCAGCCATGCAATTGAAGTCACCACAAAGGAAACCACTGACAAAATCCATGACATGATAATACAAGATTTCCAAATAAAAATTCATGAAATTGCTGCAGTTGTAGGCATCTCAACCAAGTGAGAGCATGATATTGTGCATGGAGAATTGACTATGCAGAAGCAGTGTGTGAAGTGGGTGCCGCAATTGCTCACAGTCGGTCAAAAGTGCTTCTGGCACAACTTTTCAACACAATGTTTGGCAACGTGTAATCTGCAAGACATTTTGCACTAATTTGTGACTGCTGATGAAACCTGGATCCATCATTACACACCAGAGACAAAAAGGCAGTCAAAACATTGGGCAAAGGCTGGTGAAATTGCACCAAAGAAGACAAAGACCATTTTGTTAGGTGATTGAGGGGATGGCCACAGTTTTTTGGGATTCCCATGGAATAATACTCATAGATTACTGTATATACTCGAATAATCTGCGCCCTCGAATAATCCGCGCACCCCAATTTTGAGGAAGAGGAAAAAAAATTATTTTTTGCTTTAATTTGTTTTATTTACAAAAAAATTGTTCCAACATTATGATGTGTTCAAAAGTATGTACAATAACTACTGGTTTGAAGCAACGCTGCTGTACAGGTTGATACATCGTTAAAATGCAACCGGTTCAGCGGTGTGCAGCTGGCCAGCGGCGTGCCAACCGGAACTCTACGCGTACCTACAATAGCAAAAAAGGAATGTGAATTATCTTGTTTAAGAATTTGTTAATACAGTATGTGCAATAAAATATTTTAGTCAATACCAGTACATTTCCTCTCTTACCACTCTATTCATCACTTTCATCGTCATGGATCACATCTCAGTGGTGCCAGTTGGGTCTATCAGTACATGGGGTTTCACTAGGCATGGCCTGCACCTCAATAGGTATGGGAAGGGGAGGCTGGCTAAGCTTATAGGTGACAGTGTAGTGGGTGGTGATGGTAGTAGTATCACTCATGGAAAAATTCCTATAGTAGTTGGTGTTAGAGCTGCACCTTTTTTAGACTGAAGTCAGCTGATAGGTATACCTGCTTAAAGGAAGTGCCTCTAACTAAGGGCTCACCTCCAGGGGATGTAATGTTTCCAAGTAGAGAAGGAATTAGCATATTTCATCAAAATATAAGAGGTATTAGAGATAAAGTTAGTGAACTGCTAATAGATGTTAACTCTGAAATTATTGGTATATCAGAGCACCACTTAAATAATTTGATAATTCAGAGGCTTCCTTTACCAGGCTACAGATTAGCTGGCTGTTTCTCAAGGAGTTCCTTGTGGGTTGGGGGAGTGGCTCTGTACGTAAAAAACAGTATTTCATTTGAGTCCATAGACGTATCACGACACTGCACTGAACAGATATTTGAAAGTTGTGCAGCATTAGTTGAATTTAGTGAAACTAAACTTCTAATTGCTGTTGTTTATAGGTCCCCTAACTCCGACTTCAGAGCATTTTTGCTTAAGCTAGAGAGGGTTCTTGATTCACTTTGTAGGAAGTACCAGAAAGTAGTTCTATGTGGTGACTTCAATATTCATTTTGTACATGATTGTGCAAGCAAAAGGATGTTGGTAGATCTCCTAAATTCATATGATCTGATGCAAACTGTGTTTTTTCCAACTAGGGTGCAGGGGAACAGTAGCACAGACATAGACAATATTTTTATTCATTCTTCATTACTAGATGGGCATTCTGTTAGTAAAAGGGTGAATGGCCTTTCAGACCATGATGCACAAATTTTAACACTAAAAGATTTTTGCACTCTAACCAATGTCGTATTTAATTACAAACTACGTAGGAAAGTTAATCCAACAGCAATAGAGAGTTTATCAAAACTTATCAAGGAACAAGAGTGGCAAGATGTTTATAGTGCCGATAATATAGATGATAAATACAATGCTTTCCATAACACATTTCTCATGCTCTTTGAGAGTTGCTCTCCATTAGAACATTCTAAACGGGGTACTAGCAGTAATGGACAGCCCGGTTGGCTGACTAGTGGAATAAGGATATCATGTAGAACAAAGCGGGAATTATATCAAAATGTTAGAAGTAGTCACAATCAAGCTACAGTAGCCCATTACAAACAGTATTGTAAGGTGCTTAAAAATGTTATTAGCAAGGCAAAAAGTATGTGGTATGCAAATAGAATAGCTAATTCACAGGATAAAATTAAAGCCACATGGTCAGTTGTGAAGGAAGTGTCTGGTCAGCAGCACAAGATTGACGATATAAAGTCAGTTTGCAGTAATAATATTTCTGTTACTGATAAATCAGATATATGTACAGTATTTAACAACCATTTTCTGAGCATTGCTGGTGAATTAAATAAAAATTTAGTATCTACAGGAAATCATATAAATTTCTTAGCAAATGCCTTTCCGAGATTGACGTCTGAAATACTCCCCTGTGATACAGACAAGAGGGAGATTGAGACAATAATCAAATCACTGAAGACTAAGGACTCTCATGGTTATGATGGAGTGTCTAGTAGAATATTACAGTACTGTGCTGCACATGTTAGCCCTGTATTTAGCCATATTTGTAATTTTTCCTTTAGGAATGGTCAGTTTCCTGAGCGATTAAAGTACTCAGTACTAAAGCTGTTTTATAAAAAGGGAGAAAGGGATAATGTGGATAATTTTAGACCTATTTCTATGCCATCAGTGTTTGCAAAATTATCGAAAAGGCTGTGTATGTAAGGTTAATTGATCATTTTATATCACACGATTTGCTATCAAATGTACAGTTCAGCTTTAGAAGTCGTTTTACAACTGAAAATGCTATATTCTCTTTTCGCTGTGAGGTACTGGATGGGCTAAACAAAAAGTTTCGAATGCTTGGCGTATTTTTTGATTTAACTAAGGCATTTGACTGTGTTGATCACCCAATATTGCTCCAGAAGTTGGACCATTACGGAATAAGGGGAGTAGCTCACGATTGGTTCACCTTACTTTAGCAACAGGTAGCAAAAGGTCATTATTCACAATGTTGATAATGGCTATGATGTGGGATCTGAGTGGGGGATGCCCCAGGGATCAGTGTTGGGGCCGCTCCTGTTCCTTATTTATATAAATGATATGCCCTCTAGTATTATGTATAACTCTAAAATATTTCTGTTTGCTGATGACACTAGCTTGGTAGTAAAGGACGTTGTGTGCAACATTGACTCGGTTTCAAGTAGAGCAGTACATGACCTCAGTTCATGGCTTGTAGAAAATAAACTAACATTAAATCACAGTACGACTCCGTTTTTACAGTTCCTAACACACAATTCAACAAAACCTGACGTTTTAATCTCACAGAACGGGCATATGATTAGTGAAACTGAACAGTTCAAAGTCCTAGGTGTTCAGATAGATAGTAAGATGTCGTGGAAAGGCCACGTTCAGGATCTTGTTCAAAGACTTAATACTGCCATTTTCACTATTCGAACGGTATCGAAAGTGAGTGATATTTAGACAAGTAAATTAGTCTACTTTCCTTATTTTCATTCACTTATGTCATATGGTGTTATGTTTTGGGGTAACTCTTCCCATTCTAGAAGGATATTTTTGGCTCAGAAACGGGCGGTTCGGGCAATAAGTGGTGTGAGTTCACGAACCTCTTGTCGACCTCTTTTCACGAGACTGGGTATTTTGACATTGGCCTCTCAATATGTATATTCCTTATTGTCGTTTCTTGTTACCAATATTAGTTTATTTCCAACAATAAGCAGCTTTCACTTGGTTAATACTCAGCAGAAATCAAACCTCCATTTGGATCAGACTTCCTTAACTCTTGTGCAAAAAGGTGTGCAGTATACTGCTGCATCCATTTTCAATAAGCTGCCACTCGAATTAAAAAATCTTAGCAGTAGTCCACGTGCTTTCAAATCTAAACTGAAGAGTTTCCTCATGGGTCACTCCTTCTATTCTGTCGAGGAGTTCCTTGAAAAATTAAGATGATTCTCATTGTATTGCTGATAGCGTTTGCTTAAACTTATGGACTGATTTTCTTTCAGGTTCATGAACATTTATTTTTATCTGTTATTACTTTTTATGTTGTAAGTTCATGTACTGACACGTTCCATGACCTTGGAGATTTGCTCCTCAATTTGGTCCTAAGGAACTTGACATTTAAATAAATAAATAAATAAATAAATCACTAGTGGGAGAATCATTGTCGTCTTCACCATCTTCCCATAGAGCATCGTCCTCTGTTCCACCCAGTGAATGTATGATTCCACATTTTTTAAAGGATTTTTCCACCAGTGGTGGCGGAATGGAGTCCCATGCACTTTTCACCCATTCACAAATCTGGGACAAATCCGGCCGTTTGATTTTTCCACTAGGTGTGAACTTATGGTTTTCATCAGCCAGCCATTGCGTATATCGCTGTTTAAGTGCAGCTTTGAATGGCCGATTTATACATACATCTAGTGGTTGTAAGACGGATGTTAGGCCTCCAGGGATAATGACCAAGTCAGTTTTCCCTTTTTGTAATTTGACTTGCACTTCCTTAGTTGTATGTCCACGGAAGCTGTCCAGGACCAACATGTTGCGTAAATTCAGTAACGGACCATGACAACGTTGCCAAACACGTGTCATCCAGTCAATTATAAGTTCATTGTCCATCCACCCTTTCGGATTCACTCTCACTAATACCGGTATGCCTTTTACTGATATTTTCGGAATAGTTTTCCTTTTAAATAACACGTAAGGTGGTAGCTTTCGTCCATCGTCAGTTACACCCAACATCACTGTACATCTTTGTTTCTCACTGCCGCCAGTTCATATCATGATGCTGGATTCTGCTTTCCCGTTCACTGTGTTGTCGAGCGGCATCTCAAAATAGACCGGCATTTGATCCGCATTACCAATTTGCGATAATATATAGGACTGTTTACGGCACAGATTTATCACATAATGATGAAAATTCACTATTTTTTCCTCATAATCGCCTGGAAGCCGCTGAGCGATAGTAGTTTTCCTCCGGAATCCTAAACCATTTTGGTTGAAAAATCTTGATAGCCAGCCCCGGCTAGCTTTGAAACTGGTAATGCCTAGTTCTTTGGCTAAAGACAATGCTTTAAGTTGGCACATTTCACTCGTCACCGTGCATCTGTATTGTCACTTCTCATCTACATAATCACAGAGCCTTTTCTCGTGGTCCGGACGCTTCTCTTTTTGGCTTCGAAATGCCCAGCAATTACTATTAGTTTCTTGAAGGTGCATTTTATTTTTTCGCCAGTCGTGAATACAACTCTCACTCACGTCGTACTTTCTTCCTGCTGCACGGTTTCCAATATTCTCGGCTTCTTCAATAATTTTCACTTTTTCTTTAGCAGTGTACGAGTGATAACAAGAATGTGTAGCCATAATTAACAAGTTTGAAGACGTTAATACTTCACTCCTAACGTGCTACTGATGCGTCAAAGGCTGAGGCTGCAACAATGCCATAGTATAATGGGATGTATTGTTGGAGACGGAGCAGTACCAACAATTTTTTGAATGATCAGCGCACCCCAGTTTTTCGTCCTAAAATTTGGGAAAAAACATGCGCGGATTATTCGAGTATATACGGTACTTGGATAAAGGCAGAACCATAACTAAACTCTTTTATGCTTCATCATTTGATCATCTGAAACTTGTATTGGATGACAACTTTTGAAGTTTTGCCTGCAGAAAAGTGCTCTTTCACCAGGATGATGTACCATCCCACACGCCAGCAATAACAATGGCAAAAGTGTGTGTATTGGGCTTTCAATTGGTTACTCACCCATCCTATTCACCTGACATCCACCCAAGTGACTTTTTCCTGTTCCCTAACTTAAAACTTTGGATTGCTGGGAAGAAATTTTCATGAAATGAGGAAGTGATCGTTGCAGTCAATGGGTATTTTGCAGTTTGACAAAACCTATTTTCCCCGATGGGATGAAAAAGCTGCAGGATCACTGGATCAAGTGTATATTCCTCAAATGAGATTATGTCAATAAGTAAGGTGAGCTTTTTATGACAAAAACCTTTTTTCTTGCTTTTTTACCACACTTATCAACCCACAGTAGTCACAAAAGGGATGCTATGGCTGTTGTATTATCCAGCCTGTTAACATGCCTTCAAAAGCGATTTCAAACTTAGACTGTGTCCACAATGTCACTTCACAGCAAAGAGTAGCTGTCCACCCTGGAATTTGTTTGCTGATTTGGTGTATATCTTAGTGACATCATTTAGTAATTCAACCACTATTAAGAAAAAAATTAACTGAAGTTCTGCTTCATAGTGGTCACCTGCAATTAACACCACCAGCTGATAATTGCTAACTGCAGAGTACGGTTCATATGTACCTCAAGCAGAGAGCAACAGAACTGTGCACTGCCGGTTTAGAGGCAACAGAGAGGGAGGTGTCGACCCAGACAGAATGCAACAGTCTCAACACAATCAATCTGTTCATTAGGCAACCATCATGAACAACAGTACAAATTTCCCAGCACTCTGGTGTGCGCAGAGGGGGGCAGGAAATACCTGATAGAACCTGAATCAATGGAATCAGGTCGTTTTCACTGACAACAGCACAGTATTTGTCTTATGCCTGACAATCACTGAAGAAGAGTGTGAAGATAGCCAGGTCCAGTGTACACCTCAGAAACAGAGTCCTATAGGGTCACCAGGGATGTGGATCATCAAAGTCTGACATGTTTCATTACTGTCAAGAGTATTTTGAGGACTGTGCAATGTAAGAACACGATCCTTTAAATTTGAACAATGAAAGTGTATATGATGTTATGAAGACTGAAAAAACAGCCTATGACCACTGAACGACAGTGCCACAGGTTACCCAACAGTTGTATACACAATACATCCACACCTTATTAATTGACAAAAATCCACCTCATGACGGAGATATTATTCTCTGAAACATACTGTGAATAGTACACCCTGATGCCATTAAACATAGCCTGCCTCCCACTTAAAATACGAATGCAATATTTCGGCAACTGAAATAGAGCAAACAGCTACAATGATGGACAGTTTTATGCAATAACTGATTGTTATCAATCTTCTGTCAGCATTTCAGTTTCATCAGAGAAGTTAGACATTTCTCTTTGTGGCCTGCAATATGACTTTCTCAAGAGAAGGAAGACTTGAAATTGTGGAAGCATGGTGAAAACAGGTTCAATTAAGGAAATTTTCTAAATTTTTTGGGAGTCAAGTATCTGGACAGAGGACTGTCAGCAAAGAGAGCAATGTAAACGCTGGCACACCTACAGAACTGTGCAAAATGTGAAATAACAGAGGATTCTTTAAGTTTGCACACCAGAAGTTACTGCAGACATCAGCTGAAAAATTATTTAGAGCCCAAAGAAGTCTACACAAAAATGGGCCCAACAGGCGGACGCAAATAGGAAGAGTTGCTAGCAGATATTGAAAAGTCTTTATTTGAAGCCATATGGTGTGATGGCTGTGCAGCAATTATGAGAGTATGACAGAAATGTGTAGATTACTGTACATGGCTTTTGAGTAACACCAACGATGGTTTGTTAGACCCTTTCCATTACATCATGAGTGATGAGGCATGGTTTCATCTTTCCAGTCATGTGAATTCACAGAACATCAAGTACTCGGCAATGGAGAACCCAAATACTGTGGGTCAGCAATCACTCCATGATGGAAAAAATTGACATTTAGTGCAGTGTAACAGGGACGTGCATAATTGGATCGATATTTTTTTGACACTAGCCTCAACACTGTTGCATGTATGGAAATTTTTGATACATTTTGTGCTCAACTCACTGAATACGAAAGACAATACTGCTTCTTGCAGCAAGATGGGGCAACATGTCACACGTCTAATGTACCCCTGGAATGAGTCCACAGTGTCTTCACTGAGGAATAAACTGTCAGCAAACATTTATGGCCACCACACTCGCTAGATCTAACAACAAGTGATTTTTTCCTGTGAGGACATCAAACAAATCCACATACAATACAGGAACTGAAAGACAACACAGCCATGAAGTGTCGCCATTGATATCCGAACTTAACATCAGGTGTATCGGACTATGTTTAGAAGTGCATATCTGTTTACTGATGTTGCAGAGGATCCCTTTCAACATCTTCTGTAAATGCACTTTTCACTGTATTTTTCATTGTAAATAAATGGTAAGTCCATTTCAGCTTTTCCTTTCTGTAATTTCACCACATTTCCTTTATACTTACATGGGCTACTTTTATCTAGATAATTCTGTATAATAAGTGGACTGGTTACAGTAATATGTAGTACAGGGCAGCATGCACCAACATTTTATCCAGTTCTACAATCAAAATTTTAGCAGCAGGTTCATATTTAGAGACTATAATGTATGAGTACACTGTGCCCACCTTGTGACTACCTTTCTCCAAGAGGCAGAGACCAGCCAAATGGAACAGCCTGCAGTATCTGCCTCATGAGAAACTGATTGAGCATGCCTGAGCTTGTTAAAACTTGCTGTGAGTTATCATAGGAACCCTCTTCGCATAGTAAATGATCTCAGGAGTGCCACCAACTGCAAGCTGGATGGGGCTGAGCCAGAACAACAGGAAAGCGAGCCAAGGAGGATCTAAGTATGACGGGTGGAGCAACATGACACTGGATGCTACCCAACAGTAGACTTTGGTTTCATGGATGTGTGTTTTTGGACAGAATTCATTTATTTTGGTTACTGTTTTACTTTTATTTCACAGCAAAGCTTCTTAAGAGTTATTCTTTCGGTCCCCACTCCCCTTGAATCTAAGCCTTACACACATTTGCAGATATGTAAGTAGTGGAAAATTGGTTTTGAGCAGTTTATTTTTATTAGTTTTCTTAAATATACTGGGTGTTTCAGAAGGAAATGAACACAATAAGAGGCAGATTCAAAGGAAAATATCACATAAACATAGGCTCTTTCTCAGTAGGGTCTGAGATACTACTACACTGAGATGACAAAAGTCGTGTGATACCTTCTAATATTGTGTCTGACTTCCTTTTGCCTGGCATAGTGCAACAACTCAATGCAGCACAGACTTTTTGTTGGAATTCCTCTGCAGAAATATTAAGTCATGCTGCCTCTACAGCCTTCCATAATTCCATATGTGTTGCAACTGCAGGATTCAGTGCACGAACAGACATCTCTAATATGACCTGTAAATGTTCAGTGGGATATAAGTCAGATGATCTGGTGGACAGAACATTCACTCATATTGCCCAGAATGTTTTTCAACCAATTGTCAACAACTGTGGCCCAGCGACATGGCGAACCGTCATTCATAAAAATTCCATCATTGTTTGGGAACATGCTGGCCATGAATTGCTACAAATGGTCTCCAAATAGCCGAACATAACCATTTCCAGTCAATGATCAGTTCCGTTCAACCAGATGACCCAGTCCATTCCATGTAAACACAGCCCACTCCATTATAGAGCCACCACATGCTTGCACAGTGCCTTCTTGACAACTTGGGTCCATGGCCTCGTCGGGTCTGTGCCATACTCAAACCCTACCAACAGCTCTTGACAAATTAAATGGGGAATCATCTGACCAGGACAAGGTCTTCCAATCATCTAGGGTCCAACTGATGTGGCCACACGTCCAGGAGAGATGCTGCAGGTGATGTCATGCTGTTAGCAAAGGTGCTCACTTTGGTTGTCTGCTACCACACCCCATTAACGCCAAACTTTGCCACACAGTCTTAACGGATACATTCGTCATACATCGCACATTTATTTCTGTGGTTATTTCATGCAGTGTTGCTGTCTGTTAGAACTGACAACTATACACAAATGCCACTGCTCTCAGTTTTTAAGTAAAAGCTATTGGCCACTATGTTGTCCATGGAGTGAGGAAATGCCCGAAGTTTGATATTCTCAGCACACTATTGACACTGTGGCTCTTAGAATACTGAATTCCCTAACAATTTCCAAAATGGATTATCCCATGCATCTAGCCCCAAGTACCATCCCATGTTCAAAGTCTATTAATTCCTGTCTTGCAGCTATAACCACGTCGCAAAGCTTTTCACAAGAAACACCTGAATACAAATGACAGCTTTGCCAATGCATTGCTCTTTCATACTTTGTATACACAATACTACTGCCATCTGTGTAAGTACATAACACTGTCCCATGACTCTTGTCACACAAGTTGTATTTGAAAGAATCAGTTTCAGGAATAGGAATGATGTGGTGATTTTGCTCTTCTTTAACATCCAGACAGTTTCTGTCACTGGAAGGTGATCAGTTTAACTTGCAGTACTTAACACAAGAGATGTAACCAAAAATGTCTCTATCTGTTAGCAAAACATGTAAGTTCTAGTGAATTTCATCACAATGTATGTAACTTCTGATCAGATATATGAAAATACCTACCTTGATGGTAGTAGGTTTAAACATTGTGCTAAAGTGGGAGGTGATGGGCAGGGTTCACCACCCAAAATTAAACACCGTAACTTCGGCATCAGCTTCCAATCATATAGTGTTCTCATCAATGACGGTGTCGTCTGCACTATTGTTGCCATTTCATAGGCAGTTGGTAATGCCAGACTAGCACCATTTGCCAAGGCTAGAAAGAGTTCCACAATGCTAGGGTCAAATGTAAGTGGTGTCCCAAGTAGTATGACATCTGATGTTTGAACATGGAGAATGTGCCTGTTGATTCCAGAGAAAAGCAAGCATACATCATCTGAACAAATTTAAGTAGTTTTTTCTACTGCAATTATTACAATGAATTTTTTAACTGTTTCATATTCGAGAAATTTCTGGCAATGATATCTCCAGAAATATTACACAAAAATACCACTTTAACTCACGTAGAAGTAAATAGCTCATTTTACACATTTACATTTGGGTTAAGTACCTTTCACTATCAGGCAATCCTTAAGTCTATTCAGACATAACTAAACACTAAATGTGGTAACTGGTAACTTTATAAGACTCTGCAGCATACACCTCTACAACTACAATCAATGTTTCAAGGTATAAGGTAGTTGGTGTTTGTCAATTAAAAAGCAACCTGAACACTCAAAGAGGTACAGAATATACAGAGAGGCTGTGGCACATTACTCACTGCTCCCTGCAGTGCCATGCCATATTATTAGTCACTAAGTTTCAGAAAGTCATTTTGCAGTTGCTTTGGAAGTGAGAAGTTCTGTGTACAGTTTTGTAAGCCACACAATTTCTGAATTTGTTTTTCAGGATCGTGCCTGCTATGTGTTCAAAGAATAAATGCGTGCACATACGTTGGAATATGATTGAAGATTAGTGTACACACTTTTACATATTTTCTATAACTGTGCTATGTATTGTGTACATTTATGCATTTGTTTACTTGTGTAATACAGCTTGCTTTTTCCATGCACTCCATGGCATATACCTTAAGCGATATGATATTCAATGAATTTTGTGATGATGGAGAAGACCAACAAACGTTTGCATCCTTTGTAACATTTCTGAAACGTCAGTAGCATGAGGCTAGACATTTTTGTAGTGACTGTAAACTACTGGACGGAAGGTGTGATGAATTACATCCTTTTTATATAAGTAGTATAAAGAAAGTAGTCAGTTTTTCACAGATGCAGTAGGCATTACTCCAATAATTGTTTTTATTGCTTTCTGGAAGTTTTAAATGAAATATGCTTTCACATTAGAAAATATGGGGTAGCAGACAGGAAGGCCTGTAATTTTCTGTGGATATACAGTTGCTTGTTTCAGATTATAAGAGGAGCTCTTTGCATGCGAAGTAAAATGGTCAAGTTACTCTATGAAACAATCTTTGTATGCTTTCATACGTGAGTAGTCATTTTGCAAAGTTTGGATCTTTATAATGGACAGATAATACATTAATTCAGGAGAAAGCTAGTTTAGCTAGGGAGTGACTTAAGAATTAATTTTATAAACTTATGATCATCCAACAACTTCACTGTATATTTGACTGGCTCGGTGGGTTACGTTGTACTACACCTGATCCAGGAGTTTACTTACTTGATCTATGTAACAAGCAGTTTACTTCACTTATTTCAAATACAAATTTAACAATATGTCATATAAAATTTAGATAAAGTACACATGCTGTGCTGTGGGGCAATCTGTATGGCTGGAAACAAAGAACACACTTTGTTCATCGCGATTGCAGTCTTGAAACAATAAAAGTGTCTATACCACAATTGTGGCATAGGAAGTGTGTTCCTCACTTCCAGTTTACATAAAAGCAAATGTTTCCCAGACATTTCTCTTTTAATTCTGTTCTCCAGAAGTTGTGGGTTACACACATCTCCAACTGATTTTGGAATTTGCTGTTTTGGATGTGTCTTATGTATAGTGAAGTACGCATTAATCCACACAAACACTGATATCAAACTGAATTTTCCAGTCCATGTCTTCTTTTTCTGAACGTCACACAATAGATCATCTGGGACTGGAGTGTATGTGTATATGTATGTATGTATGTATGTATGTATGTATGTGTGTGTAACAGCAGTTGCTGAAAGCTGATGTATATCAAGTGTTTGTCTGTCATAACCAGAGTAATTTCACTTCTGGCTTTAACTGCTCAACATTAACAGTTGGACTTTATGTCATAGCTATTGACACATTATCTGCCTTTATCCTGCATTGCAATATTTTCTTTTGACTTCTGAAAATATGGCAGAGGCTTATTCAATTTGCTGTATTCTGGCTGCAGTGTACACAAGCCTTTGAATTTCACAGAAATAATCAACAAGAAAACACTAATTGTTTGCAAAATTCCATTCAAGTAATCAAAAACTAATCACAACTGAAGGTGTAATATACCAATAAAGATCATCATCCATATTTGCACTTCTCATGGAATATAGCTGATTTATTTGTAATTTTCTTTGCAGATAACATTTCTGTCACTACTTACAAGATTGAGTCTATAATTATTTATATTCCAATTTTCATGCAGGACAAGTTTGTTCTTGTAATGAAATACTATTATGCATACTTCCACACCTATGCGCATTAAAATTTGTTTTTTTAACTTCGACTGTCATCACACTAAGAAGGTAGGGTTTCCTTCTTGTGATTTGTACCATGGAAGAAGATTATGCACTGCATATCTATTTATTTATAGTGAACCAGAAGTCTGTGAGGGACAGACCATTACCACTGATCTAGCAAATGCTAAAGGTAAATCAATGTTTAAAAAGAGAGATAAGTATCTGCCCCAAAACTACTTATCCTGTTGTTCTCAATTTCTCCAAAGTTTTCAAGTCTCTTACAGATAACCAATTAAACAACTATTTTGACAAGAATGCTCTCCTCTCCAACATACAGCTTGTATTCCAAAGTCATAACAATTCTTCTACTGTTGTCACTGAAGTTGTTAACCAGACATTAACTGCATTTGAAAACAAGGGCTGGTACGGTATCTATCTACATCTACATCTACATCCATACTCCGCAAGCCACCTGACGGTGTGTGGCGGAGGGTACCTTCAGTACCTCTATCGGTTCTACCTTCTATTCCAGTCTCGTATTGTTCGTGGAAAGAAGGATTGTCGGTATGCCTCTGTGTGGGCTCTAATCTCTCTGATTTTATCCTCATGGTCTCTTCGCGAGATATACGTAGGAGGGAGCAATATACTGTTTGACTCTTCGGTGAAGGTATGTTCTCGAAACTTTGACAAAAGCCCGTACCGAGCTACTGAGCGTCTCTCCTGCAGAGTCTTCCACTGGAGTTTATCTATCATCCCCGTAACGCTTTCGTGATTACTAAATGATCCTGTAACGAAGCGCACTGCTCTCCGTTGGATCTTCTCTGTGTCTTGTATCAACCCTATCTGGTACGGATCCCACACTGCTGAGCAGTATTCAAGCAGTGGGCGAACAAGCTTACTGTACCCTACTTCCTTTGTTTTCGGATTGCATTTCCTTAGGATTCTTCCAATGAATCTCAGTCTGGCATCTGCTTTACCGACCATCAACATTATATGATCATTCCATTTTAAATCACTCCTAATGCGTACTCCCAGATAATTTATGGTATTAACTGCTTCCAGTTGCTGACCTGCTATTTTGTAGCTAAATGATAAAGGATCTATCTTTCTATGTATTCGCGGCACATTACACTTGTCTACATTGAGATTCAATTGCCATTCCCTGCACCATGTGTCAATTCGCTGCAGATCCTCCTGCATTTCAGTACAATTTTCCATTGTTACAACCTCTCGATACACCACAGCATCATCTGCAAAAAGCCTCAGTGAACTTCCGATGTCATCCACCAGGTCATTTATGTATATTGTGAATAGCAACGGTCCTATGACACTCCCCTGCGGCACACCTGAAATCACTCTTACTTCGGAAGACTTCTCTCCATTGAGAATAACATGCTGCGTCCTGTTATCTAGGAACTCCTCAATCCAATCACACAATTGGTCTGATAGTCCATATGCTCTTACTTTGTTCATTAAACGACTGTGGGAAACTGTATCGAACGCCTTGCGGAAGTCAAGAAACACGGCATCTACCTGTGAACCCGTGTCTATGGCCCTCTGAGTCTCGTGGACGAATAGCGCGAGCTGGGTTTCACATGACCGTCTTTTTCGAAACCCATGCTGATTCCTACAGAGTAGATTTCTAGTCTCCAGAAAAGTCATTATACTCTAACATAATACGTGTTCCAAAATTCTACAACTGATCGACGTTAGAGATATAGGTCTATAGTTCTGCACATCTGTTCGACGTCCCTTCTTGAAAACGGGGATGACCTGTGCCCTTTTCCAATCCTTCGGAACGCTATGCTCTTCTAGAGACCTACGATACACCGCTGCAAGAAGGGGGGCAAGTTCCTTCACGTACTCTGTGTAAAATTGAACTGGTATCCCATCTAGTCCAGAGGCCTTTCCTCTTTTGAGTGATTTTAATTGTTTCTCTATCCCTCTGTCGTCTATTTCGATATCTACCATTTTGTCATCTGTGCGACAATCTAGAGAAGGAACTACAGTGCAATCTTCCTCTGTGAAACAACTTTGGAAAAAGACATCTATTGTACTTTATGGTCTGAGTAAAGCCTTTGGCTATATACTCTTTACAACCCTGCTTGAAAAACTGTAATTTCATGGCATACACAATCCACCCTTAGCGGTAATCAAGTCCTACTTAATGAGCAGAAGGCAGTTTGTCTCAATTAAAAATAGATGCTTTTAGTTAAGGAAGCTCAGATTACAGTGCCACCGGGCTTGGCCCTTGGTCCATTTCTGTTCATCATTGCAAGTAATTATATAACTTACCACATCAAAGCTAGTTGTGTAGTGTTTTATGCAAACAAGTTGACACAACTCAATACACACAACAATGCCATAGAATTGCATCACTAACTAACGATTGAATTGGTTTTCTTCTAATGAACTCGTTCACAATCTGATAAAACACAAGGACCAACGTCAGGGTGATTACTAAAGCTGTAGAAAGTAAAACAGTAAAATCATTATGCTTTCATAGTGACTCCGAATTAACTAGGAGGAACATATTAGTCATGTCTGTAAGAAAGTAGTCAAGTGTGCTATATCACTGACAGATGCAGTCACTAATGAGTATGTGAGATGGCACATTTTAGCCTTTTCCTGTCACATATTTTGTACAGCGTACTAATACAGAGTATTTACAGATAATCAGAGGATCAAATTCCCAACCTTTTCATGACTTTTTCATTACCTCGTTTCGCCTTCCACTATCATCGTCTTCCTTAGATTTAACTCGTTTTTTTTCCCCCCTTGTGCATCCATTTTCGTCCTTTTCACACGTATTTGGCTGTATTTTTGCGTAACTTTTTGGACATAATTCTACTTTCATACTCAATTTTTCGCATTTTTTGCACCACCGTGGATCCATGCTCCTTCCATCTGCGTCAATACAGAAATGTTTCCTTATTCCTAGCCAGATCCCAGTCCCAAATACTGTTCCTGAATTGTTGCTTAGCTCATGAAATCCCCCCTAATGGCCTTACCATCAAATTACCCATCTCTGGTTGCCACCCCTCCTTCCCAAAATGACCCCCACCTGTTCAGATCCCACCAATCCTTAACCCTCACCAACATAGTCCTGCAAAACCATATCAACCAAGCCCAATCCTCCTTGCTGTACCTTCTCTCCATCCACAAAATTCTCCTACTATGCAATCCCAAATTCCTGGAACCCATAACACACATTGAAACCCTTGCGCTGCAGGAACTTGAGCAACATGTACACCACCACCTCAAAAAGCACCCCATCCTACTCACTTCCTACTCCCGCCTCGGAGTACCACTGTCCACCACTTCTACAACAACCTCCAAACCTCCCCCACACCCCCTCATAGCTGACAAACCCTGTCTTGCAGACCTACTACATTTACCCCACCCTCCAAAACTCCCTCCCACCACCACACAGAACCCAGAACTTAAACAGACCTATATCCTCATCCACAATTACTTCTCCTTTGAAGGCATTACCTACAAACAAATCCACAGTACGGCTATGGGCACCCACATGGCACCATCCTATGCTAACCTGTTCATGGGCAGTCTAGAGGAATCCTTCCTAAAAACCCAGAATCCTAAACCCCTCACCTGGTTCAGATTCATTGATGACATCTTTGCTATCTGGATTGAAGGTGAGGACACCTTATTCACATTCCTTCAGAACCTCAACAACTTCTCCCCCATTTGCTTCACCTGGTCCTACTCAACCCAACAAGCCCCTCCCTAGATGTTGACCTTTACCTCAGAGATGGCTACATCAGTACCTCCGTCCATATCAAACCTACTAACCACTAGCAATACCTCCACTTCGACAGCTGCCACCCGTTCCATACCAAGAAGTCCCTTCCGTACAGCCTAGCCACCCGTGGTCATCGCATCTGCAGTGACGAGCAGCCCCTCTCAAAATATACTGAAGGTCTCACTGAAGCCTTCACTGACTGTAATTATCCTCCCATCCTTGTACAAAAACAAATCTCCCATGCCTTATCTTTCCAGTCTCCCACCACCTCCCAAAGTCCCACAGTCCGGCCACAGAGGAGCAATCCCCTCGTAACTCAGTACCATCCGGGACTGAAGCAACTGAATTACATTCTCCGCCAGGGTTTCGATTATCTCTCGTAATGCCCTGAAATGAGAAACATCCTGTCCACTATCCTTCCCACCCCTCCTACCGTGGTATTCCGCTGTCCACCGAACCTACACAATATACCCGTCCATCCTTACACAACCCCCAATCCCTTACCTTATGGCTCATACCCCTCTAATAGACCTAGATGCAAGACCTGTCCCATACATCCT
This sequence comes from Schistocerca cancellata, assembly GCF_023864275.1. Lineage (NCBI taxonomy): Eukaryota > Metazoa > Arthropoda > Insecta > Orthoptera > Acrididae > Schistocerca > Schistocerca cancellata. The sequence continues at coordinate 48,896,591 of NC_064628.1, read as the reverse complement.
CCTACCACCACCTACTCCAGTCCAGTCACTAACATCACCAATCCCATCAAAGGCAGGGCTACCTTTGAAACCAGTCATGTGATTTACAAGCTAAGCTGCAACCTCTGTGCTGCATTCTATGTAGGCATGACAATCAACAAGCTGTCTGTCTGCATGAACGGCCACCGACAAACTGTGCCCAAGAAACAAGTGGATCACCCTGTTGCTGAACACGCTGCCAAACATGATACCCCTCATCTTAATGACTGCTTGACAGTCTGTGCCATATGGATCCTTCCCACTAACACCAGCTTTTCTGAATTGCGCAGGTGGGAACTTTCCCTGCAATACATCCTACGTTCCCGTAACCCTCCTGGCCTCAACCTTCGTTAGTCACTGTCCTCACCCATCCGGCCCCCTCCCTGATCCCATTCCAGCACTACACAGCTGTCTCACTGCCACACCCAGTCTTTTAATTTCTTTTATTTCTCTCCTTTCCACTATTTACCCCCTCCCCCATCCACACCTTCTCTCCTGCCCTCCATCTAAACTGCAACACTTGCCTGTCTGTCACTCCCACCATACTATCCCTCCCTCTCCCTGCCCCAGCCTTCTCCTTACCCCCACCCAGTCGCTACTCGTATCATGCACTGGTGCTGCTGTTCACAGTGTGGTCTCAGCTCTCTGAGACTGCAGATGTGTGTGTGTGTGTGTGTGTGTGTGTGTGTGTGTGTGTGTGCGCGCGCGCGCGCACGTGCGTGTGTTTGTGAATGCGTGTCTATGCTGACAATGGCCTTAATGGCCGAAAGCTTTAATTGTGTGAACCTTTTATTGTGCCTATAGCGACTCAGCATCTCCGCTATATGGTGAGTAGCAACTTTCCTTCTCTGGTATTGTTACATTCCATCCTGGAGCTTCCATTGTTAGATTTTTCATTACCTCTTTAGTTATATTCATGACCTCTCGAAAACATGGTTAGTACAATGACGAAAACACTTTTTTTACTAACTTGAAAGCTGGCTGAAATGAATGATAAATGTAATAATTCTTATATCACTTAAACTGTATGTCAGCATGAATAATGTAACTATATGAAGTATACCATTCACTAAATGCTATAAAAAACATTAAACCCTCACACAGGATGGGGTACTATTTTTTCAGATATCCATCAAATCAATTAAAATACAAATTGTTTTTAATATTAATGTAGTGAAAACTTACAATTTTCCTTAAGACAATATAACAATTTTGAAGGTACAAAATTTATGTCAAATGTTAAACTTCACAGTAAAAGATACTATGTTTAAGTTTCTCAACTAAACTTGAAATTTTAACATCTGAACCTTCAGCGTCTTCTTTTGCCTTTTCTATAATCATTCTTCCTTTTTATTTCTGAGGTCTTATTTCTTGAATTCTTCTTCTTTCAATATTGGCCACTTCATTTTCATCAGATTTCTTCTTTTTTGAGACTTCTACTCTTTCTAACGAAGCATTCTTCACAGCTAGTATCACTGATTTTGCAACTCCATTGCAACCATCCCACTGATACACCTGGTAGAAGATACCTATTTGGAAAAGCACCATGTCCTGATACACCAGGTAGAAGATACCTATTTGGAAAAGCACCATGTCCTGCTGTGTGAAGCAGTTCGTAAGTTCCTGTTGCATGTCCTCATCCAACAGGAATTGTTGACACTTCAAGGCCTTTTTTAAGGGTTCCGAAGTAGTGATAATCACATGGGGAGAGGTCAGGACTGTAGGGTGGATGCTCGAGTGTCTCCCACTTGAGGTTGGCGTAACTTTGGAGTTAGAATGTTTGCTGTATGGGGATGTGCATTATCATTAAGCAGTAACATCCCTTGTCACACCATTCTCCAATGGCACTTTTCGACAAACATGCTGCTCCTTACAAATTCTTCATTCTCCGAGGGATTTCTACCAGTGTTTATCCTACGGCAGCCAAGAAACGAATAACAGTACATTTTTCCTGTTTGGACGCAACTACTAATAATATCATCACAGTTCACATTTCCGCATTTACCACACACATGTTGGAAAGACACAAAAGCCAAACTAATTCCTTTCCCACATGCCGTGGCTTATATACCCACATCAGAGTCACACTAGTTGCATATACACTGCAGCAACACCCTCAAATGGAAACCATTTGATTGCCCCTCGTATCTTTCAGTATCACTACACAATAATTAGGGCATGTGCAATTTCATTTGGGTGAAAGTGCAGGTCCAGATTCCGTGGGCCTCCTTTGACTTTGTCCTTGTTCGCAGCAATTTTTACATACAGACTTTGCAAAATACCTGTATACACACTTCTGAGAATAAGGATATCCTTTTGTGTGTAGTTCTTGCTAACATCAGTGACACCAAATCCAATATCTACATAATGACTTGTTTTATGATTACATGCTTTCGTGACATCAACAGCAAATAACAATCTGTCTCCATTTCGATAATAGTTATCTTTATGAATCGAGAAGCAATGCTATACATTAAACTGAACAAATCTTTGAACAAAAAGCAGAAGAGAGAGGCGTGATTCTTGAGTTTCTCCCAGCGTATTTGATAATCAAAATATCCACGGGTGTACTGCCGATCTACAGTGTCCAATGGGCACAATATTTCAGCGATCATACATGTCGCCATCATCAGGTAAACTGACGGACTGAGCTCCTGTGAACGTGCTGGCACGGAGATCCGTACGCTATGACTGCTCAAGGGGAACTGGGTTCGGTTGCGGCAGTGGCCGATTTAAATACCCTCCACCCGCGGCACACTCACTCCGCCGTCTGCGCCCTGCGCCACGGTCGCGCAGTGGAACAGATTACGACGGCATCTGAGATGACATCGGTGTGATGGCTCTGTCCGCCGTGGTCGTCACAACTATACGTTTGTTCGTTTTACTCTTGATTAACCCAATCGCTGGTTCCCAAGCCTTGCTAAGATTATAGCCACAGTCACAGTTTATGAGGTCGTCATTGCTGCGCATTTCGATCACCTCTCTAACAACGCTGTTCCAGTATCTCGACGTCTGTACCAGAATCCTCGTGCGTTCATACTCCATAGAGTGATTTTCCGACAAACAATGTTCAGCGACCGCCGACTTGCTCGGATACATCAGTTGAGTGTGCCTCTGGTGTTCACGGCATCAATCCTCGACGGTATGCATCGTCTGACCAATATACAACTTGCTACATTGACACGGAATCTGGTACACGCCGGCCTTCCTCAAACCGAGGTCATCGTTGGCGTTCCCCACCAGTGCACGAGTTTTATTCGGAGGACAAAACACAGTTCCGACCCAGTGTTTCTTCAAAATGCAGGCGATTTTCCCCGAGAGTGTGCATGTATATGGAATAAACGCAGTGATTTCATCCATCTCCACAGGTTGTGCTGTAGTGGTTGGGCGGAGAGCACGTTGAATCTGCCACTCTGAGTACCCATTTTTTCGAAATACAGTTCTCAGATGTTCCAATTCCTGGGGTAGACTCTCTGCGTCAGAGATAGTGCGCACCCTATGTACTAGAGTTTTAAGTACCCCATTCCTCTGTGTCCGGTGGTGGCAGCTGTCTGCGTGCAAATACAGATCAGTGTGCATTGTCTACCGATACACCCCATGACCTAGGGTGCTGTCAGCCCTTCTCTTGACCAAGACGTCAAGGAAAGGTAATTTACCCTCCTTTTCAGTCTCCATAGTGAATTTGATGTTGGGGTGTATGGAGTTTAGATGTGTAAGGAAGTCAAGGAGTTTATCCATACCATGTGGCCAGATGACGAAAGTGTTGTCCACGTAACGGAAAAAGCAAGTAGGTTTCCATTCGGATGACGACAGGGCTTCCTCCTCGAAGTTCTCCATGTACAAATTCGCTACCACCAGTGAGAGTGGGCTACCCATGGCGACTCCCTCCATTTGTTCGTAGTATTCTCCATTAAAAAAGAAAATACGTGGAGGACAAGACATGCCTAAAAAGTTCAGTGATCTTCTCGTCAAACTTCTGACTAATCAATTCTAGTGACTCTCGCAGGGGTACCCTCGTGAACAAGGAAATGACGTCAAAACTCACCATGATATCCGACTCATCCAACCTGAAGCTACCAAGGCGTTTAACAAAATCCACGGAATTACGGATGTGATGAGGGCATTTACCCACATAAGGACTTAATATTCCCGTCAGGTATTTGGCCAACAAATATGTAGGTGCCCTGATGTTGCTGACAATGGGTTGTAATGGTACCCCCTCTTTGTGAACCTTCGGGAGTCCATATAGTCTAGGCGGTACCGGACCTTGGGGTAACAATTTCTTAGCATCAGCCTCCGGTAAATCTGCGTTCTTGAGAAGCGACCTCGTCTTGTTCTCCACCTTCTTTGTAGGGTCAACACTGATCTTCCGGTAGGAATTGTCATTTAGCAGGCTCTGCATCTTATCAGTGTAGTCCTTATGGGAGACAACAACTGTAGCATTGCCTTTGTCAGCCGCTAAGACAACAATTTCAGAGCGCTCCCTCAGATCACGAATGGCCGCCCTCTCTTTACTGGTGATATTTGACTTCATTGGCTTGGATTTCGTCAACGCACGACAAGTTTCACAACATATTTCCTCAGCTGATTCAGGCGGAAGTTGAGCTGCAACCTGTTCAACAGCACTAACAATTTCTGCGACAGGAGTGTACTTGGGGGTGGGAGCGAAGTTGAGACCTTTCTGCAAAACCGAGACCACATCATCACTCAACACCATGCCACTCAATTGAGGAAGGCCGGTGTGTATCAGATTCTGTGTCAATGTGGCAAGTCGTATATTGGTCAGATGATGCGTACCGTCGAGGATCGATGCCGTGAACACCAGAGGCACACTCAACTGATGTATCCGAGCAAGGCGGCGGTCGCTGAACATTGTTTGTCGGAAAATCACACTATGGAGTATGAACGCACGAGGATTCTGGTACAGACATCGAGATACTGGGACAGCGTTGTTAGAGAGGCCATCAAAATTCGCACCAATGACGGCCTCATAAACCGTGACTGTGACTATAATCTTAGCAAGGCTTGGGAACCAGCGATTGGGTTAATCAAGACTAAATAGAGCAAACGTATAGTTGTGACGACCACGGCGGACAGAGCCATCACACTGACGTCATCTCAGATGCCGTCGCAATCTGTTCCATCTCGCGACTGTGGCGCGGACGGCGGAGTGAGCACGCCGCAGGCGGAGGGTATTTAAATCAGCCACCGCCACAACCGAACCCAGTTCCCCCTGAGCAGTCATAGCACACAGATCTCCGTGCTGGTACATTCACAGGAGCTCAGTCCGTCAGTTCACCTGATGATGGCGACATGTATGATCGGCGAAATATTGTGCCCGTTGGACACTGTAGACTGGCAGTACACCCGTGGATATTTTGAGAAGAGAGAGGCATTTGACCAATACTTAGTTAACAGTTCCTCAAATTCATTTGATACTGATACAAGAAACTCTAGTTTTGCTTGAAGGAATTTGTCCTCTCAGCAATGTTAATTTTTTTCAAAGTTTCGACTTTCAGTTGGTCTTTTATGTACTTCAGCAACATACTTCTTCAAATGTGAATTAAGTTCATGACTTCAATATTTCCAATCCATCTCATAGGAAAAAAAATTGAGAGGAAACTTGGAAAACCCAGCGATATTTGAGAATGTTGCCCTTCTTGAAGGAAAATTCTTCATAAAGTATCAGATTGCCCTATGAAATTCATGAACCTTCCAACCACTTTCATTGTGAGCAGTTCCCAAAGCCCCACTCACTACATCCAAGTGCCACAATTAAACATTTGTGCTTGATTATCTTCTTCATTGATTAGAAATGCTTCTAAACCATGCAATATCTTCAACTTCACATTTGGCACATGTGTTAAATTTTGAATTATATTCTTAGGTGACAAATTCAAACATTTCAGACCATCCAGGAAACTTGCCAGTAAATCAGAAGATGTGCCAGAATTCAAAATCATACATGTTAAATATTTTGAAGGTACAGACTGATTTTGTTCATTCCAGAAACGAACCACCAAATCCATCTGTCTCTTTTGGACAACTTTGTCTAATAGGAAAAATAGTGAGACAGATGCAAGTTGTGCTTAAGAGTCCTAGAATCAATGGCAACACAGCTAGTGAGCTCACGTCGAAAGTTCCAGTGCCACCAAGAATATATGGAGTACCTGTAGTCCAGAAGGAAGACAGTTCTTTGAGATCGGTTGTCAATGGAATCAACTCACCCCATATTATTTGGCAAAATATCTGGCCCACTAATTATGTAGCCTGGATGCCCATTTGAAATGTTGTGTTAAGGATTCTACACATTCCACCAGCTTATAAGGGAACAGCGAGTAGTAGCTTTGGCTCTTATGATCAGCTTTGACATAAAAGTTTTGTTTACCAGCTTGCCTATAATCGAGCCCATCAATGTCCTACAGAAGCAAATACCGCCAGACATCTGCAACCTAGAGCAAATGTGTTTTGTATTTTAGTTGGCAGGGCAAATTTTATGAGCAAACAGACAGAATGGCCATGGGCTGCCCCCTCTCACACGTAGCAGCTGACATATTCATGAAAGTCTTCAAACAAATTGCACTAAATTCCAAGCCATTGTGCCCATGTTACTGGCTGAGATACATGGATGACACCTTCATCATATAGCCACTTGGAGAAACAGAACCATGCAAATTTCACAAGCATCTCAACAACTTACACATGAACCTACAGTTCACACTAGAAAAGGAGTGCCTCCTTTTCCAGATGTGGAGGTTTACAAAACATCTACTGAGAAAAAAAGCCATAGAGACCACAGGTAGTCAACACACACCAAGAGATACCTACATGTTGATTCGCACCAACCATCCAGAACAAAAGAACTCTGTGGTACATTGCTGACAGCCTGAGCTCATCAGATTAGTGACATCAACTACTTACAAGAAGAACCAAATTAACTCATGACAACATTCTCTGCAAATAGATACAAAAACAGAGACATAAAATGAACTATGAGGTACAGCGAAACAAAACAGACAGTGAGAGGCATCAGCAACCATTTAGGCAAGGTTCTGGATCGTAAAGGATCCAGACCAATATTTCAGAGTGGCCATAAGAACCGAGATTTTTTGAGGCCCACTAAGGATCCAGTGAATGCTCTCCACACTGCATGTGTCTAAAAACGTCACTGCGAATGCGGCAAAGTCTATGTTGGTGAAATCAGGAAACAACATTAGCGCTCACATTTCAAAGCATGAACATTACATATGACTGGGACAGAACAAGAAGTCAGCTGCAGCAGGACACCACCAGGAATGTGGCTGTTCTATCAGGTGTCAAGAACCTCGCATGCTTGCCCGGTAGCTGTGGAAGCAGCAATGGAAAATAAGTGCGGCTACTCAAATAATTAAACCCCTAACAACATGAACATTTGGGGGGTGGCTACAAGTTATCTATGGCCTGGCTGCCAGCAATTCCAATCCAGCGCACCACATGTATTTGGCAGCCAGCAGCACCACTTGACCCAGGTTTGGCTGCCACAAGAGAACACCATATGGACATTAGCAACAAGTTTCTAAAAGAATATGTACATAGTAATCAGTTAATTACACTGCATGTAGAAGATCAGTGCATGATTAGGGGAGGAGGTGGGGGAACTGAGGTTCAACCTTTCATCACCTAAGCATGGAGCAACGAACACCAACCACAAACTCCATTTTTAAATGAGAGAAGTAAACCTTTCGCTGGAGCTAATATGACTTTATTCAAGTCGTATTCTTAGGGGATGATAACTTAAATACGAGAAGGTTGCAAGCCACAGTAGCAGAAGCTTTGCTAACATTGTTGGCACACATGGATACACAAGTTTCCTAGAGATAACAATGACCACTGCCCACGACAACATTGGATGCCACCTAGTGGCATTGCGGGCACATGACATGGTAACAAAAGTTGTAAGTGGAGCAGACATGGACAGGGGATCACCCTATCGAAGATATGGGCTGCAAATGGGGAAATTCACTGAGATGGCAACTTTGACAAAGGGCAGATTATTATTACACAGAGCCTGTGAATGAGTCTCTCTAAAACGGTGGATCAGGTCGAATGTACACTCCTGGAAATGGAAAAAAGAACACATTGACACCGGTGTGTCAGACCCACCATAATTGCTCCAGACACTGCGAGAGGGCTGTACAAGCAATGATCACACACACGGCACAGCGGACACACCAGGAACCGCGGTGTTGGCCGTCGAATGGCGCTAGCTGCGCAGCATTTGTGCACCGCCGCCGTCAGTGTCAGCCAGTTTGCCGTGGCATACGGAGCTCCATCGCAGTCTTTAACACTGGTAGCATGTCGCGACAGCGTGGACGTGAAACGTATGTGCAGTTGACGGACTTTGAGCGAGGGCGTATAGTGGGCATGCGGGAGGCCGGGTGGACGTACCGCCGAATTGCTCAACACGTGGGGCGTGAGGTCTCCACAGTACATCGATGTTGTCGCCAATGGTCGGCGGAAGGTGCACGTGCCCGTCGACCTGGGACCGGACCGCAGCGACGCACAGATGCACGCCAAGACCGTAGGATCCTACGCAGTGCCGTAGGGGACCGCACCGCCACTTCCCAGCAAATTAGGGACACTGTTGCTCCTGGGGTATCGGCGAGGACCATTCGCAACCGTCTCCATGAAGCTGGGCTACGGTCCCGCACACCGTTAGGCCGTCTTCCGCTCACGCCCCAACATCGTGCAGCCCGCCTCCAGTGGTGTCGCGACAGGCGTGAATGGAGGGACGAATGGAGACGTGTCGTCTTCAGCGATGAGAGTCGCTTCTGCCTTGGTGCCAATGATGGTCATATGCGTGTTTGGCGCCGTGCAGGTGAGCGCCACAATCAGGACTGCATACGACCGAGGCACACAGGGCCAACACCCGGCATCATGGTGTGGGGAGCGATCTCCTACACTGGCCGTACACCACTGGTGATCGTCGAGGGGACACTGAATAGTGCACGATACATCCAAACCGTCATCGAACCCATCGTTCTACCATTCCTAGACCGGCAAGGGAACTTGCTGTTCCAACAGGACAATGCACGTCCGCATGTATCCCGTGCCACCCAACGTGCTCTAGAAGGTGTAAGTCAACTACCCTGGCCAGCAAGATCTCCGGATCTGTCCCCCATTGAGCATGTTTGGGACTGGATGAAGCGTCGTCTCACGCGGTCTGCACGTCCAGCACGAACGCTGGTCCAACTGAGGCGCCAGGTGGAAATGGCATGGCAAGCTGTTCCACAGGACTACATCCAGCATCTCTACGATCGTCTCCATGGGAGAATAGCAGCCTGCATTGCTGCGAAAGGTGGATATACACTGTACTAGTGCCGACATTGTGCATGCTCTGTTGCCTGTGTCTATGTGCCTGTGGTTCTGTCAGTGTGATCATGTGATGTATCTGACCCCAGGAATGTGTCAATAAAGTTTCCCCTTCCTAGGACAATGAATTCACGGTGTTCTTATTTCAATTTCAAGGAGTGTATATGTGCTATTGTCTTGAGCATGTTTGGAAAGACTGCCACTAGGGGCTACATGGTATGACATCCATGACTCTTCACAGAACATGAGGTTTGGAGGCTTGTCTGCCTTGCAAAGTAGGCTAGATGGTGATATGTGGCATCTGTGCTGACAGATCACAACACTGATGTAAGCACAAGTGTTTTAGAGCACATCATTCATCGTAAATCATTGAATATGGAGCTCCACAACACCCCACACCTACATGTTCCATGTTGACCCAACAACATCATTAATTACGACTGCAGTGGGTACTGGGCCATCAGGATTCAACCGTCGATCAATGGAAATACGCTGTTTCTTCGGGTGACACACATTTTTGCTACACTACGTCAATGGTCATCTCCACAAATACCTCCACAGAGGCGAACAGCAGCTTAAAACATGCAGCATGCCATGGATGTAGGCTGGTGGTAGCAATATTATGCTATGGGAGACATTCTCCTGTACTATCATGGGACCTGTGGTGGTAGTCAAAGTCACAATGACAGCTGTGAACCACCTGCATCCCTTCATGCTTGATGTCTTCCCTGATGGCGATGTCATCTTTCAGCAATATAATTGTCAGTGTCTCAGAGTCAGAACCATGCTACAGTTGTTTGAGGAGCATTATAGTTAACTCATATTGATGTCTCAGCTATCAAATTTGTCTGACTTAAATCCAACGGAACCCATCTGTATTGTTATCAGGTGCCATCATCACGTAAGCAAATGAGCAGCCCATTATTTATGTGAATTACGTGAACTGTGTGTACATGTATCCTGATGTGCGTAATCTGTGGTGTATTTCATTCCAAAACGGATGAACAAGCTGTTAGGCAGGTGGCCATAATGTTTTGGCTCATTAGTGTATATACTTTTATTAAATGGACTGCTGGATACAACAGTTTTGGAGGTAGTACTAACTCGCTAGAGAGAGGAGAATGAGTGGGAGGATGGTGTGGGGTGGAGGGAGGTGGGTGGGGGGGGGGGGGGTTGGTAGGGGGTATTTCATTTGTTGCCTTCCTAGCCTCACTGCACACTTTCTTCACACTTACCCCCCATGGATCTGCAACCCACATTCCAGTCATTTTATTAATTTTTTCTTTAATCACATAGTGTTTTTCAGGTTGATTTCAGTTGGTTTTCCACCTTGCACTACCGACCTCCTCCTGCAGATTCCCCCAGATGTCAACCGTTGCAACCTTTTCATGATTTTTCTCACGTGTTTTGGTGTTTTTTTTGCGAATTTTTTGGACATATTTCTACGTTATTTACATATTTTTAGGCGTTTTTATCCTGCACCATGAATCCTTGCCCCTTCAATCTGCATCAATACAGAAAAGTTTCCTTATCCCTAGCCAGAGCCCAGTACCATATATTGCTCCTTCGTTGTTGCTTGGCTCATGGAATCCTCCCAAATGGCCTTACCATCAAATTACCCAATCAGCTGCAACCCTTCCTTCCATAATGACCTTCATGTGTACAGATTCCGCCAGTCTTTAACCCTCACCAACATAGTCCTGCAAAACCATATGAATCAAGCCGAAACCTCCTTGCAATACCTCCTCTCCATCCATAAAATTCTCCTGACTTGCTATCCCAAACTCCTGAATCTTGTATCACACATTGAAACTCTTGCTCACCAGCAATTACAGCAGTATGCACAATGCCACCTCAAAAATCTCTCCACCCAGTTCACTTCCTCCTCCTCCTTCCTTCACTTCCACCTCCTCTACAACAAGCTCCAAACTTCCCCCACATCATCTAATAGCTGACAAACCCTGCCTTGCAGACCTACTAATTTATCCCACACTCAGAAACTCACTCCACCTACCTCACAGAGTCCAGAACCTAAACAAACTCGAAACAGTCACGAAACTGTTATTAAAGTTAATAAGAGTACTTACTTACAAAAAGACATCAGGTTAGATTGGCTATGTCGGACGATGTGCCGCCATTTAAGTGGGCCAGTGTATCTCATTGCCATTTCATTTATGAAAACGTTTAAAACATTTATTGCTGTATAGTGTCAAATTAATTTTAAATCCATGGACTTTAATCACTGTACTTGTTTAGTAATATCGTTGTCTTGGAGTACACCACAAAATATCTTGAGCAAGCAAATTTACTTTCACTGGCAAGAAAACACAAAATATGTGAGCTTGCTCACTTGACAATCTAACTGCACTTGCCCGTTTGTGGAAAGGTGATAGTATTGTTGCCATCAACCTCCTTGGTGCAGTTTAACAAAATAATACCAATTGTCCATTGTGCCCCTACAGCCAATATTCTCATGTCTCTCCAAATAGTGGCAATAATCAGTGATGATAAACATTAAATTTAAATTGAATCACCTGTCATTCATAGATCCTGGAATGGTGTCATATGAAAAGTTAATATTGAGTTCTACAGTACAGTATTGTTCAAACGTAAAATAGCATGAAAGAGGAAGGAGATGGTAGAGTCCATGGACAAACAGTTAGATGCACTCTATAGGATGGATAAAGGTGAATAGTTGAAAAACATTAATGCTGATTATTAGCTACAACGTTGTCACATTGGAACAACAACCAGAAAGTAACTAAAGACCTCAGAGTGTACATGGACAAAAAATTAAATGCACTGCTTAGGATGGATAAATGAGGATTGTTGAAACACAATGATGGTGAGTTTGGTGTTGTGACTTCAATGTTGTCGCACTGGAATAACGACAGAAAAGTAAAGATCTCGGGCTCAAACTAATGATTTTTGATGACAATATTATTGCCATACTTTGTCTACAGATGATAACAAAGAAATAATCAATTAACTGATGATGTTAAAGCTCAATGTGAATGCATTACAACGCATACAGAGGCAACGAAACTCCTGGACAATGTAAAGGTTTACTTGGACGGCCAGATGAACACAACTTCAGCCAAACTAACAGCAACAAAAGGCCTGATGATCATGCTGAACACAGATGACATACAAATCTGAATCAAAGGAAACACTGATCATTTCCTTGTACAAAACATTGCTTTTTTCAATATCTGGTCAAAATTATGATTAAAATATTGTGTAATTAGTGGATTTATGTGAAATAAATACGAGCATGTTCTTGGCTTGTAACCTGTGTCATTCTAATTTTTTTTCTGACTTTCTGGATTATTCAGATTTTTGACAATATGGATGAGCTACAGCACCTTGTCAAGATAAACAAGGTTCCACTGTAGCTTTCATTTACAAAAACCTCTCCTTAGATGTTCATCATGCATGTGGTCCTTATCACAAGTAAAATTTCCTGTGTGTAGAGGCATTGTGAGCACAGGGTGATAACGACTGTCTGATTCACATTCAGTTTTGTGTCTATGGACTTGAGAGCTAGCGTACCTTCGATTTTGTGGTGCACAGTATGCAGCTTGGAGGAATGCTACATGTGTAACAACATTTACCTTCCAGTAACCATGCCTATCTTTGTTCATTCTCCGTGTTTACAAATATCACGTGTTACTTCCAGTTTTTCTCAATTCTGAAGATAAGTCTTCTATGTTTAATTTGTGTTCTTCTCAAACATCCTATTGCAAATTAAATTATTAAGCCTTTCCCTGAACCCACACCACAATATACATGGTACAGTATAGCACCCCAGGCTGGTATTCTGGAAGGTGACGGTTCAAATCCTAATCCAGCCAGCCAGAGTTGTGTTTAGTTTACAAGATGTTAAGCCCAAAACTTCCTACAGCCCACAGTGCCATATATATATTTAATTTCTTTGTTTCCTAAAATTATGACTTGTATAAGCAAGCACAAGGTGATATTTCTACAATGAAGGCAAACTCATGATTGTTTGGAAAAATGTTATGTATTGGACCCCCAGCTCCCTTTTCAGTATGTCATATAAACATTAGTCTTCATTACTGGTCAATTTGTTACCACAACCAGATCTTCTGTTTGCACATTCATTGCCTTTGCCAATTCACAAACAAATTGTCACCTTACAACCTAACCTAGATCTTGGGCTGCACTACAAATCTGTCTGTCGCCACAACCAAGATTTCGGGGGAGAGGGAGGTCTTCAATTTTCTTTCTACCTGTTCTACAAACAAAACCAGCCCACTTTTTTAAATACTGTGGCAATTATCAATCTAGCAAAGTGCACCAATCAGTGTTTTAAGTTGTGTCTGCAGGGAGGCAACGCTTCTGTTGACATTGGTGTTTATGGAGGTATCTTTTCAGGTTGTTATGCTTATTTTGTATTTGTAGCCCCAAAATCTCTCCCCTCGACCATTCATTTACAACAGATATAAAAATTTATTCTTCACGTTCATAAGAAATCATATAAGCAACTGTGTCTTCGTTTAACAGATATTAATTGTTTACTTACCCAAAGTCCAGGATATTAGGGATTACACATCTGTGAGGAACTTTAACGATCTTTGGTTTCCCAGTTGTGCCTGACGTTTGTACAGCGTAGGCATAACTGAATTTATTGTGCAGCTTTGGCTGACTAATAATTGCTTCAGAGCCTATATCCCACAAATAAATTGTGGAGCCACATAAGGTGATACTCTTATTAAGCCTTGCGTACTTCAACAGCTGAGTCTGTGACACATCAGATGTTGATATTATCCAACAAATGTTCAGCTTTCGCACAAAACTCAAGTTCCGTTGGCAAGACGATTTATCATCTATAAAAGCAAAAGCTAATCGCTTCTTCAGTACACTGCAAATAAAAAAGGATTTGAAAACGAAATATTAATCTGCACAATATCCACAAATAAACAGATGCTAGTGTCAAATCATCACAATCCACATAAATCGCAATAGATTGATTGAATTTTATTTGGTCCCATTTGATTACATTATGTATGCTACAGGTTGTGTACTTACAACACCGAATAGGTTACCTTACACTTATTAACTTAAAATATTTAACCTACATTTACAACAAAAAACAACATACTATGATTTATTTACATACATCGTACTACGATATTTTCAACTGATAACAATACATACATACAAGTACTAACAGCATTCTCATTCTTGCATACTCTACTACACTATAAAAAGCTTACCCTAAAACAACACTGCACAGAAGTGGAACGCGGTCCATTAAAATACCTACGAAGCATCCTTCTTGATCAATTTCACTTAAAAACTCATAAATCTTGATTGCACATTCTCGAAGAAGACCGTACTTGACGTAAGAAACATCAGAGTCTTTCCACACTAGCGCAACATTTGCTTCGTTTTTTGCAACAGAACCTTCAAATAAATCATATAATGTCGCCATATTTCTGGAGGAGACGGCTATTCATCGTTTTGAATTAAGGACCAAGGGATGTGTTTTATAAGTGTATGACATTTAAAATAATGCGTCAACAAACACAATGTTTACATTTTTCACCCTCCAATGCACAACGTAAACACCTCAAGTTCAAAGCGCAACTACGCTTGCCATATTCAAACATTTTCAAAAAGATATGCCACTTGCAACCGGCAATTTACATCTGTGAGTTACTTTTGGGAGCGATTCCACGGGGTTGAGACTCTTGTTGTTGTGTTCTTAAGTCCGAAGAGTGGTCTGATGCAGCTCTCCATGCTACTCTATTCTGTACAAGTCCTTCAACTCCGAATAACTATTGCAACTTACATCCTTCCGGGATCTGCTTACTGTGTTCAACTATTGGTCCCCTCTACGATTGTTCTGCCACACACTTCCCTCCAGTACTAAACTGGCGATTCCTTAACGTATCAGAATGCGTGCTGTCAACCGATCCCTCCTCCTAGACAGCCCGTACCACCAATTTATTTTTTTCTAAATTCTGTTCAATATTAGCGCATGTTAAGTGATGTACCCATTTAATCAGCATTCTCCCGTAGCACCACGTTTCGAAAGCTTCTATTCTCTTCTTGTCTAAATTGTTTACCGTCCATGTTTCACTTCCATACAGGGCTACACTCCGTACAAATACATTCAGAAAACACTTCCTAACACTTAAATCTATATTCGATGGTAACAAATTTCTCCACTTCAGAAACGCTTTCTTGCTATAGCCACTATACATTTTATATCGTGGAAGACCAGCGGAACATAATGGACTGTGTTGTGAAAAGAGGATATAAGATGAACATCAACAAAAGTAAAGCAAAAGTAATGGAATGTAATCGAATCAAATCTGGTGATGCTGAGGGAATTAGATTAGGAAACAAGACACTAAAAGTACCGGTAGCAGATGAGTATTTGGCCAGGAAAATAACTGATGATGATCGAAGTAGAGAGGATATAAAATGTAGACTGGCAATGGCAAGGAAAGCGTTTCTGAAGAAGAGAAATTTGTTAACATCGAGTATAGATTTAAATGTCAGGAAGTCGTTTCTGAAAGTATTTGTATGGAGTATAGCCAAGTATGGAACTGAAACGTGGACGATAAATAGTTTAGACAAGAAGAGAATAGAAGCTTTCGAAATTTGGTGCTACAGAAGAATGCTGAAGATTAGATGGGTACATCACATAACTAAAGAGGAGGTATTGAATAGAATAGGGGAGAAGAGGAGCTTGTGGCACAACTTGACTAGAAGAAGGGATCGGTTGGTAGGACATGTTCTGAGACATCGAGGGATCACCAATTTAGTATTGGAGGGCAGCATGGAGGGTAAAAATCGTAGAGGGAGACCAAGAGATGAATACACTAAGCAGATTCAGAAGGATGTAGGCTGTGGTAGGTGCTGGGAGATGAAGAAACTTGCACAGGATAGAGTAGCATGGAGAGCTGTATCAAACCAGTCTCAGGACTGAAGACCACAACAACAACATTAATGCTTGTTCCATAGATCATGATTATGACATTTTGTAATGATGTGGAATGTGTCACTTTAACATATGTTTTCTTTATACTAAATAATTAATTTTTTGTATTTTTTATTTATTTTTTATGGTTACTACTTCATTTATAAGAATTCATCTATTGAGTAGAACGAGTTGTCATTCAGAAATTCTTTTAATCTGCTTTTAAATGTTGGTTGGCTATCTGTCAGACTTTTGATACTATTTGACAAATGACCAAAGATTTTCGTGGAAGCATAATTCACCTCTTTATATGTATTGCGAAGGTACTGTATCCTGAGTTCCTTAAATAAATATCTGCAAGTTGATCTTGGGTAGGCTCCAGCTATTATTCTGATTACACACTTTTGTGCAATGAATACTTTCTATCTTAATGACGAATTGTCTCAAAATATGATGCCATATGAAATCAGTGAATGAAAATAGGCATATTAGGCTAATTTACTGATATGTTGATCACTAAAATTTGCAATAACCCTAATAGCATGGTTGCTATAAATGACCATGTTTAGGAAAGATGTGGATAATTGACTCAAATGTGTAGTCATTCTCACTGTTGCGTGATTTCGGTTTTCTGCAGTAAATCCATCTGAGAACAAGCTGAAACGCTCGATTTTGTCTGGAACATAGTTTTTAAAGTAGTGGTAAAGAAAAGTACACACCTCATTTGCACCTTTTGTTCCATCACCCTCATGATAAAGATATACCACAGTGCTGCCATCTTTTGAATTGTGGATATTAAACACATTTACCCATAGTTTCCGCATATAAAACACGTATTGCACAGGAATTTCTGGTAAAGACAAACTCTGCATATAGTTAAAGGCAATGGCACCTATTCCTTCATTTTGAAGACACTGACACTTGGCTTTTTTCAGGTACTAGTAAAAGTTTCAACTCGTTCGAAGATGAATCTACAAATCTGCCAAGTTTTGAAGCTTCAAAGAAATGGAGACTTTTTAATTTTGCGATAAACTCCTCACTATGAGGAACTTCTAATTTTCGCAAAAATACCGCCTTAATGAAATTTGTCATTAAAAATATATCACTTTTTCAAACCAACAGCTCAATTCATGGAATCAATACTAGAAATAAGAATAATCTTCACAAGGATTTAAAGTCACTTAGTCTTGTACAAAAAGGTGTGCATTATTCAGGAACACACATTTTCAATAACTTGCCAGCAGCCATAAAAAGTTTAACAACCAATGAAATTCAGTTTAAGAGAAGCCTAAAGGATTTATTGGTGGCCAACTCCTTCTACTCCATTGATGAATTTCTTAGTAAAACCAACTGATTTGTATATAAGTACAACATAACTTCTGCACAATTTCAGTGCAGCAATGTGTTCGCTGAAAATTTGTGTGATTGTTTGTGTGTGTGTGTGTGTGTGTGTGTGTGTGTGTGTGTGTGTGTGTGAGTATAATCTAACTTCTGCACCATTTCAGTGCAGTAATGTGTTCATTGTAAATAAGTATTACAGTAGTTGTATTACATGTTTATTACCTTATAAATAAATAAAAAACTTTTTTATTTTAAATTCAGTGCATTAGTATTTGTAAAATGACTCTTAGTGTTCATTAAAAAATGACGATCATTCCACTTGGGACCTGTGGAATGGTACATTAGCTTATTTGTTTTAGTTGTAAATATTTGTCATGTATTGTTGTTTTTCTGACATGTTCCACATCTTGGAGGACCTCCTCACTACAGATCAATTGGAATGAAAGTAAATCTAATCTAATCATGTAAAAGTCATATTTCACAGCTGTGTCTGGATACATGCTACAATAAATCTGATACATTGTTTTCACACCCAGTCGCGAATTTAAGTACTGAATTTCCTGTCCAGCGTAAAATGAGGACTTCAGAGGAAAAGACTGTATTGTTTATCTATTTTTCTTTCAGGCGTTTTATTTTCTTTTGCATTCGTCCCACATTGATCTTGTGACAGTCTCCCATTAATTAATGTGTGGATTATAGAGAACACCCACTTCATTCCAATGGAGTGGAAACTGGAAATGCGTTTTGTCACACTTCCACTCCATATGAGAGACGCATTGCAAAGTACCAAAAAACTGAAACAACGCTTACTTTTTACATCACCGTCTAATGTCTGAGGTCTGCGCCTCTTGACATCATAAACTTCAATAAGACCCATTAGGTACAAATCGTAAGCATCTTTGTTTGGGAGGTCATGACATTTCGAAAGGATATCAATTTTCTCATTGTCAGCGATTTTCTAGAAACAGAATCTCCAGCACCTACAATCAATATGATTGTTTAGCAATCTATCATTTAGTCAAGTGTTCTACAATAGATATTGGAAAAGAATAAAGGTTATATCGACTCAGCTAGGTTGGCATTGGAAAAGATGTAGTGGAAATAAAGCTCATTATCGTCAACATTGTTGTAGTAGATGGCTGTACTGACCTGTAGTCCTCTGCTGTTTTCTTTTCTGCTATGTATTTTCCAATGTAGTTTATATGAGCTATACCTTTGGTAGTGGCTGGTTTCCTTACGTTTTTCTTATTAGTGGAATCATTTCTCTTTCTTTTGGGCGACCTAGCATGACTGACTTCGGCACAACAATCATACAACAACTGAATGAATATGAAACCACATAGGAAGATTTGGGAAGGAAGCAGCACTTAACAACAGCATTGCCAACATACACAATGGCACAGAGCTGAAAAGTAATAAGTCCGCGACTTAATGCTTTTCAGTGCCATTTGAGGTGTCTTGTCCAAGTAATTCATAATGTTCAACCAAACAAAATATGCACATTTGGGCTTAATCCCTTTAAACTCCAACTGATTCAAACGGTCTTTCGGTCCCTGTGTTTTACTCCTACTGCCTTCAGAATTTCAGAGAGTATCCTAGTCACCATTTTCAAATATCTTTCTCTACTTCCACAAATGCAATAAACATAGGTTTGCCTTTCCCTACCTTATCTTTTAAGATGATTTGTAGGGTATGTATTGCCTTGAGTATTCCTGCAATTCTCTGGAATCCAAACAATCTTCCCCATGTTCAGAGTCTGCCAGCTTTTCCATTCTTATGTAAAGAATACTTGTTAGTATTTCGAAACCGTGTCTTTTTAAACTGATAGTTCGATAACATTCACACTTATCAACAACTAGAATTATTATATTATCCTTGAACTCTGAGGTATTTCACTTGTCTCATATATGTTGCACAATAGATGGACGAATTTTGCCATGGCTGGTTCTCTGAAGACTATCAATAGTTCTGATGGAAGATTGTCTACTGCCAGAGCCTTGTTTCGACTTAGATCTCTCAGAGTTTTGTCAAATTTGTCTGTCAGTATCATATCTCCCTCTCATCTTCATCTACATCCACTTCCCTTTCTATAATATTGCTTTCAACTTTATCTCACTTGTATAGACCATCTAAATACTTCATCCACCTTTTGGCTTCGCCATAAGAGCTCTTGATGTTTATACAGCTGTTTCTCGTTTTCCCCAAAGGCCTCTTTAATTCTTCTGTATGCGGTACCTATCTTTCTCCTAATGAAATATGCTTCTAAATCATTTCACTCGCCCTCCAGCCATTCTTGCTTAACAATTTTGCACTTCTTGGCAATCTCAATTTGGAAACATTTGCATTCCCTTTTGCCTGCTTCATTAGCTCCATTTTTAAATTTTTTCCTTCCAACAGCACAACTATGCATCTGCATTTGTGCATGGGTAATTTGCAGGAAATGAAGGTTGTGTGTCATGTGCATTGCTTCCCGAGTTTGGTGGGAATCTTAGCACCTTATAGCAGACCATAGGCAGCTGGGGCAGTTGTCTGTCTGATTGTGTAGTGTGTTGAGGTTATGCTGTGAAGCGATTTAGGTGCAATAATGTCTGTTGGCTCCAAAGAAAGCACAATTAAGTTTATACATGATCACAGAGAAGGATATGTCGTATGCAATTAAGCTTCTAAAGATTGTCAGAATAAAAATTTGAGATGTGCTGCCCTGAGCTTCAAGTATTAGATAAAAAGTTTTTAATCACATTACTGTTAAGAATAATGTATGGCAAGTTTTTTAGTATTTATATGTTTATTTAGTATTTATATGTTTATTTATTAGCTGTTCATCATGTTTACAATGCAATTTTCTTCGTCAAAATACATTTTACATATTTCATATAAGTATAGTTGTTACTAATTTTTACATCATACATTATGCATACATACACATACATCTTTTTGGTAGTTAGTAATTTGTACATTTTACTCACATAATCGTTTTACATATAAATAAGTACATGTAAATACATAAACTTCTTACTAATCAGACAATTTCAGCACTAATCATTATACAGTTTTCGTTCAAGAATTAATTATGTGGTTTTACACATTTGGTTAGTGACAGTTACATTATTTCCTTGTTTATACATTCCTTTCAAATTAGTTAAGAGATAATCTTCAATTGAGTAATATGCTTTATTTTTGAGCCACGTGTGTAATACTTCCTTAAATTTAAAGTGGGTAAGGGTTTTGACAGATTATTCTAGTTTATTATATAACTTTAGACTTAGGTGTTTGCGACTGTTGTGTGAGAGTGACAGCCTATAATTCCGTTATATCAAGCATGCAGTTGTTTCGAGTGCTGTGCAAATGTAAATTCTTTCTCTATGTATATTTTCTTTTATGTATCTTAAGCAGTTATAAATATAGAAAGTTGGGAGTGTCATTATGTTTAATATACTGAAGTGCTCCTTATAGCTTTCTCTTGGACCCAATCCTTGTAAACATCTAATTGATTTTTTTGCCATTTGAATACACAGTTTGTGCCTGGTGAACTACCCCATAACAGAATCCCATATTGTAGCTGTGACTGAAAGAATGCATTGTAGTAAAGCATCAATAAACTTTTACTGGCAGAATTTCTTAGTTTATACAGCAGGAATATTACGTGTGCAAGTTTGCCTGTCAGATAGCTTATATGGTCATCCCATGAGAGCCTTTGGTCTATTATTAGTCCCCGTAGTTTGACACTGTGATTCTCTGCTCTCCGTACCTTCAGATTAAAATAAATTTCATCTGTTTTTGTGTTGTTTATACATAACTCGTTAGCAATACACCACACCCTACATTTTTCAAAAAGTTCATTATTTTTGTTTACCACCTCTTGCATACTCTCACCTGTGGAGATCATGGTCATATCATCAACATATAAATTATTTTTGCAGGCTATATAGTTTGAGAAGTCATTAACACAGGGAATAAAGAGGAAGGGTCCAAGAACGGAGCCCTGTTGAATTCCTCTCTTAATTTTCATTAAATCTGACCTTTCAGTGTTGACGTACACTGACTGTTACCTGTTATTTAGGTATGACTTAATCAAATTAAGTGGTTTGTCTGCAATACCATAATATTCTAATTTTTTAACAATTATCTCATGTGATACTGAATCAAATGCTCTGCTTAAGTCTATGAGTGTTGCACAGGTGGTCAGTTTCCTTTCAAAAGCGTTGTGGATTTCAGTTATCAGGCTTTAAATAGCTTTTATGTTTGACTGATTAGTTCTAAATCCATACTGGCTGTCATTAATTAGTTTATTGCTCTCAAAATACGTGTCAATATGTGTGTGTGTGAGCAGCTCTCTACGACATAGGGACAATTGATATTGGTCTATAGTTACTGGCATTCCTCTGTCACACTTTTTGTATATGGGGAGTGTAACTGTAATTTTAAGGTAATCAGGGAAAATGCCATCATCAAGGATTTTATTTGCAAGGTAGAGTTCTAATTTCCATAATTATAGCCTTTATTACAAAGTTGCTGAATCCATAGTAGTCTTCTGTTCTAGAGTTGCTCAACTTCTTTACAGAGATATTTATATCTGTATCAGTTATTCTACACCAGTTACATCTTTTATCTATTTTATTCTGTGATTCCGAAAGAAAAGCTTCCGCATCAGTTAAATCATCACTTTTTGGTACCTGGGCATTTACTGAATTTATGAAGTGTTTGTTGAGAGTGTTGCAATTATTGAGTTACTGATTTCTTCTTTCCCCGTGTTTATCTCACTTTTAACTATGTTCCAGGCAACTTTACATTTGTTTTTAGAATTTAAAATATACTCCTCATTTGCTTTCAATTTGCTGCTTTAATTTCAAATTTTTAGTGTGAAGTGGTTTATGCACATTGCTACGATTACATCTCTTAGTAGTAAGTGGGCAGTTACTGTCTAATGTATTTTTTATATTGGATATGAATGCAGAAAAGATTTCATTTATATCTCTGTCAATGGTTAGTATTCTAGCCTATTCTATTTTACTCAGTTCATTTCTCATTACTTCAATGTTCTTTTCCTTGAGAGCTCTATATGTAGTAAGCATCCAGGTATCATCAAGTGTCAGATTTCCAATTTTGAGCCATATGCCATTATGGTCAGATATCCATAATTTGATGGTATCCCATTCTACTTGATTGCTACACACATTGCTAATTATATTGTCAAGGCTTGCCTCCATTCTGGTCGGTTTTTCATTGTAGCAGTAGTAATGCATTGATCTTAAGATATTTAGGATGTATGTCATAGTTTTTCTTTTTACTCTTAAATTTATATTAATGTCCCCAGTGATAAATGTTTTATACTGCTTGTATTTGGTAGTCAGTAACATCAATTCAGAGGGTTTTTTTGTAAATATCTCCTCATTAGAAGCTGGTGGTCGGTAAACTGTTGTAATTATGAGTTTCTGAGTGTGTATAAGCAAGGCAGATGCTTCGAATAGTCCTTCAACAGACAGACTTGTGAGGTCTATGATTGAACATTTTAGATTCAAGTTTTTGTTGATAAATGGACATCATGGGCATTTGTAACGCCGAAAATGCATATCTTCCCATTTCCGTCTATTGTACCATAATTTTTTTCCTTGTTTTGTTACCTCAAGATATGGCATTTCTGTCTCTTTATATATTGTAATTGTTTTACTATTTGTATATATATATTTATGCATTTATGGCGATGTATAATTGGTTGTTTTGTAAATATTATTTGTATTTTTACGCTGGGTCTTGCCTAGGGAAACTATGCTATCGAACGAATACGTCGATAGGTCGTGTGGAGAACCAGAGTGTTTAGGATCTTTGGTAGTGTCAACTCTGTCGCGTGGAGCGCGGGCAGAGGGAGACTCTGGCTGGGGTGGTGCAGTGGAGCAGGTGTGTTGTGTGAAGCTCCCGCGAGTTGCCGCGCTTTCGGGGTTTGGCAGCATGTAATTGCGCTCGACTTGCGATGATAGTTTCTGACACGGTGTCGCGGACGGGAGGCATTAGCTGGCGCACATCAAGAGCCCGTTTTCGCCTGGTGACCGTGTCGAGAAGAAGGCGCGCCAACATCCAGGTTCTGCAACAGCGACGGCCGACAATGAGTGACTGTCGCTACCTCCTCGATCGACGGCTTCAAACCTTCAATCAACCAACAAGGAAGACTGGAAGCACGTAAAGTTTTAGAACTGTATGGCAGACCACAGCTTTTCAAACTTTTAAAATTGTTGCATCGCAAAATTACAGCAACTTAGCATGAACCTTTGTTGCTCATTGTCCCAATTGCATTGCCAAGCAGGGTCCCTCCCTTTTCCGAAATGAACCCGAGTGTCGTTGAAATTCAAACGCCAGCATTAAAGTAATATTATAGCATTTCACTACTTTAATTTCAAAGTTCAGTTAAAGTATTCATAGCTGGCTACAATATTTAGGTTACACAAGCACAAATTAAGAGTGCGAGTTTTGTTACCGTATTTTAGCTTACCTGTGACTGCAGTACGTACTAAATTTTACTATTGTTAATTGTTCAGAATCATTTAATTCAAGTTCAAAGTTAAATCTCTTATTTCTAAATTGCGTAGATTCAAGTAGCTTTTGAAATGATTGTTGAGGTAGTCCAAGACTAACCGTATTTTACTGAATTTCGATGTGCTTCAGAAAGAAAGCTCACTATTAACTTCAGTCACTAAATTAACTTTCGATTTTCCGGTTTTATTAATTCTTTTGCTAAATTAAGTCAGAGTGTAGCGAAATTTATTACTTCTGACAAACTTTCAGTTTTCACACTACACGTGTCAACCTTCAGTTGCCATGCTTCTAGTGCTAATTATATGTGTAATAACCTTTCTTTTTCAGTTACTATAGTAATTGTCCTTAGGACTGGCGACCATAATTTCCCCCAAATCTCAAATATCTAATTACCGCTAGTTAACTGTTAACGTAACGACCGCACATTTACTTTCTTTATTAACTTTACTCCTTTTCAAAATTAATTTCCACCAGTTTCATTAGCATTTTTCCTTTCATTTAGATGTAACCCTTTCCTCCCTCTTTACCGACAAATTAACTTCGGTGACGATTGCTTTTCCCAAATTCCCATTAGGTACACCCGGTTTCATTTTTCACTGTCATTAAGGTCGATAAGTGAGGGGGAGGTTACACATTGTTTGGTCTACAGTAGCTTGTTCCCAGTGAGTAGCCAAATGATATAAATAGGCTTATGTCCTCACTTTTAATCCTATGTTCATTCACACAGAGAATGCTACATTGGATTTCCTCCAGCCAATACTGTAGTTCACTGACTTTGTTTCTTAGGATTACATTTATATGTAACAAAAGTATTTCATTTTTGCTGCAAGGTGGTACATTGCTTACGTTGGGCTTAGTTTGATTATTTACTTTAAAAGTGTTTTTTTGTATTATGATCTAAAGCTCGTTGTTTTGACCAAGTCTGACACATTTCAGGCTTGGTCAGCCTTATACGTTTCCAAGATCTGGTTCTGAGTTTTGAGACATATGTTGCAAATTGCTGATGCAAGATAATTTGTTATTTACCATACTAAGTATTTTTTGGTCCAACAGTGTCTTTCCTAAACCACTTAGGCCTTGACCATGTCTTTTATGACAAGTTCTTGAGCTGTAACAATTGTCAGAAGGTTGATGGTTACAACTTATACATTCCTTAATATCTAAAAGCATTACATTTTTAAACTGTTTGCAAATTGTTTCAAAATACTTATTAGCTTTGTTTATTTCTCTGTTTACACATGATGTTTCAATTAAATCATAACAATGAGGTATTTTAAATAATATAACATTTATGTTTGCTAACTTGTTCAGTGTTGTCTTCAGAGCTGTTGTTGCTGCATTTCTTTCATTATGGTATACAGCATTGGAACCACCTATAAGAACTACAAAGTCACTCCGTGTCAAATCTTCAGTGTTGATGAGAATCTGGTTGAATCTTGCTCCAGGTTTCACTATGCCTTCAGTTTTAATGTTTTTTGGGGTTGTCAGGGTCTTCGTTTTTGTAGCCATCCCTCTTCCAAAACCATCAGAGTACATTCTGGTGTTTGTTGTTTTCTCTCGTGGTATTTCTTGACTCTGTCTTCCTTCTTGTTCTTTATCCGTTGCATTTGATACATTGTTTCTTTTATTCAGTTTCATAACAGACACCATAAACTCTGTGTTGCTGCAAGATTTTTTGCTATGGTTTTTATTCGATAATTTAAGTATATCTGCGCTATTTGTGCCTCAATCTATATTGTTCTGCTTCATGTGTTTGGCTTTAGATGTGATTGTGTGAATTTCATTATCTTCAGGTCCATTATAATCAGGTATGTTACATTTTTTAGGCCTAATAGTTTTCGACCTACATTCATGACAGTTCCAATTTTTTATGGTTGTATCCTGTCCCTTTAGTGAGGACTCTACTTTTCCACATCGAAAATGAAATATGTTTCCGCATTTCGTGCAGTCAACACCACTTCTCACAGTTTTCTGGCGTTTTCGACAATGTTAATTGGTCCTGTCACCTGTATTTTTACTAGTCAAATTTTCTGTTAGCACTTCACTGTATAATGGAGATTCGCACTGTTGTTTTTGTTGTTTAAGTTCATTATTTTTTAGTATTAACCCACGAATTTCATCTAATAGAAATGCTATAATATCGTCTTTAGTGTCTTTGGTGTTTACATTTTCGTGCGTTTCGTCTTTACAGCAATTCAAACAGTACCAAGTCTTTCGTTTTGAACTTAGGTTTGCACACTTATAGTAGTAAATTGTTTCACAGTTTGCACACATTATTCCTTTGTCGGCGCGTTTTTCACAATAGCAGTGGGAAGACGTCCCATTTGCTTGCAGATGTTCAGTGTTAGTCGTTGGCGCTGGGCGCACAGGTTCACCTTCGTATTTTCCCATGGTCGCGCTTCTTCTTCTATCAACTTGTTTAACAATATAGCACGTCAGACAAGTATTATCACAATAAGTACAGATTTTTTCGCATATTATGCGCTTTCCATAGTAATTTTTAATTTTGCTTATAACGCTATTGCACTCGTCATTTTCAACCAGCGCCACGTTTACTAGATAATTTGTGGAAAGGTTGAATTTATGTCACACTGAACTATTCTCTTCAGTCGTCATTGGTCCCGTTCTTGCAGGATCTTTTTCCAGCCCCAGTAATGTCCGAGATTTGATGTTATACCAGATTCCTGATATTCACAGTATACTTGTGAAAAATCCCAACTTCATACAATATCTGAGGAGCTTAATATCTGAACAAAAGAAATGGTTTGGTATGTGTAGCTCCTCAACAAATTAAGGACGTTAACGATAACTAGAAAACAACCACTGTCCAGTGGATTCTGGTATCTATGAAATTCGTTAAATGTATTCGCAGTTGCGAATATCGACAACCATCAGCTGTATAATGGAATGACGACAATGAAAATTTGTGACAGACCAGGACTCGAACTCGGATTTTCTGAATATCGCCTTATCATTTGGCTACCCGAGCAGCTTCTGTGGCCAAAGTCAAACTCCTACGTGCCATCAACAATGTGTCTACAACCTGCACTCATATTTAACTATGTATATTCTCACACAGAGGACGCAATTTAGTTACAAGTCGCTTGCCGAGTATTAGCGAATAAATACGATATTGCAGTGCCTGCCCTGTTCTGAGTGATGATGCAATGATCCTTCAGACATGCTTGCATGTCCAAAGGAACAGGCACTGTGGCGACTACAGCCACTATAAAATACATGAAATGTATTTGCAGTTGCAAATATGGAAAACAGTCAGCTGTATAATGGAATGAGAAGAATTAAAATTTATGCCAGAGCGGGACTCGAATCCAGTTTTCCCACTTATCATCAGCAGTCACCTTAACATTAGGCTATCCAGACATGTTCCAAGGCCAGACCCAAACTTCCATATGTCGTCAACTGTGTATCTACAAGCTGTATCCGTACATGCATTATATATATTCCTTTGCAGGGGAGAAATTTTAATTAAAAGCTGCTTTCCTGAATTAGGTGAAAATACGATACTGCAATGCATTGCAATATCGTATTAATTCGCCGACACCAGAAGAGCGACTTGCAATTAAAATTGGTCCTCTGTACAGAAGTATACATAAGGAATGTATGAGTGCGGGTTGTACAGATTTGGTTGACAAGAATTGAAAGTTAGGGGCTGGCCATGGATCATGCTCAGACAGCCTAATGGTAAGATGACTACTTGCGATAAGCATGAAATTTGGGTTCGAGTCCTGATCCAGAGCAAATTTTCAGTGTCGTCATTCCATTACACAGCCAATGTTTGTCCATACCCGCAACTATAAATACATTTCATTTGTTTTATAATGGCTGCAGTGCCTATCCCTTCAGATGAGCATGCATTTGTGAAGGATCGTTGTATCATAATTCTGAAGAATGCAGGCATTGCAATGTTGTGTATGAAATTCCCAAATTTATCAAATCCAATTAATAATCTATAATAAACTTTATCGATTACAGTTGTGTAAACAAAAGTTTATAAAGAAAAATACAAATACTGCATTGAAAGTTAATTAACCTTCACTCAACGATTAAGAATTCCCTTTAAGTATTTTTCAGACTCAGTTCAATTAATCACTAGAGTGATTAACTGAATTCATACTAGACTGTTGTTCAAGAGATAAGATTTTACCTTTAACATCAAATAGATCTTGGCGGCTGAAGTACTGAACACAGCAGAAGGATACTTCCTTCAAAATCAAACCAGACCCATTTGCATCTAATCAAGGTTTGTGTGGGGGAAAGGATTAAGAAACAGTTGATCACTTGTTCATAATTAGTAAATGTGACGCTACATGCACTTTGGCATTGACCCAGTTGTTATACCAGGACATTCCCATTTCCAAAACCATGCCATTATTGCCCAACGAATTTGTAGCAGTTCTGAAGCTCACGGCGTCGTGAATGCAAGAACAGGAAACAGCAATAAAAGCAATTCCAATATTAGCGAGACATCCAATTTGACACAACTCATGCAACTAATAACGCAACAGTTACACAGTTGTTCACAAGACATCAGGAAAATATAGGACAACAGTTTGCACAGTAAAATCAAGTATTTAACGATTTCAGGGACAGTATTAGTCAACATTCCATTGAGCTGAGCAAAACTCTATGCACTGAATTACATGAAGAATTATCGGGGACGTTCACTGAGCTTTGTAAGCAACTAAAAGGAGAAATAATTACCGACATGTCCTGCAGTATAGATATGATAACGGAATAAGTAACATCTGTAGACTATAAACAGGAACAACTTGTAGGTGAGTTACAAAACTTTAGTCAAACATATTCTCAAATTCAATGGCTCTGAGCACTATGGGACTTAACATCTGTGGTCATCAGTCCCCTAGAAGTTAGAACTACTTAAACCTAACTAACCTAAGGACATCACACACATCCATGCCCGTGGCAGGATTTGAACCTGCGACCATAGCAGTCGCGTGGTTCCAGACTGAGCGCCTAGAACCGCTAGACCACCGCGGCCGGCTTCTCAAATTCAGGAAATGCAATCCCAAGGGGATGCATCGGTAAAAAATGTGATGAACGCAATCAGCGACGTAAACAAAAATCTACCAACAGAAATATATAACTTGGGACTATGTGTAGACCAGTTAAGTTTGGAGTCATAATCTGCCAAAAAACAGAGAGATAAGTTATGTGCACATGTAAAGGAAATAACTGAAAAATCTGAAGCCGGGATGCTGGATAAAGGCAGTACCCTTGCTGAAACGATAGTGTCAGAGTGCAAAATTTATGTAGATACTGTAGAAGAAACTCTAAAAGAGAAAGAAAGCCAACTTCTAGCTAAAATAGATTCGGGTTTAAAGGAAGCAGAGGAAAGGTTACGAGGCAGTGTTGCTAAACCTACTGACATTCCAAAACAACATATGAAAGAAAACAGACCCATGCTTTTGGAGAAGTTAGATACCTTCACTGGTTACCCACAACACGGAGCAAGACTGTCGGAGGAAAATAGCGAAGGTTGTACAATGCAACAACACGTACGTGCAGTTGCACCTGTCGAGCAAGTGCAGTTGCCATGCGGTACGCTACAAGCGAACATAAACACGACATAAACTGACAGTAGCCGCGCGGGATTAGCCAAGGGGTCTGAAGCGCTGCAGTCATGGACTGTGCGGCTGATCCCGGCGGAGGTTTGAGACCTCCCTCGGGCATGTGTCTGTGTGTTTGTCCTTACGATAATTTAGGTTAAGTAGTGTGTAAGCTTAGGGACTGATGACCTTAAAACTGACAGTACAGCGTGTTTGTCAACATTAATGGCTGATCAGGGATTACTTAGGCATCAACCATTTCTGAAATTTACCTCTGAAGCGTAAATAACACACCCTGCGATCTTTATTAGAGCATTTCGAAATGTTTTACCTTTTACCTGGACCAAACCCCAGAAAATTAGATTAGTTGTTGGATATACACAGGGTTATGTTCTGTTATGGGCTATGGACATGGCTGAATGTTGTCACTATTATGAACACATTGAGAAAGACTTTATGGATAAATATTGGTCTGAGTCCGTACAAGAGAGGCTCAGAGGAGAAGTATCCAACGTAGCTCCTTTCAATAACAAGTATGGAAGCTTGAGGGGCTATTTTGAAAAATATTGGAATAAAACCAAATACTGGACGAATACAGTATCTCAAGTAGACATGCTGAAAATTTTCAAGAACCGTCTTCCTGCCGACATTAGGGAAAAATTCATTACCATTCCAGAACACGACACTGAATACTTTCTATCTGTACTTGACTCAATAGATTTGATACACGAAGAGAGACCAGAACGACCCAAGCCTGTTAATAAGCTGACAGCACCACAGAGATTTACGGACCAACAAGTAAATAACAGATTTGTTGTACAACATGGAGAGTAACCTTACCTCACACGGACCTATGGTAATGGTAACGGTAATCACAATGGCAATGAACAAAGCTATAGATTCAAAGATGGATATAAAAATGGGCAAAAGTTTAACAAAAACAGCTACAACGGGCGAGTAGCGTATGGCCAGCCTGTACCATATGTACAGACACAAGCTACAGACACAAGCTACAGACACGTGGAACAATAACAGACAACCGAATAATCCACAGACAGCGGAATTCGGCCAGCAAAGCGACACACATATACCGAATAAAGCGCAGAGGCAAAGAGAATTTCAGTCGAGAGCCTCACAGGATACTAATTGGTGTAATCAAACACCAACAGTCCACATAGTGGAAGCAGCACCTAACCTAGAGACCAATGCCATCGTGACGCCAGAAAACTTGAACTGGTCATAGTAGGCCAACTTATTTGTTATATGGGATTGGGTTTCCACGGTACCACATTGCAGATGAGACTGTTTATTTTTCTCTGTTTGATAAACATTTTGGTGTTTTCAGACTAATTCTTTCTCAATGGAGCGGATTTATCACTTGTTTGAATGGCATTTTCTTTCCAGTTTGCAATAAAACCAATTAATCAGAGGTATGTTAGAATTGCTTGCAAGAAATGCATATGATGCTTATTAACTGTCAGCATGCAGCATTAATCACATGATCGGCATGCAGCTAAAGCGTACTTATATTTCTATATCTAGCACCACCTCTTGCACAGACGTTATATTCGCTGTCATTATTATGTACCCCCACAAAATGAATGTACAGATTTCGCAGGGGTATGGTTTCAGCTCTCAGCTCATGTGCGCTTTCAAGTGTCCATCTAAAGCATTAGCAGCCACACTGGTGACAGCAGCAAATGTGTTAACACTCTACCTAAAGATATTCAGTCATTACCAATCTTATAATTTAGGGCTAAAATTTTATGTGTACTAAAAGGGCAACCTTTGTACAGTACTGAAGAATACTTCTCTGGTGATAGAACAGTGTCTGTCTGAGCAAAAACACAGTGTCAATGAAAAGAGCAGAAATTCTGCTATTTTAATATACTGTGTTCTAATATAGACTGTCTTATTATTATAAAGTTTGTTGCAATGTAGTTCTTACCTTTATGTTTTATAGTATCCATTTTAGTTCTTTAGTTTGAATTGCAATATTGTACTCATTTCACTGTAATGATGTTATTGTAAACTTAATGCTGTTTGTCCATCCACAGCTGGTGAATGACATAGAATTGGTAGTAATGTTAATAATAATACAAGGGGTACCCTTGTAGTTAATCTCAGTGTCGAGTTATCTGTGTTAGTTTACAGATGTGTATTTGTGTTGCCAGAAATAAAAAGTAATTCTGTATGCTCATTTATGCAGAAGTTATTTTGTGTAGTGCATAAGACTTATTCACATATGTAGAAAAATCCACCTGTTGAGTGAATGCATTATTCTTCGTTTACATTTTTTTTCATGGTTCTTTGTCTTAGTCTCATTCCAGGCAGTGGCTTACGAAATCCACTACATTAGTTTTTCCTGTGCCAGTAATTTCACTCATAACGTTCTTGTTCAGAAAAAGTGTTTCATAGCGTTATTGACCTTGGCAGAAAGAGCTAACCTGGTGTGAAAATAAAGTACAAACCATGTTAGCATAACAGGTATTTAGATGAAAGTTGTGTAACTAGTACTCTCGAAAGCAAATTGTGGGAATAGTTCAGTAGTTCCTTTTCTGATATTGTAACGAATAAGTCAAAAAGCATGTGCACTGTAAAACTACTTAGCAAAACAATTTGCTGAGATTATCGATTTTTGAAATAATATTAAATATTTCTTCCTGTGATTATGTTTTTTGACCTTTGCGAACTAAAACTAAGGAAATCTGTATTAAAAAAAAAGCATCATCATTTTATGCTTTAGTAAGCCTTGTAACAAAATAGCCCATTTAAGAGATACTACAACAATGTTATGTATTTTCAAATGCTGATAAACAGAATGCAATGATGAAGAAATACGCGTTAGAATACTATCTTTGATATTTATGCTTTCGGAATTATGTAATATTCACTTTATTTTCTCATGTATTGATAAAGGAAAGGAAGGTTTTTGCAATATAGTAATTACAATGTTTACAACTCCACACAGGATGACAATTATTGAACTATATAAAATAAAATCTTCATAACTCTGAATGGTTTGCGTTAGGACATTCAAACTGCACAGTTGGCCGTGGGGCATGATGGGAATTATTATGGACATTGTTGTTTGGTTTAGCGATGCAGCCTCTTTCGTTGGTATGGGTTCATCAATAAGGAAAACTGCGGAAATTT
The DNA here is from genome assembly GCF_023864275.1 of Schistocerca cancellata. Lineage (NCBI taxonomy): Eukaryota > Metazoa > Arthropoda > Insecta > Orthoptera > Acrididae > Schistocerca > Schistocerca cancellata. The sequence continues at coordinate 48,863,654 of NC_064628.1, read as the reverse complement.
GGGGACTGAGAATCCGCATTTAGCAATCAAGAAGTCTCTTCACCCTCAACGCATGACTCTGTGGTGCGCAATGTCCAGTAATGGAATAATCTGTGTGATATTCCTTGTAGCATGGTACCACTAAATGGTAAGTGAAGGTTTTGGAAGATGATTTCATGCCCTCATATCAACAAGACGTGGTTCATGCAAGATGGAGCTCGACCCCATCGAAGTGGGAGAGTGTTTGATGTCCTGGAGGAGAACTTTTGGGAGCGCATTTTTGGTCTGGGGACCCAGAGGGACTGACATGGGCCTTGATTGGTCACCATATTCTCCAGATTAGAATACATGCTACTCCTTTTTGTGGGGCTATATCAAATACAAGGTGTACAACAATAACCTCAAAACCATTGCTGGATTTGATTAGATGGATTCAGTTTTCGTTCCATAGACCCAAAAAATGAGATGATTCTCATGTGTGTAGAATGTGTCAGAAAGTATAACATAAAAACCATAAAACATTTAGATATAATACATACTACCCTGGTCACTTGTCAGGATATTGTCTAAATAGGTGAATACATTTCAGTAAACTAGAACTGCTAATATCTACAGAATTGATATGCTGTCAGAATGAAATATTGTTATGCACTTTTGATAAATTTATCATACACAAAATACCTAATCGTGGCTATTGTGACTAAGTGGTGTCAAAACTGTTGTCTAATGTGACTAAGTGGTGTCAAAACTGTTGTCTAATAGACATTTATACTTAAGCTGGTATAACAGTCCCTGCTAAGACATCCATCTATAGAGTAGAAAAAGTTGCCTATCAAAACGGCTTTCAAACTGAGTTTAAATCATGCTTTATCTGAAACTAAATTTTTAAACAGCTGAAAACAGCCCTTCATGAGATCATCGATGTTCTGACATTTCGGCGGATCACGCAGAATTTCACTATTCATCTGCCCCACATCATCACCAGTGATGGCAGGCTTATCGAACATGTCATCACCAGTGATGGCAGGCTTATCGAACATGTCATAGCCTAAATCCAAATAATTGTAGTGACATTTGCATGTTGGAGTAGGAGGAGATTAGAGTTTAACGTCCCGTCAACATAGAGATTATTAGAGATGGAGCACAAGCTCAGATTAGGGAAGGATGTGGAACAATATCATAGACTTTCAGAGGAACCATCTCGGCATTTGCTTGAAGTGATCTAGGGAACTCACATTTACATGTTGAATAAAATGTGAGCATGCCATGGTCTGTAACTAATTTATATTTTTTTCATACACTTCAATAATTGTCACCATGTACATAACTCAAGATACTATCTTGAGAAGTAATTTAATTGTGGCTATTACTTGATTTACTTTGGCAATGGTCACATATGGTACAAACAACTGAAAAGTCAACCAAATCACAGTGAAAACGTTGAAAGACAGAGTTAACACAATGCATTTCAGAGTATGTCAAAACTGTTGACCACTGATAAAATTCATCTGTTAATTATGTAAATTGTTTCCCAGATCAAATTTTGGAGACATGCCTAATTCACTCAAATATGGCACTAACATCATGTTTAGATTTTTGTAACACTAAAACAATGTTTAAATATTGAAGAGTCATGTTCAGAAAAAAGACAGCATGAAATTATAGTGTTGTCTTTAAGGGTATCACCAACAATCACCCTGATCAAATCACTTGGCTACTGGAAACAGAAATCCTAAAATTGGATTTATATAGAATGTGGTCATTACACAGAAATGGATACATTGGGCCCTAAGAATAAAGTGAAGCAAATGCTTTTCCTTCGAATTTTGAAGTTAAAGCTTCGGAATTTATGAATAAAATGTGAAGCAAGGGTTTTTGCTTGTGGGAACAAAAAGAATAATGAAAGCTTTTGCTTTCCCCTTGAGCTCTTGCTTCGGTATTACATGAACTGTAAGAATAAAGAGAAGCTCTGACTTCATTCTGGAAGCAATAGCTTGTAAAACTTGAAGGCTGGTCAGAAGCAGGCTCATGTTTGCAGAGTGCAGATATGGCTCAAATAGCAGCACGTTTACGTCGTGAAAAATGCTACAGACCACGTCGATGTCCACATTATAAAACTCTGTATCGTTACAATGAAGAAAATGTTAAGTGGATTGCAAAGAAGCATTTTCTGACAGAGACAGGGGAAAGAAGTGGAGGAGCACTATCGTCAGAACAGAAGATGAAGATTTTCCTTCGGTATGTAGCTGATCCAGGATTCCAGTCTGGAATAGCAGAAGAAATGGGCATTCATCAAACTATAGTGAGTAAAACAGTGAGTAGTGTTTCTAAAAAAAAATAATGGAAAAAGCTGCTTTATGGATCAAGTTTCAAACATCAACACATGATACTACTATGGCTAAAAATGAGTGGCTACAGAAATGTAAATTTCCAAGTGCTATTGGTGTAATTGACTGTACGCATGTGCGAATTCCAAAACCTGTCCAATTTCGCGACGAATACGAAGCGTGTTTTTTTTTAAGAACCGTTTTGAAATTTAAAAAAGACTTGCTAATATATCTCAATAATTTTACTTTTACATGAAAGCCTGTACCTTAATCTACTTTTCTACATAATTTTCGTCAATATTGAGGCACTTGTCATAACGTTGTACCAGTTTTTGAATACCCTCCTCATAGAAGTCTGCTGCCTGACTTGTCAACCACTGCATCACCACTGTTTTTACTTCGTCATCGTCTTGAAGACGCTGACCGCCCAGGTGTCTCTTCGAGTGCAGGAACAGATGGTAGTCACTGGGCGCAAGATCGGCGCTGTACGGAGGATGATCTAGAATTTCCCATCGAAAAGATGTGATGAGATCTTTGGTCTGATTCGCCACGTGCGGACAGGCGTTGTCTTGCAGCAAAACGATGCCCTTGCTCAACTTCCATGGACTGTTGCTTTCATTCTGGTGTGACGTAGGCCACCCATGTTTCATCGCTCGTAACAATTTGGCTCGAGAAATAATCACCGTCGTCGTGGTACCGCTCAAGGAAAGTCAATGCACTGTCTAAACATTTGTTTTTGTGCACATCCATCAACATTTTCGGTACCCAATGTGCGCTCAATTTTCGGTCATTCAAGTTCTCGGTCACAAAGCCATACAAAACACTACGAGAAACATTAGGAAAGTCACCACGCAAGGAGGAAATCGTAAATCGTCTGTTTTCTCTCACATTATTGTGCACTTCCTGAACCAAACTTTCATTAACGACCGGAGACACCCACTCCATTGTTCATCATGCTTATTTGTTCGGCCATCTTTAAATGCTCTCACCCACTTTCTCCCCATTCCATCACTCATAATGTTTTCTCCGTAAACTGCACAGATCTCACGATGAATATCGATCGCTTTTAGGCCTTTAGCACTAACAAGGGAACCTCCCCACAGCAACCCCCTCAGATTTAATTATACGGTGGCACAGTGGATAGGCCTTTAAAAACTGAACACAGATCAATCGAGAAAACAGGAAGAAGTTGTGTGGAAGTATGAAAAAATAAGCAAAATATACAAGCTGAGTAGTCCATGCGCAAGATAGGCAACATCAAGGATAGTGTTAGCTCAGGAGCACTGTGGTCCTGTGGTTAGCGTGAGCCGCTGCAGCACGAGAGGTCCTTGGTTCAAGTCTTCCCTCGACTGAAAAGTTTATTTTCCTTATTTTCGCAAAGTTATGATCTGTCCGTTCGTTCATTGACGTCTCTGTTCACTGTAAGAAGTTTAGTGTCTGTGTTTTGCGACCGCACTGCAAAACCGTGTGATTAGTTGACGAAAAGACGTGCCTCTCCAATGGGAACAGAAAACATTTGATCGCAAGGTCATAGGTCAACCGATTCCTCCACAGGAAAACACGTCTGGTGCATTCTATACGACACTGGTGACGGCATGTGCGTCACATGACAGGAATATGTTGCCGACCCACCTAACTTGTACACTTGGCGAATGCGTAAAAAGGTTCTTCTACCTTGCCCGATTTAGGTTTTCTTGTGGATGTGATAATCACTCCCAAAAAAGTGATGAAAACATAAGAGTTTGTCACATAAATTGAAAATAAAAAATTAACTTTTCACTTGAGGGAAGTCGTGAACCAAGGACCACTCGTTCCGCAGCTGCTCACGCTAACCAAGGGACCACGGCGCTCCTAAACTCATATTATCCTTGATTTTGTCTATGTTGCGCATAGACTACTCAGTTTGTATATTTTGCTTATTTTTTCATAGTTCCACACAACTTCTTCCTGTTTTCTCGATTGATCAGTTTTTCAAGGCCTATCCACTGTACCAACTTATAACTAAATCTGAGGAGGGTGTGATGGGGAGGTTCCCTTGTAAGAAATCTTATAACAGCCCGTACTTCACACCTGGCAGGACTAATGATTATCGGAGGCATCTTAAACACTCAGTACACAACGTAAACAAGGAAGAAACAGACTGTAATGGTGTCAGTGCGTAGATTAAGGTACAGGAATTTCATGTAAAAATACAATTATTGAGATATCTTAGCACGCTTTTTTTAAATTTCAAAACGGTACTTACTTAAAAAACACACCTCATATATCAACAGGAAGGGTTTTGCTAGTATAATCCGAGAGCGGCCTGAGCTGGCGAGGCGAGCGCATCGCTGCCGTTGCGCGCTTAGCCTACTCGGCCGTTGAGAGCTCGTGAAGAGGTTTTCTGTGCTGTGGGCGCCGCGGAGAGCAGATTGTCGTGCGTTGTTATTACAACGCGTGCAAATTGTCGTGTTCCGCGCCTCGCAGCATGGGAAAGAAGGGTGCGCAGAGGAAACCTGCCGCTACGAAGGGTCCTTCGGTTGTGCGACTCACCGAGTCTGCCGACCATGCGAGGAACTCTCGTGAAGACGAGTCGCGGCCTGCTCCCCCTTTGTACGTCAAGTGCAAAGGCGCGTGGACAGCGCTGTTCGACACCATCACGAATTGCGCTCGGAACGAGGTGGTCTACGAGTCTGTCGATACAGACTCGCTGATCTGCGTTCGAGCTGCAAACGTGGCCGACCACAGGGCGATCAAGGTCGCAGTGGCCGACCACGTCGTCGACGCACCGCCGGCGCGTGATATGGCACCTTCCGTCGGAAGGATGAAGACGACCAAGGCACTCCTCAGGGGGTTGCCTTGGTGCTGTGACGAGGCAGCGGTCCGGGAAGGGCTGCTGCGAGCCGGGTTTGGTTGCGCAACCGCAAGGTTGCACAACCGGACCAACAGGAAGAGGGCGCCGCTCTATGCCGTGACCGTGCAAACGGTCGACGGCGGGAGTGACATCTTCGACTTGCGGAAGTTGCTGGGCTTCCCGGTGACGACGGAGGCTCTCCCGACCGCCATGGACCCTCTGCCCCAGTGCTTCAGGTGCCAGGGCGAGGGCCATGTAGCGAAGTATTGCCGCAACGCAGCGCGGTGCGTCAAGTGCTCAGGCGAGCACGACAGCCGCGCCTGCGACCGCGGCAGCAACGCTTTGCCGACTTGTGTCCGGTGTGGCGGCCCGCACGTCGCCAGTTGGCGCGGTTGTGCGGCTTTCTCAAGTCGCAGCCGTGCCGGGGGCGGCGAAGCGGTCGCGGCCGTACCGACGCAGCAGCAGAAGAGAAGACGACGTCGGAAACGGCGTAGGGCGCAGACCAGCCCGGCGCAGCTGAGGAACAGCGCAGCAGCAGATCCACCTGCCAGGGGCAGGGACGGCCGCTCGGAAACGGGCAGCCAGGACGCAGCTCGCCCTCCCGTGAAGAAGTGCGACCTCGACCTCGGGGCCGCCGTGAAGGAGGCCACAGCAGCCCTCAAAGCCGTCATGGCGGCGGAGAGGGCTGCCTTCGCAGCCGCCTTGGCTGCAGAGAAGGAAGAGGCCTTGAGGCAACTGCGTGCAGTCTTCGCCCAAGGCCACAGCGCAGTCGTACCTGCGCCTATCCCAGCGGTTGCCCCAGCAGCACCGCAGGTGAAAGGTGCAAAAGCTAATAGGGCAGTCTTCATCGCACAAGCGTCGCCAAGCTGCCGCGCCGAACTTTTATGTTACAGGGAATAAGCCACCGCCGCCGGCCCAGGAGACTACAAGCGAGCCCAGCCGCAGCACCGGACTGACCCAGCTAACGACACGACCACGCAGTACATAGGTAACGTTGCACGGTACCTCACGCTAACCACTCCTCACCTTGCATGCTCTGTCGCAGCTAGCAAACCGCTACTGCCCTTACCACCCGTCCTACTGTCGCAGAGGTTTTTTTCCCTTGGCGCTGGCCTTGGCACTTTTTTCCCTCTGCTCTTACAACCGCTACCCTTCGATCGTTTTCGACCACTATCTATCTCCGATGGACCATGTTAATGAGTAGTCTTACCCAGACGCATGGATAACATCACAGCCTGCATCCTGTGACGCCTGATTCAAATACTAACATGCTTACGGAGGTGACAGTAGAACTTTTGGTTTGGTCACCACGTTGGTGCGGGCGTGGAGGGGCCCCATCCTATATGAAAAAAAAGCTAGTATAAATGTGCAGGCTACATGCAATGTGAAGGAACAGTTCACTAGTGCTGAGGTTAGCTGGCCAGGGTCAGTAAATGACAATCGAATATGGAGAAATTCAAGTGTCTGGAAAGTGCTCAGTGAATGTAAGAACACCGTTCTTTTGGGTGAGGAAGGATACGGCCTAGAGCCCTGGCTGATGACCCCCTTTCGTAATCCAACTGACGACAATCACAAGTCATTCAATAACCTTTTAAGGAAAGAAAGAGTTGTGATAGAGCATTGCTTTGGTCAGCTGAAGAGGCGGTTTCCTGTTTTGCTGTGTATATGTAGAGTTGCCTTACCAAATGTTCCAACAATAATAGCTTGCTGCTTTATACTGCACGATGTTGCAAAACATCTACAATATGAAGATTTTGAAGACACGGCACAAGATTTACATGAATATGGTGATAATGAGGAGGAGGAGCCTTTAACTGAAGCGGATATTCTTAAGAGGGGATGTCAAAGAAGACAAGAAATTGCAGCTCTAATACAAAATGCAGGATTTTGAATTTTTTATTTATGAAAAGATACAAAACTACTGATCATCTAAAACAAAAGGAATAACACAGTCTACAGAACGGTATATACATTAAAACTATTTTCATTTTCCTTCTGTTGCAAATTGTTTACATTATTCATCATTATATTAAGAAAGTTCATGAACATAGCTTCTTTTTCCATTTGCAGGCGAGTGACAGTTGCTCCAGCAGCACCAGCCTATGTAATTCTGTGGTACTGAGCATCTTCGTCTCTTCTGTTTCTGGCAATGCTCCTTTCTTCAAGAGTGGTGGCCTGGCAAATAGACTTGCTCTAGACAAAGAGGATGGTGGGCCAGCTCGAGGTGTAACATCTGTTCCTAGAAACACATATGTATGCCAGAGATGTATACAATGGTAGAACTTAACGCGTGTTTGCATTTTTATAAAGATTTACTTTACAAACATAACAGTGGAAGCTTTCCTTCACAAAGGGTTATGAAATGTTGGCGGCCCAAGTTAACTCTAGCCATGGCACTGAATGGCATGAAACTGAATAGCAAACATGGCTCTTACATATCATATTACTGGTAGCACCACTAATAACAGTCATAGTAGTAGTAGTACTTGCGATACAGAAATAAGAACATTTCGCTACTCTCGCGAAAAACAAATTTCCGCTAGTATCCTTATAAGAAGCAATAATTAATTTTGTTTGACTAATTAGAACTGAATCTTACCAGATGACTTCGAGTGCTCTACTAGCGATAGTGTAGATATGGATGGTGCAACCCCTAATGTCACTGCCCCTGAAAGTTAATGATTTGGAGGAAAAGAAAAGAAGAAAATACACTCATTTTAACATTGACAGGCTGTGTGTAATTTTTTTAACCAAATGAAAATAAATAAATTTTAACATCACAAGAGCTTATAAATCATCTTGCCTGGAATTTGGTTGACTGTAGGATTCCCATCTCCTTGTAGCAAGCTGTAAAACTTTTTCTCCAAAACATTTAAAACAATCGGTTTATTTCCCGTTCTGTTCTTATCAGTTTTCCTTTTTAGTCTCGTTTTCATGTTAGTTTTAATGCCGATATTAGTTTCAAATGAATCTATAACATTTAGGATTGCTGCTTCTTTCTTTCTTTTTGCTTCTGGAAGTTGTGACTTTTCCAATAACTCAAGATGATTTTCTGAAGCCGTGACTAAAAACAACATTGTACTTTTTGCACATACCGAGCTTTCATCTGAATTGGACAAGGACACTTTCAGTCCATAAGTGACAGAACTCTGAAAATAAATGAAGTGAAACGCAGTCTCACAGCAAAAGAAACAGTGATGAACCCTGCTCTTGCTCAACAATGGTTCACTGACTGCGTACCAAGCAGACGGCTAGGAGCTTTTGCTACTGTGTTAGAAGTAAAAGGTACAGAGGAAAAGCAAAAGGTTATTCTTACAATCAGAAGCTAATGCTTCTGCTTTTACCTTTTGCTTGCAAGTGAATGCTCTTACTTCTACTTTTTGCTCCAAGCTTGTGCTTCAGTTTTATTCATGTGGTCCATTATATTAAAGTTACCAACATCTTGTTCGATATTTAATTGACATTCGAGCATTTATCAGAGACTTTCATAAATGTGTCCTCATGTAAAAACTGTGTTGGCTTTGGAAAGCTGCATGTTTGGCACAGAAAACTAATGGGAGGAAGTTGCTTGTCACATGTGTTATGGGAAAGACATGTATGTAATTTCTATTGGTGTCAAAATATTGTGCAATGTTAGCACTCAAACCTTTAATGTGTGTGATACATAAGTGTAGCAACAAGCAGCAATAAACAATGGAGACTTTTTTTCTTAATTTGTTTCGATTAATTTCACAAAATCCATGCAAAATTTCTGCTGAGCCAGGAAAGCTTAGCATCACCAAAAAGTTTAAATGACTGTTTTATAGTGCCACAGCAATAATTTGGTGTCACTTCAATAGTAATACTGGAATCTAGGTGTTACAAGATTTAACTCAGATTTAATATCACCTATGGCACCTGTGTAAACAAAGCTTAAAATCTCTAGACTTTATGTAAAGTTTCACAGAGGCATTAATTATATGGAATACAGCAGACGAAAATACTGAATAAGGCACAAAATTTCGACTGAATTTAATTACAAAATTTTATAAATCTTAAAAATAGTCTATTAATGTATGAACACTGTACCCAGTCTTTCCATCAACAATACTCCCTTGAACTTTTCCTTTTTCCCCCATCTCCATAAGCAGCAGATGAAACACAAACATTAAAATACAAATACAAACATTAAAAGACAAAAAAAGTCAAGAAAGATACATCTGCTGGGCATGACAATATTAACTGTTTTCTGATTGAAAAATGTGCTATCTACAACAATAATCCTCTGTAGAATATTATACAGTATCATTCGAAGATAGAACACATCTTGATAAATTAAAAGTGGCAAAAATTATACCACTGAAAAAGAAATGAAAACATGAGAAAACTGATTGCAAACCAATTGCAATATGTAATGTAAGAAAGATTCTCACAACGGTAATGTTGAATAAAATGTTCTCAGGCATTCAGCTTCAACAAGTGGTTAAAATGCCACAAGCTTTTGACCAAGCACTTCTTAAGCATTGTCAAGTGGAATGACTGCTATTACACGCTTAAATACACCTGGTACTGGTTGTGACATCATTGCTACTTACAGCATTGCCATATATGGGCATATGTTGACTCAGCATTCAATGTGTCTGCTTCAAGTCATGATCACTGGATCCCATGCCATGCTGAGCTGCAGTCTGCTATCATTGATTTTTGTTTTGATAACTTCTTTAATTATACACTCCAAGAAGCTGTTAGTGTGAGCTGCAAGACAAGTTTCATAAAATTTAATCTAGTGACCATTTTTAGAGTATGCTCAGCTAAAGCAGATTTTTTCAGGGTAGCGTAGTGATAAAACCTCTCATGTTCCTTCCTATGTTGTTCTAAAGTATGCACTGTTTGTTCAGCTTTAAAGTGGCTACACTCACAAGGTATTTTGTAGGCCTCCAGGTATTCTGAGAACTGCTGCATCTTTAAATGGTCTCAGTAATTTCTGGATTTTTGTTGGAGGCCTAAAAGTCAATTTGATTTTGAATATTTAAAGCAGGCAGCTTATCTTTCCTCGCACAGAACGACAAAAAAATTAAGTATCTTTCCCTGATTCTAGTTGGTGGTCTTATTGCAATACTTGCTCAAAATCAGTTCACTTACTTGATGAATATTGTAGCCATTATTCCTGAAGATCTTGCATAGGTGCCTCAGCTCATAGGGCAGTTTATCAGCATCTGATAACATTCTTGCACAATGTACCAATGCTTATAACAGTGTGCCTCTGTGCTGGGTTATGATGGCTGATAGCGTGCAACTATAGATTGGTGAGAGAAGATTTTGGCCAAGACATCCATTTGTAGTGAACTAGGGCATTGAGGAAGGTCACTGCACTGTCTCTTTCACTTCCTTGGTGATCTGGATGGAGTAGTTAATGCTGTTGAGATATTCCAAGAACACGTCAAGTTTTTCACGTCCGTGGAGCAAATTGACAAATGAGTCATCCACTTTAGAAGAAATAACTAGGGGTTAATCACACCATGTCTAAGGCAAAACCCTTGAAATTCTCCATAGATTTGCAACAGCTGGAGCTAATGGGCTTCCCATCACAAAGCCATCTATCTGATTGTAATACTGGCCATTGTACAGAAAATAAGATGTAGGGGTGTGCCTAAATATCTTGACCACATCACTTATGAAGAACTGGGATAGTAGGTCCAAAGAGTGTTAGTAGGCACATTCATAAACACTGCCACCGCAACAAAACTGATCATAACGTCTCCCTCACGTAAGTCAAAGAGGTATTATGATGATGTGACCCATACATTTAGTGAGAAGATGGGTCAAGTATTCTGCGAGCTTGTATGTCGATGAACCAATGGTGGATACAATGACATTCCAGCCAAGTACTCGGCAAGCTTGTAATCGATGAACCAATGGTGGATACAATGACATTCCAGATATGAGTATGCCCTCACTTTAAATTCCTTCTGTATTCCTGGCCAAGCCACCTTGCTTACTGCTAATTTAGCAGCTGTCCTGACACCTGGAAGAGCCAGATTATGTAACACTCTAAACACTACACATCGACATTCTACTGGTATGTACATGCATTGGTTGTTCTGTGGTGTGTTGCACTAAATACTCGTGGCATAACGTGTGTAGCGACCCTTTATTTCTATCCTGACTTCCGTATCTTGCATGAAAGTAGGAATGTTAATTTATCTATACATTGACTGGTATTGAGGGGTTTTGTTTTATCCCGGCTAGTTCTTAAATTAACCCCAGTGAGTCACTACACGTATTGTCTTCCCAGTTATGAAGGAAAAAACCATAAGTAAATTAATACTAGTGTTTTCAATAGGTTCTCGTTCACTTGTTTCAGTTATTAGTCTGCAGTTTATTCTTCGTGAAAATCATGTAACCTAATTATTTATGAACCTAAATCGAAGTAAAATTCAAGACAACTCGTCAGTTTCAAATTAACACGTTATTTTATTTAACAATAATTATTAGTAAATCAATTCATTCACACGATCGCATTCAAAATGGTTCTTTGAATAAGTATCTAATCTGGAATCCCGTCAATGTCAGAGATACCAAACAATGTTCTGTCACTTTCGATAAAAAGATTGTTCCCGTTTAATATCCATAAACTGTCATGAACTATGATTACTAGTCGCATGAAGTAAAGCTTTTCCTCTATCACAATACAAAGTCCGAATCTGTCCAAAAATCGTTAATTCTGTAAAATGTTTAAATCTTCACACAAAGTGACGTTAAAGTCAGAGAGATTATTGATCACGTCCCCATTCCTCCAATATGACAAAAGGTCTAATTATGATCTGAAATTAATGCTTCCCAAAAAACAATCTCGTCGCGATTTATTCTTGCGCCCTGGTTTAATAAAGCTCCTATTGTTGCTTCCTAAAGCTGTACATTCTAATTGACTTCAAACAGACTAGAGGATACAGACTTGAGTATCGTAATTGCATTGTATGTCTATTTATACTTTAGTAAACGCTATCTTTGGTGTTCAAGACATACGTTCTGTGACTATAATATTGATTTCCTCATATATAAGAATAACTAATAATTTAACCATTTCTATCGTTTTTCCCCCTTCCCATGCTTCCAAATTTTATGATTAAAATCTTTTCTTTTTCTATTATTTTTCTACTATAGATTTCCCTATATTTGTCTCTTATTTTTATTTCGTAAATTACTACTTGTGGAGGGGCTTGGGACATTTTCTGAATTTATATTTCGAGAGCATGGGAGCTATTTTGGATTATTAACACCGAAAGGCATTGTAGGTGTTACATCGCCCCCCTCCCCAGGACTATGACAAGCGTCTTTGCTTATCATGGTCTTAGCAATGGGTGTTTTTTCTTCCATTTTTTCTTTTTTTCACTCCTCTTTCATACATCGTTCTCATCATACAAAATTTGGTTACAACAAATTTGACAAACATTAAAATTTCAAAAGGGCTTAACAGATTTGCCCATTATATATTTCCAGACACAACCTGTAATAAAATTAATAATTTGGCCTAACCGAACTGCCACTACACAATTCAATAATTAAAATTTGTCACTTATTATATAGAGCCTAAGCGCACTGCTCTGTTTAAAAAATATCATGACTCTATACCAAACAAATTTTACAAAACTTGAAATTAAACAATTTCTTGAATTTTCTGCTGATGACAATACGTGCAAAAGATAAGCTGCTACCGCACCAGATTGACCAGGTAGCATTGTACAATCTGGTTCTTCATTCGGCCGCCTCTTCTTTTGGCTTGCGACCGAGACTTACAAACGTCTGTATCTCATTGTTTAATACAGACAATTGACGTCAATTCTGGTGATGAAACTCCCAAAGAGACGCTGCCAACTGTACTAGATCGACCAAGCAGCGCTGTCGATCTGGTTCTTCACTCGGGCGCCTCTTCTTTTGACTTGCGACCGGGACTAATTTCCTGAAGCCTGATGTTCTGCCGTATACAGCCATTAATAGCTGCATCTTCGACGATAATCACCGATATTACTACACTACTGATCAATTTTAGGTTGGAACAGTAGATTCAAAGTATTCCATTGACTTTTAATTAATTTGTCCACATTCTGTTCTCTAATACCTTCTGTTGAATGCCCCCCCCCCCACGATTATAACATTGTTTAGTTCAATCTACGCATCAGAGGCCAACAGTTAGTCACACGATTGCTTATAAAGGTTCATAACCTTCTATAAATTCTAACTCCATAGTTAAGACGTTTTAAGTTATTCATTTCACAAAGAAGTCGTATTAGCAGTTTTTCCCTACTTTATATGAAAACATACTTCCCTCGTCACTAATATATCGTACCAGTGACACTTCAAACGACATTTCCTTTTAAAACAAACACTTCCTTTTTATTGAACCATTTTTGTTAAATGACGACGCAAGGGAATTCGATACGCTTGCAAAAACATCCTTTCCTACCACCAGAAAACTTTCAGAGACATTTCCTTGTGTCACCTTTACTTAACATAACCTAAGTAACAAAGGTGACAGATGTCATTACATTACACATTAGAATTTTTTATCCCTTAAATAAATAAATAATAATTGAAGATTTGAATCTCAACTATCTTCAGGCGCAAACTCCAGCATAATCCTTATAATTCTACCATTCCTACACTAAAAATCCATCCATGGATAACATCATATTTCAACCTAATAGCAAACTCACGAAACCTCATCACAAGAACAACACTTATCTATATTGAACAATCATCAAGTAAATCTGTAAACATTTCTCATTAAAATCTAAAGATTTTTCACAATAATATTATTTAAACAAATTCTTTTAATTAAGTTTATGAGGTGTAAAGCCTTCCTACCATTAATGTTCTTCAAATTGACACAACAATCTTTCTTCAAAGTGTGAAAAATACCTATAGATAATATCCTTTAAACAAAATCCTTTACCAAACTTCAATAACATTAAGTAACTTCTTCACAGTCAACAATTCTTTAACACAGGCGTTAAGCCTTTCACACACCTAGTATTCTTCAAATAAATACAAGAAAACTTTCTCAAAGGCATAAAGCCTCCCTATAACTAGTGTACTTCAAACAAATGCTCAAATAACTCTACAAAAGGCGTGAAGCCTTCCTACAACTAAAATATTTTAAACAAATGTTCAAATAACTTTACACAAGGTGTGAAGCCTTACTACCACTAGAATATTCCAAACAAATGTTCAAATAACTTTACAAAAGGCGTGAAGCCTTCCTACTTCCAAAATTCTTTAAACAAATGATGAGATAACTTTCTTAAAGGTGTGAAGCCTTCCTATACCTAGTATACTTCAAACAAATGATAAAACAATTGTATTAAAGGCGTGAAGCCTTCCTGCACCTAGAATTCTTTAAATAAATCTACTTATTATATTCAGAACAAAACTAAGAACAGCCACAGGCGTAAAGCCCACGTACACAACTAATAACTTTCATAATAAAGATTTCTCACAATAATATTAACATTTGAAATCATAAAATTATTATTATTTCAAAATAAACTTCTTAACTTCTGCATGATGATAAACACCTTTTCTTACACGGTTCTTCTCGTCTGCTAATACATAACTACATGAAAAAGGTTTGCCTATTATTTGGTAAGGTCCGTCGAACAAATATTCCCATTTTTTATTGATCTTCTTCCAGATCGATGACTTTGGGTATTTACGTACTAACGCCTTATGTTATAACACACCTTATGTTATAATAAGGAGCCATTCAGAGACTCTTGTGACATTATCCTGACTGCCTTGTCCGAGAATTACTTCGAGCAGATAGTTAGAGAACCAACTCGTGAAGCTAACATTTTAGACCTCATAGCAACAAATAGACCGGAACTTTTCGACTCCGTGAATGTAGAAGAGGGTATCAGTGATCATAAGTCAGTGGTTGCATCAATGACTACAAGTGTAATAAGAAATGCCAAGAAAGGAAGGAAAATATATTTGCTTAACAAGAGTGATAGGGCACAAATCGCAGAATATCTGAGTGACCACCATCAAACGTTCATTTCTGAGGAAGAGGATGTGGAACAAAAATGGAAAAAATTCAGAAACATCGTGCAGTACGCCTTAGATAAGTTCGTACCGACTAAGGTCCAAAGCGAGGGGAAAGATCCACTGTGGTATAACAATCATGTACGAAAGGTACTACGGAAACAAAGAAAGCTTCATCATAGGTTTAAGAGTAGTCGAATCATAGCTGATAAGGAAAAGCTGAACGAAGCGAAAAAGAGCGTAAAGAGAGCAATGAGAGAAGCATTCAACGAATTCGAACATAAAACATTGGCAAACAATCTAAACAAGAACCCTAAAAAGTTTTGGTCATATGTAAAATCGGTAAGCGGATCTAAATCCCCTATTCAGTCACTCGTTGACCACGATGGCACCGAAACAGAGGACGACCGAAGAAAGGCAGAAATACTGAATTCAGTGTTCCGAAACTGTTTCACTGCGGAAAATCGTAACACGGTCCCTGACTTCAGCCGTCGCACAGACGCCAAAATGGAAAATATTGAAATAAACGATATCGGAATTGAAAAACAACTGCTATCACTTAGTAGCGGAAAAGCATCCGGACCAAACGAGATACCCTTAAGATTCTACAGTGATTATGCTAAAGAACTTGCCCCCTTTCTATCAGCAATTTATCGTAGATCGCTGGAAGAACGTAAAGTACCTAGCGACTGGAAGAAAGCGCAGGTCGTTCCCATTTTCAAGAAGGGTCATAAATCAGATGCGAATAATTATAGGCCTATTTCGCTTACGTCAATCTGTTGTAGAATAATGGAACATGTTTTGTGTTCTCGTATTATGACGTTCTTAGATAATACAAATCTCCTTCATCATAACCAACATGGATTCCGCAAACAGAGATCATGTGAAACTCAGCTCGCCCTGTTTGCCCAAGAAATTCACAGTGCCGTAGACACTGGCGAGCAGATTGATGCCGTATTCCTGGACTTCAGGAAGGCATTTGATACGGTTCCGCACTTACGTTTAGTGAAAAAAATACGAGCTTACGGAATATCGGGCCAGGTTTGTGATTGGATTCAGGATTTCCTAGAAGAAAGAACACAACATGTCATTCTTAACGGTTCAAAATTTGCAGATGTAGAGGTAATTTCGGGAGTACCGCAAGGAAGCGTGATAGGACCTTTATTGTTTACAATATACATAAATGACTTAGTTGACAACATCGGTAGCTCCGTGAGGCTATTTGCAGATGACACGGTTGTCTACAAGAAAGTAGCAACATCAGAAGACTCGTACGTACTCCAGGAAGACCTGCAGAGGATTAATGCATGGTGCGACAGCTGGCAGCTTTCCCTAAACGTAGATAAATGTAATATAATGCGCATACATAGGGGCAGAAATCCATTCCAGTACGATTATGCCATAGGTGGTAAATCATTGGAAGCGGTAACGACCAATACTTAGGAGTTACTATCCGGAGCGATCTGAAGTGGAATGATCACATAAAACAAATAGTGGGAAAAGCAGGCGCCAGGTTGAGATTCATAGGAAGAATTCTAAGAAAATGTGACTCATCGACGAAAGAAGTAGCTTACAAAACGCTTGTTCGTCCGATTCTTGAGTATTGCTCATCAGTATGGGACCCTTACCAGGTTGGATTAATAGAAGAGATAGACATGATCCAGCGAAAAGCAGCGCGATTCGTCATGGGGACATTTAGTCAGCGCGAGAGCGTTACGGAGATGCTGAACAAGCTCCAGTGGCGGACACTTCAAGAAAGGCGTTACGCAATACGGAGAGGTTTATTATCGAAATTACGAGAGAGCACATTCCGGGAAGAGATGGGCAACATATTACTACCGCCCACATATATCTCGCGTAATGATCACAACGAAAAGATCCGAGAAATTAGAGCAAATACGGAGACTTACAAGCAGTCGTTCTTCCCACGCACAATTCGTGAATGGAACAGGGAAGGGGGGATCAGATAGTGGTACAATAAGTACCCTCCGCCACACACCGTAAGGTGGCTCGCGGAGTATAGATGTAGATGTAGATACCGGTTTCACTTTTTTGTCAAATTGTCTTTTCCTAATACAGGCTTGGTGCTTTAATGACTGATGTACTACTTTAAATAAATCTTCTTTCTTCATAGGAGATCCAGTCATTATCGGAAGAATCCTGTTTACCTAAAAATACCTCATTAGGTGTACAATTTGTAGAGAGATGTGGTAGGTTATTATGTATATTTTCGAAAATTGGCAACATTTCAGTCCATCTTACATGGTCCTTCGAAATGTGAGCTGTCATAAATCTATTCAGCTCTCTAAATACCCGCTCTATCGGGCTACTTTGAGGTCTCTGCTTGAAGATGAAGGTATGCCAGATTTTCTGTTTGGTTATCACTTGCTTCCAACGTTTACTAATAAAATATCATGCGTTATCTGTAACTACTCTTTCTTGTTTCCCTACACCATAAATATATTTATTCACAAATATCCTCAACAGAGGTCTTACATTCGTAGTTCTTATGGGATATAACTTAATAAATTTCGAAAACACATCATAGAAACCTATCACGTATCAAAAATTTCCCTTCACAATAGGCCACGGCCCGATTACATCTCACGAAGCCAATTCCAATGGTCTAGACAGAATGATAGGATGCAATTCTACTTTATTACTGATATTACTTGGCTTAGTCTTCTGACACAAAACACATCTAGACAAAATTTGTACTGCATATTTTCTCAAGTTTAGGTAAAGCAATATCTTAATAATTTGCTTACACATTTCTTTACACCTGTATGTCCCCAAACTAAATGAGTACACCAAATAAACGTAGTCAAACATTCAGTAGGTATGCATATTAAATAGTTGGAATCTGCATTTTTACGATAGTACAATGTCCCCCCGATCAGCTGATATTTATTGCCATTCACGCTACTCGCTTGTTTCAAAGATCGTATTATATTGCCCCACTTCTTATCGGCACATTGCAATTCAGTGATTTTGTTGCACATTTCATCAAACTCCTTTTTATAAGATGTTCATCTAATTAAAAATAATTTAAAATTGTGTTCACTGTCATCATAATTATTTTATTTTAAACCTTTAGGTGATCAGAACAACGCATCTGCTACTACGTTGTCTCGACCCTTCACATATTTTACATCGATCTTATACTCTTGCAACAGTAGTACCCAGCGAGTTAACCTGGCATGTAACATTTTACTGGATAACAAAAATGACATTGCTAGATGGTCACAGTAAACCGTAATCCTTTTACCATAAACAAAATACCTAAATTTCTTCAATGACCAGATAACAGCCAGAACTTCCAGCTTAGTAGTACTATACGACCGTTCACACGCTGATAGAATTCTACTTGCAAAACTGATAGTTCTAATAGTATTAGGATCATTCTCGTTCTCCATTTGGAATAGAACACTATCCAGTCCAACGTTTGACGCATCAGCTGCAATGCAAAAATCCTTTTCCAAGTCCGAATACCTCAAAATCTCTGCTTGTAATAAGGAATCGCGAATATTATCAAACGCTTCCTTACAGTCAGTAGTCCAATTCCATGACACATTTTTCCATAATTAAATTAAAACGTCATTATTAAGAATTTGGTTAGGTAAGAACCTTCGAAAAAATGACACCAATCCCAGAAATGAGTTCAGTTGCTTTTAAGATAAGGAATATTCTTCAGACTGTCTAATTTCTTGGGATCGGGTATAATACCACTAGGTGAAATGATGTGCCCCAAAAACTTACTAACCTAACCTAACCTTATTTCTCCCTAATCTAGATTTTGTTAAATTAGCACTAACCCCATACTCTTTAAATCTTTCTAAAACTTTATTTAACAAATATAAGTGCTCTTCCCAAGTTTGAGTAGCTATCAATAAGTCGTCTACATATATGGTCACTGCTTCGAGTAATTCAGTTCCCAAGACTGTATCCAGTGCGGCTATGAAAACTCCTCCGCTAATATTTAATCTGAACGGCATGACTTTAAATTGATAGCACCGGCCACCGAAAACAAATGCCGTATATTTACGTGATTCCTCCATTATTTTTGTTTGCCAATAAGAAGCTCAGAGGTCCAACGAAGTTAAAAAAGAGACTCCATAGAATTTCTGTAGCAATTCCTCGAGGTTTTCAGGTCTTGTTCTCAGGGGTATTAAAATTTTATTGATGTCTCGAGCATCTAGAATCAATCTTAGATCACCATTTTCCTTTTCCACTGCCAACAATGGACTGCAATATTCAGAACTGGACGGTTCAATAATACCCCATTCTAGCATGGTTTTAATCTCTTTTTGAACACCTTCTCTTTTTGACCAAGGTATTGGGTAATTTACTCTACAAAAATTCTTATGCGGATAAACCCTTATGTTACATTCAAACCCTGTTTCTTTTTATTAAAAACGTATTTGAACTTTCTTAACACTGAAGATAAATCTTCCCTTTGAAAATCCGTGATATATTCTGATTCTGATACTTTATCATTAATAATATTTTCACTGATTTCATTTGTATGATCCTCACAATGATCATCACAACGTTGCAGTAAAATGTCATTATTCAAACATCTTATATTAAAGCTATTACAGTACATTCCATGAACATCAAATCTTTTCATGAACTTTAACTCAACAAATTTATCGCTTATTTCGAACTTATATGTACCTTCTTTAATATCGCAGATAGCCCTGTGATCTCTTAGGAAATTGCAACCCCAAATACACATTACAGAAAGTTTCTCAACAATCAAGAAGTCGCTTATTAGTCGATCATCTTGTATTTCAATCTCAACCTGAACCTGCATCTTAACACGTTGTGCTTTAGCACTAAATGCCCCAGAGATCGTGCACCCAGATACCGGTAAAGCCCGTGTCGTTTTACATCGACAAATCTGCTTATAGAAACTGTAATTCATGACATTCACCGAGGACCCAGTATCTATCAATATCTGCACAGGAACTTCTCCAATCTTTACCTCCACCGTTCCTAATAAAGCCTCTTTATTGGTCTTCATACAGTGTCTTTCCTCTAACAGTTCTTCTCAGATATCTTTCTCATTATTATATCGGAGTATGTACATATCACACGATTTGCCTTCCTGATTCCCTCCAGCCAAACGAAGAAGGCCTAAGTTGACTGGATTCAGTTTACCTCCCTAGTTTCAGTCGTAAGTTTGGGTTCGTCATGTACTTCTACTATTCTCAGAGTATGTTGACCGTTATCTAAAGCACCAGAATTATTAAAACCTTTTCTATCGGATAACGGTATTGAATTGTCAGCACTATTCATACTGGTTCTGCAATTACTACTACCATTACTTACACATGGTTCCTCCCATTGTACATTTCGATTATGTGCCCAAGATATACTCGGTGCAGAAATATTGTGCATTCCATTAAAATTTTGTGATTGGTTTTCTGTAGAGCTACACTTCCTATTCTGGACATCATTCGATGTATTATTACCGTTCCTGCCTCCAAAATTATTATTACTATTAACCGTAATAATGGTTGTTACCAAAATTCGGATTATTGGTCCCAAAAGAAGGTCTATACCTTTGCCCAGAATTAAAATTTTTCCTTTGATTATTATTATTATTATTATTATTATTATTATTATTATTATTATTATTATTATTATTATTATTATTATTATTATTATTATTATTATTATTATTATTATTATTATTATCTTTGACTTTTTTTCTCAGACTTAAGTCTGGTTAAAAATGGAACGTGACGCGGACCTCGATCAAGCGTGACTTCCTTGTAACTGTATGGTATATGTTATATTGCATTTAGGAACTTTCAGGTAATTGAACATGTATCAATAATTACAGATTTTTGTAGTTGTATATATATGTTTGGATGTAGCTGTATTGCATTGATGTACTGGTGGATATTGCGAGGTATGACTCCTGTAGTTGATAGTATAATTGGGATAATGCCGACTTTATCCTGATGCCACATATCCTTGACTTCCTCAGCCAGTTGGATGTATTTTTCAATTTTTTCTCCTGTTTTCTTCTGTATATTTGTTGCGTTTGGTATGGATATTTCGATTAGTTGTGTTAATTTCTTCTTTTTATTGGTGAGTATGATGTCAGGTTTGTTATGTGGTGTTGTTTTATCTGTTATAATGGTTCTGTTCCAGTATAATTTGTATTCATCATTCTCCAGTACATTTTGTGGTGTGTACTTGTATGTGGGAACGTGTTGTTTTATTAGTTTATGTTTTATGTAAAGTTGTTGGTGTATTATTTTTGCTACATTGTCATGTCTTCTGGGGTATTCGGTATTTGCTAGTATTGTACATCTGCTTGTGATGTGATCTACTGTTTCTATTTGTTTTTTGCAAAGTCTGCATTTATCTGTTGTGGTATTGGGATCTTTAATAATATGCTTGCTGTAATATCTGGTGTTTATTGTTTGATCCTGTATTGCAATCATGAATCCTTCCGTCTCACTGTATATATTGCCGTTTCTTAGCCATGTGTTGGATGCGTCTTGATCTATGTGTGGCTGTGTTAGATGATACGGGTGCTTGCCGTGTAGTGTTTTCTTTTTCCAATTTACTTTCTTTGTATCTGTTGATGTTATGTGATCTAAAGGGTTGTAGAAGTGGTTATGAAATTGCAATGGTGTAGCTGATGTATTTATGTGAGTTATTGCTTTGTGTATTTTGCTAGTTTCTGCTCGTTCTAGAAAGAATTTTCTCAAATTGTCTACCTGTCCATAATGTAGGTTTTTTATATCTATAAATCCCCTTCCACCTTCCTTTCTGCTTAATGTGAATCTTTCTGTTGCTGAATGTATGTGATGTATTCTATATTTGTGGCATTGTGATCGTGTAAGTGTATTGAGTGCTTCTAGGTCTGTGTCACTCCATTTCACTACTCCAAATGAGTAGGTCAATACTGTATTGAGTGCTTCTAGGTCTGTGTCACTCCATTTCACTACTCCAAATGAGTAGGTCAATACTGGTATAGCATAAGTATTTATAGCTTTTGTCTTGTTTCTTGCTGTCAATTCTGTTTTCAGTATTTTTGTTAGTCTTTGTCTATATTTTTCTTTTAGTTCTTCTTTGATATTTGTATTATCTATTCCTATTTTTTGTCTGTATCCTAGGTATTTATAGGCATCTGTTTTTTCCATCGCTTCTATGCAGTCGCTGTGGTTATCCAATATGTAATCTTCTTGTTTAGTGTGTTTGCCCTTGACTATGCTATTTTTCTTACATTTGTCTGTTCCAAAAGCCATATTTATATCATTGCTGAATACTTCTGTTATCTTTAGTAATTGGTTGAGTTGTTGATTTGTTGCTGCCAGTAATTTTAGATCATCCATGTATAGCAAATGTGTGATTTTGTGTGGGTATGTTCCAGTAATATTGTATCCATAATTTGTATTATTTAGCATGTTGGATAGTGGGTTCAGAGCAAGACAGAACCAGAAAGGACTTAATGAGTCTCCTTGGTATATTCCACGCTTAATCTGTATTGGCTGTGATGTGATGTTATCTGAATTTGTTTGGATATTAAGTGTGGTTTTCCAGTTTTTCATTACTGTGTTTAGAAACTGTATCAATTTAGGATCTACTTTGTATATTTCCAATATCTGTAGTAACCATGAGTGGGGTACACTATCAAAGGCTTTTTGGTAATCAATGTATGCGTAGTGTAGGGACCTTTGTTTAGTTTTAGTTTGATATGTCACCTCTGTATCTATTATCAGTTGCTCTTTACATCCTCGTGCTCCTTTGCAGCAGCCTTTTTGTTCTTCATTTATAATTTTGTTCTGTGTTGTATGTGTCATTAATTTCTGTGTGATGGCTGAAGTTAATATTTTGTATATTGTTGGTAGGCATGTTATGGGGCGATATTTAGCTGGGTTTGCTGTGTCTGCTTGATCTTTAGGTTTCAGATAGGTTATTCCATGTGCAAGTGTATCAGGGAATGTGTATGGGTCTGCAATGTAACTGTTAAATAATTTAGTTAGATGTGAATGTGTTGAGGTGAACTTCTTTAGCCAGTAATTTGCTATTTTATCATTTCCAGCGGCTTTCCAATTGTGTGTAGAATTAATTGCTCGGGTGACTTCATGTTGCAAAATTATCACTTCAGGCATTTGTGGTATCATCTTGTATGAGCCTGTTTCTGCTTGTATCCACCGTGCATGCCTGTTATGTTGTACCGGGTTTGACCATATGCTGCTCCAGAAGTGTTCCATGTCTGTTATGTTTGGTGGATTGTCTATTTTAATGTGTGTGTTATCCATTGTTTGGTAAAATCTCTTTTGGTTTGTGTTGAATGTTTGGTTTTGTTTCCTTCTATTTTCACTTTTTTTGTATCTTCTAAGTCGTTTGGCCAATGCTTGCAATTTCTGCTTTTTTTTCATCTAATTGCTCTATTGCTTCTTGTTGTGAGATTTTACCTAACCTTTTTCGTTTTTTGTCTGATATTTCATTTCTTATAAATTGTGTTAGCTGTCCGATGTCTTTTCTCAGTTTTTCTATTCTGATCTGTAGCCTGTGTTGCCATGCTGGTTTTGTGGGTTTCTTCTGTGTGTTGGTTTGTTCTGATCTCTGCCTAGTGTGTATATTTAGTGTAGTGAGTGCTCCTATATAAATCAGTAGTTGTAACTCTTCCATAGTTGTGTTTTCATTTATTTTGTTGTGTATGATTGTGTTGATAGTTTTTATTGTTGTTTCGACTTGTGGGTTATTTGGCGGTCTATGCAAGAGTGGTCTAATGTCTGTATTTGTGTCTTTGTATTCTATATATGTCAGCTGAAATTTCTCTTCTATATCTAACACGTGTGTCTCTTCGTGTTCTATTTGTGCTTGTTCTGGTGGCTGTCTTAAGATTTCGTTTTCCTCTGATTGTTTAATTGATGCGTGTTGGTCTTTGTTTGTTTGCTCTGGGATGTTTGAGTCCATTACTGTATTTTCTTCTTCTTCTGATTGCACATTATTTTGTTCCAGTATTTGTTGTACTTGTTGTTTGATGTTTTCTAATTCTGACTGGGGTATCCTGTTATTTTTGATTATTACACGGATCTGATCAGCTAGTCGTTGTTCTGTTAAAATTTTTAATTCCGGGTATCTGGTAATAAATGTTGTGTATACTTGTGATCTGTATCCAGTTGTGTTGGTTCCTAGGTTTGTTGCTTGGTAATAACAGAACATGAGGTGTCGATTAACTTCATCTGACCATCTCATCCTCTGTCTTTGTTTTCCTTCTAGGGTGGTTGCAGGAAGCATATCCTGCAAAACACCTCTATTTGGATTTAAATCATTTTCCAGTTGGCTAGCAGTGTCGTTACCATTGTGGGCGGGCATAGGGTTCAAGCGTCATCCCCGACCATGCCGGCGCTTGTCCGAGGCTTCTTTAGTTCTGTCCTGAACCAAGTAATCACACTAGAAGGGGGGTTAGCCCTGTTAGTGGTTTGTTCTTTTCGTCGCCTTTTACGACTGTCAGAACATACCGGAGGCCTATTCTTTTCTCGGGCCTCCACGGGGGGTTATTATTATTATTATTATTATTATTATTATTATTATTATTATTATTATTATTATTATTATTCCCATTTCGATTGCCGTTTCCTTGAGCGAAGTTGTTATTGTTGTAGTTAAGGTTGTTGCCATTACCACTACCTACGTTAAATTGACAATAATTATTGTTAATATTCTGATGTCTAGCATCTTCTAACAGAATGTCTACTTCATCTAACATGGACAAAAATACTCAAGATCGTCGTCGGGCACCATTACTAGACGTTCTCGTATATAAATTGGCAATCTAGATCTTAAAATTCTTATTACTTCCCTAAACAAAATAGGATTATACCAGAATTTCGTGTTATTTATGTACTTTTCAAAATAATTCCTAAGAGTGCCCTTTTTAGGATTCAATATCTCATGATTATAAACCTCATTTCGTAACCTTTCTTATTTGCTAAATGACCAGAATTTTTCCGGAAATAGCCTTTAAATACCTGACATGAAGAACATCATTCGCTTGCATTGGTAGCCCATATAGCTGCTTCTCCAACCATTTTAGAGACAAAAAACTGTATTTTGTCCTTTTCTGTCCAACCTTGGGGAAATACTCTCTTAAAGCTATTAATGAATACTTTAGGATGTATTTGAACGCAATTTTTCTCGATTGAAAACGTGGGGAATTGTCTACTTTTAAAGATACTGGTTAAATAACATTGCTGCATTCGATGTTCCGAATCCCAGCCAGACATTACATCATTTTCATTCACTTCTCCACCAAATTTCACCTGGTCTAAAATTAAAATCATGGTCAGAAAAGATATCGGTTTGCATCACTCCAGTATCCAATCCGTCCATTCCCTCATCACGAATTTCATTAGAAACTTTGGAATTTGAATTTAAATGTTGTTTTGATACTTTCTCTAACGCTCTTTCCTTTATTAATTTAAATTCTTGCTGATAATCATTCATAATTTCCTGATGTGACCGCTGAATATCATCTACAATATCAGAGGCTTGTTTAGTAACCCTGGAAGATTTTTCTTCAAACCATTTAGATAATCTTTCTTCAGCGCCCTTCGATTGTTCCCCTAAATAATTATCTACGGCATCTTTAGTATTAAATTGTAATTTATCCATACTATCGGTCAAATTATTAACATCTTTTACTAAGTTATTAACATCTTTCACGATTTGATCCTGTTTCGATTCTAAATGCGTAACTTTAATGCTCAAGGTATCATACCTTTCAGTAATCTCTTGTACGTCATCTTGGACTTTTTCAAATCTTTTCTTAAAATCTGAGTCAAGTTATCCAATTTATCGGCAATTTTTTTATTTTCTTTTAAAATATTCTCTTCTAATTGGGCAAAACGCTCTGCTTCTCTAGCAGAAATACTTTCCTCCAATTTGGCGAAACGCCCTGCGTCTCTAGCAGAACGCTCAGCTTCCCTCACTGAACACTCCGTTTCTTTTAATCTACTTTCTTTAACCAATTCATCTTTAAATTGAGTAAGAATATTAATTAACAAGCTAGCATCCAAAGTATTGGTATTACTAGATTGCAACGTACTATCTCCAAACACAGTACCTGTATTCTGTGCTTCTACTAAGCTTACATTCACATCGGCAGTTGTTTCTGTATTATGAGCGGTATCACGAATACTTCCTTGCACATCAACAGGATCTAATGACGGATCTAGACCCTCTACCACATTTCTCTGAACATTATGTTCACCGAATGGTAAATCTTCCATATCATCCATTCTATTTCTCCTACGTCTAGCCATTTATAAAGTTAATATAAATCGTCACACGCTTTTTCAATAAATATACACACTTCCTACACTACGACACTATTATCAAGGTGACACAAAGAAACAACCCCTATCAAGATTTCTTTAGAAAAAATTAATTAAATACCTGAGGTCGATTCTTTTGCGTAGTAATCTCTAGTGAGGTCTCGTAAAGACGAGCAGTGAAGTACAGCGATGAGCTGTACTCTCGCTGTTCCGTAGATCAGCGGCGATGTGATTGGCTGCGCACTCGTAGACTCGAAGTCGAGCGTCGTCGCCTACTGGTTGCGCTGAATCGTCCTCTGCGTTGCCGGTCGTCTCCTCCAGCAACTGGAAAGACTTGCGTTTCTCGCGACCTGTTAAACAAATAGCGCACAACGTTCTTCTTCCTAAGATTCTGTTCGGGCCTCAAATCCTGTAATAGCTTTAAATCTTGATTAATTCGTCGTCTGATCATGCCCCACGTTATAGGACGTCATATATGTTTGTAGCGACCCTTTTTTCTATCCCGACTTCCGTATCTTGCATGAAAGTAGGGATGTTAATTTATCTATACATTGACTGGTATTGAGGGGTTTTGTTTTATCCCGGCTAGTTCTTAAATTAACCCCAGTGAGTCACTACACGTATTGTCTTCCCAGTTATGAAGGAAAAAACCGTAAGTAAATTAATATTAGCGTTTTCAATAGATTCTCGTTCACTTGTTTCAGTTACTAGTCTGCAGTTTATTCTTCGTGAAAATCACGTAACCTAATTATTTATGAACCTAAATCGAAGTGAAGTTCAAGACGATTAGTCAGTTTCAAATTAACACGTTATTTTATTTAACAATAATTATTAATAAATCAATTCATTCACACGATCGCATTCAAAGGGGTTCTTTGAATAAGTATCTAATCTGGAATCCCTGAATATCAGATATACCAAACAATGTTCTGTCCCTTTCGATAAAAAGATTGTTCCCGTTTAATATCCATAAACTGTCACGAACTATGATTAGTATTCGCGTGAAGTAAAGCTTTTCCACCATCACAATACAAAGTCCGAAACTGTCCAAAAATCGTTAATTCCGTAAAATATTTAAATCTTCACAGGAAGTGATAAAGTCAGAGACATTATTGATCGCCTCCCCGTTCCTCTAATATGACAAGTTCTAATTATGATCTGAAATTAATGCTTCCCAAAAAAACAATCTGGACGCGATTTATTCTTACGCCCTGGTTTAATAAAGCTCCTATTGTTGTTTCCTAAAGCTGTACATCCTAATTGACTTCGAACAGACTAGAGGATAGACTTGAGTATCATAATTGCATTGTATGTCTATTTATACTTTAGTAAACGCTAGCTTTGGTGTTCAAAACCTACGTTCTGTGGTTATAATATTGATTTTCTCGTATATAAGAATAACTAATAATTTAACCATTTCTATCGTTTTCCCCCCTTCCCATGCTTCCAAATTTTATGATTAAAATTCTTTTCTTTTGCTATTATTTTTCTACTATAGATTTCCCTCTATTTGTCTCTTATTTCTGTTTCGTAAATTACTACTTGTGGAGGGGCTCGGGACATTTTCTGAGTTTATATTTCGAGGGCATGGGAGCTATTTTGGTTTATTAACACCGAGAGGCGTTGTAGGTGTTACACATGACACCTGAAGCCATATGCTGACATCTGAGAAAGTCGCATAGCGTTTGGTCCTCTTGTTGTTTTCCTTCTATTTTATTCCAAAGCACTGCCTGTAGCCCGGCACAATTCCAGGATAAGCCACCTGCAACAATGTTATGACTGCCTGAAATATGATGCACATCAGTTGTAAATTATGCAATATATTCCACCTGCCTACACGGATTTTATGATCCCTAGTGTGTTGCATGTTGGAAGAAACTACTTAGTGTTTGTGATCGGTAAGGTGTGTAAAATGTCTGCCCTTTAATGACGACTAAAAATGCTTGACCACTCCATAAATCACCAGAAAACAGCAATCAATAGCACTCCAGTTTCTCCTTCACAGTGTAAGGTTTCATGAATAAAATGTGAGTGGTTGCCAATGACCATCCACCTTCTGCTGCAGTGCTGCTACATAGCGGTTTGGCTCGTGTGTCATGAGAGCCAGAGGCGCATTAGTGCAAAATGCCTCTTTAGTTGCTAGGTTCCAAGTCACTTTTTGGCTACCACATGCTTGTTTGCCTGGAAGCACCATTTTAGGCAGCTTCTGTTGCTTTGATCTTGTACTGCTGCGACTTGACCTGGAAGTGTGAGAGGCCTGCTGCCGTCACTAAATCTACAAAAAATTGAGCTGCTGTCTTGCCAAAAACACACTTTGCTGCATTAATAACTGTACCGTATTCTTGTAAGTAATGAGAACATTGCCTTAGGTGTGAGACATGTTCTTTTACGGTAGCAGAGGATATGAGAATGTCATCAATGTAGCAAATGTCAAACTGCGTAGCAAAACAAATGTCAAACTGCGCAGCATGTCATGCATAAAGTGTTGCCAAGTTTGTGGAACATTTAACAACACAAAGAACATGAAGTTGTATTGAAAAAGGCCAATAAGTGTTGTTACTGTGGTTTTCTGTACATCATCTGGTGTTACCAGGACTTGTAAATATGCCTTTTATACTCAACTACACTAAACGCCTGAGTTTGTGTAATGACATAGTTATAAGTCATTGCAAGAGGTATAGGGAATTGATCAGAAATTGTACAGGTGTTAAATGCCTTGCAATCCCCACACAATCACCAGGATCCATCTTTTTTGTGCACCATGTGGAGTGGGGTTGGCAAAGAACCATTAGATCTGCTCACATCACCTGCTTTCAGCATCTCTTCAAAACCTACTTGTGCTGCCAGAAGCTGCCTCCACTGAGCAACTGCAAGTTGCCCAGTGTAGAGTGGATATGGTGCACCGCCATGTGATCTCTCTTTCCATCAATAGTGTCCTGATGGGTAAGTGATGGCAATTACTGTAGCAGCTGATTGAAGAGATCACTGTCCTCAACTGGCATGACCATTTCTGTCAACTGAAAAGTGTTATGGTCCCGCCATCCAGTTTCATTTGACTCTTCATCTACCAATACTTCGATCAGACACCATTTCACCAAGTCTGCCAACAGACGAAATTGCAGCAGAAAATCCGTGCCGAGTATAGGCTCAGCAACAAACATGTATGTAATTTCATGAAGTAGTCCTAGATCCAATGTCGTTTGTTCACCATGCGGTAGTTGTTAGCACCAGTGAGCATATGCTGTGTTGGTCTGTTCGTAGCACTGCAAAGTTGTTTGGGGTAGACGCCACTTCTGACCCTGAATCAATGAAAAAATTTTGGCCAGATACGTGATCATAGGCAAACAATAGCAGTGACCGGTGCACCATGTCGAAAGTGCTGCATTAGCATGGTGCCTCTCTATCTTGCTTTGTGGAGACACACATTGTTGGTGACACATGTTGACATCCTCTAACATTCATCTACCATATCTGGGTAACCGCAAGGATTGGTGCACTGCCGAGCTGCCTCCCCAAAACACCTGTGGTACCAGCACCAACGTGATGAAGCTGCATCACATCTGCATAGATTATCCTTCCATTACTTCATCTGATGTTCATGAGTACGCTCGCAGTGATGTTGAAATGTGTCCTGATCTGCCAATAACTTCAAATTTAGCCACTCAACCTGATCTACCAACGCTTCCATTCTTTTTTCATGCGCTGGTGTGTCTGCACCTGTCACACATGATTTGCTTCTGTGTTAATGTCTGCTGCTTCAATACTCATTAAGTGACTTCTATTGGATACACCTTCAATTTTAAAGCCTGCTGGAATTTTGGACATGACAGTCGCTACTGTATCAGCTTTCTTCATTAGTTTGCATAGTGGAAAATCATGATGTGCTGTCACAACTGAGTGGATGCAGACCACGAATTTATGGCGCCACAACACCCATAGTGACTGTTCTGGCAGTAACTCCAGACCAGTGAGAGCACACTTAAAGCTTGCAATACCTGTGATGGTGATCTGTTGCCAATCAGCTCCTCATCAAAAGCTTTTTGCAGGTGAATCCCCAGCACAAAAGTATATCATCACACCCATGTGTCCTTTATCGGTGAGTAGGAATGTTGCCCTAGAATATCTTTGATTCACTATACAACTGTCCCTTCTAAGTTATTAAGTATTTGTCTTCATCTGTGCACACACCTTGTTGCTGAAGGATGGCTTCTATATGTGTGAACCACATCCATGGACAGTTATGTCAGAACTGTGGGAGCTTGGCATGGAGCCTGTCAGTTCGTGCTGATTACTTTCGGCTACTATTCACTCCAGTGCAGCTGAAGTTGTGGTTAGCACTGCCTTAACTTCTGTCTCCATCAAAAGCAGCAGCATGTCTGCTGTCACTGCCGTTGTTACAAAGGAAAAAAAAAAAAAAAAAAAAGTGTTTCAGTTCCGACTCTTTTTTATCAAATCATGTTGGGGTCACCAATATGGGTAATCATGCTGCAAATAACATAATTACCATGTAATTCACATGTGCCAGTAATCCATAAGTCTTTATTGAAATTCAATTGATAACTACCAAACATTCAAAGAATAATACATAAATATTACAATGCTAAAATGCTAATTAATGTTCCTTGCTGCACTAAAGATCCTTTCTCTGTCTTTTGCTCCAGCTGTACACACAGTGCCGAATGTTGTCACAGAGACATGGTTGATATACATTATCTGTCACATTAATGCGACCATCACCTACGTTCGACATCGATATGCAAATAACCACTCACAAATTACAAGTGCAAGCACTAACAGTGGAGGGTATACAAAGCTTTTTGGGGGAGACACTGAAAACAATGATTTCATTATCATAACGTGGAAATGGAATTATTTATCTGACTTCTGCAAGAGAACGACCACCGGCTTTTGGGCCAAGGGTGGAGGCATTTCCTAAACGGCTAAGTTTGTAATTTATTTGCTTGTTGTTGTGGTTAAAGTACACAGCACATGGCAAAATGCTGCTATCCAAAACCGGCACCAAGGCAAGAGCTGTGCATCATAGGCCATAGATAACAGGGGTGGATGGCACCTGCAGATGTGTGTAGAGAAGAACATATGAACAGTGTCTCCTCAACGACTGCTCAGTGAATGTTGTTGCATATGGACCTCCGCAGAACTTGCCTGGTTTATGCATCCATGCAATTCTAATTGTAATCCATAATCATGAACATAGCTCCTCTATTTTCTGAGAAAACTGAATGCGAGGAAGGTGTAACAGTGACAAAGGCTGGAATTGCACACCAGTACCATGACTGGATGTCCACTGAGTGGCAACAGGTGGCCTTTCCAGACGCATCACATTCAGATGAACCATATTTTATGCTCCGGCAGACAGATGAAGACTGGCATGTATGGTGTGAAACATCTGAAAGCAAACACTGGATGATCACATCATTCTGGAATGCACAATGGATCACCGTAATTATGCATATATCCTTGACCATGTCCATCCTTATTTGCAGTTTTTTTTTCCTTGGAACAATGACATGTACCAGCAGGACAACACAATGTGTCACACAGCTCCCAGCTGTATGTGTGTGGTTTGAAGAGCACCAAGATGGGTCTGCTGTACTCCCCTGGCCACCAAACTCCCCAAATTTGAACAAAATCACGAATTTGTGGGACTACCTTGATCAGGCTGTTCACACCACTGATTCTCAACCAAGAAACCTAGCACAGCTGGTCACAGCACTGGAGCTGGCACGGCTCTACACACCCCTCGGCAACTTTTAGAACCTCACTGACTCTCTTCCTGCATGTTTCACAGCAGTCCACAGTCAAAGGTGGTTATTCAGGTTTTTACAGATGGTCACATTAATGTGACTGGAAAGTGCACTAAACAAATTAAAAAAAACTAATTATAACCAAGTGTGTAACAAGAATGACATTTGAGGTGAAAGTTGCTTCTTTTTCCTTCTTCTTTTGTTTAAAAAGGAAATCAAATCATTTACCTGAAACACAGAGAGTGAAAGACATAACTGGTGTTGAAGTCCAAATGTGTGTTTTTTACAATTATTTATTAACAAAGATATAGATATTATACACAAAAAGCCTTAAATATAAATACAGTACAGTGCTTTGTTGCCAGTTTGCTTCCTACAACTCCTACCTGTAGTTGAGATGCCTATTAACAAATTCAGAGTGATGAGACCTATACATATATTTGATTTATACATCACTTTACAACTATGTCACACAAGAAGTAAATAAATCACTGTTTGATTTACATCATATTCAGGTTTGCTTTTATTAAATGACAACTGGGCTGAACTAGGAACACAACAGATAACATTACTTTCTACTTTTTACTTTTGCTTGCGAGCTTCTGGCAGGCTGCAGCTGCACGTGCCTTCTGTCCGTGTCGGGCACAAAGATGACGTAGAATAGTGTAAATCGAAGTGGGATGAATGTTCATGCTGAGCAATTCTAGGAGTACCCTAATACAAATAAAGATAAAATAATATTGAAAAAATTAGCACAATTTGAATTAACAGAAGATTACAATGCAAGAAGCAGATCACAGAAAGGAAATGGCTACAAATGTAAAATTAAATGGATTAATTTCTTGCAATCAACACACACAAATTTTTCCACATTCACATTTCTAGAGTGACTTTCAGGACGCTTCTCTAGAATTTTATCACGCTGATTTATTGTTGCTTTTCTCAATGAACTTAAGACTTGTAATGATATTAGCTTCTGGCTAATGTAAAAAATACTTTTAAAAATGTTTACTTGATCCTAAAAGACTTTAAGTTTGGCTAATCAGCCCACTTTTAACTCAAAATGTCAAGAGGAACACCATAAATACAATACATAATTATTGTCTCACCGAAGACCAATGAAGAATGAGTACATGCTCTCTAGTTACGCATGAATAGCTATAGTCATTCTGTGTCAAGCAGTCCCTTCTCTGTGTGGGATGGTACATTTAATAATAATTGACAATGGTTGCACCTGCAGGAGTGGCATATTGAATGTCAAATCACCACTCTGCAAGCCTCATTGGGTATTATCTCATTGTTCCCTGCTGACACAAAGCAGTCAATGCAGGGCAGGAACATCATTACTGACTGAAGTTTGTAATCAAACTGTAGATAGTTGTACCACCGAGCACTGTTGCTGATGGTCATATGGGCGAGAATAACTACTACGCAGTATGTCAGATAGGTATCTGCAGAGTTGGACAAAGATCATTATTGGACTGCACTGCTTCTTGAATTGGCCACTGGATCATGTCTGACAAAAACTCAGAGCGAAAACAATGAAGTCACAAGTCAAAGATCTGTCGGTCACTAAATAAGATTGGACAGTACTAACATACACGATAACCTGTTTACTGTGACATGGACATCAGGCTGAACATCATACTGAATTTATAACTGACACACGTCACTGATATAGAGATACATAATATGCTGCTGCTGATGGATTATAAATCCAAATAATAATGAATTTCAGTGCAGCTCATGGTGTTTACAAGATGTTCTTTAACAAATATCTAAAAACTGTGGAGCAAAACGCATTCAAGGCATTCAACATTTTTACAGGTAAGTATTACTACTTAGTGTAAAACACAGGCATACTCCAGAGATCCAGTTAAACATAATCAATGCAATATATGGCATCATTATAGTCCCCAAAGACTGAAGAAAAAACACATGCATGTGCACATGCATGCATGCGCACGCGCGCACACACACACACACACACACACACACACACACACACGCACACACACACACACACGCACACACACACGCACGTGCATGCACTGTTGTCTCTGGGCAGGAAGGTCCTACTGTGTCTGACAGGAAACATCACCAACCTGATCTCTTATTTTAAGGAGATAAAAGCACATTTGCAAGATATTAGTTTCAGAAATCAAACCCACAAGAAAATTTGGGCCATAATTACAATAGTATGCAGTTACGACCTTCTGAATGCACAGCTTTTAAACATTTGCATGTTCTCACTCGTCCCAAAGCAGGCTGCATCATCACTCACTCCCTCCTTTTTACATCCCTGCTCTACTGTGCCAATGAAGCTGTTTGAAGACTTGGACTGTGGTGAAAGGGCAGCCTGATTATCATCATCGCCATCCTCATGTAAGGAGGCTTCGAATGCCAGTCCACTATTTTGCCTGGCACATGAAGTTATCTATGATTTCTACAATGAAATTGAAATATATAGGTAATAGCACAAAGAAAGCCCCATACATTTTCGTTTGCCTTGTATAAAAGTTAGTAAATAACCAGATACAATGATGCTTCTTAGATACGACTTACAAGGGCTCTCATTCTTCAACATTTAAACACAGCAATTTGATCTTCATTCTCTAACACCCCTGGAGGTGCCACATTATCCCTTATTCGTTCACCGACTTTGTAAACACAAACCTTTTACTCAGTCCAATGTACAGTACTTCACACTTGGTCATTAGGTGTCTGCATTGGGACAGAGTGAGTGATAAACACTGTGCATGAATGTTTAAAAGATGTAGGTTCAGAAAGTCATAACTGCATACGATGAGATTATGGCCCAAATATTCACATGAGATCTTTTGGCGGGGCTGATATCTTTGCATGTGTTCTTTTTTCTCCTCAAAATAAAGAGGTCAAATGATGATGTTTCCTTGTGAGGTGAGCAGCGATCTCAGCTGCGGTGGATAGTGGGCATATAGAAGAATCATAGGAGTGGGGTGAAGAAGGTGTAGTAGGTTAGGAGCAGGAGAAGATGATAGTGTTGCCTGTGGGAGTGTGCACTGACATGGCAGGGACAGGATAACTAGCAGCTAGGTGCAGCACTGGGAGGCTGTCCTGGGGGAGAAGGGCAGAAGGGAGAAGTAGAGAAGAGGAAAGGACTATGGAGGTGCACTGGCAGGATAGATTGTATATGTAGGGCTGGAGTGACAGCAGGGAAGGGGACAGCGGCAAGTAGAGAACAGTTTCTAGTGAAAGTCAGCACCCGGGGTTTACGTGAACAAAGGCTGCATTGCAAAGACTTCACCATGTCTTCATCGACCCAACAAGCCACCTTTGTTGACATCAACCTCTACCTCCAGGATGCCTACATCAGTACCTCTGCCTACATCAAACCTACCAGCCATCAATAGTACCTCCACTTCAAGAGCTGCCAACAATTTAACACCAAGAAGTCTCTCCAAACAACCTAGCCATCCTCCTTTGTCACATCTGTAGTGATGAGCAGTCCCTCTCCAAATGTGTCAAGGGTTTCACTGAAGCCGTTAAGAGACCAAAATTAACCTTCCCACCTTGTCCAGAAATTGATCTCTCTCGTCTCCCCAGTCACCTACTGATCCAACAACCAGCCACAAAGGAGCACCCCCAACACTTAGTACACTTAGTACCACCCAGGACTGGAACAAACTGAATCATATTCTCCACCTGGGCTTCAATTCCATCTTGTCATGCCTTGGAATGAGAAATATCCTGACCAACCATCCCACAGTGGCATTCCACTTCCCACACAATCAATGCAGTATACATGTCAATCCATATGTCCCCCCCCCCCCCTTCCCAACTCCTTGCCCCTTGGTTTCTATCCCTACAATAGACCTAGATGCAAATCCTGCCACTACTATCTACTCCTGCCCTGTCAATGGTGTCTTCTACTTCATGAAAGGCACGGCCACCTGTGAAAGCAGCCATGTGATCTACCAACTTAGCTGCAACCACTGTCTAACATTTTAGAGGATACGTAAGAAGTTGCTTCCTGGATTTAAATGACCATAAGTTTTGCGACTGTTGATATTTATTAATCAACATTGATGTGTTTTGTTCCAGTATCCCTGAGAATACCCTGACTGTCCATAGCACCTTCTTATGGAGAACGACAAGATGGCAAGAAAGCTAACGTTACAGAAGAGCGTAGTTCACTTCACTGCTTGAAGTGTGATCCGCAGTCCTTGTTCGGAGATGGTGGCAGGGTGTTCATGGCTCTCATGCTACACTTCATGCTAAAACCATTTAGATTTGTCTCACCAAGGTAATGACAGCTGGGTCAGTTGTGGATAAACCATGAGGAAGACGACCTTTGGTGGCACAATCTCCAGAAAGTGTGGCAGCAATGAGGGATGTCTTCACATGCAGTCCTGGTAAAACAACAACCAGGCAGCTTGTAAGAGCGAAATCGGCAGTCCCATGGTGTGTGTTGTGTTAAAGAATCACTTGATCCGGAAACCATGTTATGTTCAGGAATTATCGTTGGAGGATTGTGACAGGTGGATGGAATACGAGAAAATTATGCTGCCATGGCATAACAACTGACCTGATTTGTTCAAGAGCAGTTGTGTGTGAAATCTTATGGGACTTAACTGCTAAGGTCATCAGTCCCTAAGCTTACACACTACTTAACCTAAATTATCCTAAGAACAAACACGCACACACACGCCCGAGGGAGGACTCAAACCTCCGCCGGGACCAGCCACACAATCTCATTTCCTAATTTTCATAGCTCTCCCCAAAACTGCTTGGGTCACATTACTTCCCACCAAGTCCTTTTTATTTACTGTTTCTTTCAAGCATTTTTTTTGTGTCATCCAGTAATTGGTCTACAGTGAACCTTTACTCATTTTCTCTCTCTTTCAGTTTCTTCAGTGCTCATTCATTGTGTTCAATATACACTTTTTCAATCTTACTCTTCACAGTTGCTTGTGATAATTTTTCTTCTTTCTGTTCTTGTTTCCTCAGGTCTTCCTCAGCCACTCTCTTCTAATCTTTGCAGTACTGCTTGTATCTGACATGAGCTGTAAGTGCCAACTGAAGAAGTTCCTGAGTGATGATTACAAAGTGAGCCTTAACCTTAAACACATTTATTAGAGCATCTCTTACAGTCAAATAAGCATCCAAAGTTCTTGCACACACATCTGCAGCATCTTCATTCTACATGTTCCCCGACAATGGGAACCCCTTTCCACACCTGTGCTGCTATGCAGAAGTCTAAGTACAGCCTTCATGATTTATGTAACAGTAGGGGATTTTTTTTTCCTCCAGAGGTATACATCTGCTCAAAAAAACTGACTAACTCTTGTAAACATCCACTGGCTCCTTGTCTCTACTTGATTCTTCTTCCTCTAATGTTAGTTACTCCCTTCATCAATTAGCACATGTACAATGTACTCTCAACTGGGAGAACTGAATCTAATTTCACTATGTTGTGTATGATCTTTCTTTCACCCTCTTTGCAGGATGCAAAGATCAAACACACCACAACACAGGTTTATCCAAACAAGAATTTTCCAAGATATAAATACAAGCACACACATAGAGCTTTCCAGCTTGCTTAGGAATTTAGCATTTTTCTTGAGCAATTAGTTTCTTGATAAATTCAATGTCTCTAGTGTCAAACACTATGTTTTTCACTGGTGAGTAATATTTATCACAAAATGTTTGAAGACTCAACTGAGCACCACTAACACAAAATAAATTCATGTGTTTTCCACAAAAATTGTGAGTTCACTGTAGAACAGATGCATTAAAGGCTCTCTCTTTAGGGAAAAAAACAACAACAAAACAACAGTGAATTGTGAACATGTAAGCACCTGTACAAGCAAATAATTTCTGCTCTGGAAGTTTTGTCTTTTAATAATTTAACTATATTCTTGTAATTCAGAGAACCCATCAACTTGCTTTTGTGCTGACTTATGAACTCTTGAAGGTATTTTTCAACAGTTGGCTATTGTTCTAAGTCTCTTGCCATCTAGTTCTAATGTCAGTACAAACTTGTTAACAAAATCATAAAGCAGAGAGTTCTCAATGGCATTTTTAATTTTTCAATCCATCTGCAACATAAAACATTACTTACCAGCCACAAACTTTTTTATCGCATAAACTTTTCTTTAAAAACTATGCATAAAACTGACTATATAGACCAATCTGAAAAATACTGACTTTTACTGATTTTACTGACCATTTTCGATCCCTGCAACAATAATAAATATGTCCAATTAATCTGGTTCAATATCCACGCATTCCTTCAGTTTACTCACGATCAATACTCAATTGGCCTTTTACTCATCCATCAACACCTTTCACAAGCTCAATTCTTCTGTAACGATATGATGCACACTGGTTTTCGGAGTGTTCAGAGTGTCAACTAACAGCTGAACACTCATTCGATGGTCTGCTCTCAACAACCCATGCACACAAACTACACTGACGGATGTCCAGAGTGGGGATCATTGTCCCCTTCCTGGTCTCCCTAAGACATCTTCACCTACTTCATGATTTGTACACAGGAAAGAGCAGACTTCCTGAAGACCTATGCAGACCTCAATCACCCGACTAAAGTATTCACCATGATGTGGTATCAAAGCAGGGGTGCACTAAATGAGCAATCCTGGCACCAAATACTCAGAGAAGACTGACCTGGCCTGCACTGCAAAGTTGAAGAGCCCCACCCCCCTACCTAATTTGAACAGCTCGAATGTACTGCAACCTGTTAGGGAGTGGCAAAAATATATACTAC
Source organism: Schistocerca cancellata (assembly GCF_023864275.1). Lineage (NCBI taxonomy): Eukaryota > Metazoa > Arthropoda > Insecta > Orthoptera > Acrididae > Schistocerca > Schistocerca cancellata. The sequence goes on along the minus strand of NC_064628.1, from coordinate 48,824,652 downwards.
TTGACTTCTGGGAAACAACTTGTAAGCTTCAACTAACAAGAAAAAACAGTAAAAATTTAATCACGAGAAGTGGAAACAAGGAAGTTGCACAAACTTCCAACTGGGCTGAAGAAATGCTTAAAATGACAAAAAGCTGATGTGATGCTACTGGTCACACTGTAAGTACTTCCGGTCATTTACAAAAGGGATAAATTACACTGGAGAACGCTTTTTTTTTTTTTTTTTTGGAAACTCAAAACAGGAGTGCACTAAATAGGCAATGCTGATATTAGCAATGCTCGGAACAGACTGACCCAGGTTGTGCTGACATTGCATAGCTGAAGGTCTTCTCCCTACCTCTCCCCTCCCCCCCCCCCCCCCCCCCAAACCCCTTACCCACCATCACCTAATCTGAACAGAGGCATGTTCAGTGCTCTCACTGGCAGAGTACATTTGTCTGCTAGGTCAGAATTTGAAAGAGTATTCCAGTCAACAGTGTCAAAAGCTTTCTCTAAATCTACAAATGCTAGAAACGTAGGTTTGCCTTTCCTTAATCTATGTTCTAAGATAAGAAGTAGGGTAGACTTCACAAAATGTATTATGATAGAATCAAGCAAGACTCACATCCTTATGCTATGAGCTGTGAAGATTCTATTTGAATTTATTTGTGCATCATAGCTGGCAGACAGTGTTCCTTATATATAACTACAGATTATTGCTAATTATCAAGTTTACACAGATGAGTAATACAATTACATTTAAGAGATGGTACATTTTAACTACAATTTGATTAACTGAACGATAGTTGCTGCACAGCAACTAGAGATCTTTTCCTGCCACTTTTCCCATTACACTTCCAACAGGGAGGACGGGAGGGGGGGGGGAGGAGGGCAGGAGGAGGTGAAGTATGCAGGCATTGCCCCTTGCTCCTCCAGATTCTGCCAGGTAAATGCCACGAAAGACATAGGTGCAACCAACAGGCAGTTACTTGCAGCCGTTTTCTGTAGGGACTACTTCAACTTCAGAAAGGGATCTCTCAAACAGAATTTTCAAAAAATCATTCTAATGAAAGCAGTTTTTGGGAAGTGCCTGGCTCTTATAAGGTATTCTGAAATGGTGGAGGACAAAAGTAATATTAACAGTCTAATTTTTGGTGTTGATTAGATTGAAGAGAGACAGTGAACTGCTACGTGGCCACCCAGAAGTTCAATAGCTGAGTGGAGGGAAGATCTCAAATAGAATAAACCACAGTTTAACAGGAGAGAGCTTATCTCTCCAAAAACTATTTTTCCCCCACTACTCCACATTCATTCAGTTTTACAAGTGTCGATGAAGATACAGTGCAGCAACATTACTTTTTATATTTTATCATAGCATATTTCACTGTATTCTCCTTCCTATTCCTGTATTATAGCATTGTCATGTAAACTGCTTATCACTGTTACTTATTTGTAACAAATAGTACACTCAACAAACACACAACATTTTGCCTCATTTTAAGTCATGTTCGTATACTTTTAGAATACATGAAAGAGAAATAATTACTGCTATATGTGGGGAAAATATGAGGAGGAGGAGGAGGAGATTAGTGTATTAGTGTTTAATATCTCATAGAAAATGACATTAGAGATGGAGCACAAGCTCAGACTAGGAAAGGATGGGGGTAGGAAATCAGTTGCGCCCTTTCAAAGGGACCATCCTGGCATTTGCCTGAAACAATTTAGGGAAATCACGGAAAACCTAAATAAGGATGACCAGATGCGGGTTTTAACCCCCATCCTCCCAAATGTGAGTCCAGTCCCGAATGTGAGTTTAGTGTGCTAAGCACCACACCAAGTCACTCGGTTGGGGAAATATGAGTATCTATTTAAGATTTTTTGGGAACTGGCTTAATCTCATTTTCATATGATTGCTATATTATATTCAGAATATCTATAAAATAGTTAAGATAAAAAAAACTGGTCTTGTTTACTTTTCCTCTCTTACTACTTACCACCGCAAACCTTCCTCTTATTACTCTACAAAGACATGTTTTGTACTACAGACAGCCACTTCTGTACATTTCTGTGTACATATGCCCCAAGATCCAATAAATGAAGCTACTCTTCACATATTTACAGCACAATCTGTATTTTCTATTAAATATTATTGAATGCATGTGTCTCTCTAGTACTTCTGTCCAATTCTGTATTTCCTCTTTCCTTTATCCAGTAGATATTCTGATGGCACCCTTAAAATTATTTTTACTTATTTCTCTAAACCTATTCACCACAAAAATACCTCCATATTTCATATGATTGTTCAAACTTTGGTGAAGAGCTTTCCTCTATCATATATTCTTCAGGCAGCTTCTGGCACACATTTATGTACCATATGAACAATATAGTGACAAAAATACAAGTTCATCTAGTTCTGATGGTGTTTCCAATAGAGTACAACAGATTTGCTGCATATAACAACCCGTCTTATCTGAAATGTATAATGCATTGCTAAAGCAAAGCCTTTTTCCAGAGACTGAAATATGCCATTGTCAAACCCCTCTATAAGAATGGTGATAGGAGTGATGTCAATAACTGCTGACCTGTTTCACTGCTGCCATTGTTTTCCAGAATTTTTGAGAAGATGCTAAATTCTAGAACAGTACAGGGTTATTACAAATGATTGAAGCAATTTCACAGCTCTACAATAACTTTATTATTTGAGATATTTTCACAATGCTTTGCACACACATACAAAAACTCAAAAAGTTTTTTTAGGCATTCACAAATGTTCGATATGTGCCCCTTTAGTGATTCAGCAGACATCAAGCCGATAATCAAGTTCCTCCCACACTCGGCGCAGCATGTCCCCATCAATGAGTTCGAAAGCATCGTTGATGCGAACTCGCAGTTCTGGCATGTTTCTTGGTAGAGGAGGTTTAAACACTGAATCTTTCACATAACCCCACAGAAAGAAATCGCATGGGGTTAAGTCGGGAGAGCGTGGAGGCCATGACATGAATTGCTGATCATGATCTCCACCACGACCGATCCATCGGTTTTCCAATCTCCTGTTTAAGAAATGCGAACATCATGATGGAAGTGTGGTGGAGCACCATCCTGTTGAAAGATGAAGTAGGCGCTGTCGGTCTCCAGTTGTGGCATGAGCCAATTTTCCAGCATGTACAGATACACGTGTCCTGTAACGTTTTTTTCGCAAAAGAAAAAGGGGCCGTAAACTTTAAACCGTGAGATTGCACAAAACAAGTTAACTTTTGGTGAATTGCGAATTTGCTGCATGAATGCGTGAGGATTCTCTACCGCCCAGATTCGCACATTGTGTCTGTTCACTTCACCCTTAAGAAAAAATGTTGCTTCATCACTGAAAACACTGAACGCATCCTCTTCCATGAGCTGTTGCAACCGTGCCGAAAATTCAAAGCGTTTGACTTTGTCATCGGATGTCAGGGCTTGTAGCAATTGTAAATGGTAAGGCTTCTGCTTTAGCCTTTTCCGTAACATTTTCCAAACCGTCTGCTGTGGTACGTTTAGCTCCCTGCTTGCTTTATTCGTCAACTTCTGCGGGCTACGCATGAAACTTGCCCGCACACGTTCAACCGTTTCTTCGCTCACTGCAGGCCGACCCGTTGATTTCCCCTTACAGAGGCATCCAGAAGCTTTAAACTGCGCATACCATCGCCGAATGGAGTTAGCAGTTGGTGGATCTTTGTTGAACTTCATCCTGAAGTGTTGTTGCACTGTTATGACTGACTGATGTGAGTGCATTTCAAGCACGACATACGCTTTCTCGGCTCCTGTCGCCATTTTGTCTCACTGCGCTCTCGAGCGCTCTGGCGGCAGAAACCTGCAGCTTCAGCCGAACAAAACTTTATGAGTTTTTCTACGTATCTGTAGTGTGTCGTGACCATATGTCAATGAATGGAGCTACAGTGAATTTATGAAATCGCTTCAATCATTTGTAATAGCCCTGTATATCACCTAAGCAACAGTAATATCCTCAGTAAATCACTATTTGGATTTCAGAATACTTGTTCTACTGAGTATGCAAATTACCTGTTCACTCATCAAATTTTACAAGCATTAAATAATAGAACAGTGCCGAATTGTATTTTCTGCAACGTGACTGTATGAATCACAATATTCTCATAGATTAATTGAAATTTTGTGGGACTGAGGGTATAGCCAACCAGCAGATAATTTCATATCTAACGAAAGGAAAGCAAAAAGTTGTTTAGTAGTTCAACCAATATAGTCCAGGGACATTATTCTTCTGGGAATGAATCATGTATGGTATTCCCCAAGCTCAATATTAGATACACTACGTATTTGTAAATGATCTTCTGGCTACTAAACAACAAGCAGAATTAGTTCTTTTGCAGACAATACCAGTATTGTAACCAATCCAAGCATATGTACAAAAACAGTAGAAATGGTAAATAATGTTCTTAAAAGTATTGTTGACTGGTTTCCTGTGAATGGCCTCACTCTCCATTTTAAAAAGTCACAGCATAGTCAGTTCTGCACACCTACAGGTACTGCAGCAATGACAAGTGTAACACATGGTGCAGAATAATAAATAGGGTGGAAACTTCAATATTCTTGTGCATTCATATTGATGAGGATTTAAACTGGAAATCACACGTTTCAGAACTCATCAAACAGCTTATTCCAGCCACATTTGCACTTAGGATCATTCCATATCTTGGTGAGGAACTAATTATTAAGTTGCCACATTTTGCATATTTTCATTAGTAAAGTGATACGGAATAATCTTCTGGGATAAATCATCTTTAAGAAAGGAAATCTTCATTGCTCAAAAAATGTGCTGGAAAAGTAATATATGGTGCACACTCATGTTCATGTTGTAGATATCTGTTTAAAAAGTTGAGTGTTCTGACTACTGCTTCACAGTATATTTATCTCCTCATGGAATTTATTGTAAATAACCTCCTGCAGTTCGAAAGGAACAATGATGTACATAACTACAATACCAATAGGAAAGCTAGATTCATTACTCCACATTAACGTTGTTTTTAGCACAAAAAGGTGTGCACAATGCTACAACAAAAACTTTTGATAACTTACAAAAAAAGAAACTAAAAAAGTTTCTCCTGGACAACACCTTCTATTCTGTAGAAAAATTCCTATGACTGCAATGTGGAAAGGAATTACTGACTCATATATATCTGCGTGTATACGCGGACAAGAAAAAAAATTCCCGGATTTTTCCCAGATTTCCCGGTTAAAATTACACTTTCTCCCAGGTGAAAATACACTTTTTCCGTGTTAAGTGACAGTATACTTCCGCTTCTGTGGCCAGCCATAGCTCATCACGTAATCTCGACAGCCGGTGACAGCGGATCTTCTAGCATAGGATACGTGATGTAGTCAGCCGATAGCAATATCACTGTTAAGTAGCACGTACACACAAATAAGAAAAGTTAATGGTTTAAATTAACATACACAGCGTTACTACAAGAAAAGCAAAGCTTTCACATACAATATTGGTCTCGAAGATTAATAAGCTCCAAGAGAAGCTAAGCTTTCACACACATTTTCTTTTCTTTTTGAGCGTTTTGCACTTTAAGGTACATCACACAAATGTGTCAGTAAAATTTTTAATAAAGACATAAATGTCTGATCTTCTGAGCTCGAAATTTTTCTAAATGTACGTCCTCAGATTTGATTTTTAAATGAGAGTCAAACGCTCTGTGATTTAAGAAATTCATCGTACATTCTCGCACGTAATTCATCTTGCATAAAAGGAAATTTACTTTGAAAGTACCGCTTTTCTAACAACCATTCGCAATATTTTCCCGCGACCTGTTAGAAACAGGTTCGTTACCGCAGTTGCCAGAGAGCGCCAAAACAGGCGTCACCGCGCTTGCGCAGCTACGATGATGCAGGAAGCCCGTACGTTCCTAGGTGTAAAACATTAGAAGATCTTACACTACGTTCTAAAAGAAACAAGACATCAGAGGATACACAAAGAGCATCGGAATTTCGTGAACCATACTAAAATGCGTAATTCGGCTTAAATACACATTCGTATGCCCAGATTCGGATGTAAATTTTCTTGAGTACTGGTACTGTATTATCTCATGTTTGGTTCTTTATTATGGCATAATGCCATACGTGCTAGAAGACGAAAACACGCACTTTTTAAATGCAGCGAACAGTTGACACTAGCCCATAGTATGGAATTAAACACTTCGCTTCAAATAAATTGACTGCCCCAGCGGAAAAGATTAATAAAAGCCAAATTTCTTTAGCAAACCGACAAAAATAACTTCATTGTTCTGCAAGGCGATTGATTAATGCTTCACTGTCAGAAAGGGGGAGATAAAACCTGAAACTAATAACATATTATAGACTTCCGTAATTATGCGAAAGTATTTTAATTCATTTGACAGCTCACGGCCATAGATATCCGTTTTGTTTTCATTTAATGTGAGAACAACAAATGAAGAGGAAACAGCAAAATCACTAAACGTAAACACGGGTCATGTGGAGACTCCCCACTACAACTCAGACTGCTCTGTGGATCAGACCCGGATCTCCGATATTTCCGAACCGGGGCAATATTAGATAGTGGCGTCCAACCACACGTTTGTAGCCAGAAGCGGGAGAAGGTACTAGCCCGCCCGCAACTGCTCAAACGAATCTAAAGTAAACAGTTGTGATGTCACGCTTTCGGAGGCAATTTGTTGCTATGAAGCATTGCATAGTCCTCCCAAAGCCTTTGACACACTGAAGTTGGCAAACGCTTGTATGAGCACTGTGTTTTATTGTTGAATATGGAGTATTTCCTTTGCGACTTTAGTTTTATTTTTCGTTTTTTTTTCCTCTCGTTCATGTTTTATTGTTGCAGTATTATTCTGCAGAAGCGGGATACAGTAATATCCTTTCTTAGAGTATTGGATCTTACCCGTCAAAATCACAAAAATTTAGCCGAAAACTAAAACAATGAAAAATTCCCGGATTTCCGAAAAATTCCCGGGTCGTATACACCCTGAAATATATGTAAAACCAATCGTGCAAATGATGGAAGCAATTTGAAACTAACATCCATATCTACATGCATACTCTGCAAGTCACCGTTAAGATACCCAGGGGAGGGCACCTTGTACTTGTACTACTACTACTACTACTACTACTACTACTACTAGTAGTAGTATTACTACTACTAGTAGTAGTATTACTACTACTAGTAGTCATTCCATTCCTGTTCCACTAGTAACTGGAGCTCGGGAAAACAACTGTCTATGTGCTTCCATACAAGCCGTAATTTCTCTTATCTTGTCTTTGGAGTCCTCACGCGAAACATGTGATGGCAGCAGCAGAATAATTCTGCAGACAGCTGCAAATCCCACTTCTCTAATTTTTCTCAATAGTGTTTTATGAAAAGAATGTTTTATTTCCCCCAGGGGATTCCCATTTGAGCTAATTAAGAATATTCCTGACATTCACTTGTTGATCAAAACTAACACTAACAAATTTAGCGGTGGTCATGCTTCAATGTCTTCCTTTAATCCGACTTGGTGAGTATCCAAAACTCCTGGGCAGTACTCAAGAATTGGTCACATTAGCATTATATTATGGTCTCCTTTAGTGATGAGATACATTGTTCTAGAATTCTCCCAGTAAACCAAAGCCATCCATTTGCCCTCCCTACAACTGACCTTTCATGCTAATTTCACTTCATATTACTCTGCAACATTAGGCCTTGATATTTAATCGATGTCACTGTGTCAAGTAACACACTGGTAATACTGTATTTGAACAGTACGCCATTGTTCTTCCCAATCATTCGCATTAACTAACATTTTTCTACATTTATACAAGATGCCACTCATCACACCAAACACAAATTCTAAGTCACTGGACAATGAAAAATTCCCATAGACTACCAGATCATCGGCACGGCAAATAGTCACAGACTGCTGCTCACACTATACAGCAGATCATTTATGTATATAGAGAACAAGAGCAATCCTATCATAGTTCCCTCTGGCCCTCCTGATGATATCCTTGTCTATGGCAAACACTAAGTCTAGGAAAGGGCTGCACCAAACATATTGTGACAGTTGTGCATTTTGTAGTGATGTTTTAGCAAACCAGTTGATTTCTGTATGTACTACAATTGTATGGCATTATTTGTGTCTTTTTTGACTAACAAATCTCTATATTTTTATTTCTGTTGTCACCTCACTGTAGTGAGTCAAAAAATTCGCAACAATTACCTGATTATTTCTGGTTGCATTTTTATTCCCGCAAGTTCCGTCAACTGTATAAAATCACTTTCATAGGATACTGAAGTATGTCCACTTAAATTGCTCATCTTTATGTTATATCTGAAAAAATAAGAAAATGCAAATATTTTATGTAACAGAAAATAAATATACATATGCTTAAAACCTAAGATAGTAAATACTGTCTCTCTGTTTATAAAGTTATTGGAACACTGGATGCAATGACAAAATAAGGGCCAAAATATAACACTGAAACAGACAGCTGAATCAAAGCGTTTGAAATGCGGTCTTGTAGAAGGATGTTGAAAATTCAGTTGACTGATGAAGTGTGGATTTTTCTGTAGAATTGTTGATTAAAGGAGCAATTGAAAAAAACTGACTAAAAGGAAAGACGGCGCAGTGGGACTTGTGCTGTGATACCAGGAAATAAGTTCCTTGGCACTAGAGGCAGCTGTGTTTAGACAGTTCCAAGTGATTACATATTTCACACTACAGATTTTACGCAGAAAAAAATTGACCAATATGTAGCAAACAGATCTGTAAATGAGCATCAAACCAGATACAGTATATGCTATACCTGGACAGAAAGAATGAAGTTAAGACCCAAATTGCTATGTTTTACCAAGGAGTCCAGTTACGTAATAAACTTTCAAAAGAGGTAAAAAAGCTTTAAAGAACTAGGAAAATTTAAAACATGTCAGATAAAAAGGAATGCTCGATATTAGTTGTCAGCTTTGGCCGGTGAAACATGCAGCAAGCACTGTAAACAACATGGTGACTATAACACCGTGTAAGTGGTGATTACTTCACACAGCCTAATCTGAAGATCAGTGTCACCACAAGCACGTGTTTTACTTTCACATTTGTAGGCTTTGCCAACTCCTAACTAAACTGTCACATTCCAACCTAACCTAGAGCTCAGGCTAAGCTACAGATCAGTCAATCATTATAAACTTTTTTTCCCCACATTTGTTGGCTTAGCCAATTAACAACCAAATTGTCAAAACACACATAAAAATGGTGACATCACACCAGCCATTAACATAATGTTACTGGTCAAAGTGAATGACCAGTATTGAATATTCCTTGACCCAACATGTCTTAAAGCATCTTTACTAAAAAATAGTTTTTAGTTAGTTAAAGAGTTCCTGCTTGACCACTGTATTTCAAAAGAACTTTTGTTAATTAGTGCTTCAAGTGACGATTTGCTAGTCCATGGCAGCTGTAAATTACGCAGTTCTCCTGTGGCAAAGAAATGTGTCAAATTTAAGTAAACCTTTTATTCATTTATGTAATAAAGTGGACTAATATTTCAGGTGTTTTAATACCATGACACTTCTCCCACAGTAATCAAAGAACCCACAGTTGTGGCCAGACAAAAGTGGTTTCACCTTGTCACAACAAATGGTGACAATGATCGCCAAACAGTCTCATACATAATTCACACCAGCTGTCTGCCTGTTGTGCACTTCTTTTTTCTAAATTTTGTTTCTCCGCTTCTAGTCAGTTGTATTTGTGAATGTACTATATTTCAACATGTCTGGCCACAGGAAATGTCTCTAACCAATCTTGCACACTTTCAGGAACAGCCGATAGAATGCTTGCTGCTCACTGTTGGACAACTGATATCCTTACTACAGAAATAAGCAGCAACACTGGCAGTAGCTGCTCCAAAATTTTGATAATACCACAACCAGGAAAAAGGGACTACAGGGCACAATTAGAGGCACACTTCACTGCCCACTGTCCGTCGGACAGCATAAAAATTGCAACTTTGGGCTCTGATGTTGTCTAATTATCAGCAAGAGTTGTTGCCCAGGCCCACTGCCCAACATTCAAACGCCGACATGTTATCTTGGTTACCGGTTTGTACCGACACACAGCATTTGACTCGTCAGAGGAATCATGTTTTCAAATCTATTCTCAGCATACTGAATGTCTTCAAAAATTTTCTCTCAACTTTTGGCGTGCTGCCACAGCAACTGTTTCTGACACAGTTCTTAGTTGTTTTGCAATATGTGTGTCAGGAGTATCCAGGGAGTTGGGCAGGATCTCTCCCACCCAGTGGCACAATGCTATTTTTTGCATTTTCACGCACTTGTGCTCAGTCAAATGTTTTACTATTGCCCACAGAAAACAACAATGCACAGGCTGTGATTCCTCAAAACCTACAATGAGAAGTTCTGTCTTTATTGCATTATGGACATTTGGGTATAGTTGGCAAAAAGCAACTCGCCTGCTGTCATTGCATGTGGCAGGCCGCAGATGCTCAAATTGAGCAGGGGACTGCTTATTGCAAACTTGTGCAGAAAATCAGTCAGTTCAGCCACTACACTTTTTTGAGTGGCCACATCCATCCGGACTGACAGTGCATTCACATTGATTTTGTGAGTCCATTCTGGAACATTCAGTACTTACAATAAGTTTCCTTTCATTGTTCCCATAACATCTGCCATTACTGCAAGCACAGTATTCTCTTTGTCTTCTATTTTTTGTGCTGGAGGTTTTCCTTAGGTCATTGTCTCTGACAGTTGTCCACAATTCATGTCAGCCAATTCCGACAGCTATGTGCCAACAATGGCACACACCATGTGATCACTGCACCTTTTCACCCACAGTGAAATAGAGAAGCTGAATAGTTCGTTCAAACACTGAAAAGACACATCGTTCCTCCCACACACGGGAACAGGAACTGGAATTTCTTTGTCTTCCTGCTGCTCCTTGTCACGGGAATGGAAGTAGCTGGCACAATTGTTACATGGTCGTAGACACTGTACCTTGTTACATCTTCTGTGGCAACCACAGAAATAATTCATTCCACCAGGTTGGAAAAAGTTTCAGCTGCAGGATGAAGTCTTTGGCAATACACAGCATTGCAAGCATGGGGTTGTTACCAACGTGATCGGACACTTATGTCGTCCACTGTTTGGCTGGATTTCTGTGATGCCACCACAACCAGCTGCATACAAGTATGTTCATGAACATACTGCAGAATGTTTGTTCACAGACTCGGCACTTCACTGGGGTGCTCATCCACAGTCACAGCCATCTCATCACCAGTCATGGCCGGCATTATCTACAACAGTGCTCAATAAGATGGAAACACCGCCAACGCTGATATCACTGGTGCCAGTTCCTGCACAGCTGCCCAAACCGATGTCTGTGTATGAGCCATGCCCAGGTCATTATGCTGCTCCAGATGATCCGTTTGCCTTGCATGTCTCTGGATGTGAGTGTGCACCCTGCATATGGTATAAGGTTTTATGACTGGTGTTCCTGAACGCCCTCACAGTTGATACCGGGGTGTGGACATGGAGGCACCGTTAGCTATAGTTTCCCTCCCAGCTTCAACAGCTGTGTCCACATCCAGAGCTCCCCCTGCTATTGTCACGTTCATCCACCATACACGACGATGGTGCAGAGATTTGGGGGAGAGGAATGAGGTACTGTCCAGAGATTGTGGTGTCACACGAAAGTCAGCAAAGCGAATCAATATGACAGACATCAGTGAGGGCTCACTGAAATCCACAGTGGGATATTGGAGGCACTCAAGAAGATAATGCCTCCCTCGCAGTCACAGCAGCAACCTCACACTGAGTTCAATATAGAGCTCAGCCCAGTTCGAGACCTCAACTTCAGCTGTCAATAACATCAAGAAGGTTAGTGTTTGTGAAGTTTTTGTCAAGGCTGAACATTGCACTTCAAGATAACAGTTTGTTAATTTGTGACGCTTTGCTAGCTCACGACAGCTGTAAACTATCCAGTACCTTTGTGGCCAAGAAGTGTGTCAAAGTTAAGTAAATCATTTATTCATTAATGTAATAAAGTGAACTAATATTTCACGTGTTCTAGTATGATGGGCCTTCTCCCTGAACAATCACAGAACCCATGGCTGTGGCTGGACGAAAGTGATTTCACCTGTCACGACAATATAGATATATTGCAAAAACAACCTAAGTCACATTGATCTCATTTTAAAAAAGTATGAAAAACAATACAGAATGAGGTGAAACTTAAACAGACGATTAAGCAGAACTCAATAAGTTTATTGTTAATATCCAACATCAATCTGGCATTCTATTTGTACCATAAAAGATTTTTTTTGCAGTGGATTTAGGCTGTTTTCGTCATCAATGCAAACTGCCAAAAACATTTCAAGAAATACAGAAACAAATTAACTACTTTCATTTAGAAAGCAGTACACTGCTCCTGTGTTTTTTGCAGGCCTGCACAAAGACATGTTTGATTGGTTTTGCAGATTAATGCTGTTTACAGATGGAAAAACATGCAACAAAACAAAATAGTATTCCATGTTTACAGTACAGCAGGCCTACCTAAATTTCCTGCACATCTGCAACTGGCCAAGTTAATATTTCATTCCAGAAGGATGACGTTTGCACTATGGGGAACAAATTGCACATAATTTTTAATGTCTTCCAGTTTCTTCCCTCCTATAGGTACTTTCACATGCTTGAATCACTTTTCATCTGATAATTGTGGTTTCTTCCTATTATCAAATTTCAAGTGAAACTATTGGTCTGAAGCCAATGCTTCCACAACTCCTAGCATGAAGATTTACAATATTGATGATGAAATTTTGAAATATTTAGTGGTACCTTGCCAGCCCCTGGCATACTTCATCTTGATGAATCAATAGAAAAGCAAGTCATATTATAAATTAATGGCTATCACTTCTTGAAGTCTACTATTTAATTTCCATCCACAAAATGCACAATGAAATTACAATTTGCAGTTACTATACACTCCTGAATTGCATACATTCTCTTTACTCTCTTGAGAACTCTCTTCATTACCCCAAACACATTATCGCATGGCAGGAATGAATGACCGTGTATAAGTTAAAGATGATATATTATTTCAAACCAGTGAAACTCCACAAGAGCTGACTGCAGGTGGATCATTGTGTTGTGTTTTTTCTGTTGCAGGCAGTTCTCAAAACAGAAGAAACTTTTTCGCATCTGGTGCTACATAGCTTAATAAAAAAGAACGAACTTCGCTGGGTCCTTTCTTTCTTTGCATTCTCTTTGTGATAGGGATAAAATAACAGATGATCTCGTTTGTAGATTATGTATACAAAATTCAGCACACAGCCAACCGGCACAAGTAGATCTGTTCTTGCATAGCGACACGAGGGAAGTTGAACATTTTGCCTGTAGTTGAAACGAAGCAGTAGCTGCATGATCAGTCTCCGATTGTCTTTTCCCACTTTTTACAGAATCATATAACTTCTTAGATCTTTGGATATGGACATTCTTTTCTGCTACAGCTTCTCGCTTTGTGACCTCATTGAGTGTTTTTGGCTTTATCATTAATGTCAACCCTTTTCAGGTGCACTAAGTGTTTCCTTTGGTCTTCCGAAAGCAAATGATAAGTTTTCATGAAAAAACTTTATTATAGTACTTGTATTTCACTGTTGAGTTAGGATGCTCGGCAATAAGAAGTTGGTGAATTTTTTTCACAAATAGCTCACAGTCTAGGTAGTGCATAGTATGGCAGCCATAATGACTTTCCTTGATGGGGAATGATCTACCGTGATCTTCAATTTTGACAATTTCCTCCGATGGCACAGCATTAACACACTTAGATTTCCCCCTTTCATCTTTCGGTGTCTGCCCACTACACATCAGTTTATGTAATTTTTCACTCACTCATCAGTTACTGCATAAATAATTAGAAAAGTTTCAACATACCTCAAACTGATTGTCTTCAGCAAGAGCAAACTAACTAAAAGATTCTTCACACCTGCAGCTCTTCTCATTTCTTGGGTGGTGTCATTTTCCCGCACTAGCTATGATCTGTCATTGCAGGAAAAGGTCCTGGTCATTCTTGCAATTCACATTTAGGAAAATGTGTTAAAGCAAGAGTTCTGCCATACCCTGTAATAATACTAAAACAGCCTCTTTGACATTTGCAGTCCTCTACTGTCATTATTTTTGGAACTGCTTTGCATCTCTCTTTTTTTTTTTTGTGGTTTTAGGGCGCACAACTTCAATGGTCATTAGCGCCCAGACTACATTAGGAATGCACCGCGAGGCACAAGTTTAAAACAGCAACTAAAAGGGAAAACACGATAAAAGATTGACAGGCATAGGATTAAAAAAAAAAAAAAAAAAAAAAACGGCATAATAATATGTCCTTAGACAGGTGTGTCAAGTTGATAAAACGAAGAACGCGAGCAGCTGCTCCTGGGTCATCCACTTAAATGGCATCGAAAGTACATGGCAGGCCAAGATCAAGACGCAGTGTAGTAAAATCCGGACAGGATGTTAAAATGTGGCAGACCGTCAGCAATTGCCCACATGGGCAGAACGGCGCCGGCGCAGCCGTCAGCAGATGGTGATGGCTGAACCGGCAGTGTCCAATTCGTAACCAGGCCAAAACTACCTCCTCCCGCCGAGAAGGGCGTGAGGAGGACGTCCAAGCCGCGGGGTTTCAAGGCCCGAAGCTTGTTGTCCGTAAGTGCAGCCCAATCGGCATGCTACAGCGATAAAATGTGCCGACAAATGACCCTGCTACAATCTGATGAAGGGACACAACAAGAAGCTGTCCGAGGCTGGAGGACCGCAGCCTTGGCCGCAGCTTCTGCAGCTTCGTTCCCAGGGATACCGACATGGCCAGGAACCCACATAAAGCTAACCGGAGAACCGTCGTCCACCAGCTGCTGAAGAGAGCATTGGATCCGGTGCACAAAAGGGTGAACCGGATACGGATCACTGAGGCTCTGGATGGCGCTCACGGAATCGGAGCAGATGACATAAGCAGAATGTCGGTGGCGGCAGATATAAAGAACAGCCTGGTAGAGGGCAAAGAGCTCAGCTGTGAAGACCAAACAATGGCCATGGAACCGGTATTTGAAACTTTGTGCCCCGACAATAAAAGAACAACCGACCCCGTCATTGGTCTTGGAGCCATCTGTATAAATGAAGGTCATATTAATGAACTTTGAATGAAGTTCGACAAAACGGAAGCGATATACCGAACCGGGGGTAACCTCTTTTGGGAGCGAGCTGAGGTCAAGGTGAACACGAACCTGAGCCTGGAGCCAAGGTGGCGTGTGGCTCTCGCCCACTCTAAAAGTTGCAGGGAGTGAAAAATCAAGGTGTCGAAGGAGGCGATGAAAGCGAACTCCAGGGGGTAGCAGAGCAGAGACATACAACCCGTATTGACGATCGAGAGAGTCGTAAAAAACGGAACGATAAGACGGGTGGTCGGGCATTGACAGTAGCCGACAGGCATACCAACAAAGCAGTAAATCGTGCCGGTAGGTCAGTGGCAATTCACCGGCTTCAGCATGAAGACTCTCGACGGGACTAGTATAAAATGCTCCGATCGCAAGACGTAAACCCCGATGTTGTATGGAGTTGAGGCGGCGTAAGATGGACGGCCGTGCAGAGAAGTATACAAAGCTCCCATAATCCAGCTTTGAGCGGACGATCGACCGATATAGGTGAAGTAGGACGGTTCGATCCGCTCCCCACGACATACCACTGAGAACACGGAGGACATTTAGAGAAATAAGACACATGTGGAGACGAGATAAGTTTCCTGTCAAATGTAAGACCCAAAAATTTTGTTGTCTCCACAAATGGGAGAGCAACGGGACCGAGTCGTAAGGACAGTGGGAGAAACTCTTTGTAGCGCCAGAAGTTAATACACACCGTCTTCTCGGCAGAAAAACTGAAGCCATTGGCGACACTCCAGGAGTAAAGATGGTCAAGAGAACGCTGAAGACAGTGCTCCAGGGAACATGTACACTGCGCGCTGCAATAGATGGTAAAATCGTCCACGAAAAGGGAGCCTGATACATCAGCTGGGAGGCAATCCATTATTGGACTGATTGCTATGGCGAAGAGAGCGACGCTCAAAACGGAGCCCTGTGGCATCCCATTCTCCTGGCGAAAGGTGTCTGACAGAACCCTGAACTGTCAATCCATTAAAAAAGAACGAATAAAAAGAGGGAGGCGACCACGAAGGCCCCATGTATGCATGGTGCGGAGAATGCCCGCCCTCCAACAGGTGTCTTAAGCCTTCTCCAAATCAAAAAACACAGCCGCAGTCGGGTGCTTCCGCAAGAAGTTATTCATAATGAAGGTCGACAAGGTAACCAGATGGTCAACAGCAGAGCGGCGCCTACGAAATCCACATTGTACATTGGTAAGTAGGCGTCGAGATTCAAGCAGCCAAACCAAACGAGAGTTAACCATTCGCTCCATCACCTTACAGACACAGCTGGTAAGCGAGATGGGTCGATAACTGGAAGGCAAGTTCTTGTCCTTCCCCGGCTTAGGAATCGGTACAACAATGGACTCGCGCCAGCATGCGGGAACATGTCCCTCAATCCAGATGCGATTATAAGTACGAAGAAGGAAACCTTTACCCGCAGCAGAAAGGTTCTTCAGCATCTGAATATGAATAGAATCAGGCCCTGGAGCGGAGGACCGTGACCGGGCAAGTGCATGTTCGAGTTCCCGCATGGTGAAAGGGGCATTATAACTTTCACGATTTTAGGAGCGGAAGTTAGGTGGCCTAGCCTCCTTTCTGGGGAGGAAGGCAGGGTGGTAATGAGTGGAGCTCGAAACCTCTGCGAAAAAGCGGCCGAAGGCATTGGAGACAGCCTCAGGGGCCACAAGGACGCCATTCGCGACCATCAAGCCAGAAACTGGTGAGTGGACCTTAGTGCCAGATAGCCGGTGCAGGCTACCCCACACAACAGAAGAAGGAGTAAAACTGTTGGAAGGTGCTTGTGAAAGCAGCCCAGCTGGCTTTCTTGCTTTCTTTAATAATACAACGGCACTGCGCACGTAATCGTTTATAAGTGATACAATTCGCCACTGTAGGGTGGCTTTTAAATGTGTGTAAAGCACGTCGACGAGCACGTAAAGCGTCTCTACATGCTGCAGTCCACCAGGGGACCGGTACACGACGTGGAGAAGAAGTAGGGTGAGGGATGGAATATTCAGCAGCAGTGAGAATGACATCCGTGAGGTGTGCGACCTGACTATCGCAGCTTGTGAAGGTTTGATCCTGAAAGGTCGCCCTGGAAGAGAAGAGCCCCAGTCTGCCTTGGAGATGGTCCAACTAGAGGAGCACGGAGAGGGAGTATGCTGCAGGAGATGGATAACACACGGGAAGTGGTCGCTCGAATATGTATCAGCAAGTGCATACCACTCAAACCGGCGTGCAAGTTGGGGAGTACATATAGAGAGGTCTAAATGGGAATAGGTGTGAGATGTGTCCGAAAGAAAAGTAGGGGCGCCAGTATTGAGGCAGACAAGATTGAGCTGGTTGAAAAGGTCTGCTAACAGGGAGCCCCTCGGGCAGGATGCTGGAGAGCCCCAAAGGGGATGGTGGGCATTGAAGTCTCCAGTTAACAAAAATGGTGCAGGTAGCTGAGCAATAATTAGCATCATGTCTGCCCTGGTAACGGCAGACAATGATGGAGTGTAAACAGTACAAATGGAAAATGTAAAAGTGGGGAGAGTAATTCGGATGGCAACTGCCTGCAGGCCAGTGTGCAATGTGATGGGATCGTAGTAAATATCATCCCGGACCAGCAACATAACCCCTCCATGAGCCTGAAACCTACCACAGGGGGTAGGTCAAAACGCACAGAGGTGCAGTGTGCCAAGGCAATGTGATCGCATGGGCGTAGCTTCGTTTCCTGGAGGGCTACGACAAGCGGACGGTGCAAGTGGAGCAGCAACTTCAAGTCCTCTCGGTTGGAGCGAATGCTGCGAATATTCCAGTGAATAAGTGCCATCGTGATAGGAAAAGGAAGACGAAAGAAGGGGTCACCTCGAAGGCCGCTGAGGGCCAGGCTTCGAGCGAGCACTGCCGCCGCTATCAGTAGGCGGACAGTCATCGTCCATTGGTTCTATAGGTTCATCGGCCATCTCGTTAAGATGGCCGGGAGGAGGAGCTTCCTCCGCCGATGGACGGCCAGATGTTCGGCTACCAGCGGTGCGGCCAGGCGAAACGGATGACGGCATGGGGCGGCAACCGCTTGGTGGCGCAGGAGAAGAAATGCGCCGCGGCGGAGAAGGAGAACTGTGCTTCCTATGAGCCTTCTTGGAAGGTCGTTTAGTGGAAGTACTGGTCGACGGCTGGGAGTTCGAGGTATGTAGGAAGTCTGCATGGGACGGTTCCTTCTTGAAGGCCCGTGCATCTGATTTCTGGGTCTTCGTCTTAGCAGAAGCTGATGAAGGTGCTTGTGTCTGAGGGGTGACGGGAGGAAGAGGAGACGTCGACCGTGCAATCTCAGCACTGGCCAAACGGACGACTGTGGTGCTGAAGGTCAGATCGCATGTCTGTGTCGCCACCTCCCTGGTAGTCCAAGGAGAGGCGAGGACAGTACTGTATTTTCCCGCTGGGAACAGCGTGGGCTTCCTACTAGCAAATAGCTTACGAGCAGCCGAGGTGGACACTTTCTCTTTGAGCCGAATTTCTTGGATACAGCGTTCATCCTTGTAGATGGGACAGTCGCGGGAGGACGCTGCATGGTCACCCTGACAGTTCACACAACGAGGAGATGGAGGTGGACAGTCACCCTCATGGGCATCCCTGCCACAAGTGACACATTTAGCCGCCTTGGAACAAGACTAGCGAGTGTGATTAAAACGCTGAAACTGGTAGCAGAGCGTAGGTGTCGGAACATAGGGGCGAACAGAAATAACCTCGTAGCTCGCTTTGATACGCGACGGCAGCTGAACACTATCAAAGGTCAAGAAAAGTGTCCGGGTCGGTACAAGGTCATTGTTGACCTTTTTCATGACACTATGGACAGCCGTCACGCCCTGCTCAGTGAGGAAAGACTGAATCTCCTCGTCAGTCAATCCGTCGAGTGATTGAGTATAGACCACACCACGAGACGAATTCAAAGAGCGGTGAGCCTCCACCCGGACAGGGAACGTATACAGGAGTGTGGCCCGAAGCAGTTTTTGTGCCTGAAAGGCGCTCTCAGTTTCTAGTAACAAGGTACCATTACGCAACCTGGTACACGACTTGACAG
Organism: Schistocerca cancellata; assembly: GCF_023864275.1. Lineage (NCBI taxonomy): Eukaryota > Metazoa > Arthropoda > Insecta > Orthoptera > Acrididae > Schistocerca > Schistocerca cancellata. Next base: position 48,805,393 of record NC_064628.1, on the reverse strand, counting down.
ATCCAGCTATGGCATCTACGCCCTTCTGGATAACGAAAGGGTTGACAGAGGAAAAATCCTTGCCGTCCTCAGATCGAGAAACTACGAGGAACTGTGGGGCAGCCAGTAGTACTTTTGTCACTGGTGGCTGGTCAAGTTTCCGTTTAGGGGCAGAAGTCGAGAGAGAAGAAGAAGAGAAATCCATTGCGGAGGAATCCCCCATGATTGCCAGCGTCTCCGATGGCACGCTCCTTCCTTGTGGGGACCCTCTCAGAGGGCACTCCCGCCTTAGGTGAATGTTTACACCTCAGGTCACACCTCCCGAGAAACAGACGGAGGGACCAATCGGCATGGTCAGAAGGTATCAGCTCAGGCAATCACCCCTCCCTGGGCCTGGCCTTTACCAGGGGGTACGTGCGTGCCTTACTTGTCTACCCAGGGCGGGGAATTACGCGTTACCCCATCACCAGCTACGCGTGCGAACGCGTGGGTCAGCCTTCAGGCGCGCACATGGAGGAAGGAAGAAGAGGAGAAAGAAGAGAGAGAGGACAGACTGTCTCAAACGCCGAGGCGGGGACCAGAGAAGGCAAGGAGAAGAAGGCAAGGGAAAGAGTAAGGAAGACAGTGAGACAGAGAAGAACAAAGAAAGGAACCAACCAAAGGAAAGAAGAAACGAGAAGTGAAAAACCAAAATGACCACAAATTAGGTCGTGGAACCGTCCGTCTCTGGACGCAGGCGCTAACTACCCCCTTGAGGGGGAGGGACTCCTTTTAGTCGCCTCTTACGACAGGCAGGAATACCTCAGTCCTATTCTAACCCCCGGACCCGCAGGGGGGGCTTTGCATCTACAACTCACATGTTCCTCTCCAATAATTTTAGCTTTCTGCATAATATTTCTTCAATATTCCCAAAAATGTTTCATTCTTTTTTGCATAACTATTGGTACAAGCTTCTTGCCCATTTTCCCAAGACTACTAACAACAATACCAGTTTCTCTTATGCAGCTGTACTGCACATTGCAGTTTTGCCAAAAATTGAGAAGAAAACCTAAGACCTGGATTTTGGGTGTTTCTGAGGCCAACTCAAACTTCCTTCCTCTGTCTGCATGACAGGAAACAATGGGTCTGGATGTTTTTGTGCACAGGCTGGAGAAGCGACAGGCAGAGTATGCATTTCTGCTTTTAAGTCTCTCTCTCCCTCTCTCTCTCTCTCTCTCTCTCTTTTAACCAGAAGTGTACATGGGGTTTTAGCAATCAACTATTCATGTTTAATGTTTTTTGCCACTATTCTTATTTTATGTACCTTTGTTATAAATAAAACATACTATTTTAGTGAGTGCAGCAATCATCTGACGTGTGGTGTTAGTGCACGAGTTTCAACCTGACTCCAAGTGTCAATTTTCATGCGTGCTCCAAGTAATGCTGTGCGTTCCACTAGGAGCACTGTGTTTTGTTCTCGTGACGCACACAGCTTTTATTCCTTGTGTAGGTTATTCTATGTTATTTAGCTTTAGTCCTGTACAGGTTCTTGTATACAATTTATCTAGCAACACAAGCAAACAATGAGCTCACTACGCATAACTGATCTCTTCTTGCATTCCTAGTCTAGCGTTCATCAATCAAAGTTCTGTTGCTGTGTTGTAGATATTCTGGTGTAAATGTTATTCCTGTAGCTGGCACAGTAGAATCATGGCCTGATTCTCATACACAGACACAAAACTGGTGATCTCGACGTGATAGGCTTCCTGCACATTCTTAATACAAGTAAACAACACAATGGATGGAAGTCCAGAGACTGTGAACCTGACCATGCACAGACTAGCCATGAGGCTACCGCTGTTCCGGGTGGACAACCCGGCATTGTTGTTTGCCCAGGCAGAGAGAAATTTTTTCTGTTCTGGTGTGACAGCAGGTGTTTCTAAATTTACATCGTTGGTGAGCCAATTCGAACAGCAGTACACAGAAGTAGTTCAGGACATCATTGGAATGTATATGACTGTTTGAACTGATCCACTATGTTACCACATCTGAAGAGGAGTGCATTAGACAGGAATAGAAGGGAGAACCGATAGAGGTACTCAGGGTACCCTCCGCCACACACCGTCAGGTGGCTTGCGGAGTATGGATGTAGATGTACTGACTACTGGCCCAAGAGGATATTGGCGACCGAAGACCATCACAGTACCTGCGTCATCTTCGAAGCAAAATTGACACAGGTACCATATCCAATCAGCTGTTTTGTGTACGATTGGGAGCAGTCGCCTGCCCCCTCTATCAAGGTGATTATTGCAATGCAGTCAGAGATATCGCTAGACTCTGTGGCAGGATTGGCTGACAAAGTACTGGATAGTGTGTCACTTGTGTCCATTACAGCATCAATTGTGTAGTGTGCAAGTACAACCAGCACAGTAGCGCGCATCGAGTATGAGGCATTAGCAGCGAAAGTCAATCACCTGAACCAACAGTTTAGCTACCTGGTAGCATGTTGCAGCATCGTGGAGATCGTAGCCAACAAAGGTATAGAAGGTGCTCTTCCAGCAGCGGCGCGTCTCGCTTGCCTGTGCTGACACCTGATGTATAGAAGGTTGTCTGCTGGTACCATCGGCATTTTGAGGAGCATGTGCAACACTGCTGCATGTACCCAAACGCCAGTGGCAATCGATTGTAAGCATTTTGTCAGACTGCCAGCCAACGTCACAGCGCCTACTCATCAGCGATCAACGCACTGGCCATAAGTACCTGATAGATATTGGCTCTGATTTATGCATCTACCTGAGAATGCTGCTATATCAGTGCTGACCACATACAACATTCTGCTTGGCGGCCGCAAATAACTTGCTTATCTCCACGAATGGCCTGCACAGAATAGAGCTGGATTTTGGCCTCCGCTGTGCCTTCCCATGGAAATTTCACTGTGGCAGACATGGGTGAAAGAATTATATGTGTGGATTTATTGGCATACTGTAATCTATTTCCAGATGTGTCGAATGCCTGCCTTGTAGAATAGACCATCGGACTGACGGGCGCAGGCTTCTGGCACCAGACACCCATGCAACCTGCACGACTGATAAACACTACAGATGATGAATGTGCCATGCTACTGAAAGACTTTAACACTGTTAACAAAGCCCCCAGGCATACCGAAGATTTCTGACAACACTGTGCATCATATCAAGATGAATGAGGGGCCACCAAACTGCTGCCGACCTTGAAGATTAGCACTGGACCGGTTGAAGATAGTGAAAGCTGAGTTCAATAACATTATCAAAGAGGGCATTATGCATCCATCTGATAGCCCCTGGTCTTCGTCCCTGCACCTTGTTCCTAAGAAGTGTGCTATATGGCAGCCATGCAGAAACTACAGAGCTCTGAACGCCCACAATTCCTGACGGATACCCGCTACATCTGGTCTGCGACTACAAAAATGTGTTGAGCAGCACTTGTGCCTACAGTGCACAAGGCCTACACACAGATTCTGGTGGCAGACAAGGACATCCAGAAGACTGTGATTATTAAGTCATTTGCCTTGTTTGAGAGCAAGTTCATGACTTTTGGCCTCTGGAATGCGGCGCAGATGTGGCAGAGGTTCGTCAATTCAGTGCTGAGTGTTCCATCGTTCTGCTTTGCATACCTAAATGACATCTTAGTGTTCTCCGCTTCATCAGAAGAATACTGCCAGCATCTTGTCCAGGTTTTCCAATGACTGAGTGGATACGGAATCATGCTGAAAGTGGCAAAATGCATCTTGGGACAACCACAGATAAACTTTCTAGGGCTCCACATTACCCCCTCAGGCTTGCTACCATTGACAGACAAGGTTGAAGCTACCTGCTAGCTGCCCTAGCTGGCCACCTACAAAGAATTTAAGCACTATTTAGGCATGCTGAACTTTTATCGGCAGTACCTACCGCATGCAGCTAATTCAAGAGCTGCTGACAGCTGCGATGGTGGGCCCAAAGGACAAAGGTAACTTAGCAATTACCTGGACAAACGTTATGTTCACAGTGTCTGAGAAGTCTAAACAAGCAATAGCAGATGTGGGATTGTCGGCACATCCTGAGCCGAATACACTGTTGGCTGTGGTAGTAGACGCGAGTCAGACAGCAATAGACAGTGTTCTTCAACAATGTATCAAAGAGGCCTAGCAGCCACTAGCTTTCTTTTCTAAAACACCGACTGTCTCACAGAAGAAATGGAGAATGTATGATAGGGAATTACTGCTGATGTATGAAGCCATGAAGAACTTCTGCCCTCATGTCGAAGCTCGTGCCTTCACAATATTTACTGACCACATGCTGCTGTCATTCGCCTTCTAGCAAAATAACCTGAGCTGCTCGCCAAGACAACAGAATCAGCTGCTGTATGTAGCCCAATTCACCATGGACATCCAGCACATCTCAGGTATGAAGAACATTGTAGCAGACAGTTTCTCTTATGTTGGAAGCATTTCTACAATGGACTATACAGCACTTGCAGAAGCATAGAAATCAGATCATGAGCTTCAAGACCTGTTACAAGACATGCAGTCATCATCACAACTACAACTCAGACATTCCTAGTAGTGGCGAACAACTGTATTCTGATGTGCCCCCAGCCAAGCCACATCCATATCCGAACTAATGTCAGCAATTGTTCAAATCCCTGCACAATCAGAGCCACCCAGGTACAAGGTCTATGCTCCAGCTAGTTACAGCTCACTCCATATGGCCAGGGGAAAAGACAATGCACCACAGATAGCAGGCATATTCATGCAGCAGTAAGTAATTTCCCCAATGTTATAGTGCGGTTTACACACATCCCATCAGTGTCATCGAGCCATATGATCGAATGGATGAACAAATAAAGTTTCCATGTCTCAATTTTGTGGCTAGATCTATTTAACAAACACTGACACCAATGAATGAAAGATCTGCCTTATGCAAAATATTCTATATTGTTTATACCATCAGAAGTTGCGGCTGATTACGATTGCATACACGCTGCAGAATGTTTACTACAAGGTTTTTTTTTCCTTTTGAACAGAATGTACACACCTCCAAAGGAATCACTGTAAATGATGTGATCTCAGGACAGAAAATTAACATACAATGTTCTTACATTCTGTACAGGACAGGTGCAGTGACGCCACACTATTCCAATGCATAAAGCCGATGAAATGAATCGTTCAAATTATGTTGGCTATTTACAGAATGACTTCTAAAAATTATTGCAACAAATACACCTAAGTATGTGTAAACTTGTACTAAACCACTCATCCAACACTTCCAAATAATCTGATGAAGATGCAGATCATTCCTCTTTCCAAAAAGGACTGCATGGCACCTTTGGATAGCTACAGGCATGATTCACACATTTCAATCTGCTGTAGAACAATAGCTCACGTTTTATGCTCATGCATGATGACCATTTTGGAGGCTTGCCAGTTTAAATAATATTTTTAATTTTCCACACATTTATAGATATTGCTCATGGTGTAGTCTACATACACAGAAATTCCACAGAATATCTAGTAACAACTATTTATTTTCTTAATTACATGAAAACTACCCCTTAATAATGGATAAACAGGACTGTCACAAACATTAAAGGAAAGAATAAATGGGGAAACATAGCTCAGCACTTTGGCTAGTCTCTTCACTCACTGTCTGTAGCTCGTGTACCCATAGAGCCACCTCGCCCCCTACCCCCTTCTGCAGTAGAGCAGATCTCCAAGAGTAGGAATTCATGCTGTACTCATTGACCAGCCCTAGTGTAAGTCAACAGGCTCTTCGGCTTCTCTTATGGCATCATTTGTTGTGTAGAAGGTGGTGCTCCAGCTGGCTGCATGGTACACATCAGGTGGGGTCCCAACAGCCTGTGTAGGAATCACTCACTCTTGGAGTTGTGTGGGCATTCCGACGGTGAGCACATTTTCTGATTTAACCTTCTCCCATGACATTGTCAGAGGTCAATCATTTGGTCATTGTACGCTATTTGAACCATATGTTCATAGCATTTTAATATTCTGTAAAGTACAGAGTACAGTGGTAGTCACAGCATGCGTAGCAGCTTCTGCCCACATTACACAGAACCATGTCACAATTTTTTTTATGTAAGAGCCTGGCAACATGATGCTAAGGATGGGAGTAGCCCAGCTCTCTGTAGCTTGAGCTGTTGTATCATGTATGGCAGTCCCTGTTCCATAGATGCTGACTGATGGTTGGTTGGTTTGGGGTATAAAGGGACCAGACTACAGGGTCGTCAGTCCCCTTTTCCTGACACAAGCAAGGCCCAAGGTACAAAAACACCCAACACCACACCTAGAAAGAAAACGAATGGAACAAACAAAAAAATGGAGAAAACATACACCGCAAGAAAAAGTAGAAGAAGGTATTAAAACCATAGAGCAGATGGTCTGGGCTGGCTGATCACAATAATAAAAGAGGATGAGCCAGCCACTCTGCAACCCATTAAAATGTCCACCCCAAAAAGACAAGGCGAGATGAACACATGTAGGAAAAGACGACCACCAAGACAAATAAATGCAAACAAAGTGAGACAGAGTTAAAATGGAGGGAGGGTGGTGGCCTCAGAGAAGGCTAAATGCCTACCTTTAGATGGTATGATAAAAAAACCTCACGAATAAAACATAAAACTAAATCCGCTGTTGAGGCACTGTCGCCCAACACCAAAGGTAGGGTGCTGGGAAGGTTAAAAGTCCACCACAGAGCGGCTAAAAGTGGGCAGCCCAGCAAGATGTGTACAACACTCATATGTGAGCCACAGCGACACCAAGGTGGGTCCTCACGACTGAGGAGGTAGCCATGTGTTAGCGACGTATGGTCAATGCGGAGCCAGCAGAGAACCACAGAGTCCCTGCAAGAGGCCTGCATGGAGGTCTTCCGCACATTCATAGTCGCCTTAATGGCATGCAGTTTGTTGTGCATACCGAGACTATGCCATTCCATCTCCCAAAGCTCAAAAATATTGTGGCGTAATAAGGATCGCAAGTCAGTTACAGGGATGCCGATCTCCAGAAGCGGTTTCCATGTAGTCTGTTTGGCCAGCCTGTCACCAAGTTCATGTCCTGGGATCTGAAGTGGTCTGGGGTCTACACAAACACCGCGGAACGACTGGACCGTTCCAGGGCATAAATGGGCTGCTGGACAGCTGCTACCAAAGAATGGCGGGGGTAACTCTGGTCAATAGCTTGTAGGCTGCTCAAGGAGTCAATACAGAGAAGGAACGACTCGCCAGAGCACGAGTGGATGTGCTCAAGAGCGCAAGAAATGGCGGTTGGCTCTGCAGTGAAAACACTGCAACCATCTGGCAAGGAGTGCTGCTCAATATGTCCTCCACGAACATAAGCGAAGCCAACATGACCATCAGCCATTCAGCCGTCAGTGTAAACAACTTCATGGTCTCGGTACCTGTCAAGAATCAAGCGGAAGTGACAGTGGAGAGCCACAGGGTTAACTGAGTCCTTAGGACCAAGTGAAAGGTCCAGGTGAAGCTTAGGCCTAGGTGTACACCATGGAGGTGTACATGAATTGACTTCAAGTATAGGTGGTAAAGGCAAGAACTCCACTTCAGACAGAAGAGATCGGACGCGAACCGCAATCATAAGCCAAGTCCTCGGCCACCGGTGTGGGAGATTAACTGCCATGGATGGGAAGAGGAGGTGGTAATTCGGATGCTCAGGAGAATTACGAATGTATACAACGTAACTGGCGAGCAGTTGTGCATGCCTAAACTTCAATGGAGGGACTCTGGCCCTTCACCGGGACGCTGGCCACCAGGCTTGTTCTAAACGCTCCCGTTGCCAGTCTAACCCCACAGTGATGCACTGGGTTGAGTTAACACAACATTGAGGGCACCGCTGAACCATAAACCAGACTCCCATAGTCAAGGATTGAACAAGGGCTCTATAGAGCTGCAGCAGCGTAGAGCGATCTGTACCCCAGTTGGTGTCGCTGAGGCAGCGGAGGGCATTGAGGTGCTGCCAGAACATCTGCTTCAGCCAACAAAGATGCCCATGACTGCACCATGTGGATGGTTCCCTGTAGGTGCCACTCAGCAACACCAGTACTGAAGGAGCAGTATGAAATGCAGATGTCATCTGCATACAGACAAGGTGAGACAGACGGCCCGACAGCTGCTGCTAGACTGTTAATGTTCACTAAAAATAGACACAAAACTCAATACAGACCCCTGCGGGGATATGGGGAGGAACTATGGGAAGCACAAACTTGGGCATGGAAAGTACGGAGTGATAGGAAATTTTGGATAAAAAACGAGAGTGGGCCCAGAGACCTCACACATATAATGTGGCAAGGATATGATGTCGCCAGGTCATGTCATAAGCTTTTTGTACATAAAAAAAATAGCAACCAGGCGTTGGCATCTGGAAAGGGTTGTTCGGATGGCAGACTCGAGTGAAACTACATTATCAGTGGTACAGCAAATCCGGTGGAAACCACCCTGGTATGGAGCCAGTAGGCCATGTGACTCCAGGACCCAACACAACTGCCAACTTACAATACTTTCTAACAGCTTACAAACAATGTTGGTGAGGTTGATGGGCTGATAGTTATCCACATCAAGTGGGTTTTTTACCGGGTTAGAGCAGTGGAATGATGGTGTTCTTCAGCCATTGCAATGGAAAGATGCCATTGCACCTGAGCCGGTTGAAGATGAGGAAGAGATGGGGCTAGAAGTTGGACGAGTGATGTTTGATCATCTGACTGTGTATCAGATCTGGCCCAGGAGCTGTGTCGGGGCAATGTGAAAGAGTGCTGAGAAGCCCCACTCTGTAAATTGAGCATTATAGGGTTCACTGTGATGTTCAGTGAACAAGAGGGCTTTCCTTTCCATCTGCTGTTTGAGGATGCAATATGCTGGGGGATAATTCTTCGGCACGAAGGCTTGAGCATAGTGCTCAGCAATTGTGTTTGCATCGATAGATAACACGCCTTTGATGTTAATGCCAGTAACACCTGTCAGACCCTGGTACCCACAGACATGTCTGATCTTCGTCCGGCCTTGGGAAGGTGACATATGGCACCCAATGGTCGACATGTACCTCTCCCAAAACTCCAGTTTCTGTCTTTTTATAAGCTGGCAAACACGGGCATGGAGCCGTTTAAAAGCTATTAGGTGCTCTAGGGAAGGATACCACTTATGTCGCTGTAGAGCTCACCAACGCTCTTTATGGCCTCAGCGATTTCCAGCGACCACCAAGTTCCTGACTTTCACCGAGGGGCACACTAAAAAGCAAGGGATTGTGTTTTCCGCTGCAGAAATGATCATTCTAGCGACCCGCTCAACTACCACATCGATGGTATCTTGTGGGGGAGATTCAACGGTGACAAGAGAGGTGAAAGCTTCTCAGTCTGCCTTGTTTAAAGCCCATCTTGGTAGACGTCTGGGGGGAATGGCACTGGGGGAGTGACAGGAATATGCGAAAGTGATCACTACCACACAACTCATCGTGGGCTCTCCAGTGGATGCATGGGAGACTTCCTGGGCTGCAGAGAGGTAAATCAATGGCTGAGTAAATGCCATGAACCACCCTGAAATGTGTGGGGGCCCCGGGTATTCAAGAGGCAGAGGTTGAGTTGAGACAGGCAAGTTTCAACATCTCTACCTCGGCCCGTAAGCACAGTGCCACCCCACAAGTGGTTATGGGCATTAAAATCTCCCAAAAGTAGGAAAGGTTTAGGGAGTTGATCACTCAATGCAGCTAATACGTTCAGGGGTACCACACCATCTGGAAGTAGATATATATTGCAGACAGTTATTTCCTCCGTCGTCCTTATCCTGACAGCCACAGCTTCAAGAGGAGTTTGAAGGGACACAAGTTCACTGCATACTGAGTTCAGAACATAGACACAAACTCCACCTGGCACACTATTACAGTCGCTACGGTTCTTGTAATATCCCCTATAACCGCCAAAGGCAGGGGTCCACATTACCGGGAGCCAGATTTCCTGGAGGGCAATGCAGAAAGCTAGTGTAAAGTTTAACAGGTGCCTTAGCTCAGCCAGGTGGTGGAAAAAACCGCAGCAATTCCACTGGAGGATGATGTTACCATGAGGCTGGGAAGGCATGAAGGACTCAAGGAGGCAGGTTACGACTCAGGGTCACCTGCTGCCACCAACTGAGACTTGTATCCATTCTTATTGTGGATGAGGCATTAGAGAGATCCAGGTCCTCAGGGGACACTGAGATCTCCACCTCATCCACAGGTGCAGAATCAGTAGGGAGTGGTGGTGTTGGGGCCACTGGAGGGTCCTTTTCCTTAGCAAACCTCTTTTTTTTGCTTGCACTCTCGCTTCTCTTCAGGGCTTGTTGGGAGGACTTCCCCAAAGTAGCTTCAGGCATGGAGGAAGACCATGAAGCTCTTCGTACAGCAGCTTTTGGCTTCTTTAGCCACTGGCGAGTGTCTGCTGTGGCATTAGTGGAGACCTTGGGACCCCTTCTGCATGAGAGGAGCCAGAAGAGGCTGTTGCTTCTCCGGCTAGGGGGAGGGGACCGATGTCCCATGCGTTTGGTGGGGCCTTGCTCCCGAAGTAGGCACTTTGGGAGCAACAGAAGGAGATTCTCCCCCTACCATCAAGAGAGCAGATGTATTCTGGAGGCCCAGAGGGCCATTATTCGTGGCACAGAGTGTGGTACGACTGGTACTTGTGACGGCGATGGTAATGTAGCTACAGCATATGTGGACCTCAACCGAACGGAATGTAATCATTCAAATTTACATTTATCCTCTTGGTAAGTCAACTGGACCAGGGTCTTGTACTCCATGATTTTCCATTCCTTTTGGAGTACTGTGCAGTCTGGCAAGCAGGGGGAGTGCTGCTCTCCAAAGTTGGTACAAGTGGGAGGAGGAGCACATGGAGTATATGGATGCAGTGGACGCTCGCAGTCTCGCCACGTGGCACTGGAAGTGCAGCGGGAAGACATGTGCCCGATTTTCCAGCACTCAGAGCACCGCATAGGGAGAGGGACGTATGGTTTAACATGACAGATGCAAACCATCACCTTGATTTGTTCAGTCAATGACTCACCCTCAAAGGCCAAGATGAAGGCACCGGTAGCAACCATGTTGTCTTTGGGTCCCCTGTAAACACGCCAGATGAAATGAAAACCCCGTTGTACTAGATTGGCGAGGAGCTTGACGTCAGACTGCAAGAGGAGGTCGATGGAAAATAATCTCCTGGACCTTGTTAAGGCTTTTACGGGGAGTGACAGAAACAGGAGTATCACCCAGCCAGTCAGAAGTGAGTAACGCCCAGGATTGGGGTGGGGTCTGCTGTCTGAATCAAGCCTGCACTGCTTCTCATCTTGGACAGTGCTGTCATTTTCTCAAACTTATCCTCAAAATGTTCAACAAAAAACTGAGGCTTCATAGGTAGAAAGGAGTCCCTGTCCAATCTGCTACCGACTAAATACTGAGGCGAATATGGCTCTTTTTTTCTGTAGCCCTTAGTTCCTCCCACGGTGTAGCAAGGAAGGGAAACAATTTAGGGTCATATCTGTCAGCATTGTACTCAATCTTGCCCTTTTTAGAGACTGCTGGCACCGTACGATCACCAGCAAGAGATGAGTTAGTCCGCTTCATAATGGGTCATCTGCCCTGAAGCCACCCACTTCGATCAGGGGCTCTCCCCACGTGCACCACACAGCCACAGCAAAGTCCACCTGGCATGGTGGCTGTGCGAACACACTGTTGTCGGTGGCTACCACCAAATGGGTACATGACGGCCCCACCACAACGGACTGGCTACCGTGCTGGATATTGGGTGCAGGAAATCCAATATTGTGATGAGAGTGAAAGAGGACAGGAGACAATGAAAGAAGATGACATACCCCAGAAAGTGTCCTCATCGAAATAGTTTAATTGCAGGTGGAGATGCAAAGCCATGACAAGAGGTTCAGGAGAGCGAATCTATGGGCACTATGGATAACTCATGTGCCACGTAAGACAACCTTCCCGATATGGCCCGCACTTCTGTAGAATTTGGAAAGGGGCAGGTCAAACCATGAAATCGGACCTGAACTTAAAGGGTCGAGAAGTGTGAGACTCAGTCGCCTCTTACGACAGGCAGAGATACCTCAGGCCTATGTTAACCCCCGGACCCGCAGAGGAGGCGGCTGTGCTGAAACTCCAACAGCAGACACTACTTTTCCCTATAAACAATCTCTCTGATAGATGCCCCATAGTCTGGCTTCACTGCTGTACAATGTCCTGATAAGACCAGTGTTAGAGCCACTGTACAGCAACTACTGTAGCACATAAGTACCACCTTTAGGGCCTTATTCCATCACTCCACAATATTCCATTGCTTGAGGGATGGTAGCTGGTGGTATGGTGGTGGTGGAACCCATATACGAGGCGTGTTTTTTAAGTAAGTACCATTTTGAAATTTAAAAAAGATGTGCTAAGATATCTCAATAATTTTTTTTTACATGAAAGCCTGTACCTTAATCTACTTTTCTACATAATTTCCGTCAATATTGAGGCACTTGTCATAATGTTGTACCAGTTTTTGAATACCCTCCTCATAGAAGCCTCTCGCCTGACTTGTTAACCACTGCATCACCACTGTTTTGACTCCGTCATCGTCTTGATGATGCTGACTGCCCAGGTGTTTCTTCAAGTGCAGGAATGTCTTTTTTCTAATTTCAAAACGGTACTTACTTTAAAAAAAAACATGCCTCGTAATTTTGATAGCTCATGAAATAACATTGACTAGAATTGTTGCCCTCAGTCTGTGGTGATGTGAGGTGGACATCCAGAGCAGAAAATACACATATTCAGGAATGCCTTGCTGTCATCTCCATTGATATGCCCCCCATAAAAGTTGCTTCTGCTTAACATGTCTGTCTGTCTGTCCATGGCCATAAACAAATGATGACATCCCTCTCATGGTGGGATTCAGTCCACAAGGTATATATGCATGTGAGAGAACCAACTTGTCCCGGGAGTGTCTCGCACTGTCTGATGCACATGTCTACCAACTTCACATCTTTGAAAGGCCAACCATGCCCTTGCCCAAATGCAGCAATCTTTCCTCACATTGGGCCATACAAAGTTCTCTGTCATCAGTTGGACAGTAGCATTCACACTGGGATACACGAGGTGGATGCTGTCAAAAACTGATTTTTGCAGTAACTGAGTCATAAATGGCCTCAGCAAGGTCTTTGACACATCACACCAAATACGTTCTTTCCTGCCTGATAAATGCACTTGCTTGAACTTAAGGGATACTCCACTCTCAATTGGTTGTAATTTATCACAACTGATATTGCACTGATTTTTAAGAAAAAAATTGCCACTATGTTCTCCTCCCCTTTAATGTGCCTTATATTGGTAGTAAATTGTCCAATTAATTCCAGCTGGCAGAACTGCTGAGGTGAACAATCTTCTCTCATTCCTTGGAAAGTGAAAATGATCAGAACCAAGCTTGAAAGATTGATGTACAACTTCATAAATGACCAGTAATTCCTGAATAAATGTACTCCACTTAGTCTGGGCTTTCCATAGCTTTATGGAGAAAAGCACTAAAGGCTTCCAACTGCCCTCCACATTTCTATGGAGTGCTGCACCAATAGCCAACTGCACACTATGAACTGGGTAAGACAACAGCACCTGTGGTGTGCGTACTGTAATACCTCCAGTACACACACCATCAGATTATTTGACTTGTCGCTCTAACAAAGTAGGCAAGTGTCAGCAATATGTCTCATGGTCTTATCGTGGCGTGTTTATCTTCTGCCGTTAGGTCAGACGATAGAAATGCCACTTGCATGCTTAGAGTAGCAGATTGGCGGTGACCAACTTTAAACAGAACTTGATTAATTTTCACACACCTTTATTAAAATAATAAAAAACATAAACCTTACGTAACTTGATTCTGGATGCTGTTTACAATTGATAATCTGAAGTTCCTTTGGTCTTGGTACGTTAATCTTATTCTCACATATCTCTGATACTTGACAAAGTGTCTATACATTTCTCTTCATGGCTATGTACAGGAATATGATAATCTTATTAGGCGCAGACTGAAACTTGACTACAGACTAATGCAGACTGACTAATTGGAGGTCTGTACACTTGTTATAATACCTTGAGCATTCAGGTATCACAGCGCGAGTGTGATCCGCGAGGAGAAAAGGTTCTACGTTAGCAGCAATCTCATTGGCTGTGAGACATATTAATACGCGGATCGGCGGAAGCAGAATTTGGTCCGTCTCTAAGACAGCACCATCTCGTAGTGCGGAGATGGACGAGCGCTGCGCCTGCGCTATTGTGCTTAGCGGGGCACACTCTATTGGGAAAGTTGTGTACGCGCTGACTACGCAGAACTATGTACACAACAGTACTGCTTTTTGCAAATTAGATCTTACTTTCTCAAAAGCTTCCTGCTGTGTCCAAGATAGGGGCTGTTTGCATGTAGCATTGTTATATGCTAGTGCATCTGTCAGTGGTGCTTGTACCTGACTGCCCCTGATAGACAGTGTCTGTAAAAGCTGACAAACCTTAGGAATCTTCAAAATTGCTGATAATCAGTCAGCTGAGGTATGCTTCGTAAGGCCTCCACCTTCTCCTTGAACAGACAGATACCATGCATCATCATCTGCCCTCTACTTGGAACCTCTTGCCTTATTTCAGGTTGAACTGATTATCAAGCAAGGTGACTGTTGTCTGTATTTCTGTCTGTTGTACCTGTTATCATCTCACCCGAACATCTAACTTGCGCTGTGCTCAGCTGTAACCTCTGTCGGTGTTGGTGGATGAAATCTGCACCTAAAACTGGCTCGTGCATATCAGCCAGTATGAACCTCCATTTGAAAACATTTCTGAAAGGAATGGTCCACTGTCGCCCTCTGTTCACCATAAGTCATGATGGGTGAGTTGTTACCAACAATTAGGTGGAATGTTGCTCCCACTGCCTCTTTCCAATTTTGATTAATGGAGACATGCTAATGTGTGAACACAAGTCAACCAAGTAACATTGATTTGCCTTTCTGTCTGTCACGTACAAGCGGCGCAACAATGTGAGTGGGCAAGCTCCTTTCAGCGTCTGCCGTGGGCACAGAAAGATTGTTTCAAATAATTGGGTTGATCTTGAGTGCTGCAACCTGCCTGTCTTCTATCACTCCACCATCACTGTCTCTTGATGTGATAGCCACCCCTCTGTACATATTCTGGCACTTCTGTGAAGCTACGTGGCCTACTGCAAGTACAGCAGACCGCAGGGGCCATATGGGAAGGGGAAATGCGCATCTCATGGGCCATACATTGAACCTTTGTGGTACCAACATACCCTATCATCTAGTCCATCAGGTCCTTACTTCTGTCAGCTTTATGAATGAATGCCCCTCTACTTTACCTGCACACATGTTGTCTTGTTTGTTTGACCCCAGTGCCAATAATATTTTTTGCACGGCATCCAACTGTAACTATAGACTGTGGAGCTGCTTGTCAACAGATTTCCTCGACTCCATTCACACAACCATGGCTTTACCTGTGTTGCACTCATCAATTACCTGTGTTACTGCTGAGGCGCTTACCTGTCCCACTATCGTGTGCACCTCATCAGCGACTGATGGCACAGAACTAAAGTTGTCTGTTGCACAAGTGGCACACTGACAGTGCCAGCTGCACGAGCCACACACGACAAAGTGTCTCATCTGATATCGCTGCCCCTTCCACAGCTGCATGAGCCACACACGACAAAGTGTCTCATCTGATATCGCTGCCCCTTCCACAGCTCTCCACAGATGTCACCAAACTTCAGAAGGCATCCTGACACCAATACTTTCTAACTATAGGAACTGCCTCGTCAGTTGGTCCAAAGATTTGCCCATGAGCTGGACAACCATGTCCTGCAAGTGTCGATACTGCTGGCATGTAGGTGGCTTCCAAATGACATCTGACAGCCTGATTGTTCAGGTTATTAATTGCCACTGCAAACTTTGTATAGTCTTTCATTAAATGGTTCTACGTAAACGCTAACTCTAACATAAAAAACCACAGTTACGGTTTCTCCAGTAGGAACTTCAGCACTTGCATTTTCATAATAATGGATTGGTGGACATTTTAGACACCGCAGTTTTGATGTCCGCTATATATACTGCTTATCAACACAACTTCTTATCATTATGTGTTGTGTTTCACACTTGCAGTTCACCAATCTTTCTCTCTAGTTCTTCTTGCAAGCATGAACACTGTCCTTTCATCGAATCTTGCCCAGCCTTGTAATGCGAAGTCACCATCTCAGTCAGCAATGTGACTAAATTTGCTGTTTCCTTTGGCACTTTTGGGGTAATTTAATAGGCATTGCCCATGATGTAGTCTACATATACAGAAACTCTTCATACTACCAAGTAATAACTGTTTATTTTCTAAATTACACAAAATTTGCCACTTATTAATGGATAAACAGAGAACTGTCAAAAACATTAAAGCAAAGAATAAATAGAGAAACACAACACTGCCAGAAAATAACAGTATCTTCTTTCGTTGTCCATAGTTGGTGCCTCTCACATATTTAATATCACTTTAAATATCTCAGCTGTGAACTGCTATTTATTTACTTTAAAAAAATATATATAAAAAAAATAGAGGAGCTCATGTCAAGTCAGGTCAGGTTGCATTAAAGGAATTTAGAGCCAAGATGCTGCTAGATTTGTTACCAGTGGGTTCGAGCAACATATGAGTATCATAGAAGTGCTACATGAACTGAAATGGAGAGTCCTGGACATTCTTTTCACGAAATACTACCGACAAAGTTTAGAGGACTGATATTTGCAACAGACTGCCACCAACAGACACCTCATGTTAGGGCTGTGAACACAAGAGAAATCATGGCTCAAATGGAAGCATATAGACAGTCTTTTGTGGGGAAGGGGATGAGTAGCAGAAAAACAAGATACCCTCCATCATGCATCCTACAGTGGCTTGCAGGCTATGTACATAGATCTTTAGACTTGATACATAGAATTTCATACACAGACAATGAAGACTTTAAAAATTCTTCACTTGCACCTAGATGAAACCTTATGATGCGAAAACCAAGTAAATGTTGCGTACAGGGAAAGAAGCATGGCAATACACTTGCTAAGTCAACCGCCCAAAACAGTATTTAACGAAATGCCGAATACAGGATACTATGGGGAAGTTTCCCCGTTCATAAATTATGGAACAGGATTGGGGGCTCATGCACTTGCACAGAATATTGGTAGGCTATTACAAAAAGAGAGCAGTTAGTCTGATACATGATATGGGGTTCAGTAGTACCTGCTGTGAAACATTTAACCAAAATAAGCACCTCATATTCAAAAAGCCACGTGCTGCGGGCTCATTTAAAACAAAATTAAAATCATTGGTTATAAATAAAAGTCTATATACCCTGAAAGAGTCCTAAACCCTTAAAGACCTAGCTCTAACAAATAAATCGACACTGTAGTTAATAAAAAAATCTGCACGTACGACACATGCTAATTTGTCAAACCAGCATTACTCTTTGCACATAAATATGACTTTTGCAAAAGCTAAGAAAATAAACGTAACTCTAAATAAAATTAGAAAAAAATCCCTAAGATTTACTTGGTGGCGCTGTCCACTAAAAACGTAGTGAAAATTCATTTTTCAAATGTTTGAACCGGTTTTCCACCACTCAGTGATCAAAGGATGCAGTGTTCTTCGGTGACATAGTCCGTTAATATTCTAGCTGAGGAGTAAATGACCTTAATTACTTACATCAAATATCATCTGGAGTCAATAACACGCTCAGGTTATTAGTGGCGACATACAACTAAGATGGAAAATATTTCAACACTCAGTCATGTCGATAACGTGACAATTTATTGTCATACCTGTAAAGAACACTCCTTCCCAACAAAATCACTACAAAAACACCGCCACTACACGACTGTCAAGTGTCAACTACGTGAAAGACGTCACACTGAACAAAACATTTAAAAGATACTCCACACCGAAAGTAACAGGACGCCTTGATAAACCGAATTTACACATTGTTATTGGCGACACAGATGGAGATACCTAGTTTCCAGTTGTGAAGTTACGAGCAGCAGGCCATATGCTTATAATGTCCATAATACTGAAGGTTTAAATGAGCGATATATGGCTGGCAAGTTGCAGTATATTGGCCAGGTCAGACCAGTAAAAAAGAGTCGTCACGCGGTCCCTGGGACCGGAGCCGGCCATTGAGAGAATGACGCTTGGATCGCTACGTAATGGAGAGGTGGAAGTGAGCCATCACTTGGCTACAGAGGTTAACAGCATTACGAGTTTCTGACTGTTTCTCAAACTAAAATATATGAGGCACCGAGAACCATAAGACTTCGCAGAACAGAAACAAACTTTTGAGACAAACGGATGTTTGTGAAAATCAAATTTATGTAGAATCCAACAATCTCACAGATCTGAATTCTTTTCTAATACTCAGTATCCTGTACTTCCTTTGAAAACATAATGTATCCACATCGTTATGGAGTACTAATTAATATTTAAGATTATATTTATTGCTAATGCTAATTCACAAAATTCCCAAATACACGCTAGTGAAAATTGTGTATTTTTTACAGTTGTAAAGTTTGTAATTAATATGAAACTAGAATCAGAACATAAATAACAGATACTGACTGCACCAAACAAATAGTTGGGACTTTTTCCAGCACTTAATGGTGCTTGTTATCATCATATTTATTAAGCTCATTCTGTGACTTTTAGTTCAGCCAATATTGCCGATATACCTCCAGGCATGAAGTACTACTGCTGCAAGTATGATGTAGACATTAAATTATGTTATCAACCCTAGATAACAATTGTGCAGTGTAGAGCAATAAATTGCTCTTGATGTTTTGGGTCCATATGCAAATGAATGTCCGAGAAATCTGTGAGATAGCTTTTCGTGAATGTTCACATCTACAATGTGGGTCTACAGATACAGATAAAGCTGGTTCACTATCAAATCGACAGATGTCAGGAGCATGCATACATGCAACAATCTCAAAATTGAAGACGATGTGCATTAGGTCATTATAGTTCACAGTTCTTCATATATATTCATCAAAAACGCTGAACTCGCTTCTAAAAGAGCTAAAAAAATCTAAAGTCTGCATTGAAATCGCACTACAGAGATAATTCCTATATTATCACTATGTTTGTACCATATTTTCAGCAGAGTCATTAGTATTTCCATGTGAAATTGCTTATAACAACAGTGACAAAAGCTACATGCACACTGCAAGTATGTACATTATACATCAACTGTTAGTATTTAAAAGTAGTTCTAAATTTAGCATATTTGGCATACAAATAAACAGTTTTATTCATGTATTACAAATAAAAATAGGAATCATTACCTTTGAGTGCCAAAGAAAGGAGGTTTCCACAATTACACGAAAAGATTAGCCACTGCATGAATGGCTTATATTACTGTTTTTATCGCTGATATTCATTTAATAAGAATTTTGAAAATTAAGGTTTATAATGAATCTATTTGAACAATGTAATGTAAAACTGACAAGGGAAAGCAAAAATTTTCTTTTGTATAGAATCGCTATTCTGGTTCACACAGTATATAAAATATAATTTTATGTTAGTACACTCCTGGAAATGGAAAAAAGAACACATTGACACCGGTGTGTCAGACCCACCATACTTGCTCCGGACACTGCGAGAGGGCTGTACAAGCAATGATCACACGCACGGCACAGCGGACACACCAGGAACCGCGGTGTTGGCCGTCGAATGGCGCTAGCTGCGCAGCATTTGTGCACCGCCGCCGTCAGTGTCAGCCAGTTTGCTGTGGCATACGGAGCTCCATCGCAGTCTTTAACACTGGTAGCATGCCGCGACAGCGTGGACGTGAACCGTATGTGCAGTTGACGGACTTTGAGCGAGGGCGTATAGTGGGCATGCGGGAGGCCGGGTGGACGTACTGCCGAATTGCTCAACACGTGGGGCGTGAGGTCTCCACAGTGCATCGATGTTGTCGCCAGTGGTCGGCGGAAGGTGCACGTGCCCGTCGACCTGGGACCGGACCGCAGCGACGCACGGATGCACGCCAAGACCGTAGGATCCTACGCAGTGCCGTAGGGGACCGCACCGCCACTTCCCAGCAAATTAGGGACACTGTTGCTCCTGGGGTATCGGCGAGGACCATTCGCAACCGTCTCCATGAAGCTGGGCTACGGTCCCGCACACCGTTAGGCCGTCTTCCGCTCACGCCCCAACATCGTGCAGCCCGCCTCCAGTGGTGTCGCGACAGGCGTGAATGGAGGGACGAATGGAGACGTGTCGTCTTCAGCGATGAGAGTCGCTTCTGCCTTGGTGCCAATGATGGTCGTATGCGTGTTTGGCGCCGTGCAGGTGAGCGCCACAATCAGGACTGCATACGACCGAGGCACACAGGGCCAACACCCGGCATCATGGTGTGGGGAGCGATCTCCTATACTGGCCGTACACCACTGGTGATCGTCGAGGGGACACTGAACAGTGCACGGTACATCCAAACCGTCATCGAACCCATCATCCTACCGTTCCTAGACCGGCAAGGGAACTTGCTGTTCCAACAGGACAATGCACGTCCGCATGTATCCCGTGCCACCCAACGTGCTCTAGAAGGTGTAAGTCAACTACCCTGGCCAGCAAGATCTCCGGATCTGTCCCCCATTGAGCATGTTTGGGACTGGATGAAGCGTCGTCTCACGCGGTCTGCACGTCCAGCACGAACGCTGGTCCAACTGAGGTGCCAGGTGGAAATGGCATGGCAAGCCGTTCCACAGGACTACATCCAGCATCTCTACGATCGTCTCCATGGGAGAATAGCAGCCTGCATTGCTGCGAAAGGTGGATATACACTGTACTAGTGCCGACATTGTGCATGCTCTGTTGCCTGTGTCTATGTGCTTGTGGTTCTGTCAGTGTGATCATGTGATGTATCTGACCCCAGGAATGTGTCAATAAAGTTTCCCCTTCCTGGGACAATGAATTCACGGTGTTCTTATTTCAATTTCCAGGAGTGTATTTTGATGTGTAACTAAAAATAAATGAAACTTCATGGCAGATTAAAACTGTGTGCCCAACCGAGACTTGAACTCGGGCAGAGGTCCTGAGTTCGAGTCTCGATCGGGCACACAGTTTTAATCTGCCAGGAGGTTTCATATCAGCGCACACTCTGCTGCAAAGTGAAAATCTCATTCTAAAAATAAATGATCAGATACTACTGTTCAAACACATATATTTTACATATCTGCAATATTTTAAAAC
The DNA here is from genome assembly GCF_023864275.1 of Schistocerca cancellata. Classification (NCBI taxonomy): domain Eukaryota; kingdom Metazoa; phylum Arthropoda; class Insecta; order Orthoptera; family Acrididae; genus Schistocerca; species Schistocerca cancellata. The sequence continues at coordinate 48,784,128 of NC_064628.1, read as the reverse complement.
CTGTATAGAATTATGTTTGGAATGGACTTCAGCCATGCAGTACTCTTTTGACTGTCAGGGGTGGGCAAATGTTGCACGCAGCTCATGAGCACACAGCGCTGCTCGTGTGCTGCTCGTGTGCAATCGTCGATCGGGGCAGTGGCGACAGCTGGTAGGTTGCGATAGTGTAGTACCAGGCTAAGTTGCACACGTTGATGCAAAGCGACCACAACGTAGTGAACATTGTATTTCAAGAACAGGAAAAAGCAGAGTGAATCAAGGAAACAGAGAAATGGAGATTTGCTATCTTTTAAAAAGGAATGGGAGAGTCTTTTTTTCTATGTGCAAAAACGTGAAAATTCGAAATGTTTAATATGTGTCAACATTCTCGCTGGTCAGCGGAAGTTTAGTATTGAACGCCATTATAATAAATTTCACAAGGACGAGTACAATTTATTGTCGGATTCTGAGTGGATACGGAAATTGACTGAGCTTAAGAAGAGGCGATCTGACGATGCTAGATGAATCTGACGTAAGTTGCTGTTGTCACAAGAGATCTGCGACTTTCTATCGTCATGTCTCTCATCTAACTGATTTAACATTTTATGGGTCACTGTTTTCCATTTTTTTGGACGACAACAATGATAGTCCAGCAGTACGTGGAATTATAAGATTGCGCTTAATATAGCGACAGCTGGAATACCGTTTGCTGAAGGTGAGTTTATAAGAGAGTGTGAGGTGGATGTTTGGGGCAGCGTCGTCGGGGAGCTGCGTGGATAGATGACGTGAAGGAAGGTTCTGCCACTGAAGCATGGGTAGATGACGTGAAGGAAGCTTCGGCCACTAAACCTGGAAGCCGTTGAAGCGTGCCGGGCATTGTACTGGGTACTGGGCGTGCTGGTCGTGCGGCGACAGGTAGGCCGGCGGTTTGCGAGTGGAACGGACCGACGACGACTATGTCTCCAGTGGGCGTGGCGAACACACGAAGCATGTCCAGGTCGACGTCGGGCGAGAGGGGAACACATTTCACCAGGTGGCAGGGAATGGCGGAGGTTGTGTCATGAGCACTGGATGAAGGGAAACACACGAAAACAGTGTATCATCGCGTAGTATTATAGAGATGTCGTGGATTATGTCCGGGAGAACAGGCACAAACACCTCGAGCGAGGGCACGTTCAACATGGGGGGAGGGGGGGTGGAGGGCGTCAGAAACCTCGACAGGGCGAGGCAGGCGACGGAGGAGAGGTCGAAGATTGGAGCTGGAAGTCACTCGTTTGAGTGTGTAAGTCCGACGTGGAGGGAGTGGCCGGACTGTCGTGAGCCACAACAGTGAGTGGCCTGAAGGGGGGTAGAAGAAGGCTCGACATGAGCTGGCTTAAGTCTGTTGATAGAGATTGTAACAGCTGAATCTTTCATCTGGATGTCGTAGGTGTTGGCTGAGCGCCGGATAACTCGGTACAAGCCAGTATATGGAGATTGGAGGGGAGCACCGACAGTGTCATCTCGGAGCATGACGTACTCGCAATTCTCCAGAGGTTTCGGGACTTGAACCTTAGGGCGGGAATGGCTGGCAGGCAGGGTGATGTGGAGGTTGATGAAGTGGCGTCTGGCACGGCCCACGAAGGAAGGTAAGTCAGACTGAGGGAGAGAAGCAGAAGGGCTCACGACTTCGCCAGGGAGAACAATGTTCTGGCCGTATACGAACTCGGCTGTTGTGCCTTTGAGGTCTTCCTTATAGATTGCACGAATGCCGAGTAGCACAAGAGGAAGGGCCTCTGTCCAACGAGAGTCGTGGCATCGAAGAGCCGCCTTGAAAGTGCGACCCAGCGACTTGTTCAGTCAATAGACGAGAGAACATAACGAAAGCCTTTAGAGGAGGAGAGAGGGCTGACAATGTCAATATGAATGTGATGGAAACGCCCAGGAGGGATCGAAAAGGCGCCGAGGGAGGGTGATGTGTGTTTGTGTACTTTGCAGCATTGACAAGCGACGCAGGAGAGTGCCCATTGCCGGCAATTATTGTTGACATTTCTCCCCGCAAAGCGCTCCGCTACGAGGTGGGTGGACGCACGAACACTGGGGTGGGTTAAATTATGCAATGCGTTGAAGACAGCTCGACAGAGCGTGGTTAGGATGAGGGGGCGCAACGTGCCCGTACTGTCGCGCACCAGATCTCACCAGAAATGCTAGGGAAGGTGGTGCGGACGAAGTGTAGTGAAGAAGTAGAGTCTGAAATCAGGTTTTGTGTCTCCTCGTCAGCGGGTTGGAGGTTAGGCAGTTCAGAGCGGTCTAACAGCGAATGGACGGCGTCGACTCGTGAAAGGAAATCAGCAACTACATTATCAGCACCCTTTATGTGTCTGACATCAGTGGTGAACTAAGATATGAAGTCCATGTATTTGAAGCGGTGAGGAGGCGGGTCAGCTGTCGGGTTTGTAATAGCTGCAGCCAGGGGTTTGTGGTCCGTTAAAACATAGAAAGCGCGTCCCTCAACGTCAGTCTTAAAATGCTTGATCGCCTCGTAGACCGTGAGCAACTCCCTGTCAAATGCAGAATATTTCCATTGTGCATTGGTGAGCTTGTGTGAGAAGAACTGCAGAGGCGAAGTTTGGCCGTCGATTGCCTGGCTAAGGACAGCGCCGATGGCAGTATCGCTCGCCTCTGTGGTGATGAAAAGCTGCGCATTTGGATTAGGATGTGTGATGGTGCAGGCCTCGTCTAGCAGATTTTTGAGAGCAGTGAAAGCGTCAATCGTAGCAGGGGTCCGAGATCCAGAAGTGTTGGCGCCTGCCAAGGCGTCCGTCAGTGGAGCCTGAATCTCCGCAGGCTGAGGTAGATGTCGGCGATAATAATTAACCGTCCCCAGAAAGTGCCGGAGCTATTTGAAATACGCAGGTCTTTTCAGAGGGCGGTGAAGTGCCGAGGCAGAGACCCAAAAACCAAGAAAAGTAACAGCGGGTTGATGTAGCTGCAATTTGTCCTGGTTGGTCTCAATGCCTGCTGCCGCAAGAATGTTCATAACAGTTTGCACATGTCGAATTTTGTCCTCGACGGAGGAGCTGAACACAAGAATGTCATCAAGATATGCAAAGCAGAATTTTAGATCGAATAGCACTTTGTTGATGAAGTGTTGCCAGGTCTGGGTTGCGTTTTTCAGAGAGAAGGGCATGAATCGAAACTGAAATAACCCAATCCTGGTGGTTATTGCTGTCGTCTTGATGTCTTTAGGTGCCATGGGGATCTGGTGGTAGGCCCGTTTGCAATCAATGACAGAGAACGTGGTCGCACCTGCGAGGGAACTGGTAAAGTCGGCAATGTTGGGTATAGGGTAGGTGTCCATAATTGTTCGTGCGTTTAGTCGACAGTAGTCTCTGCACATGCGCCAGGACCCGTCTTTCTTGGGTGTCATATGTATGGGTGTAGACCAGCTACTGGCAGAGGTTTCAATGGCGCTGGAGCTTAGAAGTTCAGAAATCTGATTTTTAAGGCACCGGAGAGGCACTCGGGACAAAGTCGACGTGGTTTACTGGAGATCGGGGGACCTGGCGTGAGGCGAAGTTTGTGAACCGTGCAGTTGGTGACGACGGAAATGTTGCTGGCGGCACGGGAGGAGATTTGTTTCCAATGTGTGGCGGGCAGGGCAGGCGAGGCGTGGTCGTGGTGTTCGGAGCCACCAGGCGGATCCGATGGGAGCCGAGGCGGCAAAGTGTCCAGGAGTCAACGTGACAAGATGGCCGCCGCCATGAAGCAGTGGCACCAAGGACAGGTGAGCTCAGTAGAGCTCGTGAGCCGTTAGACCATTGTCCGAGGGCGCAGCCTGTTTCAGTACGGTCGCAGGTGAAGCGCTAGGCGCTAGTGCACTGTTTGTGTTGTCAGTGGCACGGCGGCGCGCAGGAGCCGCGGTTGCATAGTTTAAGGTGTTGTCCATGAGGGGAGGGGTTGGAACTGTTAGATCAGGAACACATGACGCCCGTCACGCATGCGCTTTCATGTCTGGCCGAGTGTCAAATGCTGCCATGTTAGGGGGGTGTGGCCCTGTGCAATTGTCAGTACCCGTTATGGCAGACTTCATAGTACAGTTGCAAGGGGTAGCGGGAGGTAAGCACACGGAGGCTCGATTGCTGGGACTAAAAGCAGATTCGGCGCACTTACTGACCTTGCTTTGTCCTTGCTGCAGTGTCTGTAATTCCTTTCCTGCGTCGGAGAGCTAGAGCTGAGTTCCGTGGAGCCAGAGGGAGAGCTCGAAGTTTTCCTTGCGTAGGCGAGCGACGTTTTCAAGCTCGACAAGGCACTTGTGTATTGTTTCTTGTAACGTAGTCGACAGAGACGAGCATGTACGGATGAGATGAGCCCAGACCGATGTGTGACGGGGGGGTTTGCTCGATGGAGTACTGGGGAAGTGAGCGTTGGACGGGTGATGAAACACAGTGTTTTGCACTAGGTGCGGCGAAAGTTTGTGGTGTCGCAAGAAGTCAATGCCTAGTATAGGTTCCTCAATATCGCACACTAAAAAAGTGTGGTGTCACCGCCAGACACCACACTTGCTAGGTCCACTCGAGTTTGCAGTTTGCGGAGAATGAGACGACGTGGGAGGTTGAACCCAAGCATTGTAGTTTAGTTGAATTTATGGCTTGCAGTGAAGTATGATGAGGGCGGATGTTCAATGACACTAAGGACGTAGGCAGCAGCGAAACATCGGCGCCTGTCTCCACTAGAAAAAGTATCCCGATGAAATGTCTTTAATATAAAGTCGTCCGTAATTATCCGGTTGTTCACAGAAAGAATGAAGCACTGGAGGGTGCCTGTCATGTGCACAGGAGGTGGCACCTGGACCTACCTGCGATTGGCGTTTGGGAAGCAGCAGGGTGGTCTGCTGTTCCGTTCCACCTCACCAAACCATGTGAGGAAGTAACAGTATGGGTAGTGTGGTTGCATTTCCTGCGGAAAGTTTGTTGCCAGAGACGGTGGCCGAGGTTCGGTGGCCGCAGCAGGTTCAGTTGCAGGAGGGGGCGTGACCGTAGGCGAAGCCAGTGACGTCACAGCTTTTTGTTTACTGCTTCCCAGAGTGAGTGGAACAGGCGTTACAGTGCGGCCCCAGCAGCGTCCGGTCGTGGGACAGAGAGCCTGAACCTGAGACTTGCCAGGTAGGCAGTGGCTGGCGAAATACAGCAGTGATGCATCATGTAGTTTGTCAGCAATTGTCATTCGTTGCTCGACAGGTTCGGGAGACCTCTGAGCCAGAGCAAAGCGGATGAGAGGAGAAAGTTTATCTGACCAGATGGTGAGGAGAACTGTGTCAGAAAGTTAATCGTTGCTGACTAGGGCCCGTAGCCATCTCCAGAGTTGGGAAAGTTTTTCGTTGCCTAGTTGCTCGACGTGGAGCACTTGCCGTATTGATGTCTCAGTTGACCGTGCAAGCCGTCGTAGAACTGTCTTTTTGGCTAGAGTGTACCGGGTAGCTGAGTCCAGGGTGTCGAAAACGCCAACACGTCAACCACCTCTGGCACGCCTGGACCTGCAATCTTGTCGTGACATCCACTGACCTCTGGACCTGTGGCAGCGACACCTTCTAGCATGTATGAACCAGTAACGACCACATGGGATCCTGTAGTGCATTTAGCCCACTTGCTGGAGCAGGATACAGAGCTGTTATTGTCTGTCTCACTCACCAATTTGTGTGACAAGGACCCCCAGTCTGCTCCCAACACATCGAATGCTGCTGGTGGTCCTAAACAATAGTAAGATGGAGGACATTACTGGTTACCCACTTGTGACCCTCCCAGCAGATCATCCCTGAGCTAGTACAGGCACAGAGTTCTGATGCTGGGGATAAGAAGGTATCAAGTGTACTCATGCTTACATACAATTTAACTCCTAGTGGAATGAAAAAAACGCACCAAATTGTTGATAATATTTCTGACTTCGACTGAGATGAAATATGTCATGCAGAGCGCTACATCAATCAGCAGATCACATTACTGGTGTGACACTATATGTTACAACAGTGTATGATGACTGTGCACTATGTGTGAAATTGGATGACAAGAGTGTTTATATTTTTTCAACTAGTTTGGAAAAAAACGAAAATAAAGTAAAGCAAACCACATTCAGCAGATATCTTTAATTAGTAGTCTGTAGTTCAAAATTCCTTTTCCCATTTAATCCAGCAAATTCAGTTGTTTATAGTTCAACAGAAAGAAATTGGAATTTTCGGATTTTCAGTCTCTCTTCTTCTAGTTCAATTGAATGTTATAATTTATATTTAACAAAAGGAACATGAATTTACACACTTTTTACAACAATTTTACTTCCTTTTGGAACTGTACTATTATCATTATCAGCACTCACTCACAGAATAGAATTTCCTTGATCTCTTCTTGAACTCCTAGAAAAATTCCTGTTAAATGTCTTTCCCTAATTATTTCTTTAAAATACTTAAAAAATCAACCAAATAATTCTAATGGATAAAGTACTTCATTTTGTTTGTTTTTAATTTTCCCATTGTTAAGAACATGTCCTAACATATTTAATTCATTGGATGGGGAAGAAGTTAGTCTTTTTGATGAAGAAATAAATAATGTTCTATTGTAGATAAAGTATTGTTTCCTTTTTTTATTGTAATAACTTCGAATAATTTTAAAACGTAAATATCAATTACGTCAATATTCGATTTACCATACTATGCTGAAAAATCTGTTCCATCTGTGTGAAAAACATAAAAGGCCATTTAAAGTTGTGAATTATTCGGATGACACCAACCATCACCAATATTAATAATAACTTCTGACACCTTGATAGAAATATTTAAATTACCATTCTTTTCCTATTCACAGGAAACGATAATTCTCAATTTTGTTCATGATCTATTAAGGAAAAAATTTATTAATTCATTTTAAAATTAATGTTATATTAGCACCATTGAAGTTAATCAAATTATCATTTTCGTAGTGATAGTAATGTTTAAATTTTGAATATCATAAAAATTGGAGTATTTATAGTATAATGTGACTGATAGATTATTACTCCTCCAAATTAAACATTTTGTGTAACTGAAGAAATTATATTAGGTTCCAAACAAAAACGATCATTATGTTAAGCAAATATTCCATAAGCTAGATTAAAATTAATATATATTAATTCAAATGGAACAACTTTAGGATCATTATTAGCAAATGTTTTTTCATGAGCTTCAATAATTTGATTATTAAATCTTGAAATTTGACCAATACAGTATTATTTAAACAGATATAATTTAATATAACTTTCAATAACTACTGTATTAAGAATTTAACTTATTAAAACTGCATATTAGGTCTTTCCTATTGTATAAATTTTTTCAAATTTTATAATTAAATAAATAATTGAATAAAAACCAACAAGTGAAAGGTTTTTATAAGTTTCTTTCATTGGACAGATCAATTATCACTGAAATTATGTAAATAAATGTAAATAAATGAAACATTGAGACCAAAAATGTGAATTCCTGAAAAAGCATTAAAGAATAATGGTGATAAAAAATCATCAAATGCAATTTGATGTTCAATAGTAGGACCAGGTAGTCATGAAAAAACACATTAATGATTGATAATTATATTCTAGAGTAACATGGCTGTATTGGAAAAAATAATCATTTGTCCATTTATCCTAAAAGTTTAAATCAACCAAAATATCAAGAATTTCTAAAGAGATGTGAAACAACTGAAGATAAAATCAATGAAAAATTGGTACTTTTCTTGAAAATAATTACGAAATATTTCCATTGGATGAATATGAAGGTAATACAGTTGTTCTTTTTGGTGAGTTCGTTTTCGAAAATGAAGATAAAGATATGCAATATTTTTCTATGGGTAGACATAAAGGAATAGATTGTTTTTACTTAGGTCTAACTTATTCAAAAATAACAATTAGTTAGAGAAGATAATAAATTTTTAAATATTTTCAGACGAGGTGACACAAATGAACTCATATTTATCATGAATTAGTTGGTGGAGATTTTGACGATTTTTTAGAAATGTGTAGTAATTGTTGAAATAAAGTGGAGTTGAGTTTTATAGCAATAGATATGACAAGAAACATTAATAATGCAAATACAGAGAAAAGATTAAGAATATTTAAACACTAAAAGTTAAATATAAAAATGTTAAACATAAATGTTGTATATCAGATGTTGAATGTAAACATAGTACAGAAAAACTTTGAACATAAAAAAAACATTGAATGTTGTTGTTGTGGTCTTCAGTCCTGAGACTGGTTTGATGCAGCTCTCCATGCTACTCTATCCTGTGCAAGCTTCTTCATCTCCCAGTACCTACTGCAACCTACATCCTTCTGAATCTGCTTAGTGTATTCATCTCTTGGTCTCCCCCTACGATTTTTACCCTCCACGCTGCCCTCCAATACTAAATTGGTGATCCCTTGATGCCTCAGAACATGTCCTACCAACCGATCCCTTCTTCTGGTCAAGTTGTGCCACAAACTTCTCTTCTCCCCAATCCTATTCAATACTTCCTCATTAGTTATGTGATCTACCCATCTAATCTTCAGCATTCTTCTGTAGCACCACATTTCGAAAGCTTCTATTCTCTTCTTGTCCAAACTATTCATCGTCCATGTTTCACTTCCATACATGGCTACACTCCATACAAATACTTTCAGAAATGACTTCCTGACACTTAAATCTATACTCGATGTTAACAACATTGAATGTAAATCAAAAAATTATTGTTGTATTACGATCCCTAATTAATGTTTTCAAAATTCGATCCAGAAGTTGTTAAAAAAGCTGAAAGAAATAGAAAAGTAAATGAAAAACTAAAAGAAGGGTGTAAAAATAGCAAAAAGCACCAAGAACAGAATATTAAAAAATTTAAAAAACATGATCAACCAGTTATTGATGCAACTGAACAAATTGAACAAGGAAAAGAAGGAATTAAGTGATAACGTGTAAAAGCAACTGAAGAAAATTTTCCAGATATACCAGGAATTAAATCTTATGAAAATCCACAACGTGATTATACATTAAGTGAATCAGAAATGCCGGATGTATTGGAAAGTAGGAAGAAGAGATTAAACATAAAAACAAGACACCCACTGTAAAGAAAATGTATAGTAATGCTAGAAAGTATATTGAAGTATATATATTTTAAAATATTATAATTATAGTGAAGATATTGTTTTCAGATTAAGACCCAGAGGCACATCTAAAAATATTGGTAATCTATAAGTTGGATTTGGAGGAGATAAATTAATTACTGGTGGAAAGGAATATGAAGAAACAGATGGATTAATGAATTTTTTCACTGAAAAAGAAAATACTATGTCTGATACAAATAAAAAATTTGATAGTGTTGATTTTTCTACATATCTAATATGCCTTCATCTGCTTTTGACACTGAAGAAGTAGTTAAACAGTTAAAAATGAAATATTTTCATGTTGTTTTTATGATTAATGAATTTCCTGATAAATCAAAACTTTTAGAATGTGGAATAGTACATTTTAATTACCTTATTAAATGGTACTCCTTAGATTTATTATTTTAAGAATAAAGATATAAAATTCGTTATTGACTAACTATATGAAAATAAATGGAAAATTAGTTAGGAAAAAATGATTTGTATTATAACATCGAACATAAACTTTAAACAAATTTATTTGCAGTCATTTATATCTATTTTTGAACTATTATTTATGAAATATAAGTTTAATTATATTTCAAATTTAATAAACGGAAATTTTTGGAAATAAGTTATTTCCTAAACTCAATTACGATTTCGAAATAATAAAAGATTTTCAATCATTAGAATAAAAAAATAATGCCAAAATATTTTCAGAATTTGCATATTTTCAATAAAAATGTAATATTTTGAAACAATAATTTAAAATATTCAAGCAGCAATAGATGCAAACATTTAGGAAGTATTGGCATCAGAATTTTAAAAAATAAAGCCATCATTACAGTCGTTAGAATCAAAATTTACAGCTATTCAGTATACTAAAAAACGGAAAATTTCAGTTATAGTTAAATGTCATTTTTAAAGTAACTAAATGTCATATTAGTTCTAAAGGAAGAAGAATTGTAACTATAAATAATCCAACTGGTGTAGAAGATATAGTGAAGAAACAATATTAAGTTAATGAATTTAGATTTTTGTTAGTAAATACTTTATTAGGTAATTTAGTGGCTTGTAGTTTTCTTCAGTGTCTAATTAATTGTGCGGATAAAGACATTTTTACTTAGTAAATATATTTGTTCCTCTCCAAAATATTTTTTCTGTTTTTTCGAAATCGTTCTTTTATAAGATCCAAAGATAATTTATCAATGAAATTAAACGAACATAAAAGACTAAACGTTAATCTATCTATATCATGTTCATTGAAAGAAATATTTTTTGGGTTTATTTGGAATAGTGTCAATATCTCGATTATCTATTGATAATTTTCTAATAAACATATGAACATCCTAATTTGTTAACTCATGAATATAAACTGAAATAAAATTAGAATTTTTATAATTTATCATTCAATCCTCGAGTGGAGCTCCTCGATATTTTCCTGTTAAATAACAATCAATCTTTACTTTTTCCTCCTCTAGTAAATTTCATTTCACAAATACAACAATTATTTTAATTAATAAATTTAAATTTATTCTCTGTTATCATTATCTTTGAAAGATTTCATTCATATATTTTAGAATTTCTTTTATTTCTTCTTTTAATATTTCAACAATATTATTTGATACACCTTTACCACTATACACAACAGATTTTTGAAATCTCCTTTAGAGTATTCGATGTAATAACTAAATGAAATTGGTAAATCTTTTTGGATTTTATTGATACAAACTTTTCCAGGATTTATGTGACGAATATTATCTTTTAAAAAACATTCGAAATCTCAATAAATTAATAAAGGTACTCGCAATGAATGATATTTTCCTAAATCAATTTTTTCACCAATCACTGGAATATCTATTTTAACTTTTTATGTTCTTTACAACTGTTTTCATGACTGTTTCATTTTTCTTGAGAATAAATGTGTCCTAAGCGTATATCACAAGGATATTTTTCATGTCAATTTTTAATTGATTGTGAACTAATTAATGTACAGAAATCTTTTACCCAATAATAATGTGAATAATTTTAATCTTGAATGAAATATAGACCAACATGTATTATTTTTATAAGGGTAAAGGAGATACACAGTAAATTTTCCATCATATATATAAACATTAAGTAAATTATTTGATATTTTAAAAATTTTGAAATATCCGTTAATTGAACAGAAAGACTAATTTTCTCTTTTTCAAAATTTCTTTTCCAATATTTTTTCATTTACTAAGTCTCTCTCTATCACGATGTGCTGGATATAAAGCGGATCTCTTACACAAATTCAGCATTTTTATATTTAATTTCTTTTAGTACATAGATTAAGAAGAACCAGAAGTTGGATTGTGTTTGTTAACATTTAATTTTAAATTATTTATATAAAATAAAATCCAAGCAGATTTTTTCTTTGCATTTCTTCCATTTTAGGTACTAGTTTAGTTGTTGATTATTGATAATAATCCTCTACATTAGTTGTTCTTAATGAAACTATATTACTTGCCTTAAAATCAAGTATTTGTATTTTGTGTATATTTTTAAATTTACAATACAATATCAAATTAACTTGAATCACTGTTCTTTTCGTTAAAATAATCTTTAATTGGATCAAAAAATTCTTGTGGTTCAGCAATATTATCATTGTTATTAATTTCATTAGTTATTATTGTCGATTCAAAACCAGAAGCTTCTCTATAAATTTGTTGAGATGAGTTACAAAAATTGTAATCACCGGAAAAATTGAAAGCTGGTAAATTTAATTTCTTGATATGTGTCTACTAAAAGGTTTTAAAAATTGTTCTCAAAATCGTTATTATTTGTGTTACCTTCATATCTGTTGATAAGATCGATTAATTGTTGTTTATTAAGTTTAGAATAATTTTTAAAATTTTTCGTTTTGCCGATTTTATGAAGATCATTGAAAGACTTTTATTTAATCCATTACTATTATTATTAATATTTCCTCAGATTTGTTGAAAGATCATTAATTGTTGTTGACTAAGTTTAGAAGATTTTACAGATTGCATGAAGTTCTTTAAAGATTTTTATTCAAATCATTATTTTTAATTAATATTGTCAACAGGATTTAGAATAAAATTGACTAATTTATTTTACTAAGTTTAGAATAATCTACCAATTTTCTCTTTTTGAAAATTGTTATTAGTTTTCTTAAATTTTTATATCTTATTTCTCTCTTCTTCATTCCTTTCTTAATAAAATAACAAAAAATTCCTACAGATTTTGTCTAGTTACATTGGAATTCCCTTTTTTTACAATAATTTTCTTGTTTTTAAGTTGCTCAACTTTGGAATACGTTTTGTGTTTCACTTTTTATTTATATTGACAAATTTTAGATCTTTATTTTAAAAAACGTTTACAGTTGAAATGTACCTTCGAAAGTTTCAAACGATGATACTGATAGGCAAGGTTTGACAGAGTTTATTTGTAAATGGAAATATTTATTAATTTTATTTTTTAAATAAATACCATTTTGTTTTCTGGATATAGATAAACACAATTTTAGAATGTTTATTTATAAAGAATATAAGGTATTGTTATTTTTCAATAAATAAAAATTCGATCATGGATATACAATCTTCGAGATCTTAGCTATAAAGAAAAAATTTATTACATTATTTTTTATGTGAATGAAAACTTCATTTGTAGATATATTAATTTTTAAAGTGGAAAATTAAAAATACTTGTTATCATATCGAGAAAGTTTTAAGTAGGGACAGTAACAAAATTAAAATATTAGTATCAGATCACGAAATTTAAAAAAAAAATTGTTCTTTGCAGCCAGTTCCAGCGTACATACACTATTGATTAAGGAGTACAAGCAGCCATGCAGTATTTAGGAGAGCTGTTAAGTTTTCTTCACCATGTCTGTATTCTTCAACAGCCTTATGAAAAGAATCAACTTAAGTTTTATTATAAATAACTCTAGTCACTAACGTTGCTTTCATAATTTATATAACAAACTGTGTTTTGTCACAGCTCCATGCATTACTCGTTTAGGAAAATACCCTTCCAGTAACTATGTGATCAATAGTATCCAGACAGCTGACTGAAAATGACTTACAAGTTCGTGGTGCCATCCATCGTTAATGACAGAATTCAATATGGCGTTGGCCCACCCTTAGGCTGAATGACAGCTTCCACTCTCGGAGGCATATATTCAATCAGGTGCTGGAAGGGTCCTTGATGAATGGCAACCCTTTCTGCATGGAGTGTTGCAGTGAGGAGAGGTATCGATGTAGGTGGGTGAGGCCTGGCATGAATTCGGAGTTCCAAAACATCCCAAAGGTGCTCTATACGATTCATATCAGAACTCTGAGCAGGCCAGTTCATTACAGGGATCTTATTGTTGTGTAACCACTGCACCACAGGCCATGCATTATGAACAGGTGCTCGATCGTGTTGAATGACGCGATCGCTAACCCTGAATTCCTTCAACAGTGGGAAGCAAGAAGGTGCTTAAAACATAAATGTGGGCCTGTGCTGTGATAGTGCCATGCAAAACAACAAGGGGGTGCAAGCCTCCTCCATGAAAAACACGTCCACACCATAACACCACCGCCCCCGAGTTTTACTGCTGGCACTACACACATTAGCAGATAACGTTCGCCATACCCACACCTGCCATCGGATCGCCACATTGTATTCCATGATTTGTCACTCCAAGCAACGTTTTTCCACTGTTCAATCGTTCAATGTTTACGCTCCTTATACCAAGCGAGGCATCGTTTGGCATTTACCGGCGTGATGTGTGGTTTATGAGCAGCCGCCCGACCGTGAAATCCAAGCTTTCTCATCTCCCACCTAACTGTCGTAGTACTTGCAGTGGATCCTGAAGCAGTTTGTAATTCCTGTGTGATGGTCTGCCTATTACACATTACGTCCCTATTCAACTGTCAGTCAACCGACGATGTCGACCTGTACACTTTTGTGCTGTACATGTCCCTTCATGTTTCCACATCACAATCACATTGGAAACAGTGGAGCTAGGGATTTTCAGGTGTGTGGAAATCTCGCGTACAGGTGTATGACACAAGTGATACCCAGTCACCTGACGATGTTCAGATTACCTGAGTTCCACGGAGTGCCCCATTTTGCTCTCTAACGATGCCTAATGACTACTGAGGTCACTGATATGAAGTACCTGGCAGTAGGTAGCAGCACAAGGCACCTAATATAAAAAACGGATGTTTTGGGAGTGGCCAGATACTTTTGATCACATAGTGTACCCGTACTGGTGAACTGAACATACAATTCGGGATAAATCGTTTCATAATTGTTAAATCCGAGATAAACAGCGGTCCTAAATTAATTTTAAAAAAATTCGAGACAGAGCTAGAGAAAAGGTGGGACTGTACGGGGTGGATGGTCACCTGAAGAGTGTGCACTATCTGCTGTGCATAGGTTATCTAAGCAATATTCCAGTTGCATGCTGATGTAAGCTTACAGTTTGCACAAGTCCCACCCAAAGGAAAAATGTAATGGGGTTCCACAAGACCTGTGTGTCCAACCTGGACTGCAAAAGCCATTCCACACAGTTTGCCAACTGTTGGAGGGCAGTCAGTCAATAACTAACATGAGAAAATGAGAGAAAACAGTTTTAGGTCTGTGTGAAGATTATGCCACAAGCTGGATCTTTCTGCCTTTTCCCATCTCTAAAATATACTTTACCAAAGTTGTAAAGACAGTTCCGGAACATAATGAATGCATGTACCAGAGAAGCTAAGGGTGCTTGCCAATGCATTTCTAATAGACTAAAACAAAGAAGCTATGTATAGTTAAGGCCCCCTTTAATGGATTTTGATGTTGATTCATCACAACCTTTTTCCAGTCAATTGAATTTTTACAGGCATGAAAAAAGGTCCAGGTTTACCCTGCACAGTTGTATGAATATCCCTCCAGCACATCTCTGTACAGCATCAGAACTACGACTAATCTGGGGAAATCCAGATGTATTGCAGCGCCAGTTGGAGGTGCAAAGGTGACTGCAATGGTTCCTTTAAGGATATATGAAGAAGAAAGGATTTTGGCTCGTTAATGTGACAGTTGCCATTCTGTTTTATATTAAATGAGTGATGATGTCCACAAATGCAAAATCATTTGAATATTCAGCCATATATTTGTGTGGAGGGTAAATATTTTGTACAGAAAACTACATCACCAGCTAAACATGTGCACATTTTCAGTTTTGCAGGTAGTGTTAAAGCTATAAAAAAATTCACAAGCACAAATATTCAGGACTATCTGCATGGTGTTAGGAATCTGTATGTGGCTAGGAGAGACTATTGAATACTTATAAGTCTGTTTTAAAACCATGTTATATTAAAACGTTTTTCTATTTATGTAGTTATTTTCTGCTTTTTAGTCTTTCGTGTGTGAATTTTTTCAGTTGATTTCAAATGTTTTGATGAGATTGCAGCAGGACAAGTGGTAAAATTTAATGACTCAACCAATATAGTCTCACAAGAAGACTGCGGATGTGAAAACTAGAGAGACTCGGACTGACAGGGAAGCTTAGCCGTTTAAATGAAAATTATTTGCGACTGGAATAAGAAAAGAGGGAAATAGCAATGGTACACCTAGCACCTACTCTCAGCCACACACCAAAAAAGAAAGTGAGATAATATTGGATTGTCATCCAGGTCTGAACTAAGTTGACAGTTTCAAGTCTTTAGCTTATCGGGAAGTTAGTTAAAAACCAATTTACTGAACAAACAGAGCAGAACAGATCGGAAGACAAAGTATCCTTTGTCACAGACCAGACTCGATGAGAATTTAATATAGCAGTGTCATCCAGTTCTTACACCAAGTACCTACTCTGTGCCATACACCAGAAAGGAAAGCCAGTTAATATTGCATTGTCGTCCAGTTTTGAGTTTATTTAGTTAGTTTAAAATCAATTGTAAAATTTTTACTGAACGGATATTGACAAACAGACCGAAAAACAAAGTACCCTCCACCAAACAACAGACTCGAAAGTGAGTTAATAATACAGTATTATTCACTTCTGAGCAATGTTGAAAGTTTCAAGTATCTATCTTACCAGGAGACTAGTTTGAAATAAATTGCAAAATTTGTACCGAAAAAAACAGACAAGAAACCGACCTAATGCAAACCTGTTAAAAAGTGTTTGTTCATTTATATATACATAAATTTGCAAGGCAGCACCACATGTTAAACTTTTAAAACCAACCAAAAATTAATGTTTAATGCCACAAATACGAGAATTCGTATTTCAGCAAGTAAATGTATTTTTAGGAATATCAAGTTCATTCACATCTCCTTGAAATAAAATACTTCAATTTAAAAAAAAATGTTGTCACCTGAGTCAAGTTTCATGTATATCCGAAAAGATTGAAAAAGTATATAAATAAAAACACCAAAATCCGGTAAAAACATCATATAACGCCTGAAACCGAAGTAGACTTGTTTCAGTCAGTCGTCTGTCATTGAATAAAACCACACAAACATGGTGAGTGAGTGAAAACATTCATATAGCTGACATGGCCACTGAGACTAGTTTCATTCAGTTGTTTCATTCGACTGAAAAAAAGAAAACGAGTGAACGAAAAAACAAGCGACTGTCCAATAAATCGTTAAAAAACTGTCGATCGACAAGTCCCTGGTACGTTTTTGGAGGTGCGTGGCACCAGATGTCGACACACAGGTCACGTATTTGTCGTAAATTATCCGCCAGAGTTTTGCATGTGGAACTAGGGCCCTATAGCATTTTCTTTGCATACCATCAGGTTCAGGTCAAGCGAATTTAGTAACCAAAACGGTAGTGTACGCAACATGCTCCTCAAACCACTGTAGCATGATTTTGGCGTTATAGATGGATAGTTATCATACTTGAAGATACCGTTACCATCGAGATAGCCATCAAGGGGGAAGGGTTGCAAGTAGCCATCAATAATGTCCACATACTCCGCAGTAGTCATGTAGTGTGCTTCGATCACGATCACAGGTACCTTGGAAGACTAGGTGAATATTTCCCCACTGGCCTATGTCTGTGACACTACATATTTCAAGTAGCCATTAACCTGGATGACGACACCCATACATGGCCATCGACCTGGTGTAAGAAGAAACGTGATTAATCCAGTCAGGTCACTTGTTCCCACTGATACACTATCAAGTCTAGATGATCCAGCACCCACTGCAACTGTAGTTGATGATGTCATTTGGTTAATATGAGAATGTGGGGTCACCTGCTGTGGAGCTCATTTTCTTCAATGGGTACTGAACAGTGTGCTCTGAATGCTTGTGCCTTCACCAGCATTGTACTCTGTTGTTAGATAAGCCTCAGATCGCCACTTATCCTGGTTTATAGATAAAGCTTCTGGCCTCCACCTTAAGTAATGAGATGTGGATGTCGAACGCTTCATAACTTACTTGTGGCTTCGTCGTCCTTCAACCACATTTGATAGAAGTTAACAACAATAACATGTAAACAGCTGAGAAATGTCATTAGCGAGATGCTCTCCATAACAATTAACCCTTTCTCAAAGTGGCTTATGTCAATGATTTCCCATTTGTAGCCCATATCGTTGAGAGAATGATTCGCCATTTACCTTTACTCTGCTTTCACACTTTCCTCTTCTTATAGCAACGCCACCAAGTGGCATTCAACCTCGCCCTGGTCAGTGGACATAATGTTTTAGGTCATAGAGTGTACTGCCTCAGTGAATCACAGTGACTCTCTTGTTAACATTTTTCCTAACTACTTCACCCACAGGTCATACAAATGGTATTATTACCAGTTTCCACTTATTACCAAGTCATCTTAAGATAATTTGAATATATTCTGTAGAATCTTGGCGAAACTTTAATGATAGCATTTGTGTGACCTGAGGCTGAAATACAGGATGTGGCAGAAATGACTAAGGAGTTTTAAGGAGCACCAAAAAGTAAATCTGATGTTTGGAGAAAAAATGTTTTTATTTTTTAAATTAGTGCAATATACCACTTTACATTCACTTAGTTTTCAAAATAAAGTCCTCAAGATGGTGGTCGTTAGCATCAATACATTGATGTAGATGATCCTTGAAGTTTCGAGTATCACATATCACTTCGTCAATAATCCGCCCTTTAGCTCTGGTAGGGTGTGAGGGCGGCTTTTGAAAACCTTTTCCCTCAGATACTCAAAGAAAGTAGTCACAAATGCTCAAGTCTGGTGACCGAGCAGGCCACCCGACATCACCTACCATAGAGACGAGGCGTCCCGGAAACATTTCACTCGAAACATCAAGTGAAATTCGAGATGTGTGAGCAGTAGCTCCATCCAGTTGGAACCACAAATCCCCCAGTCCATGTTCTTCAACACTCTCGTTCATTCTGGGTTGCAGAAAATTTTGCAACACTGAAACATAACATGTGGAATTCACTGTCACAGTCACTCCATCCTCCTCAAAAAAGCAAGGGCCTACCACGCCAAATCGTGATATGGCACACCACACTGTCACTTTAGGCGAATGTTGCGGTCTTTCATGAATAATTCGAGGGTTATTTTCAGCCCAGTAGCGGAAGTTCTGCTTATTCACGCACCCACTAAGATGAAAATATGCGTCATCACTACTGAAGAAAGCTGCATTCAGAGGGATCTGAGGAAGCATTTGCTCACACAGATTTTGATGGTTGGCGTAGTCTGCTGGGCGTAGTTCTTGAGCAATCATTATTTTGAAACAATGGAACTTCAAACTGCATTGCAGAATCCTTCTCAAACTGCGGTCTGAAATCCCCAATGCAACAACACGTCATCGAGCAGAACGTTGCGGCGATTGTTGAACTGCTGTTCTCACCTGATGCACATTTTCTGGCGTTCTGGTGGATCTGCGTCGGCCATGTGTATCTATTGTTAGTGTGCTACCGGTTTCCTCCAACTGCCGAGCCCAGGACCGAATTGTGTTTGCATTAGGAACTTCGAAATGTCGCCGAAAAGCTCGTTGTGTAGCGATCACAGATCTGTTGTTTTCATAATAAGCGCGAACGGCAAAACCACGATGTACACCGGTCCAGACCATGTTGGCTACTGAAATGGGCTCAACGACTGAACAAAGGCAGACCACGTGCAACTGCCTACCCCCACCACAGCCTCATCGGTAATCGATAGAAACTGCTTAGTCGTTTCTGCCACACTTTGTATTTAATTAAAAAAGTGGATTTCTTCCCCTCCAATTGCCGCCATAGCATCCATACCTAATTCAGAACGCACCTGTGATCTACCAAAGAATGAGATTTGTGGTAGTAGTGTGTCGAACATCTTAGAATGGAACTAAAATAAAGAAAGTGGAAACAGACTGATTCTTTGGCTCCTGTGAACTTGAAGACAGGAGAACAGCAATAGGTCACGCTGAAAACTGTGTGACGGCTGATAGAGCAATCATTCTTTGATAGACAGGGAAATCGAAAATAATATCACTCAGCATGGATTCAAATGAAGAGCCAGCATATTGTCCACATCTGAATCGGCAGGTGACTCTTTGACATACACAGCTGATGAAGATAGCAACATCATTGTGGTAATTAGTTGCATGGAGAAGCGATGTAAGCTTTTAAACTGAAACAAATTTACTTAATGTCTTGTTTCCGTTCTGTTTCTGTATGTGCATTTATTTTAGTGGTATGTATGTATATACACTGATGGAAAAAGTCGCAACTCTAAAAAATAATTTAGAATAACGAAATTTTGGGAATACATTTTTCTAGGTAACATATTTAAGTGATTAACATTTCAAGATCACAGGTTAATGTGAGCACCAGATGACACATTTGCAAATGTGAAATGTTATTACATTAATAACCGGTGTAATCAGCAGAATGTTGAATTTAATCATGTGCAGGGACGGCTACTGCTGTTAAATATGGGTGACACTGGAGTTGTTGTCTGATTATGTCCCTCATGTGCCAGATTGGAGGCAGATCTAGTGATCGAGAAGGCCAAGGCAATGTGTCGACATTCTGTAGAGTATGCTGGGTTACAACAGCGGTTGAGGGTGAGCACTATCCTGTTGGAAAACATCCTCTGGTATGCTGTTCATGAATGGCAGCGCAACAGTTCAAAATCAACAGATTAACGTTCAGATTTGCAGTCAGAATAAGTGGGATAACGAAGAGAATCCTCCTGCTGTCATTCACCCCAGACTATAACTCCATGTGCATGTCCAGCATGTCTAGGCCTCAAAATAGTTGACTGCAGACCCTCAACTGATCCCCTTCTAGCCAACAAACGACTATCACACGCACTGAGGCAGAATTAGCTTTCATCAGAAAACTTCATTCTGCTCTCCAATGTGCTCTCGCTTGACACCACTGAAGCCACAAATGACGGTTGTTTGGGATCAGTGGAATGCACTCTACAGGGCGTCAGGCTCGGAATTGTCCTTAAAGCAATATATTTGTAACAGTTCATTGTGTCACTGTGGTACTAACTGCCGCTCAAATTGCTGCTTCAGATGCAATACAATGAGCTAGATCCATACGCCAAACTGATGGTCTTCCTTCTTAGTATTGCCACGTAACCATCTAGAGCCCGGAATTCTTGTGACCATACATTCTCGTCACCACCCCTGCCAGAAATCATGTACAGTGGCTGCCAAGTCTTTCTGCAACATCACAGAATGAGCATCCAGCTTCTGATAGCCATGATACTCGACCTGGTTCCAAGTCAGTGAAGTGTTGATAATGGGGTCTTTGTTGCCTTCAAGACATTTTTGACTAACATCATCTCACTATGTTCAATCTCATACGAAACTAACGCTGACAACTTAAGGGCTTCAATAGTGGTACAAGTCCATTACCTCCACTTTTCTGTCTATAATTTTTCTGAAATTAATGCTCAAAACAAACAGAAAAAAAGTTCATCTCTAGTAAGAAGCCATATGCTCGAATATTTCTGGTATCTCAACTGCAGATTTTTCAGCGCTCATTTAACTTTAGGACTCTGTATCTCAAAATGAACAAAAATGGACTCATACCACAATTGAAAAAAGCCCTTCAACTGTTACAGGTTGTATTTAAAGCAAACCTGGTTTACAGCCTTATAGTGGCGTTACTAGCCCCACTCTTACGCAGTTGTTGAGAACTTTGAACAGAAATAATCTTTCACGTGTATAAACACGCTTACCACCTTTCGTTTATATCGCACAACTCCTTCTTGCTGTAGCGATTTTTTTCCGTCATTGTATGTAATGTGTGACAGAACTTCACTTGCCAGTATATGCTGTTATTACCTCTATCTCACTGCTTCTCAGACATAAACACGATGCTTCTGCCAACATGGCAAGTTCCTCAGTTTGGTTTGCTAGGAAATAACCATTTCACATTTGCGATGCTGCATGTGACAAGTTGGTGTGGTACTGAAAAGAGCGTATGTGCATATGAGCAGTGATCCATAGTTCATTATCTTGGGTTTATTTTGTTTCTTGTGATATTTTTATTTAATGCGGCAGTTTTAGCTTGGTGGGTGGTGTGTTGAACTGTCGTTGAAAAATATACCACTAGAGGTCACACCTGAACTATCATGTTTCTGCCACCTTCAACCTAACTAAAACTGAGCGGTAGGCGTTACAAAACACTGTTTTGTTTTGTGTTGTGCATTGCTTGCTGTTTTCTTTTCTTATTTTGAAATGACTTAAGAGACTAATCCTGGTCCATAAAGGGGTCTGGGAACGACTCTTACAAAAGAGAAGGAGTTGGTGACCCCTGTGATAATGCATGAGTTAAGACTGTAGTCGTTCCGATACAATGCTATAACATTTTTTCTCAAAGTTGTCAATGTGGTGCAATAATACGTTCAGGGTACGAAGATGGATGGCTACACGTCCTTTATGTGGTAAATAGAGCGTAGAGAGACGAGTGTCACTAAAATCGAACAAAAAGCCTATCATTGATAGAAGGCTTGAGAGGTAAAATCGGACAACACACCTTTATATTAGTTTTTGAACTCTTAAACCGTGGAATTTATGAACAAATAAGACTGTAATGTTCTATTTTAAACAGAGAATGTATGTGCTAAGTTTCTATAATATTCTGAATCTTGCGAAGGTATAAAAACATCAGATAAATAAGTATGTCAAAAACCAACTACCGACAATGGTTCTTCGTGGAACAAGAGTGATGTAAGAGCCGTGAGAGTGTGTCGTTTGTGAACTGGCAAAAGGTTGCCAGACACCAATGCAAATGTCTGTGTTGGCTAGCTACATGATGGCTGGTGCAGCTAGCAGGGTCCCACAACGCGGCTCAGCATCAGACAACACGAGCCTGGGTCCACCTCCTGCTACCCATCATAGGTAATGCTTCTCCTGCTGTTTATAGACTCTAGCTAGAATTACAGGTTGAATCAACCAGTAACATCTAGGTTACCTGGATACCAGGCCCAAACGTACGTATGGCTGCCATTTCCTGCACCTTTCGGAAGAAGGGGCTGCCATCATATTGTGAAACGACTTGTAAATTCATTGACTTCCTGAAGAACATTTTAATAGCTGGCATTCGGTCTGTGGTGACAGTTGAGAGTTAGTTTTTATATCTGCTGAGAATACAACATACAGAGCTGATTTTTTTTTAAACCATTGACTTTTCATCTCCTGCAATGTTGAAAATTACTTGCTCTGTATGTTATTAACTTTGCTACAAAACTTTAAGTGGAGAACAATATCAGATCAGGCAGAGACCTGCCTGACAATACCTCATCAACAGCAACATTATGAAGATCACAGGTAAGTGAACTTTATGACTACCTGGAATTCTGGCCTTAGTAACTGGAAATAATAGACTTTCACTTGATTAATTACGTCCCTGTTTTGACTTGTTGCTGGAGACACTAAAATTAATGAGAACTTTTATTATTTTCTGTTTTAATCCTATAGTTATGGTACTGGCTTCGTCCCTGAAGCTGAGAATAGCTTTATCTAGAGTGTTGATTTTAATGTAGTAAGTTTTCATTTGTGATGACTGCATGTGCGATAGAAAGAAGGAGACTGGCTACAGAAAAACAAAGTGACCAAGGGTGACGCCAGGCCTGTTGCGAGTGGTGGAGATTATATGTAGCGGAGAATATGATGCCAGGCATAATGGAAGCAGAGAGTTGCCAGTTATCTCTTTAGAGTACGCTTTTCTGTAGTCAGTATCTTTTACATTGAACATGTGGATTTTAGAATAATTAATCTGAGTAAGTATGGTAAATCTAATGATGCTTGATAGCCAGAAAATTATTGACACCTGTACAAAAAAGAGACAAGGTAGTTTTATGACAACTAGCGTATTGTGCGTTATAATTCGCAAAATAAGCATATCCTATGAGTTACAAGCTTTTGGAGAATCACAGAACACAGCCATTGGCTACCAGTCCTGAGACAAGGGAGCATCTTGTTCTTCTAAAGCTCTTCTCTCACACTGGGCTGTCTAACTCTTCGTTTATTTAAGCTCCTGGCCTACTGCCACGTTTATAGTGTTGGCATTATAAAAATTTTCAAAAGTCGGTGTATTTTGAAAAATGTTTAGTGGAAGGAACTAAAATATGTGATCTAATTTAATTTGTTTGACTTATAGTCTCTGTTCTGATGAAGCAGCTTTGTGTGGCAGGGAGTTAAACTTGTATGCCATGTCGGATGAGAGTCACATTGGTAGATGAGCCACTCTCGAGAATTTTCCAGGCTGCTGGTGCGGAGAGGAAGCTGATATCACAGGCATAGCTAACAAAAACAATATTTTGACTGTTTACCACTTTAAATTTTTTAAATGTTTTTGTCTTTGGAAGAGTTAGGGCCATATGGAGTTTTTGCCAGTAGATTGTGGCTGTTGATGTGTGGTGACAGAGGAGTTGACTTCTGTCCATAACTGCTGGAAGCTGCATACAAAACTGTCAACAGGTCTAACCAGGTTCAGCTTGTGGCTTGTGTACTGGGGAAGGCTGCGACATTTATAGATCGGAACTAACCTAGACCCCAAGCAATGCTACACATCAGTCTATCACCACAATGAAAATTTCAGGATGGGGGGGGGGGGGGGGAGGGGGCAATATCACACTCTAATCAAACGTTTAATGCTGTAATCTTCTTTCTGTTTTGTAATCAACTACTAAATAATATCGAGTGCTAACTCCAAGATAACATCTATAGTTAGCTTATTTATCCCTCAAAAATGGTTCAAATGGCTCTAAGCACTATGGAACTCAACATCTGAGGTCATCAGTCCACTAGACTTAGAACTACTTAAACGTAACTAACCTAAGGACATCACACACATCAATGCCTGAGGCAGGATTCGAACCTGCGACCATAGCAGCAGCTCTGTTCCGGACTGAAGCGCCTAGAACCGCTCAGCCACAGAGGCCGGCATTTATCCCTCAGTGTCACATTTCCCAACTGTTTACCACAACAAATCGTACTAAAAGACAAGTTTTGGAGATATCTTTAATGCGGTGTATACTAGCTTTGTCGCATGTTTATAGTTTTTGGTATTTTCATTTCTAAGCTTCAGATGTTCAATGTTTTGTGCACTCAAACTGTGGTGTTTAATAAATTCGCATGACGAAACAGTGATGTTTCAGGATCATATGCTGTGATTGGCTGACATGAGCAACAGTCATGGAAATGTACAGACCGGTATGCCTTATTTACATTTGTGGATTACAAAAATATGCATTTTAAGCGATATACTGAAGACAACCACTCAGCTGCATTTTACATTGCTCTGTTAAAGTTGCATGTATACGCATGCCTGGATTTACTCTGCTTTTGTTCTTCATTATTGTATACATAGAATCTGGATGCACCAAATTCCTTTACTTTTATCCTAACCAGATTGCACATTGCATTTACATTGTGTTATTTTTGGAACTCGTGGTATGCTGCTGTTATTAGCAAGAAATTAAAAATCACTAAACTCATGCTTAATACACTCACAAAAAGAAAATTGCTAATAATGCACGTTACCGCAGTCGCAAGGAAACTATAGTAACCGGACATATTTCGCACAAGCCAAGGTTGTTCAAGGGGTATATTTCACTGATTTTTCTTCTAATCAGTCATGGAACTCTCGCTAGGTGGTGATATTTACGTTATCGTACGCTAGAGCACTCTGGGGAGACGTCTGCAAACTTATTCTGGCGGTGGATAGAATAGCCGATGACAGAAACAATAAAACTATTGAAACAATAACACTAAACATCAATTAAACATGCATCAAAGCATAATAGAGATATGTAGAGACAAGGATTCGACAGCGAGTTTTAGCAACTCTGTTCATCCCCTTTTGATGTAAGCAGTGGAACGTGAAAATTGTGTACAGGTTGGTAGGACACCCTTAGGCTGAAACACCAGAGCCTCCAGGACGCCCGTAAGAGCTGTACTCCGGGAAACTACATCCCCAAACATCTGCTACATGGAGCTAAGTGGGATTGCAAGGTTCAGCCTTAAGACGAGCTGCTACCTGTTCGAAAGACATCACATGGTTTTTTAGTGAGTGGCATCTGGCTGCACTGTTAATAAACATAGCACACATTGCACGCACAGGAGGGAAGCTCTACGGTTTTTGGAAGAGGACGTTTGAGTATGGCGTCATCTATCTGTAAGTCATTGCATAAGCGTGATTTCTGCACCTGCGCTTTCTTCACGCGTGTGTTCTATATTCAGGGGCGTCTACGATGGAATACTGTCAGTTGTACATGGCCACAAGCAAGGTTGAACCACCTGAAGATGTAGGACAATTGGTCAAAGGAAGTACGTGGAATTTGCACATCATCCAGCAGTAAACCCATGAAGACTATTTACAACTGATAATTCAAATTCTGTAATATGTTATAGAGAAATTTATTTTAATATGCATTTTGGGGCGGTTCCGATTCAGAGTCTTTAATTACAAGCCGCACTTGGGTCTAATACAGCGTTTTCAAATTGCTCTATCAGTAGGCTAAGGCAATCTTCTGTCATTGTGGATGCATCACTGAGCTTGCAAGTTTTTCCCTTTGTATGACATGGTCCTTAGAGATCCCCATTCGAACATCAAACGGTCACTTGGTGTTGAGTCATGACCAGAAATAGAGCTATTTCATGGATTAAGATCCAGGTGGTAAATGGCCAGAAGGCAAAACCCATATGTCTAACGAATAAATTTGAGCCATTCATTTCCACTGATCAGGATGTAACCAATACTTTGAACCTTAAATGATAGATTTCCACATGCTTTGTATTTAGCTGCTGCCTCCCCCTTCACCAACATTCTCGACATGTAATGGTCAGTTTGCACTGATGCTATGAATAGTTACTTGTCTTCATATTCCGATAAGTTCAAGCCCATTCCGTTTCACTCACTCTCATTATATCCCATCCATTACCAACGCCCACGATCTTTTACTGGTACTGAATGGATATTTGCTGGCATCTGTGTGCTCGAATTGTTTTTTTCATTTGCTTACGTAGTTAATGCAATGCTACAGAAGTGAGTTTCGTCAGTATGTATTCTGTTTCATCGCGTATATGACACTGTGCCTATAGAATACAGTAAAGGTCAGTTCACTCTATCCATCACGGTAACGTCACGTCAAAGTGTATTAATACTGTCCAGACACCATGACACGTCAAGTCAGTTCAAGTCACCTGATCTCAACTCGCATTGCTGTCCACAACTGTTCTTCGAAAGGGTCCCGTGTGCGACGATTTTCAACTGTTTTTATGCGTGATGTGCACATAGACAAGGCAGTAAATTATATGCATAGATACTGGAAACCATATTTGTACGAAAATGATAGTCACTGGACTCAAACTGTTTGCAGTTTCCAAGGATAGTTTTTTATTGAAGAAGGGAGACAGAAGAGCAAAAAAACACAAGTTGTGTGGAGGCGAAAAAATGTCATTACATGATACAGAAGGGGAATTTCACACTATCAAGGAGCTTGAGGAAGAGCAATCTGCATTTTATTTTTTGGAAAGTCGAAGCACATGTTTTTTTCAATTGTTACATCAAACTGCAGCCAGGATTACTGAAAGGAACTCAGTGTAGCTAACTGTTGTCATTGCCTGTGAAAATTTAGATTGTTTTAAGGATAACTTTAATTCCTAGTCCTGTGCAATTTTTTTTGCAATATTCATATCTTCCTCAATATCTTTCCCTAGAAGATATATAGTTCTTTTTTTACATGCAGCATTTGGCTTTTAATAGTTCAAGTGCCTTATTTGCACTGAGTTTAGCTACTGAACTACATAAATATTTACCATTCATGATTGCAAAACTGTTTCACACACAATTCAGAGAGCTACTTAAAAATAAATAGGCTTGCAAACAATGCTTATTTAAACAAACAACTTTCAGTATCTGAAGGTTTCAGTGCATTTATCTATACAACTCTACAAATGTCTGACAACATACAAACAAATCCACTTAATTATCAACCTGACTCTACATATAGCACTTTTTTCACTTAAAGTTGCAGCCATGTTGCAATCAATTTCATTGTAAAATATTAAATACGATACCGGTATCTATAAATATTCACTTTATAAATGTAAGACAGAGCAAGTAGTTTAGCACACTTTTGTGCAATTCAGACTGTTGTCTCACTGCTTCACTTAATCTGTCGTTATTTATTACAGATTTTAACAAAACAAATAACGAAACGAAACCCTTTATAGCAGCTAACGAACAAGCAACTGATATGAACCGCTGAGTAACGAAATCTGGACATTTGCGCATGACCATGTATGGAGAGGAAATGAGATTGTGGGTCCCATGATCAGCAACGGACGGATGACGTCAGCCTTCAAAACTTTCCATCAGAAGAACCTTGACGGTGTCGAACGCGACGGGGCGGGACGGTCAGTGCTGATGGGACGAATTGAAATGCATTGTATAATGTTTTGACGGGACGGGCACGAGACGTGATGTGATGGCCAGTGTGACTTGGCCTTCATCGAGCAATGAACATATGATAACATGCTGCAGCAAGTGTAGTTGGGAGTATCTTTACCTTCATGTAGTTTGAGAACTTTGAAACTTTAAGAATGGCAATGTAGTTGATATGAGGCTGTCATAAGTAAACAAAAACAATATTACGAATATGTTACGTACTGCATTAACTGGTATTTACAATTTTGTAGCTAACGCGCCTATTGCGTCTATACGAATCATGTAAGGCTATTTGACTTCAAAATCATTTCGCGTGGTAAATTATTATCAATTATGTGATTCTAGGTATTCGGCGCCTTGCTGAGTGCAGTACAGTCGTTCATGGATCTTATATCGCTACAGTTATTGCTAGGAGACCACTTACGGTACCAGTACAATGCTCAGGCAGTTTGGTTAAGTCATGTGAGAACGCCTTCAGCCCTGCTGTTTCGCGGTTGTAAGTTATTCTTTAATTTACAAGATTTTGTAGTATAGTGCTGTTAAAGTGTTTTGGTATAACTCCAGCTAATTTCTACAGGGCTATTTGCGCAAGACAGGGCACCTTTCTTCAACAGCCGCTGACAAGGACAGTAACGAAGTTTTCCCTTAAAAAGGGAAAAAGGAAATCTGTTAAAGCAGTTTTGAAGCGTTTCTTCAGATTGCATTGGTGGGTACTCCGTATTTGTTATGCTTCGTTGTGATGAAAATGCGAGAAGCTAATGTCATTATCAGCATATAATAGTTGCGTTAAGAAAGGATGTCAAAATTCAGATGAACCAAAGGATTTAGAAATCGGCGTGGACGCCTTTGAAATGGCCGTATATTCTGCTTTAGATAATCTTATATTAAACTAATATTTAACTAAAGCTTTCTAATAAGTCGTTAATAATGAGCCTGTTCTTGACTTTTCATTGACTGAGGCTTCCTGTTGTGTAGTATTCACAATACTTTGATTCTGTTCTCTTGTCTTTCAGGCTGATATGTTTAGTAGTGGATGTTTAAGAATATCTTAGTGCTGAATGCAAATATAGGCTCTACAGCTGTGCATCACAATGTCAAAGAATAAGAGCAATAAACCAAAATTATCCTTGTCTGTTAGGCCCTATGTTATTGGTCAAAGGATATTGATTGATTTGGGGGAGGGTCCCATCCATTGAGGTCATTGGTCCCATCGGCTGAGGGATATTTGAAGCAACACTAGCTAGATATGCTATGAGCATAAAATGCTACCGTCAAAGAAGTTTGTTTCACATACCCCATGATTAGTTTAATTGAAATTCTTGTGTTGATCTACTCAGTTTTTCTACTCATTTTTGGTCTACTGCCTATTTGAGTCCAAGAATTTTACTTCAGTAAGTGTAATACTATATTAAGAAATTCTCAAATCATCCGAGAATAAGGATAGTGACACGTAGCATAGAAAAAGGGGAGTTGCAGTGCTAGTGTCAAGTGGGGTATGTGTGGGTGCACACAAGGGTTTATTAGATTAGGCGATTCCTCATCCAACCCAGATAGTGATAGCTGTAGTAAACCCAGAAGCATCAGTGTAAGATTGAAAGAAATGCCTCCCACAGGCGAAAGTTTTAAATCCTAATAGTTAATACAGGAATTACGGAAGCGTCCGATCCCGCCCGTCTGCTTTGACCCATGACGTCACAAATATGGCGGAAACGACTATAAACCACGATTCCAATATGGCGCATATAAAGTCGGTACGTATACATTATGAGGACGAAAATACATCAAAAAACAAACACACACACTTTCCACAAAAAGCCTAATGACACTAAAGGGGCAAGAGCGGAAATGGGGTGTTTTTGGATGGGGGCAAACTAAATATAAACAAATTTAGACACCCACCCCCATACAAAACCACACAAAACGACGAAAAAAAACCGACATCACGAAACTCCTCAAATACCACTAAACACAATATCATCTAGAATCGGACACTTCCCTTGACATATATAGCTCAACAGCAGCTCCCGATCCCATAAATTAGGATCAAACACTTCCCTTGGCCAATATAGCTCAAAAACATCTCCTGATATCAATATCAACATACACAGCCACACACTGAGGTCGAACACGGATAAGGGATTGACCTGTGCACTGTTAATTTTATCCGTCATATCCATTCCTGAACAAAAACAACAACCGATTAATTTTACTAAAATTACCACACGATGTACAGCGAACAACACTAAATTAACCTTCACACAAAATTGTTAACTCACTGAAGCAAATTCCACTACAAACACAGCCGACACTCGAACAGTTATGGATAATGAATAAAAGCAAACAGCCCATTACACCACACAAACGAAAACCCTGAACATACCACCAGAGAGCACAACAAACCGTAACACGACATCTACAAACACGCCACACTCACAAACCAAACTCGGTGCCGTCATGACGTCACACACGACAACACCCTTACGTCACGGGTCAAAGCCGACTTGTGGGATCAGATGCTTCTGTCGACCCTTAATACAAAGGCATTTGCAACAAAGTGCCAGAGTTTGAAGCACTCATGAAAAGCAATGAAGCTAATGTAATGCTGGGTACAATAAGCTGGTTGAAACCTGAAATTTATAGCAGTGAGCCCTCTGGGGAAAATTTACGTATACATCAAAAGGATAGCAAAAGGGAAATGTAGGTGGTGTATTTGTCATGCTAGACAAGAAACTCAGATCCACAGAGATAGAACTTTAAGCTGCATGTGAGATTTTCTGAGCAAGGCTGAGTATCAGGAGTATGCATAAAATTATAATTGGATCATTCTATTGCCCACCCGACTCATCTCCTGATGTAACCAAAAACTTAAGAGAAAATCTCAGTCCCCTTGTACGTAAGTTCCCAAATAATACTGTAATCATTGATGGAGACTTTAATCATCCAACAGTTGGGAAAATTACAGTTTTGTTAGCAGTGGGAGTGATAAAACATCCTGTGAAACTTTACTAAATGCGTTCTCTGAAAACTACCCAGAGCAGATAGTTAGGAACCCCACTTATGATGGAAATATATTGGATTTATTAGCAGCAAATAGACTTCATGTCTGTAAGGATGTCAGCATTGAACTTAGTATCAGTGACCATGACATGGTTGCAGCAGCAATGATTACAAAAGTATGAAGGACAACTAAAACAAGCAGAAAGGTATATATGTTCAGTAAAATAGATGAAAAAATTGTTAGTGTCCTATCTTAATGAGGAACTTGATACTTTCAGCACAGGACAGGATTATGTGGATGAACTCTGGCTCACGTTTTTTAGTTGTCTAGACATTGGGTAGATATGTACCCAGTAGAACAGTTCATAATGGGGGGAACCTCCATGGTGTACAGTCACTGTAAAGAAATTTCTAAAGAAACAGAGATTACTGCTTAATAGGTGTAAAACAAAGCATAGGGCTATGGATGGAGATGCTGACTGAAACGCGTTTGGCTGTCGAGATCTATGCATGATATCTTCAATGACTACTGTAGCAGAGTGTTGTCAAGTGATCTTTCACAGAACCCAAAGAAATTCTGGTCATATACAAAGGCTGCTAGTGGCACCAAAGTTAGTATCCAGTCCCTAGCGAATGAAACAGGAACTGAAATTGAGGTTAGCAAAGCAAAAGCTGAAATATATTTTCAAATGTTCGTTTAAAAGAAAAACCCGGGAGATTTACTGCAATTTAATCCTTGTGCCACTGAAACTATGAATGAAAGAAGTATTAGTGTCAGTGGTGTTGAGAAACAGCTGAAATCTTTAAAACTAAACAAAGCTCCAGGGACTGATGGAATCCCTGTCTGATTCTATACTGAATTTGCTCCTGGATTCGCCCCTCTTCTAACTATAATCTGTCGTAGATCCCTCTAACAAAAAACTTTTCCCAGTTCTTGGAAAAAGGCACAGATCACACCCATGTACAAGAACGGTAGTAAAGGTTACCACAAAACTATCGTCCAATATCCTGGACATCAATTTGTTGTAGAATGTTAGAAACATAATGAGATATCTTGAACTGAATGACCTTCTCAATGCCATCAAGCATGGATTTCAAAAACATCAATCATGAGAAACTCAACTTGTGCTTCTCTCACATGATATACTGAAAGCTTTGGATCAGGCAACCATGTAGCTGCAGAGTTTCTTGATTTCCGAAAACCACTGTCTCACAAGGGAACCTCCCCATCGCACCCCCCTCAGATTTAGTTATAAGTTGGCACAGTGGGTAGGCCTTAAAAAACTGAACACGCATCAATCGAGAAAACAGGAAGAAGTTGTGTGGAACTATGAAAAAAATAAGCAAAATATACAAACTAAGGAGTCCATGTGTAAGATAAGCACCGTCAAGGATAGTGTGATCTCAGGAGCGCCGTGGTCACATGGTTAGCAGCGTGGGCACCTGCGGAACGAGACGTCCTTGGTTCAAGTCTTCCCTCGAGTCAGGATTTTAATTTTTTTATTTTCAGACAATTATCAAAGTTCAGGCACTCACACATAATCAACTTTGCTCTCCAAAATTCCAGGACATGTTCAGATTTGCTTGGACATATGCAGGATTTGACTATCTACACACGGAAAAATTTGAAAATGTTAAAAACATCTGTTTTCACAGAGCACAGGGAAAACTGTGCGACTGTGAAACTGTTGCATTCATTTGTTGTAGTTTATGTGACAAACTCTAATGTTTTCATCACTTTTTTGGGAATGATTATCACATCCACAAGAAAACCTAAATTGGGCAAGGTAGAAGAATCTTTTTACCCATTCGCCAAGTGTACAAGTTAGGTGGGTCTACAACATATTCCTGTCACGTGACACACATGCCATCACTCGTGTTGTATAGAATATATCAGACGTGTTTTGCTGTGGAGGAATCGGTTGACCTATGACCTACCGACAAATGTTTTCGGTTCCCATTCGAGACGCACGTCCTTTCGTCTACTAATCGCATGGTTTTGCGGTGCGCTCACAAAACACACACACTATACTTATTACAGTGAACAGAGACGTCAATGAATGAACGGACAGATTATAACTTTGCGAAAATAAAGAAAGTAAACTTTTCACTCGAGGGAAGACTTGAACCAAGGACCTCTCGTTCCGCAGCTGCTCACACTAGCCACGGGAGGACGGCGCTCCTATGCTTACATTATCCTTGATGTTGCATATGTTGCGCATGGACTACTCAGTTTGTATATTTTGCTTATCTTTTTCATAGTTCCACGCAACTTCTTCCTGTTGTCTCGATTGATCTGTGTTCAGTTTTTCAAGGCCTGTCCACTGTGCCAACTTATAACTAAATCTGAGGAGGGTGCGATGGGGAGGTTTCCTTGTCAGTACCACACCTATGTTCATTGTCAAACATACGATCGTATGAGATATCAAGTGAAATTTGTGACTGGATTGAAGACTTGTTGGTAGGGAGGACACACCATTTTATCTTGGCTGGAGAGCCATTGTCAGGTGTAGAATAACTTCCGGTATTCCCCAGGGATGTGTGTTGGGACCCTCGCTGTTCATGTTGTATACTAATGACCTTGCAGACAGTATTAATAGTAAAATCAGGCTTTTTGCAGATGATGCAGTTATCTATAATGAAGTACTATGTGAGAGAAGCTGCATAAATATTCTGTAGACATTGATAAGATTTCAACATGGTGCAGAGTTTGGCATCTTGCTCTAAATGTTCAGAAATGTAAAATTTTGCATGTCACCCCAAAACAAACAAAAAAAAAAGTATCCTATGACTATAATATCAATGACTCACTGGCCAACTCATACAAATACCTGGATGTAACGCTTTGTAATGATATGAAATGGAGTGACTACATATGTTCAGTTTGTGAATAAAGCAGGTGGTATAGATCCTTTTATTGGTAGAATACTGGGGAAGTGCAATCAGTCCACAAAAGAGATTGCTTACAAATCTCTTGTATGACTGGTTGTAGAATATTGCTGAAGTGTGTGGGACCCATACCAGATCGGAATAACAGGGGATATTGAACATATACAGAGAAGGGCAGCATGAGTGGTCACAGGTTTGTTTAATCCATGGGTGAGTGTCACAGAGATACTGAAGGAACTGAACTGGCAGAATCTTGAAGACAGACAGACATAAGCTATCCTGAGAAAGTCTATTAATGAAGTTTCAAGAACAAGCTGTAAATAATTACTCTAGGGATGATCTACAACTATCTGTGTATCGACCACATAGGGATCGTGAGAAGAAGATGAAAAACCCAAGTCTTGATGGCCGGATAGGCATTTGAGACATTCAGTCAATCATTCTTCCTGCACTCTATACTTGAATGGAACGGGAAGAAACCCGGTTAAGTGACACAATGGGGCATACTGTCTGTCATGCACCTCACGGTGGTTTGCTGAATACAAATGTAGATATAGAATCTCGTATATAGATAAATGTCATCCCTAGCTCCTAAACCAATATACTGCTTCAGAACTATAACAGATTTTAAAATGAACAGAAATGTTATGATATTCTCTGTTAGCAGTATCAGAGCCTATGGTTGTTTTGTGGGTACATGAGTCACCTATCACTTCTGTGACTTGGAAAAAGATGGAAAACCCAAGTCTTGACAGCCGGATAGGCATTTGAATCCTGGTGCTACCAAATGGAGTCCAATGTCTTAATACAGCATTGCCTTGCTTGGTATTTTCTTTGAAGAGGAACAGTCAGTAATGGCATGTATGTAGAGATGAACAACTGAATTTTGCGGTACAGCCCATTTGATTTGATCAGTGACATAACTGTGTTGTATTGTGTGACGTCACTGTGGTGCAGCATATTTGAAATGGATCGTGTTTGGAGGATTCATCTGTTTATTTATCTGGTTTTATGTGAGCTCCACCTGTTAACCAGCTACTTTTGTTTAAATACAGAATGTAACATTATAGATTACGTATTCTGATATAGTCGTCTATAACCAAACTGAAATTATCCATTATTGTGATATACAAATACATATACATAAATTATTAAGTATTGATGTCTGTAATTTATTAAGTATTGATGTCTGTAATTTACAGTCACATTGCAAATTATTTTGTAAATATGGCTATGTGCTGAATATTTGTAAGAGAGTGCAAGATCGCACAGTGATCAGCACATTGCACCCGCATTCGGGAGGATAGTGGTGCAAACCTACATTGAGCCATCCTGGTTTAAGATTTCCACGATTTTCCCAAATCACTTCGGGCAAATGCTGGGATGGTTTCCTTCCCCATCCTTCCCTAATCCGATGGGGTGAAAGACCTCGCTGCGCTGGTTGGTCCCCTCCGTACACACACACACACACACCAGTTCCTACCCACCAGCTATTGCACATTACAATAATAGGATCCTTCTGTGCAAAAGGAGGAGTTACCAAGGAGAAACTTTTTCACTTTTTTTTTTTCCAAGTTTTACTTTGCTGTCTGTCAGCCATTTTGTATCACTGGCATTAGTGAACAAAAATTTTTGTTGCAGCATTATGCATCCCTTTTTGTACTAAAGACAATTATAATATTGAGTAATGAATGTCGTTAACCTTCCTAGATGATGATCGTTGGTGAGCGCCACATATTATTCTTACAGCACATTTTATATTATAGTATTGAATGAAAATTGTCAACTTACTGATTTGTCTCCCCTCAAGATTTGCAATGATTCTAAGAGCAAATATGGCTGAACTACGCTGTTTTGTGAGTCCAAAATGTGATTTTCCCATTTTAAATTCTCATCAATATGGTCACCTAAGAATTTTGAAGTTTTCACACTATTTATTATTTTCTCATCATGTCCGACACATATCTTTGGTATAGTACCCATAAATGTGCAGAACTGAATACACTGTAATATTATTTTGGCAATGGAATTTTCAGTTGGTTCAACTTTTGGAATGTGCTTTGTATTGTACTTTCTTTACCATATCTGTTAGTTTTTTTTGTTTTCTAAGATGCTTGTATCTCCTTTGATCCACAAGAAATATACATCAACATCGACTTTTCTTGTAGTATGAAGCATATTCAGTATTTATTGTATATAATCAGAGGTGGTAATGTTCCGATAAGAATTTTCTATCCTCTACAGAGTTGTGAAATATGCAGTGTGTGAGATTTCGGGGTTTCTAAATTGTTTGTGAACTTCTTGTGTATTGTTTGCGCATTAAAGTAAGCAATTACAGCTCCTTCAATGGTACAAACTTTTGAAATGTTTCTCTGGTCAAAACATGTGGAACTGAATCTGGAAAAGTTTCATTGCTGGAGCTTTCTTATGTAAGTTGATCAAGATGTTTTTTATTTAATGAATGTGTTGGGTTGGTGCATAAGTTCATAACATTTTTCCATAAGTTTAGTAAACACAACAGCTAGACATAACTGAGACTTTAGTCGTCAGTAATATATTCTCCTTCACTATTACAACAGTCTGCCAACAATGTGGTAATGTATGGTTACCACAACTGTAAAAGTCAAGTGGTTTTGAGGCAAAGAACTTGTTGACCCATTTTCAGAGTGCATTCTCATCCGGAAAGGAATTTCCTTGAAGATTGTTCGATGGGAAGTGGAAAAGGTGAGAATTTGAAGGGCACAAGATCAGGTGACTAAGATGGGTGTGGAATGACTTCCCAACCCAGCTCCTGTATAGTGTTCTTTATCGGTCTAACAGAATGCAGGTGGATGTTATTGTGAAGTAGCATCACTTCACTCTGTCTTCTTGGTTTTGTCCTTGGATTGCGCCTGCAACACATCTTGGGGGTTGACAGTAAATGTCAGCAGTGGTGGTTACACTTTGTGAAAGCAATTTGTTGTATACCACACCACCGCTATTCGACCAGATGCAAAAAAAATTCTTTTGTGGGTGCATGCAGGTCTTTGTACGGAAAGTTGCTGCTTTGTTTGGGCTCAGCTATTTCTTTCTTTTCCTTATGTTAGCATAAAGACACATTTTCTCATCACTAGTAATGATACAGGATAGGAATGGTTGGTATTTTTTATGAGCTAATTGGTGATGAGATAGCAGAGATCCTCATAAGGCCAACCACTGATTTTTGTGATTTTGGCTCATAGCATATTCCCCACTGCATGCAAATGTCACACAATGGTGGAATGATCAGAGTTCATCACATTTGTCAGTTCTCGAGTATGGATCACTATGGAGAAATGCATTTAAATGATCTTTTTTAAACCCCCAAGGTCTTCCTTAATGTGGGGAGTCACTAACGTCAAAAAAAAAAAAAAAAAAAAAAAATCCTCCTCAAAATGAGAAAACATTTTCTTGCGTTGCTCTGTCCAATGGAATTATCCCCACACATGACACAAATGTTTCTTGCTGCCTCCACTGCTGTCACCCCTCTAATGAACTCAAACAGAAGAATATGTTGGAAATGTTCGGATTTCTCCATGTGACACTCCATTTCCTAGCAGCCACAACTCCACTCATTATCTCCAAATGACAAAATGATAATATTTAAACTCAGATAGCAACAATGAACTACAAATAAAAATGACAATCAGTAAATAACCCATAGCAATCGAGTACTAACACACAAACAAAAATGCTATGCATTTATGCAACAACCTAGTACGGTAATTTGTTTTATTCACATTTTCAACCTGCTGGCATTGAACTTCAGGGTCAATTGAACCTACCGATCCCAGATGTTGGTTTCAGTCCATGAGATAATGATCTTGTGTTGTGTGACATCATATTTGCACATTCAAAAAGAGAACGGAACACTGAAAATATTCTCTTTTTTTGCATCTTTATGTTTTAGAAAGTATGTTGTGGTGACTGATATGTAACATAGACCTAGGTTTGAGTGTGACTGAAATGTGACACTTTGCTTGTTATTTGGCAAAGCAATATTGAAGGCTTCATTTAATGTTAACCTTGGATAACTGGGCATAAAACAGTTTCACCCAAAGATTCATTTACACTGCTCGCTATTACACTATGGTCATCTGTGAACAGCATGACCTTGACTGCAGTTTTTCAGTTCTGTATGTCCTCTATGTAAATGAGGAACAAAAAGATGTAGCATGCTGCCTTGAGGTACACTTTGACTTCCTTTGCATCAGATATTGTCTGACTTTTTGATTAGTTGAGTTGATGTGAATCATACAACCTGTATTCTGATCTGTAAATGTGATTCAAAACACTTTGATTTTCTGTCTGTTGAATTGTGAGTGCTTGCAGACGGTCTAAAAAGATCTGTAAAAGGCACTGTCAAAAACTGTGGTAAGATCTAAATTGAACTCTAGAACAATTTCGTTATTTTTAGGTGTATATTTGTATCATTCAACCAAACTGTATTGTAGCTAACAAAATGAAAATTTTAGAGGAGAATAAAAAACCATGTCATTCTTATCAGTTTGGACTTTCTTGATCTAATAGTGCTATTGTAATTTTCACGCATGAATAATTTTGTTACAAAATTGTACTGCTGCAACACACTGTCTTTTTTTTTATTCAGTGTAGAAGTTGAAAAATTATTTTGATAAAGTAGGATAAAACAGGTCAAATGACATAATGTTTATTACAATACAAATCTGTGCAAGCAACAAAAGAAGATCCTGAAAAATTTTACATCATTGCTGTAGCAATTACACTAAACATATTCATTCAATACTACATTTTCAAACCTCAAATCAATGAGTTTTCCAGACACGTGTGCAGATCCATTATTCACTTGGTAATCACCAATAGAAATATCCTTTTTTCAGTTGAGATTAACTGACACATTGCAAGTAAGTCTTTTATTGTAGCACTTTTGATTGGCAAAAGTTTATCACAAAAGATAGAGAAAACGGAAATGTTAGATGGTGACAGATTTCTTTTCCCAGTACCTCTCAGCTTCTTTGTAATGCTTTGAATAATTCATAATTGCAGGGTGTTAAGACTTTTTCTTCCCCTTAGGATAGTAAGGGCATAAGATGAAATTTCTAGCCACACATACTTAGTTATTTTGAATGAGCTTGTATGTGGTACTTTGTCCAGTGCACTAAGATCCCTGAAATCCTCTGGTTCCATCTTGCTGACACAGAATCCATTATCCTTGGCTTGGCAGTGGCTGGATCCAATCATCTGTTTGATATACATGAAAAGCTCTTTCGTGCCTCTCTATAAGGGCAAACTCCCTATATCATGGTAGGAAACTGTGCTCTGCATGAGGAATTTCTGGTCTGCAGCAGTGAAATATTTATAGTCAGTCAGATTTTGGAAAAGGGAAATCATACAGCAGTTGTTCTGTCCAACGCAATGGTCAAACCAGATTATCAGATTCTGAACCTCGCCATCATTGAGTGGATTGAAATATATAAGAACATATTTCAGAAAGTGTGAATCTCTGCCAGCAATACTTCCACTGAAAACAGTGTACTACTGGTATTATGTTTTGGTAGGTTGTAAAAAATGTACTACCATTGATAAAAAACAGAAGAATGATTCAACAGTTGGCATAAGTGTACCTGCTGAAGATCCGTATGAGTCATACTATTACTCATTGTTTTGCTTTTTATGGTATCAGCAGCTAGTCTTCTGTATGCTGCTTCACCCTTAGCATTGTTAATTACAGTTTCTGTTTCAGCTTGTTTTATTCATTGGTGGAATATGCACTAACAATCTACATATGAAGTTTGTTGCAATATGAACACACATCTGACCTCAGGACATGAAATTTTTGTTTAAAATCACTTCTGAAATATCTCCATATAAGTTTCCACTGGTATGTAGTTCAGGGTACTTCTGCTGGAAGAAAACATAACATTTTGCAAACACTCAAAAAGCAACTATCAGTTTTAGACCTAAACTAGTGGCTTCCTTGTTTTGGAGACTGTTCAGTGTGTTTCTTCACTAAGTCTCTGTCATGATCTGGGATTTTCAGAGGCCTATTGGAATGCTTTCGCTAATTTACTTCCAGGCATGAATTGCTCTTTAATTTATCAGTCTGCAAGGCGTAACACACAAGTCATTATGTAATATCCTTTGACAAACATACAGTACTGATTTCTAATGGCTAATTATACACAAGTGAACACTAGCGACAAGACACTTTCTTCTGTTGTTTGTCTCTTCAGATCAGCCATTTCATTGCACTGGAAAGCTAAAAATTGTCTGCTTGTCTCAATTAAGTGTGTAAAATCTCTGCATGAAAACTAAAAATGGCAAATCGTTTCCTAGAAAAAAACTAAATTCCTTCCTGTTATTGTGAAACATCTCTCACAAAATTTACCAATCAAAATAATTTGAAAAATCAGATTTATATTCAAAACATTCCAGTTTCAATGAAGTGTTATATTACTATATTACAACTCTGTAAATTTTTAACACATGCAAGTTTAGGCTACATTAATTATGAGAACCTTTTACCTCATTATCAGTAGCAGTTTCGACATTGCTCCATTCAAACAATCAGGTGGCAAGTTCTCAGGAATATGACCATTTTTCCTCAATATATACAAGCATCTGCTATCCCTCAGTGCTTTGTGTTTATTGCCCCTCCACTCACAGATGATAATTTCATATTTCATTTCTTTGTTCAAGCACATTTTCACTCCATTACCACCATGAACCATGGACCTTGCCGCCGGTGGGGAGGCTTGCGTGCCTCAGCGATACAGATAGCCGTACCGTAGGTACAACCACAAC
Source organism: Schistocerca cancellata (assembly GCF_023864275.1). Classification (NCBI taxonomy): domain Eukaryota; kingdom Metazoa; phylum Arthropoda; class Insecta; order Orthoptera; family Acrididae; genus Schistocerca; species Schistocerca cancellata. The sequence goes on along the minus strand of NC_064628.1, from coordinate 48,743,499 downwards.
GGAGGGGTGTCTGTTGAGAGGCCAGACAAACGTGTGGTTCCTGAAGAGGGGCAGCAGCCTTTTCAGTAGTTGCAAGGGCAACAGTCTGGATGATTGACTGATCTGGCCTTGTAACAATAACCAAAACGGCCTTGCTGTGCTGGTACTGCGAACGGCTGAAAGCAAGGGGAAACTACGGCCGTAATTTTTCCCGAGGGCATGCAGCTTTACTGTATGATTAAATGATGATGGCGTCCTCTTGGGTAAAATATTCCGGAGGTAAAATAGTCCCCCATTCGGATCTCCGGGCGGGGACTACTCAAGAGGACGTCGTTATCAGGAGAAAGAAAAGTGGCGTTCTACGGATCGGAGCGTGGAATGTCAGATCACTTAATCGGGCAGGTAGGTTAGAAAATTTAAAAAGGGAAATGGATAGATTAAAGTTAGATATAGTGGGAATTAGTGAAGTTCGGTGGCAGGAGGAACAAGACTTCTGGTCAGGTGACTACAGGGTTATAAACACAAAGTCAAATAGGGGTAATGCAGGAGTAGCTTTAATAATGAATAGGAAAATAGGAATGCGGGTAAGCTACTACAAACAGCATAATGAACGCATTATTGTGGCCAAGATAGATACGAAGCCCACACCTACTACAGTAGTACAAGTTTATATGCCAACTAGCTCTGCAGATGACGAAGAAATTGAAGAAATGTATGATGAAATAAAAGAAATTATTCAGATGGTGAAGGGAGACGAAAATTTAATAGTCATGGGTGACTGGAATGCGAGTGTAGGAAAAGGGAGAGAAGGAAACGTAGTAGGTGAATATGGATTGGGGCTAAGAAATGAAAGAGGAAGCCGCCTGGTAGAATTCTGCACAGAGCACAACTTAATCATAGCTAACACTTGGTTTAAGAATCATGATAGAAGGTTGTATACATGGAAGAACCCTGGAGATACTAAAAGGTATCAGATAGATTATATAATGGTAAGACAGAGATTTAGGAACCAGGTTTTAAATTGTAAGACATTTCCAGGGGCAGATGTGGACTCTGACCACAATCTATTGGTTATGACCTGTAGATTAAAACTGAAGAAACTGCAAAAAGGTGGGAATTTAAGGAGATGGGACCTGGATAAACTGAAAGAACCAGAGGTTGTACAGAGTTTCAGGGAGAGCATAAGGGAACAATTGACAGGAATGGGGGAAAGAAATACAGTAGAAGAGGAATGGGTAGCTTTGAGGGATGAAGTAGTGAAGGCAGCAGAGGATCAAGTAGGTAAAAAGACGAGGGCTAGTAGAAATCCTTGGGTAACAGAAGAAATATTGAATTTAATTGATGAAAGGAGAAAATATAAAAATGCAGTAAATGAAGCAGGCAAAAAGGAATACAAACGTCTCAAAAATGAGATCGACAGGAAGTGCAAAATGGCTAAGCAGGGATGGCTAGAGGAGAAATGTAAGGATGTAGAGGCTTATTTCACTAGGGGTAAGATAGATACTGCCTACAGGAAAATTAAAGAGACCTTTGGAGATAAGAGAACCACTTGTATGAACATCAAGAGCTCAGATGGAAACCCAGTTCTAAGCGAAGAAGGGAAAGCAGAAAGGTGGAAGGAGTATATAGAGGGTCTATACAAGGGTGATGTACTTGAGGACAATATTATGGAAATGGAAGAGGATGTAGATGAAGATGAAATGGGAGATACGATACTGCGTGAAGAGTTTGACAGAGCACTGAAAGACTTGAGTCGAAACAAGGCCCCCGGAGTAGACAACATTCCATTGGAACTACTGACGGCCTTGGGAGAGCCAGTCCTGACAAAACTCTACCATCTGGTCAGCATGATGTATGAGACAGGTGAAATACCCTCAGACTTCAAGAAGAATATAATAATTCCAATCCCAAAGAAAGCAGGTGTTGACAGATGTGAAAATTACCGAACAATCAGTTTAATAAGCCACAGCTGCAAAATACTAACACAAATTCTTTACAGACGAATGGAAAAACTAGTAGAAGCCAACCTCGGGGAAGATCAGTTTGGATTCCGTAGAAATACTGGAACACGTGAGGCAATACTGACCTTACGACTTATCTTAGAAGAAAGATTAAGGAAAGGCAAACCTACGTTTCTAGCATTTGTAGACTTAGAGAAAGCTTTTGACAATGTTGACTGGAATACTCTCTTTCAAATTCTAAAGGTGGCAGGGGTAAAATACAGGGAGCGAAAGGCTATTTACAATTTGTACAGAAACCAGATGGCTGTTATAAGAGTCGAGGGACATGAAAGGGAAGCAGCGGTGGGGAAGGGAGTAAGACAGGGTTGTAGCCTCTCCCCAATGTTATTCAATCTGTATATTGAGCAAGCAGTAAAGGAAACAAAAGAAAATTTCGGAAGTGGTATTAAAATCCATGGAGAAGAAATAAAAACTTTGAGGTTTGCCGATGACATTGTAATTCTGTCAGAGACAGCAAAGGACTTGGAAGAGCAGTTGAATGGAATGGATGGTATCTTGAAGGGAGGATATAAGATGAACATCAACAAGAGCAAAATGAGGATAATGGAATGTAGCGGAATTAAGTCGGGTGATGCTGAGGGAATTAGATTAGGAGATGAGACACTTAAAGTGGTAAAGGAGTTTTGCTATTTGGGGAGCAAAATAACTGATGATGGTCGAAGTAGAGAGGATATAAAATGTAGACTGGCAATGGCAAGGAAAGCGTTTCTGAAGAAGAGAAATTTGTTAACATCGAGTATAGATTTACGTGTCAGGAAGTCATTTCTGAAAGTATTTGTATGGAGTGTAGCCATGTATGGAAGTGAAACATGCACGGTAAATAGTTTGGACAAGAAGAGAATAGAAGCTTTCGAAATGTGGTGCTACAGAAGAATGCTGAAGATTAGATGGGTAGATCACATAACTAATGAGGAAGTATTGAACAAGATTGGGGAGAAGAGAAGTTTGTGGCACAACTTGACCAGAAGAAGGGATCGGTTGGTAGGACATGTTCTGAGGCATCAAGGGATCACCAATTTAGTATTGGAGGGCAGTGTGGAGGGTAAAAATCGTAGGGGGAGACCAAGAGATGAATACACTAAGCAGATTCAGAAGGATGTAGGTTGCAGTAGGTACTGGGAGATGAAGAAGCTTGCACAGGATAGAGTAGCATGGAGAGCTGCATCAAACCAGTCTCAGGACTGAAGACCACAACAACAACAACATACCACAACATTTTGTATGTCGCCCCTGATGTCATCACTTACAACATTGTTCGTCATAACAAAGAATTTTGTGGTATGACAGTGGTACCAAAAATCACACAAGTTGGAAACAATTTAACCAGCAGATGCAGAATGTCAGATACAGCACTATTACAACTCTAACTCACTTCTGACAAAAATGTTGCTTATAATGTACACTCCTGGAAATTGAAATAAGAACACCGTGAATTCATTGTCCCAGGAAGGGGAAACTTTATTGACACATTCCTGGGGTCAGATACATCACATGATCACACTGACAGAACCACAGGCACATAGACACAGGCAACAGAGCATGCACAATGTCGGCACTAGTACAGTGTATATCCACCTTTTGCAGCAATGCAGGCTGCTATTCTCCCATGGAGACGATCGTAGAGATGCTGGATGTAGTCCTGTGGAACAGCTTGCCATGCCATTTCCACCTGGCGCCTCAGTCGGACCAGCGTTCGTGCTGGACGTGCAGACCGCGTGAGACGACGCTTCATCCAGTCCCAAACATGCTCAGTGGGGGACAGATCCGGAGATCTTGCTGGCCAGGGTAGTTGACTTACACCTTCTAGAGCACGTTGGGTGGCACGGGATACATGCGGACGTGCATTGTCCTGTTGGAACAGCAAGTTCCCTTGCCGGTCTAGGAATGGTAGAACGATGGGTTCGATGACGGTTTGGATGTACCGTGCACTATTCAGTGTCCCCTCGACGATCACCAGTGGTGTACGGCCAGTGTAGGAGATCGCTCCCCACACCATGATGCCGGGTGTTGGCCCTGTGTGCCTCGGTCGTATGCAGTCCTGATTGTGGCGCTCACCTGCACGGCGCCAAACACGCATACGACCATCATTGGCACCAAGGCAGAAGCGACTCTCATCGCTGAAGACGACACGTCTCCATTCGTCCCTCCATTCACGCCTGTCGCGACACCACTGGAGGCGGGCTGCACGATGTTGGGGCGTGAGCGGAAGACGGCCTAACGGTGTGCGGGACCGTAGCCCAGCTTCATGGAGATGGTTGCGAATGGTCCTCGCCGATACCCCAGGAGCAACAGTGTCCCTAATTTGCTGGGAAGTGGCGGTGCGGTCCCCTACGGCACTGCGTAGGATCCTACGGTCTTGGCGTGCATCCGTGCATCGCTGCGGTCCGGTCCCAGGTCAACGGGCACGTGCACCTTACGCCGACCACTGGCGACAACACTGATGTACTGTGGAGACCTCACGCCCCACGTGTTGAGCAATTCGGCAGTACGTCCACCCGGCCTCCCGCATGCCCACTATACGCCCTCGCTCAAAGTCCGTCAACTGCACATACGGTTCACGTCCACGCTGTCGCGGCATGCTACCAGTGTTAAAGACTGCGATGGAGCTCCGTATGCCACGGCAAACTGGCTGACACTGACGGCGGCGGTGCACAAATGCTGCGCAGCTAGCGCCATTCGACGGCCAACACCGCGGTTCCTGGTGTGTCCGCTGTGCCGTGCGTGTGATCATTGCTTGTACAGCCCTCTCGCAGTGTCCGGAGCAAGTATGGTGGGTCTGACACACCGGTGTCAATGTGTTCTTTTTTCCATTTCCAGGAGTGTAGTTTGGGCAAATGATTCACTTGCTTAGTATGTGTAAATCATTACCAATGTTCCTGACATATTTACTTTTTAAAAACCATTTTGATTACTATTCAATAGATTATATTTGATAACTTACTGTTTCATTAATTTTTGGGAATACTGAAGGATGATATGGGTAGGTAGTTTTCAAATGTATGGCTGTTACCACTTTTAAACAATGGCATCATTTCTGAAATTTTTAATCTGTGAGAAAACACTCCTTTGTGATTAGACATATCAGCAATGTTTTCCAAGAGCTGTACAATTTGTGAAACTGTTTTAATTGTAAGGGGCACTGGTGTTGCACCTATACCTGTCACCATTTTGCATTTCAGACTTTTAATCACTTTTATCAGTACAGGTCCTCTAGTTGGAACAGCCACCATACTGTGTGCGGATCTAGGATATTTAATTTTTTTCTTAATATGTGAAAGGCAAGCTTAGAACATGGGAAGTACATGTAAAGTATTATTTACATAATTTGGTTGTTTTTTGTGCCAATATTATGTTTTCTAGTCTTTTCAGTGTCATTTCCCAATTTTTGCGTATTTTCTGTGCTGCACCTTTTATAATTTACCTTATAGATTTCGATTTAGACCAGGCTGTTCCAGCTCATTGACTCCGTTGTGAGCCGCGGAGCACTCCCTGCTCCAGGGAGCCGTGTCGCTCGCTGTGACTATTCAAGTGGGCCGGCACGTGGCACGGCTGGCTGAGGCAGGCGACAAGGCAAGCGTTTTGATGTGCCAGCCGTGTCTTACAAGATCGACAACGTGATACTCTTAGCTGTTAAGACGTGGTGACATGCTACACCAGGAAATACGATGTTCAGGAAATAAATAAGAAACAACTGTTTTACAATAAATTGCATACTAAATTTATTGGGCCTCTGTAGTTTGACGTTTTCTTTTCATTACAAGATCGGAAATATCAGGCGTCAACGTGTTCGCAGCATTAATGCGGAGGATGGCCTTCATTGTTGCATCCTGAAGAAACGACCGTTCCTTACTTTTTACTCTTTTCATTGTTGAGAAAAGCTGCTCACAACAATACGTAGATCCAAACATTCACATGATCTGAGCGGCATTGTTGTGAAGCTTGGGAAATGTTTTTTTGCTGTAATGAACAATACCATCGTGACAAATCCAACATGTTGTAGTACCTCTCTTTCAACAAAGTTGAATTTAGCAAATCAATAATCTCCAATTGAAGTGACAATGACAAGTCATCGGGGGAAACTGAAAAAGGAGTGCTGAACACCTTAAGTTCCATTTCCAAACTAGTGAGGTCTCGGAATCGTGTTTCAAACGATGTGACGAGCTGCTTTAACTTCGCTTGGTAATCGCCGAAAGTAGTACCTTCAGGTAGTTTTAAAGAAGCAAGATGATTGAAGAACGTTAAATGTCCATTACTCATCTGCCACTCAAATAAACGTAATTTTTCCATGAACACTTTGATCTGGTCGTGCATGGCAAACGATTAGCTGCCTTTTGCCCTGCAATGACAGATTTAAATTATTCAGATGCATAGTTATGTTGCGCTCAACCGATCGCGTTCTCGAGTTTATTAGTGCCAGTGAAATGATGTCAGTCATTTGAAGCTTTTTTTGGGGACAACCAACCCCTTTCTGTAGTGGATTTTTAAGCCTTCCTTCTGCTTTTAGTTTCTCCAATTTTATGACTTTCGTTCCCATTGCTGCTGGTTTCCATTTTCGGTTTTTTACTGTTTCCTAAGTCACGGACCGGGCGCTAATGACCATAGCAGTTTTGCGCCCTAAAACCAAAACAAAACCAAATGCATAGTTATGTCAGCTAGGAACGCCAGGTCTGATATCCATTTTATATCTTTCAGACAACGCATTTCTTCCTCTTTCATTTCGAGAAAAAGGGATATTTCCTCACGAATGGCAAAGAAAACATCAAGAACTTTTCCCCAACTCAGCCAACGAACTGTACTGTGGTAAGGTATATCCCCATACTCCGCTTCCATATCTTTCAGGAATCCTTTGAATTCATACCGTGACGCCGCACAAAATTCACACACTTCACGACTTCTTTCATTATGCCACCTAGATCTACTGTTTCAGCACACAATGCCTCATGGTGAATAAAACAATGAGGAGACAAAATGTCTTTCCCGAATTCGTCCCTGAGTTTATTTTTCAAACAAGAAGCAAAACCTTGGTGATGCCCGATCATTTGTAGTGCACCATCTGTCGCTACAGAATGGAGCTTATCCCACGGAAAATTCATATTGTCCACTGATTAACAAACAGCTTCAAAAATGTCACATCCTGTTGTGGTGTAATCGAATGGTACCACATCCAAGAGTTCTTCAGTTACTTGCAGTTGCATGTCGACGCCACGCACAAAGACTGCAAGCTGAGCACAGTCCGATATGTCGGTGCTTTCGTCAAGCGCTAGCGAAAATGCAACAAAGCTCACCGCCTTTTTCCTGAGCTGTGTCTCTAAATACTCTGCCATGTCCAGGATTCGACGAGACATTGTTTGCTTCACAGGCAAACCCCTTCAATTGCCTGCACCTCCCCTGGAAACAAACATTCTGCAACTGCTACAAAGCACGATTTTACGAATGGTCCCACCGAAAATGGCTTGCCACTCGTTGCAATGATGTGAGCGACCCTGTAGCTTGCTCGAATTGCAGATTCAGTAGTGTTTTCTGCGCTCCCATTCACCTGAAAATTATAAACGCATTACAGAGCACGAATTATGTTGCATGTTTTGATACCCTCCGTATTACGAAACCATTTCTAAACTTACATCTCCTGGTATGTCGTTCTTAAGCCTAGCTACCAGTTCTCTGTGTGCAATGCCGTCTACCTGATCATAGTGCGCTGCGTGAAGAAAAAAAAGTGTTCAAATGTGTGTGAAATCTTATGGGACTTAACTGCTAAGGTCATCAGTCCCTAAGCTTACACACCACGTAACCTAAATTATCCTAAGGACAAACACACACACCCATCCCCGAGGGAGGACTTGAACCTCCAGCGGGACCAGCCGCACAGTCCACGACTGCAGCGCCTTAGACAGCAATTTTTTTTTTAATTTTATTTTTTTTTAGAGAGAGAAAGATGGTTCAAGGGAGTTTTTTTATTTTTTTAAATCTCATTTTGCTGTATATTGGTCAATGAATTTGTTCGTGGCGGACGTCCAATGACAGCCGTTCAGGTTCTTTGTTGATCCGTTCACTCAGTTTTTTATTACAGAGGGTAGCTAACCCTCTGACCCAGCACGATGAGCTACCGTGCCGGCAGACCGCTTGGCTAATCCCGCGTGGTGCTGCGTGAAGACGTGTATAATGTCGTTGTATATTGTACCTCTTCACAGAATTAAATACTTTATGACATACAAGACACTGCGGACGACCAACCCTCTCAATTAATAGAAAGGTATCCTCCAATAGAGGTACAGGGCTACTGCGTCTAGTCATAGCTGTCATTGAACATGGATTATTACGCCAGTTGCGGCTGCATGCAGCCAGGGGGCAGTGAGTTTGCTTCCCCATCCACGCGGGCTCCGAGCTGCCGCAGTGAGCGCTCCGGCTCCCTGGAGCTCGGTTGGAACAGCCTGATTTAGACCCTGATAGTGACAGTGGTAGTGACATTCAAGTTCTTTCTCAAAAACAGAGGATGGATGGGGAGCTATTGTAGTTATTTTTATGTTCTATTTCATCAAAACTTTTTCTGCCTTCATGATGCCAGAGATGATGAGGAATGTTGGATAGGCACATGTGAAAAGTTGAGACATTTTTCTTAGTTACCAAGCTTAAATCTTATTCAGTATTTTTAGAGGCCTATAAGAGACACATCACACATTCTTATGGAAACGCATCATACATTCTTATGACGTGTGGCTGGCACAAGCTCAACTCCACATGCCATTCCACCCACTTCTCTTTTTCCACTCATCCTACCCTTGTGTTTCCATCCATCCGTGTCCCTATCTGAAAAAAAATTCTGCAAAGAATACAAATAATGGAAGGATAAAGGTAACCTAGACACCATTTGGTTGAGGTGCCGAGCAATCAGCAGACAGATAAACAAGACTGAAAACATTACTGATCTTAAGGACACTGTATTACTACCAACACACACACACACGCACACACACACACACGCACACACACACACACACACACACACACACACACACGCGACTTTTTGGCTACAGTGTCCTGGTGCTGCAGCTCAACTAGGGTGAGGTTTTGTTTTGGGTAGACTGGATGAGTGGACAGTTGGGTCGGGAGGTGGAGCGCAGGGTGACTGAGGGCAGGAAGGAAGAGGCAGTAAGTGATCAGTATAGGAATGTTGCAAGCATGGTTGGCAGTGGTACACAGTGGGGTGCAGGGATGGGTTGTGAGGGGGACACTGGGGAGAGCAGAGTATGAATGTAAATTAAGTGAATTGGGGTTATGGATATAGCTGTTGAAGCAGGTGTTGGGGGGAGGCTAGTAGAGCCAGAAGGATTGGTGGATGGAAAGATGTGGTGTTTGGGACTGTAACAGGATGTGCTGGGAGGGTGCTTAGAACAGTCTTGCGCATGGGTCTTTCACTGGGACATCACCCATGTAACAAGGACAAAACCAGATTGGATGATGGGGCAGATTATCACTTTAGGAGGAATGGGAAGGGCACTGTGTAAGATGTGTCCTTACATGTAGGCATGTTGCTAGATTGGGTTGAAGTACTGGTGATGTATGTGGTTAAGTTTATTCATTCTGGTGTGATATTGGACAATGAGAAGGTGCTGCTGTGCAGCTTGGAGGGAAGGGGTTGAGGCTGGGTCTAAATCATAAAGATATCATCAGTGAATCTTAACTAGACAAGAGGTTTGGAATCTATGCTGGCTAGAAATGGTCGCTCTGCATCATGGTGCTCCAACGGTGCCACATGGGATGAAGGTACCTGCAAGTGTTCTTCAACTCACCTACACTCATACACAGTCAGTGTAAGCCATACACACACATTTTGCACTTGTGTAAACCTCTTGCTGTTCGTGCAGATCGGTGCTTGACTGAAAAGGTATGATCGCTATGATTATGATGGCATAAGCAGTGGACCAGCTGCCTGACTGCCTGCATGTCAGCACCTAGCTGCCTGCAAGCATGCATTCAAGCTGGAACAGTCTACTCTAGATGGCTTGTAAACAGGTTGGCATAAGAGGGTACAATGCAAGTGCCCATGGCTATGCAGTAAACTTATTTATATGTCTTACGCCAGAGGGAGTAGTAGTTATGTGTTACAATCTAGCTGGAATCGGCAGTGGGTTGAGAGAGGCAATTTTCAACAGTGGCAAGGTCATGAGCAAGGGGGTGTTGGCATAGGGGATGTATCATCAACAGTGATGAGCAGGAATCCAGGTGGAAATAGGGTGGTGATAACTGAGAGGTAATGAAGGAAGTAGATTATGTCCTAGATGTGGGTGGTGTGCTGTAGGCAATGAGTGCGGGGTATTGATGAACAAGACTAAGATTATTTCAGTTGTAGCACATTAACCAGTAACAATGGAGTATTAAAGATGGTTAGGTTTATGGATGTTGGGAAGAATGTGATTCGTGGGTGTTCAGGCCATGGTTTGGGTGACCAGACAGTTGGATTTGGGGCAGAGGTTCAGGGATAGGGTTTGGGTTTTTGAGTGGGGTTTGAAGGTTATGCTGGACATTGGATAACAGTGGGAAGGTTTTTAGATGGAACAGTCAGAAAATGGTGAACACCTCATATCAGGTAGTCATTGTGGTTCATCACAACGACTTGCAATTACTAGCCATGCTTAATGGATCCCACCCCATCTGAAATGTGATAAAAAAATAAAAAGAATTTTTTGTTCAACTTTGCCCACTTCAAAGTAACCACGTCAGATCTAATACACATGTTCCAGCTCTTTTCCAATCTTTGGAGCACCTCTAGAATTCACTTGTCATTATGGTGTTCAGCTCCTTCAGCGAATCTGTTTTTATGTCATCAATGGTGACAAACAGCGTCCTTTCATGGTTGTCTTCAGCCTCGGGTCTAGAAAGAAGTCACAGGAGCCATGTCTGGCGAATATGACGGCTGAGCAACGTAATGATTTTGTTTTTTGCCAAAAAATCATGAACAAGCGTTGACGTGTGAGTGGGAGCATTATCATGATGAAATTTCCCTAAGTGGTTTTGCCACAGCTTGGGTCATTTTCTTTGGACTGCCTCACGCAAACAGGTTACTTCCATGTAGTATACTGTATGACTATAAGACAGGAACTCGTGCTGCACTATACCATTGTAATTGAAGAAAACAAAAAGTGAGAACAACATTCACATGTGATCCAACTTGACAAATTTTTCTCAGTCTTGACTCTTCAGGCAGACCCCATTGGGTCAATTGGGCTTTGGTATTGACATCATACCCCTGTTTTGTCACCTGTTATAACATTCTTTAGAAGTTCTGAAACATTGTCGACTTCATTTAGCAATTCCTGAGCAATGTTTATATGACATCATTTTTGGTTGAAATTCAACCATTTCAGAAGAAACTTTGCTGCTACACATTTCATGTCCAAAACATCTGATAAAATTGCTTACTGAGCAAGGTGGTGCAGTGGTTAGCACACTGGACTCGCATTTGGGAGGACGATGCTTGAAACCCCTGTCTGGCCATCCTGATTTCCGTTTCCTGTGATTTGCCTAAATTGCTTCGGGCAAATGCCTGGACGATTCCTTTGAAAGGACACAGCTGATTTCCCTCCCCTCCTTGACACAATCCAGTGGCACCGATGACTCACTGTTTGGTCCCCTCCCGCAAATTAGCCATCCAAAAAATTGCTTGACATGAGCCAAAGGATATGCTGACATCACAGCACCCTTTCTGATGGTGATCTGGCATTTTTATAGAACCATTTTCTTTGCTTATTCCACATTGTTGTCAGTAATTGATGTGCTAGGGAGTCCAGGGCAGTTGCCGTCCTCAACATCTTCTCGACTCTCTTTGAAACATTTATACCAAAACTCTTGTCTTGCACATAGTAGATTCACCAAAAGCCACAGTCAACATTTTGAATGCAGTGCTGTACTTTGTTCAATATTTCATGCAAAATGTAATGCAAATTCTTTGATCCATCTTTTGCAAAAGTAAAAATTCACTGAGCACTCAAAAACGTGTATAACCATTTTGACCATCAACAATAAACTAAATACTCAAAGCAGCAGAAAATGCATATGTACATAAGGAACATGTGTACCAAAAAATAGAAAAAAATGAAAATAGGATATATAAAGCCCACAAATGCAAAAAATTCCCCGTACTTTTTGATCAAACCTCTTATGCCCTGCATACTCTTCAGTTCCTTATCAAATCCTTAGACACTTCCCAGAAAGTCTTCCTACCAAATTCATCTCCCTCTTTAACCCACCTACCACCCTGTTTATCAATTTTCTGCATGCCTCCCAAAATCCATAAATCTAACCATCCTGGATGTGCCATTGTAGGTGGTTGTGCTCCCATGACAAGACTCTCAGCTTTTGTTGCCCAAAACCTCACCCTTTACCTACACCCTAGTTTCCTATATTAAGGACACAAAACCACTTCCTTCATCACCTCCCAACCCTCCCCACTCTAATACCATCTACATCCGTGCTTCTTGCTGTTGACACTATCTCCACATACATCATCTTTCATGCCCATGCCCATGCCCATGGCCTTGCCACTATTGAACACCCTCTCCAAACATTGTATCAATGCCAAACCCATCATTTCATTCCTTATACACTTCACTAACTTTATTGTTCCCGATAAATATGTCTCCAAGGAAGAGATGTACAAAAAAATAATAATAAAAAGGCCATGGCACAGGCACTCACTTTTGCCATGTGTTTTATGGGATATCTAGAAGAACCATTCTAATCGCCCCAATATTTGAAACCCCGTGCCTGATTCAGATTTCTTGTGATATCTTCATGATCTGGACCAAGGACCAAGAGATACTATTCTCAAACCACATCTCATATCTGGTTCACCTTTTCCTTGTCAGCCCAGCATGTCACCTTCCTGGATGTTGTCCTCCATGTCTCCAGTAGATTCATATCAAGCTCCCCAAACATAAACAGTTCCTCCATTTTGTTAGGCACCATCTGTTCCACACTAAAAAGTCTCTCACATAGAGTCTGGCCTCCTGGGGACCAGTACACTGAAGCTCTTAATAAGGGCTTCCAGACATGCTCAAGTCTGCAAAACTTGCCTACAAACAGGTCTTCTACAGTGTATCCACACTCTCTCTTATACTCCAACCACTCTCATGAACCATGTGCAAAGGAGAACCCCTTATTACCCAGTATCATCCTGCAATGGACTAACTTAACCACATGTGTATCCAGGGCTATCAACTGCCTATCAGCATTCTCAGATATGAGGGACTTCCTACCCACAATCTTTCTTACCTCTTCCCAAGTGATCCACTGCCCATCTAGTGGATCACATTCCTGTGGAAAGATGCAGGTGCAGGACCTGTTCTGTGTACCCACCCAGAACGTTCTGTCCCACACCCACCAAAGGAATATCCTGCCTTGTCTGAGGGAGGACAACTTGTGAAAGGAGTCATTCATTTGCCAGCCCTGCTTTAAATTTTGCAGTCTTTTGTGAGCACATAATCGCCAACCACTCAATGGCCAAAAACATATATAAAAAAAGAAAAGAAATCTCTGTTCAATTGTCACATGTTAGAATTTGGTTGTTCTCTTAAGTATTTGGGGGGGGGGGGGGGGGGGTGGAGACTCTGAAAGGAATTTTGAATATATGTGTGATATTGATTCTTTTACTTTTTAGTTATTGATCAGGTTATTTCAGTGTTTTGTGAGCATGTCACTAAAACTCAGCCAGAAAAAAAATGCGACAGATTTCAGATCTTTTAGTGTAATGTTGAATTCAAATATTTTTCCCTGTTCTTTTTGAAGTGTATGGTGTTGATTGTTTAGTATTGCATTGTATTTGCAGGGGCATCTGGATCCGAACAAAAGCTGGACGACATAAGCGAATGTGGACAAAATCATCAAACAGGCGACGGCGACTTAGGCAACATGTCTTCTGTAATGCCACGCAGAGCACCCTGTTAGATAAGATGGTAACAAAATACTGGAAGCGGCCTAAGTACTATGTTGATGATCCTTATGCACCGTACCACACAAGGGAAGAATTTTTGTACACAAGAAGAAAGCCTAAAGTGTATTAAATTATCTCTAATGATTAGTCTAAATAAAATATGTATTTTGAAGACAAAACTTCTGCTCTTCCAAGTTTTTTCTTAGACAGATGCCTTTTAACATTTTAAAACTGTGATCAGTTATATTCTACTTAGGTGTCACTCATGATACTGTATTCTATTTTCACCTTCCCACTCACTTTTAACAGTTTTTGCCATCTCTTGTTGTATCTTTGCTTGCTTACTTGATAATGGAAACACCCCCCCTCCCCTTGAGCTGCAGTGACAACACAGTGTACAATGTGTGTGTGTGTGTGTGTGTGTGTGAGAGTGAGAGAGAGAGAGAGAGAGAGAGAGAGAGAGAGAGAGAGAGAGAGAGAGAGAGAGATCACTTTAAAATAGTTCTCAGGTGGCTTAGATGTTCATGTGCCTTCGCAAGAAATGACATGTCATTCATTTATGGTGTTGAAGCAGGTTGTTCATAAAGTGCTCGAAGATGGCCGGAACTTTGAACTCGTGGAGGCCATCAGGAGTTATGTAGGCATTCTTTTTCCCATTCGCCTTGTCACCCCTGATTTGCCAGTAGCCTGTTTACATGTCCATAGTTGACACATGTTTTAAGTAGTCTAGGGTGTCATCAGTTCACAGCAATAGATAGGCATCTTTTTCATGATTTTGTTCAGTTGCCGAGTCAACATAAAAACGCCATGTGCTGCCGTCCTCCTCCACAATGACCACAGGAGAGAACCAGGGACACTCTGAAGGTTCAATGATGTCATCTTGTAGCCTCTTCTCCACTTCCTCTGGGATTAACAGTCTTCCAGCCAGGGAAATCCTATACAGGTGCTGGCTAATTGGTGGATGACCCCCAGATTGAAACAGTATTCTACCATGGGCCATTTTGGGTGTCTTTTGTCCACTCCAGATTTGAAAGCCTTGGACAGATGGTGCAGAACGGCTAACACTCACTGATGGTGTTCCTCTGTTGGGCCAAATCCTATTGGCAGTTTGATAGTAGCTTCCTCCCCTAGACTGTCCGTAATGGTAGCAGAGCATGATTTTTCATTAATGGCATTAGGTTGCCCCTCCTGGGCTGGTTTGGCTGTCCCTTCACACTCGTGCACCTTTACGGATGAGTTGTGGCTGCTCGTGACAGTGATCCAGAGTTATCCTTGACCACCTCCACTGCTCATAATTGTTCTTCACATGTAGAATTATTTTGTGGGCCTGAGTAGCTAATTGCAGTTGACAAAAGCTTCACAGTTTAAGTGAGCACCTATATTGATGACTGGAACTTGACAAACAACTGCCCAGATCAATCTTTGTTGTGTGTGCTTGTTGAAATAGTTTCATAAATCAGAATTCTAATCTTCCACAGTCCACTACTTGCAATGCCTGCAAAAAGTCCCATCCACGAATTATATCGTGACTACGTTATGATAAAATCACTAATTTGAAGGTCTGCGTTCTGTCATTGGTAGTTGTTCTTGCAGTAAATGTGCCTGTCGGTGGACATTTTACCCTTGTGCAACATTCAGCACACTCGCATGTGCGTCAAAGGACATAGTCTTCTTTAGCAGGTGATGATAAGCATTTGACATTACAGAAAAGGAAGAACAAGTCACCTAGCACCTGAACATGATGGCCATCAGTGGTGATGTCATTGAGGTTTTCTGGCATCTGTGTTGTTGCCATTCCTGCAGGTTCTTCATCTGTGGCGGGCTCCCCTCTATAGACGGTTGCATTGCATCAGTTTCGTGAATTCGACAGCTAGACGGGTCCTGAACAACATCTCAGGAAACACTGATTGATGCTTGATGTGGAACTGACTTACTGCTCGTTTGGAATCTGTTGGTCTCCTGAAAGTACAGACCATTTGAACAATGTACTGATTGCATTCTGGCTCCTGTCCATGTATGCGATAGCTTTTACATCATCTTATGGGAGTCACAGTGACGTAGATGTTTTTGTCTCCACCAAATAATGTCAGCTGTAACCAGAATAGAGTCAAAATCCGAAAGCAGGGTTGTCAGTACAGTACAACACTTCACAGTGAAAGCACATTTATTATGAGCACCAAATTACAGCCAGAACTGAACTCCTGGGCAGAGAGTAGAGCTGTTTATACAATCATAGAATATACAAACAAGAGTTTTTGAGAACTTTCCAGAATTGATATCGCAGTGTGTGTCGTGGCGGTGTTTCCATTTCACTGGTTATCCAAAAGTATTTACATTATATAAGAATTTTCTTGCAATATCAGTATTTTTACAGGTGAAATATATGTTCAGATTTTAAGCAGTATTTTTGTTATCATTGTTAGAAAGGTGGATTAGCAGCTGCACTCTGTGGCATGTCACATTTTCATAGGAATCCACAACTTAAGTGGCTTACAATTTTCCATTAAATCTTACTTTTTGAATCGTCCAAACTCAATTCATCCTGTGTAAATCATAGGGTAATACTGTCTCAAAAAAGAATTGACTTGTAAATGTGAAACTGTTATGTGCATGGCCACTTATATTATGATGTTTGACGTTTGAGTTCTTTTAACTAGGACTGCATTAAGAGGTGGTGCTGAAACCATTGTCATGCTTGTTTTTGCCAAATGGCCAATGCTGCTGCACTCTGGTGAGCATGATCAGATCTTTTCCAAGGAGGTGGTAGATAGCAGCATACTGTGTTTACTTCTGACAACATATAAATAGATTTGTCTGGATTTCAGTTGCTTAACTTTGACATTCAGATTGTTCTTTCAGTCTTGATTCATTCTTCATCCATGTGTATAGCTTTTCTTTTCTGCAGCACTCTTTCAGCTTCCACTTTCCTTTTGGAAGTCTTGTGGATCGTGAGACAGTTGATGGAAAAGCATTGGGAGTGTGGGAAAGATCCGGTGATGACATTTCTTGACTTAGTAGAGGTGTATGATAATGTCCCTAGAGTAAAGGTATGGGAAACCTCGGAGAGAAAGAGAATTAGAAAACAAAATAGTCGAAATTGTTCAAGCAGTATGTGGCAAAATCTTCACTTGTGCTCAGACCTAAGTTGGAAGAACAAATTGGTTTAGGAATGTTACAGGGTTGAGAAAAGAATCTGTTGTGTTACCACTGTTATTTATAATGGTGGCAGATGAAATTGTTGTGCCCAGCTCGTGGTCTCGCGGTCGCGTTCTCGCTTCCCAAACGTGGGGACATGGGTTCGATTCCCGATGGGGTCAGGGATTTTTCACTTGCCTCGAGATGACTGGGTGTTTGTGTCATCCTCATCATTTCATCATCATTCGTGACAGTGGCAAGATTGGACTGAGCAAAGGTTGGACATTTGTACAGGCGCTGATAACCGCGTAGATGAGCACTCCACAAACCAATCATCATCATCATCAGATGAAATTGTGAAAGAGAAAAAAGAAGCTTAATGAGGAAGGGAGAGGGAGTTATTGCTATTCGCCAATATTGTAGTTTTGTGGGGAACCAACAGTGAGGATGTGCAAGAACAACTGGACATATTAAATGAAGAAATGGAGAAATATTGCATGAAATGCCGTATGGGGAAAAGTATGACTTTGGTAGTGAGTAGAGGAGAAGGGAAGGCAAATCATATGAAGGGCAAGAAATTGAAATTTTGGACAAGTTTAAATTAAGAAGTGAGATGATGCAGAATGCAAGGATGGAAGTAGGTAGAAATTAGCAAATAGGTGCAACAGAGGAATGATTTTACTGGAGTGTGAAGACTTAGTCTGGGGAAGGAAGGTGCCAATGAAGCGTAAGGAAGTGCTTTACGAGACACACCTTACACCCATATTGATATATAAATTGCAGACCTGGTCAGTTAAGAGAGAAGAGAGTAGCAGCAAAGCCAGTGGAATAAAATTCCTAAGAAATATTAGGAAAAACGAGGAGAGAGGGACTGAGAAATGAAGACTCTAGGAAGGAAATTGGAGTAGAATAGTTAAATGCTAGAATTGAGAAGAGTAGGTGAAAATGATTTTGACATTTAAAAAGAATGTAAGATTGGAGAATACTAAAACAAATTACGGAGGCCAAGTTTGCGTGCAAGAGAGAGACCCAGAGCAAGGAGGATTGACTCTACCAAGACCAATTTAAGAAGAAGAAAAAGATGCAGGAATCCAGATTGGAATAAAACAGTTATGACCCCCTGTGGGTCCAGGGGTTAGAAATAGGCCCGAGGTATTCCTGCCTGTCATAAGAGGTGACTAAAAAGAGCCTCACATTTTTCAGCCTCATAAGTTCAGGTCGCATTCTATGGTTTGTCCTGCCACTTTCAAAATTCTACAGACTTGAAGGCCATATGGAGAAGGACTTATGTGGTGCACGAGTTATCCGTAGTGCCCTTAGATTTGATCTCCTAAATCTCTTGTCATGGCTTTGCATCTCCACCTATGATTCAACTATTTGGGCGAGGACATGTCTGGTGTACGTCATCTTCTTCCATTATCTCCTGTCCTGTTTCCCCCCAACAACAAAACTGAATTTCTCTGCGCCCAATATCCACCACGGTAGCCAGTCCATTGTGGTGGGGCTGTCATGTACCCATTTGGTGGTAGCTCCCTGACAATACAGGGATTGCACTGCTGATGCCTGAGCAGTAAACTCCCCACGTATGCCAAGGAGTAGATGCATGGACTGGCAGCAAGTGGCATTTTTCTAAAACTCTAGGCCGCACTCATTCCTTGCCCAACACAGCCCATTTCATAATTATTACACTGTATCGTTGGGTCATTTTTTTGATACACCATTTATATAACAACAATTTTCTGTTCAGTTTTTGTTTAGTATGACCCAGTTCAATGATCTGCTTGTGGACAGAGCCAGCAGTTTGTGAGGGGCTCCAATTTTTATTTTGGTTCACTAAATATTCCACAGTATTTGCCTTCAGTACAATCTGAAATTATATAAAATATGTTTTGATTTAAATGTAATTTTGTAATTAGTGTGTATCCCTTGTTTGGTATCATAATAATGTCACAAACCACCACTGCACTAGAGCTTACCTTAGCTGAGGGTTTTTCCATTATTCAAACCATAGCATCACCTCAGACATTGAATTAAGCCATGGACCTGTAACCCTGGACAAAACTGCATCAACCAAGATAAATAATGTATGTCCAAGGGAGTTGTCGATTTGTGTGGTCTACTGAATATACTGAAGAAGTCGTGATTAAATGTCAGTAAATAGACAGGTAGATCTTAGTGTGTCAACTTGGCTCTGTCAAAAAATGATCTTCACACTTGTGCTTCTGTCTGGAAATATACAGAAATGAACTTTTATCAATCCAGAGTGACCATGTAAGATATCTGTGTACTGTGATACCCCTTTTTCTGAATTTTAAACTGTAAGTAAAATTTGTAATACAAAATTTGTTTTCCCTTATTTCCACTCATTTCCATTCCACACACACACACACACACACACACACACACACACACACACACACACACAATATATCCACACTAAACCTGAAAGAATGTTATGGCATTTTCTGTTAACCTGCTCTGACCCAATGTCAGATTTTGTTGGCTGAGGCAGTTGCTTGTGACCTGTGTAGATGGCTGTTGTGGTGAGCCTCTTGACATTACAATTAGTTGAAGATGAGCAGTTGCCTCAAAGATATAATGTGTAATTCAACATCAGTATCCATTACTCAGTGAGGTGATGCAGCAGTAAGAAACTGGATTCACATTGGGGAGGACATCAGTTCAAATCCCCAATTCAGGTTTCCAGTGAGTACCCTAAATCACTGAAGTTGATTTTTCTTCTGAAAGTGCACTGCTGGTTTCCTTTCCCCAATCTGAGCTTGTTGTCAGTCTCTAATGACATTGTCATTGGCAGAACATTGAAAGCCTAATCTTGCTGTCTACCTTCAACATCCAGTTTTATGCATGGGAACATCATTGGCAGTCATTGCATGGGGAGAGTCTCAAATGCAAAACCGCATATCGCTATATCAGTAGCCAGGAAGCATAGACTTTAATGTAATTCTTAATTTAGTAAGAAACAGAAATGCTGTCACACTGTGTAGATCTATACTAGAGGTTTTTAGCAAAAATCTCTGAGAGTTCTAGGTCAATTTACTTCAGATTTTTACGTGATACTCTAATAAACCTTTGGAGACATCATGCCTTTACATGTAGAACGTGGGAGGCTTTTAATGAGGCTGCATTCCATTATGATATGCAAGCGCAGCTGCAGATAATAGGCAGAAACGTAAGGGCATCTAACGTTATTGCACATACAAATGTTATAAAATTTGCACTGAATTGGACTGCAAATTGTTTATCTTCTTTCTTCGTCAGTTTAGTAATATTAGGAAGCCCACATTTTATTTTAGTGCCATCACCATCATTCATCATAACAAAACTATTGATAAGCGTTAACAGTTCATGGTCTTTTGCTTATCTTTGCTGACCCTTGATCAGGGTCCTGGGCTCGATTCCCACCCAGGCCGGATTTTCTGTGCTTGGAACCGTGCGGTGTCTGCTGGCAATAAAGCCATACGCAATCTCGTTTCATTTTACTGATGTGAGCGCAGCTGCAGCATTTGGATGGACATATGCTGTATATTTTTAATATATATATGGTATGTAAGTATCAATATATTGTATGAGGGGATAAAGTTTTAGCAAAAATCTCGAAAATTTATTGTTTAAAGTTGTGACCATAAAAAATCTCAAACGGTATGTACTTTGACCAATTTACATCAAAATTTTACCTGATACTCTAATGAATATTTGGATGGACTCAGGCTATACATTTTTTTAGTGTATATAAGAGATAAACATATAAATGGGAAATGTTGTCAACAATCTCGTAAAGTTCATGCCCAATTTACTTCCAATAGTTTCATGATACACTGATGATCATTCAGACGCACATAGGCAGTATTCTTCCTATTAATATATGATTACATATGTAATACATAAGGGGAAATGATGTTGCCGAAAAATCCCAGAAATTTCTTGACTGAGTTACTTAACAATTTTTCACAATACTCTAATACACATTCAGACTGACACATGCTGCATACTTTTTAAACAGCAATGTACAGGTTTTTAGTGGTTAGCACACTGGACTTGCATTTGGAAGAATGATGGTGCAAACCTGCATCCAGCCATCCAGATTTAGGTTTTCCATGATTTCCCTAAATCACTTGAGGCAAATGTTGGGATGGTTTGTTTGAAAGGGCACAGCTAATTTCCTTCCCCATCCTCATGTAATCTGAGCTTGTGGTCAGTGTCTAATCACCCCAGTGCTGATGGAGTGTTAACCATTAATCTCCTCCTTCACCACCACCACCTCCTCCTCCTCCACCTGTACAGGTTTTCTGTTAAAACAGACTCTGATAAAGAAAATTCTGTGCTTTATTCTGGTGTGAAAATGTGCATTATTGTTTTGTTTCTGGCAAGTTAGACAAAGTGTTCCTTACATATCTTTTTTTCCTCATTATATATATCGTTAACGTATTCTTCGTTGTAATCGGTTTTCACAGCAAACCGAAAAGTTGTGTATGTGGCTTATCGGGTTATGATTAAAATAGTACTACAGAATACAAATTTCCAATAATAATAAATGACGCTCAAGATCAGAGAGAGGAGGGAAGAGGAAATGGACATAGAGAGGGGGAAGGAGGAGATGGACAAAAAGAGGTGAGAGGAAGAAATGGAGGCAGACGGGGGCAGGAGGAGATAGGCAGAGAGAGGGGGAGGAAATGGAGCAAGAGAGGATGAGAGGGTGGATAGAGAGAGGGGGGGAAGGAGATAAGTATGTATATCCAATTTCCATACATATTTGGCAATTGTGAAGCATTGCCGGGTTCGCTAATATTATTATAAGTGCATGTGCTATGCAAAATACTGTTTCAGTTCCTAGTAGGTGTACAGCCTATTCTTTACCAGTTGTAATATAGTAGTACATTCTTGTCAGACAAAAATGTGGAAACACCACGATAAATGCACACTTGAACATAAATGCAGATGCTAGCAAAGTCTGCAGGTAGCACTTTGGTATTTGACCATGAATGGCACCTAAGCAACTGTGGCGTCGCAAGGGGTACCAAATTTGTTGTAAGAGTCAGTAAATTACTCAGTGGACAGTATTTTTCAGTACAGGTATTTCATTTATTCCAAGCAAGTGTCGATTCGTGACGTCCTCCTCCAGACACGAGTTGACTGTAATCTGAATCCATTTATACAAAATAATAATTTATCTCAGGCAATACAATTTTATTGATTATGAAATACAAGTTCTTGAACTTTATTCAGAACTGGAAATGTTTGATTAGTAATTACATGCCATAATTTATTTGTTTAATATAAAGGTGTTTTGAACTTTGTATGCATAAAAAAAGTGTGAATTTATGTACAGCTTTTACTCTTGAGACGAGTTATCACTTAAGAGTGCTAAAACTGCACTTGTACAGTTGCTGACCTATGTGGTGAATTTTATTTTGTGATCTTGACCCGAATGGAGAGTAAATCCAGTTTCATTTAAACTTTACGTGAGATAGACACATCATATTATTACAAAAGAGTCGTGTAGCCCATTATGGAAAACTGAAACCTGCGCACTCGATTTGAAATACATTACACGCCAGTGCATTATCGAGCTGTGCAGTAAATCGATCACAATAGTTGCAAATGCGTTTGGACTTAATGCACAAAGTTGGAAATTAATTTTGAGACAAGTGCTGATTTTGACAAAAAATGAACTGAAAGTTTATTCAAAATATCGAGGTCCAGTTTTAATGGAGACACGTATCACCTTGTTGATTACATTGCCTAGCAACACTGTAAAATGGTTTAATTAATTCCTTAGAACGATTTGCGACGTAGTAAGGCCCATTACACACACAAAAGTTACAAAAAGTTTGCTGACTGTGTGAGAGTGTTTTCCTTTCCATAAATGCCAATAAACCGGCAGTTTCAAAAGTTAAATTATTAACTGTTGTGTAACTTCATTGATTGTCCTACACCACTACGGAACTTGTTGTATCATGTATTTTCACAAGAGATCTCAAGAAGCCAGGATAAACAATAAGAAGAAAAAGACTAGAGAAGAGGCATCGGTATACAACGTCCCTAATACAATGCAAGCGTCAGTCAAGTTCAATGTGCTCTGTGTAGTTGTGAGTGGCTTGCATTGAAGGTAAGTGAATTTGAACATGGGAAAATTGTTGGTAGTAGTATGGTGGGTGCTTCCATGGCCATGGTAGTATAAAGGGGGGCTACAAGAACAGGCATTTGCAGGAGGAGGTGGACTTCCAGAACCACTCGTCATTGATACAGGTACTCAACAAGAAAATGTGGTGCTGCAGGCATAAAAACTGGACTATAGAGCAAAGGAAAAATGTTATTAGGTCAGACGAGTCTTGTTACACATTGTCTCCCTGACATCCCATGAATGGAATATGGCTGTGATGATTTGGACATCAATATCATAGTATTCCATGCCCCCCTCCCCCTCCTCCAAGATTACTCAGCAAGGTCTCACTACTGCCATGGATTATTTGACCATTTAGGCTGATCAGGGCAGTCCCATGGTAGAGTGTTCATTGCACATTGGTGGTGCTGTTCCAAGATAGGGCCCCCGTTGATTACAGCTCACATGGTCCAGGACTGGGTTTGTGAGCATGAGGATGAATTGTCATATCTCCCCTGTCTGCCACAGACACCAGACCTCAATATAACTGATCCTTTGTGGTGTACTTTGGAGAGAAGGGTGCATGACCACTTTCAACCTCCGTCACTGTTACCTGAACTTGCTACAATTTTGGTACGAGATTCCCTTGAAAAACATACAGGATCTGTATTTATCCATTTAGAGATGAATGGAAGCGGTTTTGAAGGCCAGCAGGTGTCGTGCACTGTATTAAGAATGGTAATGTGCTGTGTTTTGGGTGGTTCTATATTTTTGTCCATCCCCTGTACATGGAGGCAGATGGGGGCAGGAGGAAATGGAGCAAGAGAGGATGAGAGAAGATGGGTAGAGAGGGGGGTAATGAGGAGATTAGAATGTACATCCAATTTCCATACATATTTGGCAATTGTGAGAGTGTCCGATTCCAAAATAAGGAGCTACTTTCCCTCTAGAGGATTCAGCTAGCTGCTGTAGCCTATGAGATGCTGCTACAAGTAAGATCAAGGTCCCAGTCTCAAACTCGTGGTTTATGACCTGATCTGCTGTTTCTTGCCATTGAATAGTGTTTGCAATGCTTGCATACTTAATTGTGGGCCCAGGTATCAAGGTCTGCCTCAGATTAACCGCTCTCAGCAAGTAATGCTGACTGCCTGCAGGCATCAGTCTCAAGTGAGAATGCGCTCTCAGTGTATGGCCTTTCTCAAATGGAAATGCGAACAAACAGTTTGTGGCAATCTATTTGTAGTAGGTGTTCTTCAACCACGCAGTACTGCAACACTTAATGCTTTGATATTGTAGGGTATTTTCAACTGGCTTTAATCCAAAAATTCTAATAATATGTGAAAAAATTACAATAAGATACATGAGGACTGGCATTTCACTAGATCTCAACTGCTTGATAACCTTCATGCATGTGAAAAAGTGACTTCTGTCAGAATGTTGATTGTGAAAAAAAGTAATATAGAGGTGTAAAAATGTAAAGGTGTAGTTTTAAGATTTGTTTAATTGTTCCAGTACTTTATTTATAGCCTTACAGAAGTTACCCTGGATAGTGGTCAAACAATACTGGCATCAAGCAAACTCTCTCTTTGTCCGGTTATACATCCACAGCCAAACCAGAATAGGAAAAAATTTTGTAGAATTGGAACAGGCATGCTTTCTATCTCTCCTAAGATCAGTGGCTGAGGCATTTGAATTTTGTTTTAGGCATATAGAGCCATAGGCGTCCATAGATGGGTGGTGCAGTGTTAAGGTGCAGGGAGGTGTAATTTGGAGGTCGGTATGTCCATACCAATCTCCAAATCTTTGAATATGATGCACTCACCATCAAAGTTATTGTGACACTGTACTTCTTCCCCACATGTGTCTTTTTGGGTGTTCATTCGGCCCTGATTCCATTTTTGTGGATGACGTATGTGACCACATAGAACAATGCAGGTGGGGCAGCCTCTGGAAAGAGGGGATATATTCAGTGAATGGATTGGCCTGCCCATTCCCCTGATTTAAATCCCATCGAGTTCATGTGGGGTGGGTGCATTGGTGGGAAAAGTATTGCACCTTGTCCACCTGCAACAATGACCATCCAGCAATTGTCAACTGTGTTGGTGGGGGAATGGAATTCTCTAGCAAAAAAACTAATTTTCAACGTTGTGGACGAGTTGGGAGCATGGTAATGTTTCTGAAGATTAACGTGTTTTGTACTGCTGATGGCGTAAAGGACATAATTTGGGTTTTAGAGACAGGGATTGCACTTATTGTAAAACTGCTTCCTGGTCTGACGTAACTGCAAACATAAAGATGGAAATAAAAATGCAATGATTTCTGTATAAAACAGCTCTTGATTTTATCTCATATTTTGAGATTGCCTTATGTTTTGTGAGTTGATGACATCTAATGTAATCATAAGCTGAACTTTTAATGCATGGCAGCTCAAACAGTTCTATCTTTCATGATCAGCTCCTATTTGCCGGATGCAAATAACTCAAATATTCTACAGTGATTGTTAAAATACTTGAAGCCCATATCCACACTTACAAGCTCAAATTAATGTTGATTTCTTCCAGTGTCCTCCCTCATATTTTGCTGTAAATTTGTTACAAATTTTGCCAGAGTTAATCTGTGTACATTATATGAATTTCCTACTTCCTAAAAAGGAGGTTAAAGGAACTACTTCAGATTGAAAAGTAAATACCGAGGTAGGAACTCAGTTTGACAACTGTATTATTCCTTTGGATTGTTTAACACCTGGAATTGCCATTTTTACTTTATTTGCTGTGCTATTGTACAATTTCAGCCGCAGGGGAAATTTGGAGACAATACATTTGTCAAAAATCAGTGAGGGTGCCTTATGTCATACTCGTCTCTTACACATGTTGTATTTGAATGTTGTAGCACTAATAGAAAACCATAACACTAGCACCATTAATATGGGTGCACATCAGAAATTTAAAATTGTCTTACCAAACAGCATCATACGTGATGTACACGTTGTGACTGAACAGTAGTTAATCTGAGCATGGGGTTGCGACAGTGGTGTGATTTTTCATTCTCCTCGGTTTATTTCTTGAAAATATATGAAAGAGCATGGTTTTGGAACTGTACTACTCAGTCCGTATATATTGAAGAATTTAAATTGTAGTAAGTTATAACACTCCCTCCGTGACATTCTGCTGACTGCGATTGCAGTGAAGAGCATTCTGCCTTCCAGAACTAATTCTTTGTTAATATCAAGTGTTTTTCTGTTTAAGAATAAATTTAAATGTTGTCCATTCACCTGTCTGTGGGTAAAGAAATTGAACATATGGTAATATTGAATAAACTACTGCCCTTCTTAGCTATTTACTGTACAAATGATTTATTCATTTACATATTGTTTGCACACAGTCATCATATTTATGTACAATATACTGTATTAATTAACTGTTTCTTCAAGTTAGAGGATAGTCCCAAGTATGTGCAGTTATTGAATCTGGTAATCTGTTTTATCACCACTGATGTACAACTATGGTCTCTTAATTTTCCTGTTTGCCTGGAATAACTATGCTACTTTTGTTAATACTTCACAGCACTTGGATATCTTAATCTAATGATTTCACAAAAGAAGTGAGAAGTCTGTCAAATACAGGACATATACATGGAGATGTTAATTTTTTATTAGATACAGTGTATTCCTGTGGTTCAGAGCATGCTGTTTTCCTACGTCTATCCTCCAAACATTACCTTATATGGTGTGAGGCAGAGGTTATTTCATGTACCACTGCATTACTCGAGTATCGGTCAAATGAGGGTTTTGGGTAGACTGCACGTTCTCAGGGTTCTTCCAATGAATCTACATGTCATCTGCCTTTCCAATGATTAGTTTATTCACACGATATACATACTCCCAGATATTTAATGGCTTTGACTGCTTCCAGTGATTGTTCAGCAATTGGGTGATCTGGCAATAAGTCTACTTGTACACAATGTGTGTTGGTACAATGGCATAGGTGTTTGTGGAACCTCTTCTCCACATCGTAGGACAGTGGTTTTCTACTGTATCATCTTGTCATTGGTTGATCAAGATCCACATATTATCTTGTGGAAGTCATCTTCAAAGCTTCTTTTACATTCCACAGAAAAAAAGTCTCTATAAACATTAGAACTTACTAGTGTGTCGGAAAAGTTGCCACATTTTCTGCAATAACTTTATACACACATATAAGGCTACATTCAAGGTAATACCATCGGAAAAGATTTTCTAACATTTAAATTTGTATTCAGTGTTAACAAATTTCTCTTTTGCAGAAATTATTTTCTTGCTATTGTCAGTTCAGCAGTAATTTTCCTACCCAGATAGCAAAACTCAACTATTATTTTCAGTGTCTTTTCTACTCTAATTTCCTCAGCATCGTCAAATTTAATACGACTACCTTCTGTTATGTTTTACTTTTGTTAGTGTTCATTTTAAAACATATCTTCAAGATGCTATTCATTCTGTTTATCTGGTCTGCAAAATCCTTTGTTATCTCTGACAGAATTACAGTGTCATTAACAAACCTCAAAGTTTTTATTTTTCTCTCTGTTCTCTTTCCAAATTTCTTTGGTTCCTTTCAGAGCTTTCTCTGTGTACAGATTGAACAACATTGGGGGATAGACCACAACCCTCTCTCACACCCTTCTCAACCACTGCTTCCCTTTCATCATGCCCTTCAACACACGTAATTGTAGTCTGGTTTCTGTAAAAGTTGTAGGTAACCCTTCACTCCCTGTATTTTATCCCTGGTGCCTTCATAATTTCAAAGAGTATAAGCCGGTCAACATTGTTAAAAGCTTTCTCTGAATTTACAAATGCCACAACTGCAGATTTGCTCCTCCCCCCCCCCCCCTTTAAAAAAAATCCTCTCTTCCAAGATAAATTGTAGGGTCCGGATTGTCTCGTATGTTCCTGTATTTCTCTACAACCTCAACTGGTATCCACCAAGGTCAGCATCTACCAATTTTTCCTTTCTTCTGTAAATAATTTTTCCTTATCCTGCAACCATGACTTATTAAACTGATAGTTCGGTGTATTTATATACCTCTCAGAATCTGCCTTCTTTGGAATTAGAATTATTACAGCCCTGTTTAAGTCTAATAACAGTACTTCACCTGTCTCTTATCTTGCACCGCAGGATGAATAGTTGTCTGACTAGCTCTCCCCGGATCTCAATAATTCAGAAGGAATGTTATCTATTCTCAACTTTGATCTTTTAGTGCTCTGTCAAATTCCTCTTGCAGTACATTATCTCCCATCTCATCTTCATTTGCTTCCTCTTCAATTTCTCTAATATTGTCTTCAGGTTTATTGCTGGTGTATAGCTCTTCTACATATTTCTTCAACTTTACCTTCTTTGCCTAGTACTGGATTGCCATCTAAACTCTTGATATTCATACAGCTGCTTCTCTCTTCTTCAGAGGTTTCTATTTTCCTGTAGGTATCATCTATCTACCTTCCTTATAGTCATGCATGGTTTTACAGCACAAAATGTGTACCATAATTCTACAGCACACTGATATAAGTGAAACAGACCTACAGTTTTGTGTGTCTGATTGATGATCCTCCTTGAAAATGGCAATGACTTGCACGTTTTTAAAACCTCTGGGAATGCTTCACTCCTCCAGTGATCTACCCTGCACTGCTGCTACAAGGGGAGCAAGTTCTTTCATGTACTCTATGCAGACTGTTATAGGTATCCCATAGGTCCACTCACCTTTCCTCTGTTAAGCAATTTTAGTTGATTTTCTGTCCCCCCCGTGTGTCTGTTTTCGTATCTTTCATTTTGGCTACCATGTGTCAGGTGAAAAGAGGAATATTAGTATATTTGTCATTGAAACAAATTTGGATTAAGTTAGTATTTCAGCGTTCTCAACTTAATCCTCCATTTTGATGTCATTGTAGTAACTGAGTGCCAACAGATAACTTTTATCTCATCACTCACAACTTTGTTCAACAGTTACGTATCTAAGGCGTATTCTGCAATACTTCTCAACTTTGATCATGTAACCAGGTAATTTAAGGTCTTACCTTCACAAGCCTGTTCGCTGATTAACTTCTCAAGGTAATTTTCAGTTTCTGTGAGTCATTGTCCCTACTAACATTCTTAACTGATAAGTTTAAAGCAATTAACATGCCTCTAGTAGCAAGAAGAAATGAGCTTTATTTACTCTCAATAACAGAATACAACAAAACAGTCATTCAGAGTTGAATCACTACTTAGTTCCAATTCGCCGATAGTCTCTGATGTAGCACTAAGTGCGACCTTATCCTTGGAGAATGGCAGGGCTCTAGGATGGTCGGGAAGAGAGGTCCTGTTGAGGTTAAAGTTATAGCCCTTCAGATATAGCATGGCAGAACCTGGGAGCTGTGGTGAGTTGCGTGCAGTCGGGCACCAGTTCGGCCGACATCTGGCCCAGTGTGGAAGGATCTGACGAGACGTGGACTGAAGATTCTGATGTTACTAAGCAAAGGCTATGCTGAACAAAGGGGGCTCAGATTGAGGGTCTGGTGATAGCGGTTGGCACTTGGATGGAGCAACTCCCGATGCAAGCTGCCTCAATTCGGCCAGGCGGTAGCCTGTGTAGCTACCGTGGAAGAATATTTCTGTAAGGATCAGCAGGCATGTGATTTGTGGAAGAAGAATATTTGCCCATCATGGCAGCACCAATTTTAGTAGTTCGCACTCCTTTGGCAGCAGATCTGGTGCTGCAGGAAATGCGGTTGGCAAAACACGCGTTGTGGCCATGCTGTTCATCACGCCTCTCCTGCAGTGATGTTGCCAGCAGCCTGGAAAGGTGTCAGCCTGTAGTGCACATGTGTGGTGTGTAAATGATATACCTTGAGGGATGCCAG
This sequence comes from Schistocerca cancellata, assembly GCF_023864275.1. Taxonomy (NCBI): domain Eukaryota; kingdom Metazoa; phylum Arthropoda; class Insecta; order Orthoptera; family Acrididae; genus Schistocerca; species Schistocerca cancellata. The sequence continues at coordinate 48,713,452 of NC_064628.1, read as the reverse complement.
ACTGAACTGAGGTAGAACACAATGTAAAGAACAGCGCGTGCAGCAGACTGATTCATCTGCCTAATTTCTATACCTGTGCATGCTACTATAGCTGCATGGAAGTGACTTCAATGGTAGATGATACTGACAATAACTTCACATTTTGTGGACTATTGCCATGGCACCAATGTGTCTGTGTTCAGTGATGGCTATATAATGAGAATGATAGTGAGCAGTCATAATATGAGAAATTACAAAGAGAAGCAAAAGCAATTATAAATTGAGTTTCCTGTTTCAAAAGAAACTGCTGTCCTGTTTATCAGTGTTAATTTTTGTAAATGTATGTAATTTGAAATTAATTTATTACACAAACTCAAAATTTTGGGAATTTTGAAAAAACAGTGGAGGGGGGAATTCAAAGCTCGATTTTTTCAGCATATTTTGTCTGTTTTGACAGGGAGTCTATTCTTGTGACCTCAAAAGAGCACAGGCTGCTGTGATTGGCACTTCTAAATATGTTCCAGCTGCATGATACAGCATATTAATTAACCTCACAGGTGTAAATTGTCGTAAATTCTTACAGGTTCAGATTAACAATAGAAACTACCCAGAGACACTCGAGATCTTGTGAGATTCTGTGTATACGTGCAAAGCTGTCTACAGTGTGAGCAAGTTAACTTTTTAAATAAAAAGACTGAATGAGTACAAAGTATGAAATTTATAAAGTTGCAAAAAATATTTATATTAAGTTTTGCAGAAATTTACAACAATGTATGTTGTTTCACACAAATTGACTTAAAATCAGCTTAAGTGTGTATGATTTAGTTTGATATTACTTACACTAAAGCAAGATTGTGTAAATAAACAAAAAAATTTACAATGGTTGCACAAAAAAGGATGCTTTATTTGTTTTAATACCATCTCCAAAAGCAATGCACAGCCACAACAAACCTCTGAATAAAATAATACAAAATGGAACAGTATTATTTAAGTACAAATTATTTAGTAAAGGCATAATGAAATGGTGAAGATTTGTCATCTCTACTGCCGCCTGCTTTAAATAATGACAAGATGCATGAAATACCATGGCCTGTCTGAAACAGTTTTAAGATTTTGATTCAACTATAGTATTCTTCATTTTCCCGATGCCATCAATTTCACTTTCTAGAACATCACCAACCTGGAGAAAGAAAACAAATTCAAGTAATTATTTGAAATTTGTTCATCTATACTAATAATAAATAAAACTGTAGTTCTGTATTTTTGTCTATTTGAACATGCTAATCTCTTTCGTGGGATTTTCACAAGTGATGCGGGCATAGCTTGGGGCACCATTTAGGCTTTATTTCATCAAAATTTAACCATAGAAAAGATATAATAGTATATGTGTTATTAGTTTATGACTAACCCGCTGAATCAGTTTTGAAGATGTGGCATGGAGATAGCTTGATCCCTGAGGAGGAACATAAGCTACGTTACAAAGTGTGTAGTGCAAGAAACATTTTGATTTTAAGAATATTATGCAAATTAGGGAAAATATTTACTCTTTGATGTTTGATCTTTATCGAAGTTATGAAAAGGCTTTTATTGGTTTATACGTGCTGTGTGATACGGTTCAAAGTAGTAAATACGCATACTCCTCCTGTCTATGTCCTCTATAGGCACTGCTCAGCAGTGATGCTGATGCATCATGTGTTGGGACATCTTGTGAGGAGGAAGAGCAACGCATACATCATGAGCTATGCTTACCCAAACAGGCAGAACCGGTAACAGTTAGTTATGAAAACATACTGCAGTCAGCACTGAAACCATACACATGTCCAGGCTAAGGCCAACTCTTCCAACAAACTCTCACAAGATTCAGCAGGTTTGTCTGGTGAGGAACCCTTCTTCATAATTAATTGTTATTTCTGTTTGAGGGCGCTGATGACCTCGATGTTGAGCGCCCATAAACCCCAACACACACACTATTTCTGTTTCATTGTGTTGTATTGTACTGTAGTGCACTGCACTGAGGATCCTGCCTACAAGTGCATGTCTTCCAAGACACAATTGAATACTTGAACACAGATGGCAGCAGGACACCAAACACTTATTAAACAGAAGGGGAATTCAAAGAAATTGTTACCATACATTGCAATACAGACATGATTCCTTACAGGAGTTGTTCAAAATATATAGTATTATGATTATGATGCCATCACTGTGTTACTCATTCATTGCAACCCACAGCCCAATGCACAAGTTGCTTATCAGCCAGCTGTGTGTACATAAGCTTATCTGCAGTTTATCACTGTATAGTACTAACAAAATTTAAGACTGTCAGTTGGACAGTTTAGTGATTAAAGGGTCCAGACTACTAGATCACCACCACTCCCTCCTACCCAGGAGCAGGCAAGTTAACAAAACTACACAACAAAGAAGGGCTTAGTGCACAAATCCCAAAAAACTCCAAGCTCCACTGAAGGTCAACTAAGCCTAGAGAAAGGAACAAGGAATAAGAAAAGGGGGGGAGGAGGAGGAAAGACGGGGGGGGTTGCCCCTTCTAGGGAGCAGCCGGAGGCCCCCAAAGGCAGAAAGTGCGATGGGGGACATAACCTCCACCACTTAGAAGGGGCACTGCACCCAACAGTACCAAGAAAAGACTAGCAGCACAAACAGGGCGAGAGCACCAAGTCAAACACAATATGCAAGAATGGGAAGAAGATCAAAAGAGCAGGTAGATGAGGGCTTGGGAGGACCACCAAGCCAAGACAGCGACTACCTGTTTGACGCAGAGACAGCAACAGAGCAGCCTGCCAACTGCTCAACAAGTCTGAGGCATCTTCCTTTAGAGAGAGTGGTAAAAAACTCCTTCACAAATAAACTGTAAAACCAGATCAGCCACTGAGGCGTCATTGGCTAACACCAGGGGTAGCAAGTCTGAAGGAGATAACGAGTTGGCCAAGCATGGCTGATGTAGAGCAAGCACAGGATGAGAGTGTGCTTGTGAGAGGCCCGCTTGGAGGACCTCCACAAATTTGTGGTCTCCTTTATCGGCCATAGTTTATTCAGCAGAGTCAGAGTATGCCATTCCAAATCCTTAGTACTCGATGGAATAATACCAATTGAAGGTCCGATTCTGGAATACTGATTTCAAGAGGCAGTTTGCTGGTAGCCAGCCTGTCAATGAGTTTATTCCCCAGGATCCCATGACCCTGGGTCTAGACAAAAGCCATCAAGCATCCACATTGTTCGAGAGCAAGAAGGTATTCTGTATAATCAGGGCCAAAGGATGGTGTGGGTATACTGGTCAAGAGCTCGTAAACTGCTCAGGGAGTTGCTACAAATGAGGAGAGACTCAATGGTGAAGGAGTGGATATGCTCAAGAGCACTTGAGATTGCTACCAATTCCATGACAAAAACACTGCAATAATCCAGCAAGGAGTAGAGTTCATTACATCCTGCACAAACTTAAGCAAAGCCAATGTGACTGGCAACCTTCGAGCCATCAATATAGATCACTTCTGAATCCCAAAACGCACCAAGAATGGAGAAGAATTGGTAGCGGAGAACCTCAGGATGAGCCGTCTTTTGAACCTTGTAATAGATGAAGACAGAGCTGTGTATTGGGATTGCACCATGGAGGTGTATGTGACCGGGCACGTAGAAGAGGTGCTGGAGGTGAAAGCTGTTGTTCAGAAACCGGACTAAATGTGGACAATGACCATAACACCAGGCCTGGGCCACTGTTGTGGGAAGTGGAACTCCATATCTGGAAAGACGAGATATTAGTTCAGGCACTCCACGCAGCTCTTCACCGCCGAAAAATGGAAGCCATGAGTGGGAGCCCAAGATTGTGCTAGTGTATTGCTTGCTCCCTACATTCTGAGTTCAGCAATGCTGATCACACTTGCCAGTGTTTCCACACACTCCTTTCCTCTCTGATTCTGAGCAGAACCACCTCATTCCTTACCTTATCAGTCCACCTAATTTTCAACATTCTTCTGTAGCACCACATCTCAAATGCTTCTCTTCTGTTCCGGTATTTCCACAGTGCATGTTTCATACAATGCTATGCTCCAAATGTACATTTTCAGAAATTTCTTCCTCAAATTAAGGCCTATGTTTGATACTAGTAGACTCTTCGTGGCCAGGAGTGGCCTTTCTGCCAGTGCTGGTCTGCTTTTTATGTCCTCCTTGCTCCGCCTGTCATAGGTCATTTTGTTGCCTACATTGCAGACCTCCTTAACTTCATGACCATCTCACTGTTCTCATTTCTGCTACTTCTCATTACTCTCATGTTTCTTCAGTTTACTCCCAATCCACATTCTGTACTCATCAGACTGATCACTCCATTCAGCAGATCATGTAATTCTTTTTCACTTTCACTCAGGACAGCTCAGTGAATTGTATCGTTGGTATCCTTTTACCTTGAATTTTAATTCCATTCCTGAACTTGTTTTTTATATTTCTATCATTGCTTCTTCGATGTACACAATGAACAGTAGGGGCAAAAGACTACATCACTGCCTCTCACACTTTTTATTCCAAGCGTTTTGTTCTTGTTGTCTGCTCTTATTATTCCCTCTTGGCTCTTGTACATATTGTATAATATCCACCCCCTCCTTGTAGCTTAGTTCTATTTTTCTCAGAATTTTGAACATTTTGCACCATTTTACACTGTCGGGTGCATTTTCCAGGTCGACAAATCCTGTGTAAGTGTCTTGATTTTTCTTTAGTCTTACTTCCGTTATCAACCGTAACGTCAGAATTGCCTCTCTGATGTTTTCACCTTTCCTAAAGCCAAACTGATCATCATCTAACACATCTTCCATTTTCTTTTCGATTCTTCTGTATGTTATTCTTGTGAGCAACTTTGATGCATGTGCTATTAAGCTGACTGTGCAAAAATTCTCGCACTTGTCAGCTCTTGCATTCTTCTGGATTGTGTGGGTGATATTTTTCCAAAAGTCAGATGGTACGTCACCAGACGCATACATACTACACACCAACGTGAATAGTTGTTTTGCTGCCACTTCCCCCAATGATGATCTTTAAGTCCTCCAAAACTCTCTTAAATTCCAATTTTAATACTGGATCCCCTATCTCTTCTAAAGTGACTTCTGTTTCTTCTTCTATCACGTCAGACAAAGCTTCGTCATCAAAGAGGTCTTCAATGTACTCTTTCCACCTATCCGTTCTCTTCTCTGCATTTAATAGTGGAATTCCTGTTGCACTCTTAATGATACCACTCTTCCTTTTAATGTCACCAAAAGTTGTTTTGATTTTCCTGTACACCGAGTGTCCTTTCGACAATCATTTCTTTTTCGATTTCTTCACATTTTTCCTGCAGCCATTTCATCTTAGCTTCCCTACACTTAATATTTTATTTTATTCCTCAATGACTTGTATTTCAGTATTTCTGAATTTCCCTGAACCTTTTTATACTTACTTCTTCGATCGATCAACTGAAGTATATCTACTGTTACCCATGGTTTCTTTGCTGTTACCATTTTTGTACTCATGTTTCTCTTCCCAACTTCTGTGATTGCCCTTTTTAGAAATGTCCATTCCTCTTCAACTGGACTATTTTTTCTTGCTGTATCTACAGCCTTAGAGAACTTCGGTATCTCACTTCTTTGCATGTTGATTCTGCCTGACTGCTGAACTTCAGCTTACTCTTCATCACTGTTAAATTGTGATCTGAGTCTACATCTGCTCCTGGGCACATGTTACAATCCAGCATCTGATTTCGGAATATCTGCCCGACCATGATGGAATGTAATTGAAATCTTTTTGTATCACCCGGCCATTTCCTAGTATACCTCCTCCTCTTGTGGTTCTTGAATCGAGTATTCACTATTGCTAGCTGAAATTTATTACAGAACTCAGTCTTTCTCCTCTCTCATTCCTTGTCCCAAGCCCATATTCTCCCATAACCTTTTCTTCTACTCCTTCCCCTGCAACTGCATTCCAGTCCCTCATGACTATTAGATTTTCATTTCCCTTTACATATTGTATTACCCTTTCAATATCCTCATATACCCCCCCCCCCCCCCCCCAAATCTTCAGCTTGCGATGTTGGCATGTGTACCTTAACTGTCGTTGGTGTTGGTTTCCTGTCGATTCTGATAAGAACAACCCTATCACTTAACTGTTCACAGTAACACACTCTCTGTCCTATCTTCCTATTCATGATGAATCCTACTCCCGTTATACCATTTTCTGATGCTGTTGATATTACCCTATACTCATCAGATCAGAAATCCTTTGCTTCTAACCATTTCACTTAACTGACTTCTACTATATCTATATTGAGTCTTTGCATTCCCTTTTCAGATTTTCTAGTTTCCCTACCACATTCAAGCTTCTGACATTCCACGCCGTGACTTGTAGAATGCTGTCCTTTCATTTGTTCTTGTTCTTCTTCCATTGGCACTACATCCCGGGATGGGCCTTGGCCTCCTCAATAATTTTCTGCCATTCCTATCTGGACTTTTGGCGTCGACCTTAAGTTATGGCAACCGACTCTGGCAGCGCCATCTCTAACCTCATTGCTCCATCTCAACCTAGGTCGTCCCCTCTTGCTCTTCTTCCTCCAGGTTCACTGCAGCAGGCTGTCCTTGCAGCATCTGTCTCATCGAGTCGCATCACATGTCCAGCCCATCTCTGCCTACACAGCTTTACGAACTTGATCACATCGTCCTCCTTATAACAGTCAAAGTTTTTCATTTCTTTGCCTTCTCCAGGTCCCATTTTCATATGCAGGTCCAAAAATCCTCCTCAATATACTTCTTTCATGTGATCTCAGTTTCTTTTCACACTGCTTCGTAATTGTCCATGTTTCTGAGGAATAAGTAAGTACTGGGCATATCAGCATTTTGTAAAGTCGGCACTTAGCCCTTGTGATATAGTCTTGGATTTAAAATGTCACAATACTCTAAAGTAGCATCGGTTAGAAACACTTAGGTGAGCCATAATTTCGAACTTTGAGCCCATATAGGTGAAACATTCCACTCGCTCAAATGTCATTCCATCAAGGGTTATTGTGGGCTGTAAGGGTTGGTTAGTGCCATTATACATATACTTCGTTTTCCTTTATTAATTCTCGGGCCCATCTTCTCTGCACTCGGTTTAAGAGCTGAAAATGTGCTTTGTAGATCTCTTAGTGTTCTGCTCATTAAATACAAGTCATCTGCATATCCCAGCAATTTTACAGATTTACAGTAGATAGTTCCTCTTGTCTGAATACCTGGTTCGCATACCAATTTTTCAAGCGCCAGGTTGAAAAGTAGGCAGGAAAGCCCCTCTCCTTGCCTTAGCCAGTTTGAGTGGGAAATTGAGGTGATAGCCTTGACTGCACTTGCACGGTACACTGGGGATACTTTAGGGTGACCTCTATTAAATGCACCAATTTTCCAGACACTTTAAATTCCTGCATTGCCTCATGAAGTTTGGCCCAGTTTATTATGTCATATGCAGATTTAAAGTCAATGAAAAAATGGTGCACACCAACATTGAATTCATTGGTCTTTCCTACTATTTGTTGGAGAGTAAATATCTGGTTTACAGTTGGATATCTGACAGTACTTAATATATAATATTTGAAAGTGTTATGCCTCTGTAGTTGCTGCACTCAAATAGATCTCCTTTCTTATGCACCAGACACACTATCCCTACATTCCATTCTTCTGGTAACACTTCCTTTTCCCAGATGAGGCACACAATCTTGTAGATCCTACGATTTATCTCAATTCCTCCAGTTTTGAATACTTAAGGTGTTATATTGTCAGTCCTTGGTGCCTTATTGTTCTTCAACTGGGCAATTTCTTTGTCACTTCTCCTTGGGAAGGGGGAGGTACTGTGGCGCCATCTTCTGGAGTGACTGGGATATCTTCAATAGGTGACTCTGAAGCATCCAACAGTTCACTGAAATACTCTACCCAATGCCCCAATACCTCTTTGTCATCGGTTAGTAGTGTCCCATTTTTACTTTTACACAGGTTGATGCATGGCTTAAATGCTCTTCTGTCACCATTAATTTCCTGATAAAACGTTTTAGCATCATTTGTTTTTCCAATTTCTTCAATCTTTCTTTCCCATTCCCTTTTCTTTCTCCAATGCAGTTTCTTCTCTGCTTTCATCATGAAAATTTCTTACTGCTAAACGAGTATATGATTTCTCAAGCATTTTCCTGTATGCCAGATTTTTCTCCTGACTTATTCTCTTACATTCTTCATCAAACCGGGAATTACTCAGTTGTTTTCCTTCTTTCCCTAGCACATCTTTTGCTGCCTTAATGACTGCATCCCTGCAAGCATTCCATTCTTGATCCAGGTTATCACTTATACTAAGGGTGTATAATGCAAGATTCTCAGCAACCTACTCAGAGTATGTTTAAGAAATGTCTTCATTTTTTTAACTTTGATACCATATACTTACTTTGAAGTGTTCCTCTGACTCATCTTGCATTGGATATTTGAGCTCTTAGTTTTGCAATTACAAGGTAGTGGCCTGACCTACATTAACTCTCCTAAAATTTTGTACATCTAGTAAGTCTGAGGAATGCCTGCCATCAATAATTACATGATCAATTTGGTTGAAGGTACACTGATCACGGCTACACCATGTTGCTTTATGAATCCTTTTGAGTGGGGACATAGTGCTACCTACAGCCATATTATGTGACAGTGCAAACTGAATGACTCTGTAGCCATTGTCATTTGTGTATTCATGGAGCCTGTGCTTTCCTATTGCTGGGAGGTAATGTTCTTCTTTAACAATCTGCGCACTGAGGTCTCCAATCATTATTTTCGTGTCATACACAGGGCATCTGTCATAGGTTCTCTTGAGGTTCTCAAAGAAGGTGTCTTTATCCTGGTCATCCGATACTTCTGTGCATGCATGTACACTGATCAATGAGTAGTATGAGAATCGGGTCTTCAATCTCACATGTGAGATCCTAGATGTTATTCCAGTGAAACCACTCACTAGGTGTTTAAATTTTTGTCTTACCTTGAGCCCTGTACCAAATTCAGGGTGGCTCTCTGAACCATGGTAGAAAATTGTCCAGCTTCCCATATCAAGCACTCCATGTCCAGTCCATTGTATTTCCTGCAGGGCAATTATGCCTGACTTGGTTTTATCAAGTTGATCTAGCAGTGACCTCAGGGCCCACACCCTGTACAGCGATTGTACGTTCCAGGTTCCAATAAACACACAATTTTTTTGTTTTCATTTGCCCTAACAGTGCCATGTCGTCATCCATAAATCTGTCCTGCTTCTTTACTCAGAGGTTTCTGAACAAGAATTTTTTTTACAGGAATGGGTTGTTAGCCGCTTGTTCAATCATCAACTTTGAGGACTATGATTTGTATGAGGTTTACTCCTTTAGGGGAGCTGGCTTCACTATGCCTATAGAGCCCTCCCTGCCCCATGTTGTGGGATACACTTTGTCTGGCTCCTTTGTCAAGACTACTCCAGCTTGGGTGACCCCACCAGTAGCTACGCTACCGCCGACACAGCTCTTTACTTCATCGGAGCACACAAACCCTCCCAACCGGCACTGAAGGTATCTTCAATAAGGCGGTGTCTCCTGGGAAGGATCCTTTCATTTGTTACTAAATCTTTTTTCTCATGGTCACCTCCCCCTTAGTAGTCCCCTCTAGGAGATCTGAATGGGGGACTATTCCAGAATCTTTTGCCAATGGAGAGATCATCATGACACTTTTTCAATTTCTGGTCACATGTCCTGTGGATATACATTATGTGTCTTTCATGCAGTAATTTACATTGCCACCTTCTGCGTCCTCATGCCTTTGATCATTGCTGACTCTTCCGCCTGTAGGGGCAGTTTCTGACCCCAAGGACAAAAGGATGCCCTGAACCTCTGTCCACTCCTCTGCCCTCTTTGCCAAGGCTGTTGGCAGAACAAGCACGACTTCTTTATGCCAGAAGTCTTCAGTCACCAATGCTGATTTTTAACCAAAATTGAAGCAGTGGCAGGTTTGGAACCGAGGACGTTTTGATTAATAATTGAAGACGCTATTCCTAGACTACAAGTGAACTATATTAATAGCCACTGAAGAGAGAGAGACACACTCAAAACAAAACCCTGTGGAACCCCACTCTCCAGCAAGTGGGGGAGGGGGGCGGGGGGCTACAGGAGGCACAAACCCATACATTGGAAGTGTGACATGAAAGCAAGTTCTGATTAAAAATCAGGAGTGGGCCACAGAGCCACCACTCACATCTAATGTGGCAAGGATGTGCTAGCAACATGTGGTATCATAAGCTTCATGCAGATCAAAGATGAATGTGAGACGGTGTTGACAGGGCAAAAGGTGAGACTCCAGGAGAGCTAAATTATCTGCAGTAGAACTCCCTCAGCGAAAACTACCTGGGGTTGAAGCCAAAGGGTCTCGCGATTCAAGGATCCAATACAGCCTTAGACTCACCATATGTTCAAGAAATTTGCAGAGGGCATTGGATAAACTGATTGGGCTGCCCATTTGAAGAGGTGGTTTACCTGATTTCAAAACTGGAATAACGACACTTTCTCGCCATTGTGAAGGGAATTCCCCCTCGATGGCTTAAAAAGGGCAAGACATGTCATTGGCTAGTCACTGATAAATGTTGAAGCATTTTGTAGTGCATTCAATCCAGTCCAGGTGTTGTGTTGGGGCAGAGAGCAAGGGTGCTGGCAAATTACCACTCATTGAATGGGGTGTGGTAAGGCTCCAGGTGGCGTGAAACAAAAGATAAAGGGACTTGTTCCAGACTTTGTTTGAGAAGATGAAACGTGGACAGACAGTGGACCGATGCTGAGGCCTGGTTGAAATGCCAAGCAAAATGCTCAGCGATACAGTCCAGGCTGCTCAGCAATATACTTGTAGTCCAGGCTGGTGAGGATAACATCATTCAGGGAAATGCATGGGACACCTGAAGGAGGACAGTGACCAAAAATGCGTCTGCCCTTTGTCCATACCTGTGGTAAGGGAGACATATCATTCTGAACAAATCAATTTGATATTTAAGAAGATAACGGACCAAGGCAAGAACCTGTTTAAAGGCCAAAAGGTGGTTGAGAGATAGATGCTGTTTGTAGTGTTGGAGAGCACATCAGAGGTCTTTAATAACCGCAGCAACTTTGGGGGTTCACCACAGGCCAGTATTCCGTCTGGGAGAACCCGAGGAAGAAGAAATCGCTGAAGCAGCTGCTGAAACGATTGCAACAGTCAAACTCCGTCTCACGACGTCGTCGTGTGGTGGAGCGATATGGGGTGGCACCTGAGGAAAAGTCATCCCAATTCACATTAGTAAAGGCAACCTGGTGCATAATGCTGGATGGAAGATAGGATGATCAGAAAATGATCGCTGTCATACAAATCGTCATGAACTCTCCATTGGACAGTGGAAAGCATTCCAGGACTACAGCTGGAAAGGTCAGTTGCCAAGAAAGTGCTGTGTGCCAACCATCCTGCCATGGCCACTGGTTGTAGTACCATCTCACAGGGACTTATGCGTGTTAAATCCACAAGGAGAAGGAAGGGGGGGAGGGGGGGGGGGGAGCTATCGAAGGAGGGCAAGAAGAGCAGAAACTGTAAGAGGCCGATCTGGGAAGGAGATAAAGACTGCATATTGTTATGACAGAGTCTAAATGGATCTAAACAACCACTGCTTCCAGCACAGTACGAAGAGGAACCCACAATATCTGTGCGGACCAACACACAGACACTGTCGGAGGATTGCAAAGGGCTGATCCAGTCTGGCAGAAGGCTTGGAAACCATGAAGAGTTAGTGAATGAGTATCCACAAACAAGGTTCCTACAATACAACACAAGGTACAGAGTAGGAAGAAAGAAGAGACATTGAATGGACCAGAATAGGTCATTGCACAGAGTCGTGTCCATCAGCATTAAGGACAGAGTGACATCCATGAATGCAAGATAAGACACTGACTGAGAGGGAGGGGACAACACACATCCTCACATTGCGAAGGCGTGTGACCAAAATGGAGACACCGAAAACGGTGCATGGGATGTGGGATATAGGGCTTCACAGTGCAACAGTAACCGTAACTTTGATATTTTTTTTTCCCCCTAGAAGGGTATCCCCCTTAAAAGCCAGGATGAAAGTGCTGGTACCAACACGATTGTCCTTGGGATCTACTTGGAATCGCCGGGCAAAATGAACGTCATGCTGTGCCAGATTAGTCCTGAATTCCTTGTCAGATTGAAGGAGGTGGTCCCTGCAGAAAATAATGCCCAGGTCATATTTAAGGACTGCTGAGGAACAATTTTCACTGGGATTTCTCCTAAGTACTTGCAAGAACAAAGGGAAGCCGACTGTCAGGCACAAGCAGTCTTAATCAGTAGAGAACCAGATCACATCTTACTGAGTGAGTCAACTTCACCAAACTTGTCTTTGCTATATTATATACAAAAAAAAGTGGTTTGGTGACAGTGAAAGCATCCCCATCTGTCCTGGAACAAACTAAGTAACAGGGAAAGGGTTTCACCCCAAGCTGGTAGGTCAGGCCCCCCTCCTAAGGGTGGCCAGGAAGGGGAATGACAAGGAAGTGAAAGTAGTAGAAGAGAGAACTGTTCCTGTCTGAAAAGTCAGAAGTGAAGAGCAGCCAGAAATATGGAGCTTAGGATGCTTCATGCGCAGAGCATCCACCCCAGTACCACCCACTCTGATTAGGGGCTCACCCCCAGGGTGCCACCCAGCCATGGTGAGAGCCACCCACCAGTGGTCATTGCTGTCTCAAAAAGACAAGCAACCATTCCTAGTCATATACGAGGCAGTGATGCCCGAGGTACCAGAAATCTGATCTCTGTGTTGTCAGGGGACTCAGCCAGACGGGTAGATAACAGCCTCACCAGACACAGTGGCTACGCTAGTGGGGAGTTGGAGGGGGTCTACGATAGGAAAGGAAGGAGGGGGAGGGGGGGAGGGTGAGGAACCCATGCCAAAGATGCTAGGGAGGGAGTTCTTCCCCAAATGGCTAATATTATGGATACAGAAGTTATGGAGAAAGAAGCTAACAATAGCCATGCTAAGCCTTCCAGTAGCATGACTAAATTTATCATCCGTTTCAAGGATTATATTCAAAATGCCATCTGCCTAAAAACAAGAACCATCAAGAACAGCAATGCCTTTCACCTTCACTTTATTTTCCTCCTTGGCCCCAGTACTAATTTCAATATTTTCAAAGGCTTTATAAGCTGTAACGCGAGTGCCACACATGCTTACACAGCTGATGGTTGTCCATATTCACAATTGTGAATACAAACATGTGACAAGATCAAAAAGGAACAGTGGAACTGAGGGAATAGCTGAGCCATTATAAAGGGAAACACCAAGAAAGAAAGGAAGGAAGGAAGGGGGGAGGGGGGTGAGAAGTTAGGATGGGAAGAAGTGGGATGGAGAAGGGAATGCAGTCCAAGAGAGAAGAAAGGCTGCAACAGCTCAGGGCCCCATGAGAGCCACACACAAACCCACAAAACAGCTGTGGGCCACCCTGGGGGGGAGAGGGAGATAATAACATTTAAGAAATTGTTTCATCTGTTACTTTGATTAAAGTGTATTAATGTCACCTGTGAATTTTTGGGTTTCCTTTGGTGAGTGCTGTGAAACTTAAAAACCTGTTCAAAAACAAAAATTTGAAATAATGGCTGATAATTAATTACCAGTACCTAAGATAACTATTCAAAATATTATACTGCTATCTTTGCCTCCAAAAACATAAATTTGATGAATGAAGGAGACTTTTTTAACACTTACTTAGTATTATTTATTAAGACCTTTTTTTAGTCATGCAACTAGTTTTTACTTATGTAGTAATTTTCTAGTAGTTGCTGATAGCAAGATGCCACAAACACGAAAAATTGCAGGAAACTTCCTCAATGTACTACCACTGCTGATGGCTCATGCATGGCGAGGGTGGCTATATGGGATACAGCTGCACTACAATACAGAGCGTACTGAAATATACTAGAAACTAATGTAACAAAGAGTTACAATCTGTGTGACTGCGCTAAAGTTTCAACTTAAATGTAACTTATAATTAACATGTAAGTGCTCCCACACTATGGCCATGGTGCAGCAATTGTGATATATTTTCAGTAGGAAAAAACAGTTTAAGTTGCAGTAACAGCAGAAGTTTTAATGATGTTTTTCACCTTTTTGAGGCATCTTCAGAATTTCTACATGGGGAAAATACATATAAACAGATAATGGATATGGTCCTATTTAGCATGAGAGGGTAGTAATTTTTTTTTAAATTACTCATAAACATCAGAGTGAAGGGGGACTTATGTTTAGAGCTGTGGTATGCATCAAGAATGCTAAAGGAAAAGAGTATTATGAAAGTTGCCCTAGATTAGTGGCAAGAAGTCAAATTAGTTGTTGAAATGTGAAGAGAGAATTCTTACCTTTAACAAATGCATACAGCTATGCTACAATAGTTTCGCACTTCTAATCTTAACACACAAATATTGGCATACAAATTGTAGTGGGCCTGACTACATGACCACATATGCACACGTAAAGTGAGACTGGTAGGGCAGGAAGCTGCTGACGCAGTGGGTGAAAGTTCTGCTAGGCGGCATTTACATGTTTGAAAGTACAGGACATAAGAATAAAGCAAAATGTTGTGGTAGTTAAAGTCAATGCAAATTAAAAATAGATTTAAAATAAGGGATAGAAGTAAAATAGATGTAAAAACAATTTAAGAAGGAATAAAATATCTAACACATGATGCCATCTGTTGACATCAAGAGTAAAGACAAGATTTGCGTAAGAAATACATAGACATTACAACTTCTATATGAATCAGATATAAAGTTTAAAAAAAATTCTTTAAGCCAAATATAAAATATGACAGATATAAATTAACATCTTGATGAGGTGAGCTATGCCAGTACTCAGCTATACTCTTTGAAAAATTGTCACCATTTTATTGTCATTATGTTGACGACATATTCATTGTATGTGATGACCCTTTGGTGGATATATCTTTAGTGAAAGATGAATTTAACATTGCACATTCTCAAATGTCTTATGAAGTAATGGGTCCACAAATTATTTGGACATAAAACTTCAGCTTGCTGATAATGAAATTAATTCTGGCATTTCATAAGCCAACCACCAGTGACTCAATAATTCATGCATCGTAATGCCATTCATATAACCACAAAAAGAATTTTCCAGAGCTTATGTGAACTTCCTTTAACCCCAGTTGCTGCTGACCACGAACTAGCCAATTTACAGTTCACTGCTAATAGTACTGGATATAACTAAAATTGTCAATAAGTTGTACAAACAAAATGTTGAGAAAAGTGGTAGTTGAACAGAATCTAAGTTTGTAATCCCAAAAGTAAAGTTTGTTGTACCATATTTGGGTAGCATTTGTCAGCCCACTAGGCTGTTTGGGAGCTATATTGTCAAAGTTGCTTACACCTTTTATTATAATATCCAGTATCTATTTATACACAATGAGCAGCCATGTAAAGACAGATTCTCTCATTTTTGGTTTATAAATGTGCTCAATATCCTATGGTTACATTGGGCAGAATGACCAGATGTTCTGAATGTGTAATTAGGAGTAATACAGCATTTCCTGAGCATTTAAAAGCTAGTAGACACACAGAACCTGTATTAGAATCACTCCAAATTTCTCATTGTGCACTCAAGAGCAAAAAATTGACATCACTAGAGGAACTGGATATTGTCAAACACACTCATGTAGCTAAAGATGTACATCTTAATGACCAACCAATTATTGAGAATTAGACATTTAACAATTCAATGGTGACAGTTTTTGAAAGAGTATAACTGAACAATGACAATCTCCCCATCAATTTATTTCTATATTCTTTATTTTACATATGGCTTATAGAAAATTAATTATGTATTACAGCTCGTACATAAAGCAGACATCTTGTCTTTACCCATGATGCCAACAGATGGCGCCGTATGTTAGGCATTTTATTCCTTTTTAAGTGGTTTTTACATCTATTTTAGTTCTATCACCCATTTTAAATCTATTTTTCATTTGCACTGACTTGAACTACCACTATATGTTTTAATTTGTTCATATTCAATTCTTATTTACTGTACTTTCAAACATGCCCACACCACCTAGCGGAACTTCTGTCCACTGCATTGGTAGTGTCCTGCATGCCAGTCACACGTAGCACGTGTGTATGCAGTATTGTATTCATGGCCACTATAATTGGTGTTCCAACATTTGGTTGTCAAGATTAGAAATGTGACCTTTTCTTAAAATAGTTGCATGCCTTTGCCAAATATAAGAATTGTTATATGTTGTGAGAGTGAATATACTTTGCACCATCCAACATGTGAGCTTCTTAAATCAAAAACTGTTAATCAGAAAAATTGTTAATCAGCATCCTACACTGAACAGCTCAATGTGATTAGCAAAGCTGTGGGAGCATCACCCCTTCAAACTGAATTTTTATTTATCATATTCAAATTCAAATGCAGAAATGCAAAAGTATCTGACTCACATTTCACGCTCAAATGAATAAATAATTATAGTCACTGACAAAAAAAAAAAAAATTACAAACAAACACACACACACACACACACACACACACACACACACACACACACAGAGAGAGAGAGAGAGAGAGAGAGAGAGAGAGAGAGAGAGAGAGAGAGATATATATATATATATATATATTAGGGCAGTACCTTCAAATACTCTGGCGGCTTTCTGTGCATCCCAACACCAGCTGGAGTGCCGGTTAAAATGATATCTCCAGGGCGCAAGGTTATGACACTGTAGAGAGAAAAATCACAAATTTACATGAAAACTGTTCCTGTTTAACCTATAATTATTACTATTAGGGCATCACCTAATATCAGTGCAAGATTTCTGGCCATAAGAAAGTTCTCATAGCTTAATGGATAAGAGAACCAGCAAAATGAAACCAGTAAGTAAAAATCACAGGCTGTACAAAATTTAAAAGATATTTAAGCTTTTGTTCTTGAAAGAAACAGAAATGTAGTTTTTAAACCTGCTAGTTATTCTCAATACTACAATACCAGTGCATAAAGAGCACGTCTGCCTGACAGATGACGACTTAATAGTCCACATATTGCTAGTTTCCAACAATGATCCTGTTATTCATACACAAATACCATTAAAAAAGTGTGATAGACTCCAAAATACTTTCGACCTCATCATAACTATCCTTGAACATACTTAATGCTAGTTACAGTGTCTAAGCATACAACAAAATGACAAACAATAACATTCACATTAACATTTGTCTTATAACAACAGAACTGTTTGCTTTATAGACCAGAAGTAAAACATTTTAAGTTACATGAAATTAAATGGCAAACTAAGGAGAAAGAAAAGCAACAGCTCCCAGTTCGGTAGAATGCTTTAACAAATTATGATGACCAACCATCCAACAGCAGAACAGCTGAATGATTTTGTTATTATTCATTTTGCAAATACCATCTAATATGTATTGGTGGCATCCAGAATGAAACTATAATTAATGTATACAAATCTTATCTAGGGGTCAGTATTTCATTATTTTATTTATTTGCTGTGTCACTGTAATCCTCTTAGGTATGTCTACCCTGAATTGGGGTGCTATATGACTTTCCTAAATTCAGTTTTGGTTATGTTTATTTCTTCTTAACATTCCCCTTTCTTTTAGCATATGAATGAACACCTGGAACCAAAAGCTAATGTTTGTACCACCATTTGCTGCCACCAGTGTGAACTGCCACTGATAAGTATCAGCCTTTTTCTATGTTGTTTCTACTTAAAGTACTGGTGAATTTAGTTAATGTTGGTGTATTCTAAGTGAGGTATGTTATATTCTAAATGCTGATGGGTCTGTTTGTGCAGGACTCATTAGAAAAGTATATGTGTATGTAATGGAAACAATTAAAATTGGAACTCTGGACAGTTATTAATACAGAAAGAAACTGGTTTACTTCTAGATATCTGAAAAAGTAGATTGCAGTGTAAAATGATCCTCAAGTGTTGAAGTAACATCTAACTGAACCAATAACAGCATAAATGTGCATACGTTCTCAGAGAAATAGGCACATAGCATCAAGCTAAGTGCATATAATGTAGTGAAACGATTTTTGTAAACACTAATATTTTGCTTTCTCTCAATATCCTCATTGGAGAGTGAGCACAAGTAGTAGTTAGGAAATGGTCAAAGCATTTTGTGTCCCTTATGATGGCTTGAACTCTGCTGTGGATATTTTCAACGAGGTGTCTGTTTGTGAAGGATTGGCACCCGTTCTTCCTTAAGAGCTTCCTGCCACCAAAGAAGATACTGATTTTAGATGCTTGGGTTTCGAGTGAAGTCAACATTTTAATTCATCTCAAACATACTTCATTGGGTTCAGGTAGGGAATTGTAGCAGGACAGTATTTCAGGAATGGTATTGCCCACAAACCATTGCCTCACAAGGGCTACTTTATGTCAGGTTGTACTGTCATGCTGATACAAACAATCATTGTTTCCAAATTACAATGTATTCATACCCTTAAAACATTTCTTAAGCACATTACAGGGACCACATCCTAAAAAAAAAAAAAAAAAAAAACGATACTATAACACAACTTCCTGTGTATTTCTCTGTTGACACTACACATTATGACAGGTAATGTTTGCCAGGTATTTGTCAAACCCAAACCCTTCTATCTGATTGCCACAGGTAACAGAATGATTCATCATTTAAACCACTTGTTTCCTGACATTCACCTTCCAGTGGCATCCCTCTTTACATCACCTCAAGTGTCACTTAACACTGACTACAGAAATGCATGGCTTGTGGGTAGCTGCTCGACCATTGTATCACTTATTTGTAACTCCCTATGTACAGTCGTTAAGCTAATTGAATTGTTGGCAATGTAGCATTTTGTAACTCATAAGTGATATCCTTCTCCCAATTATTTTTTTCTTTCGACCACCCTCAGCAATGCTGGATGGTCCCGGCCCATCAGTACACGAGGTCTGCCTGAGCTCGGTTTAGCTCTGGTTGGTCCGTTGTGTTTCCACTTCACAATCACATCACCAATAGCTCTAACTTGGGCAGCTTTAGAACGGTTGAATTCCCCCGATTGATTTGTTACTCAGGTGTCATCCAGTAACTAGTCTACATTTGAGACCACTGAGTTCTTGTGACTGATACATTCAGCTGTTATACTGCTTCTCTACTGACAACACGATACACCCCATCTCCTTATACATTGGTGGGTCCACATCTCATGACATCTAATGGTAAATTTTGTAATACATAGGGGTGTCTGGATAATTTTGATCAAGTAGTGTATGTGAGTAGTGAGTGCTATATGCATCAGGTACTCATTCATATATGAAATTGATTATGATGCTTTAGATCAGATGTAGGTCTAATTCCAAAACAGTACTTGAGTGGAATACTAGTCTCAGGGAATGTGCTTTAAGATGGGAGTGATTGTTCAGAGAGAGTTAAGCATTACAATCTGGATAACTGCATGGGGTAGTTCACACAAGAATGTGGAGGATAAATTTTTCTTTATACATATAATGTCTGCCCACATGAAAGACAAGTAGCCAATGAATACACTGACAAAACCACAGAAAGTAATATGTTAGGAAGCCCAGCTTCTCTGCACTGGTAATGTAATAAGAAACTGACAGACAGATAATGGTGTCATAATTCAATAACCCTTCAAAGAAGCTACAGGTGAGGAAGAAGTTCCTAACACTACTGTTATGTTGCACTGAAATGTCACCTTCCACAGATTTTTTTATATGCAATAATCATTATAAGGGTGAAACTAATAATGTTGCCATAATACTTCAGCATTCCCACAGGGAGCTTCTCATTTTATAGAGAAGTACCAGCTCAGCACTCTCGGTTACTTAAAACAGACCTGATGCTCAGCTGTGACCACATATTTTGAAACAATTTGCATAACTAAATTTGTACGTGTGTTTTTTGTTCATTAGAAATATGGTTTGTCCTTGGGACATGAAGTCATGCAAAAATAAATTCACAACTGCCATCATTCAGTCAAACAATGGATATTCCCTTTATGTAGCATATGAAACATACATCATCTTCAACCTAGCCAATCTTTAATGTGAGTTGTCTCATAAGTGGCCTGTGTTCAACAACACTAGAGCTGCTTAAAATGACTTTTTTTTTTTAATCAAAGTTAACTTTGCCCATAAGGTAAAGGTTTTTTTGAATTTGTCAAATGCTTCTTTGTGGAAGATCAAGTGCATCACTGTAGTGTAACTACTCGGGATGAATGACATTCATTGCGCCAGCTATGGAACATGTTATACGCACATTTGCTACAGCCCAACATGTACTACACTCACTAGAGTGCATTTCCACATACTTTGCAGATTACATTAAAATTAAGAATTTGGTACCAGCTACCAATTTATGAGTTTCTTTCATAAAAGATCAGAGGAAATATGCTTGCAGGTTCTTTACTCATCTAAGAACAGTTGATATTTAAATTATGTCTGAAAATTAGCTGTTTGAAGGCAGTGTTTCCAGTAATATTGGAGAAATTAATCACCTGAGTGTCACTCCAGAATCCACCACTTTTGTATAAATTCCGTTAAGAGTAATTTATCAAGTAGATCATTTTACTTCATATCATTCAATACATGTATGTGTGCACTTGTGCAAGTTCACACATTTTGTTGATCCAATTTCCACTATAAATGTGACAATATGATCTGTTCAGATCCATTCATTTCTAATCTACTAAACAATGCACAAAAATCGTTCATTAGAATATTGTGGTACATTATGTACATAAAACTGATTAAAATACTAGCATTACA
This sequence comes from Schistocerca cancellata, assembly GCF_023864275.1. Classification (NCBI taxonomy): domain Eukaryota; kingdom Metazoa; phylum Arthropoda; class Insecta; order Orthoptera; family Acrididae; genus Schistocerca; species Schistocerca cancellata. The sequence goes on along the minus strand of NC_064628.1, from coordinate 48,692,630 downwards.
TAAATTGTGACTAAAAATAAGGTTCTTGCCATTTGATGGCAATGTTACACCACCCAACCATGCCTCAAGAAACCACCCAAAGCTTCAGTGTGTCACTAGTTTCTTTTCAGACATTTTAACACGTTTTCAACTTGTGACGAACAAGAATCACAGCATATACTCTACTAGAGGCTGTAACATGTATAACTGCAGTCACATCAACTGTGTTACACATAGATAAATCTTTGAACTATGTGAAAAAGAGCCGAAATAATTTGAAAGTTTTACTAATTTCTTCCAGTCTGTTTTGTACATCTCATGCAATAGTAAGTTCCTCAGGTATAATAAAAAGAAGACAATCTGATTCTTCAATGGAAAAAAAAAACCATATGTGTTGCTTTGTGTACAACTTCCGTGCAATACTTACTGAGACAAGAATGAGACAATATGATCTATTCGATGTATGAGCTCATTTGTGTTTCCTTCTTGTTTTAGGATACCATTTACTCTGGAGCGTATGCCTAGAGCATGGGGATCAGCAATAGCTTCCTTAGTGACAACAGCTGGTCCAAGGGGACAGAAGCTATCCATAGCCTTTCCCAACAAAAACTGCCCCGAGTTTCGTTTTTTCTGCCAGTCACGGGCACTTAAATCCTGTGCAACAGTAAAACCAAAAACATGTTCCATTGCACTTATTGGGCGAACATTCTTGGCAGTTTTCCCCATGACTACTGCCAGTTCCACCTCCCAGTCCAGCTCCTGTGAAATGAGAATTATAATTATCAAAAAACAATGAAAATAAAATAACTAATTACTATAATAGTGAAAATAGAGCTATAATTACCTTTTAAAACTGTGTCTTTAGTAACTTCAAACTTACTATAGAAACATGCAATGACACAAAAGCTAAGTTACGATGGATAAAAAGGCAACACTTCCATAGAAAACCTGTACTAAATAAAAGCTGCGTCATAACTGATGACAGCATCCAAAACCAGGCACTAGCCCTGTATTTTTGCATCTACTCTTATTCCAGCTATCATCAGCCACCAAAGAAAACTACTTTAATTTCTGAAAACTATACTCCCACTTCAGTGACTGTATCCTTCCTTTTAAAAGCTGGTTATGTTAATAAATGCTTTGAGGCTTTAAAAAATCCCAAAACCTCTCTCCTGAATCCATTTCCCTCCTCACTCCTATGACACCCTGCACACCCACCTTCTGCATGCTCCCCAAAATCCACAACCCAACAATCAGGAATGGCCCACTGTAGCTGCATATTGTGCTCCCAGTGAAAGAATTTTGACCCTCATTGACGAGCACCTTCAACCTATTGCTCAAAATCTTGCCTCCCACATTGATGATACCAACCACTTCCCTCACCAACTCTCACAACCAAGCTAGGTCCCTACTCATCATTGGTGACACCACTTCTCTATACACAAACATCCTTCATGCTCATGGTCTTGCCACTATTGAACACTATCTGCCCCAACATTCTTCAGACTCCAAACCCACTACCTCATTCCTCATACACCTTACTAACTACATCCTAATGCACAACTGCTACTTTGAAGGGAAGGTATACAAACAAATCCGTGGCACAGCTATGGGTACCTGCATGGCACTTTCCTATACCAGGCTGTTTGTGGGCTGTCTGGAGGAAACCTTCCTAACCTCCCAAAACCCAAAACGCTTGGTGTGGTTCAGGTTAATTGATGATATCTTCATGATATGAACTCAGACACCCTATACCAACTCCTTCACAACCTCAACATCTACTCTTCCAACTGCTTCACTTGGTCCTCCTCAAGCCAGCGTGCCAAGTTCCTGGACGTTGACCACCTCCTCTCTGACGGCTCCATTCACACCTCTGACCACATTAAAAACACCAACAGTACCTGAATTTCAACAGATGTCATCCTTTTCACACTAAAAGCTCCCTCCCATACAGCCTGGCCATCTGGGGATAGCGTATCTGCAATGACAGGATCTCCCTTGCCCAGTACACTGAAGATCTTACAGAGGCCTTCACAGACAGACACTAACCCCCAGACAAACTCCACAAACAGATTTCCCATGCCATATCCCCCCCCCCAAATCCTCCCATCACCCCCAAGAAACAGCTGGAACGGAGCACCCCTTCATGCCCCCCCCCCCCCCCCCCCCTCCAGACTGGAACAACAGAACCTCATCCTTTGTCAGTGCTTTGATTATCTATCATAATGCCCCACAATGAGGGACATCCTACCCAAGATTCTTCCCAGCCCCTCCTAAAGAGGTCTTCCATCACCCATTAAACCTCCACAATAACCTAGTCCATCCCTACAAGACTCCCAGTCCAACCTCTTGCCACAAGGAAGATCCAGGTGCAACACCTGGCATTTCCTATTCCAGTCCTGTCGCAAACTTATCCTACCCATCAGAGGCTGGGCCGCCTGTGAAAGCAGCCATGTTATATACCAGCTCTGTTGCAGTCATTGCTCAATTTTTTATATTGGTAGGATACCAGCCAGCTGTCAACATGGATGAATGGCCATTGACAGAATGTGACCTAGAGCAAAGTGGACCACCCTGTGGAACAACCTACAGCTGTACATACCATACTTTATTTCAATGGTTGCTTCACATCCCAGGCTATCTGGAGCCTCCCCTCCACCACCAACTTTTCTGAACTGCACAGATGGGAATTATTCTTACAACACATTCTCCACTCCCAAAATCATCCTGATCTCAACCTACAGCAAACTACTGTCGTATACCCAACACACAACTGTTTCTGCCGCCTCTGTCCTGTTACCACTTCACAATACACCTCCCTTCACCTTCACTGTATGCTGCCCTCTGCTGGCACATCCACCAGTCTTTTCTCCTTCTCTGCTCCTTCCCTTTATGCCCCCCCCCCCCCCCCAACTCCTGACACTGCACCTGTCAGCCCTGTCCTACCACCTTTAGTCCCTGTATGCTCCACCAAGCAGTGTCAATTTCTCTCCCCCCACCCCTGCCCTGCTATCTCTCCCCCACCCCACCTCTGATTGTTGCTCTGTTTCAAGTACTGGAATATTGGCACATTTGAGGCCTGGAGGACAAGAGGAGAGATGACATTAGGTCATATTCACTACATACTATTTTATATAGGATGACCACAATCAAACTGGCTGCGCACATGAATAAATATAGAACTGCTCACCTTGAGGACGCCCTCTACCCAGTTGCTGAGTGTGCTCCAGGGCCAAGGGAGGCCCACCCTCTCTGTCCTGTCACCATCTCACAATTTGCCTCCCACCACCCTCCTCATGCACTCCTGTCTGCTAGTGCATCCACAATCTTTTCTCCTTCTCTGTTCCTCTCCTTCCCCTCCCCCCCCCCTTTTACACCCTTCCACCCCCACCCCTCCTGCCCAGTTCTCAGGGAAAGCAAAATACATAGTGTAGCCAGGAGCTTCTCTTTCAAAAAAATGATTTAAAAGTTGGTATTACACAGGTTTCTAACAGGACTGAACTGGAACATTTTTGTGGCTACTTATAAGTCGCCACTAGTCTTCCAAAAAATTTAAAAATACTCCATACCCCCAGGTCTAGCTTCGCCACTCTACAAACTATCATATGGGCCCTCTTGGCAATGCTCTACGTGTTAACTGGGATGACCTTATTGCCTGCTACTCTACACAGACAATTTGGATCCTCCCACACAATACTAGCTTCCCTGAACTTTGGGGATGGGATCTCTCACTCAAAACACTGAAATGCAAGGAAAATAATGGACTAATATTAAAACCACAGAGTACAGTAATAAGCTTGCATGTAGTTAATGTGACTGTTGTTGAGCTCTTTATATTCATAGAAGCAGTTCTCTTTTCTCCAAAGGTCTCTCTAATTTTCCTGTACGCAGTATCTATCTTACCCCAAGTGATACATACCTCTACATCCTTAGATTTGTCCTCTAGCCATCCCTGCTTAGCCATTTTGCACTTCCTAATGATTTCATTTTTGAGATGTTTGTATTCCTTTTTGCCTGATTCATTTACTGCATTTTTATATTTTCTCCTTCCATCAATTAAGTACTATATTTCTTCTGTTATCCAAGGATTTCTATTAGCCCTCATCTTTTTACCTACTCGATCCTCTGCTGCCTTCACTATTTCACCTCTCAAAGCTACCTATTCCTCTTCTACTGTATTTCTTTCCCCTGTCAATTGTTCCCTAATGCTCTCTCTTGAACTCTTTACAACCTCTGGTTCTTTCAGCTTATCCAGGTCCTATCTCATTAAATTCCCACCTTTTTGCAGTTTCTTCAGTTTTAATGTCCAGTTCATTACCGATAGAGTGTGGTCAGAGTCCACATCGGCCCCTGGAAACGTCTTACAATTTAAAACCTTGTTCTAAATCTCTGTCTTACCATTATATAATTTATTGTGTTAGCAGAAGAGCCAACACCATGTTGCTAGAGGAGGCCGAAATGCACGCTTTTAAGCTCACGCAGACTGGCTTGAGGTCTGGAACAATGTAAAGTAGTTGAGTCTAGTAAGAAAAGAACGTAGTTGCTGGAATACTTAATTTTAATCCATAATGGGTGTACATCGCTCTTGATGGTATATGTTTTACAATCTCAATATAAACTGGTAATGGCGCCCTGCTAGGTTGTAGCAAATGACGTAGCTGAAGGCTATGCTAACTATCGTCTCGGCAAATGAGAGCGTATTTGTCAGTGTAGCATCACTAGCAAAGTCTACTGTACAACTGGGACGAGTCCTAGGACGTCTCACTAGACCTGCCGTGTGGCGGCACTCGGTCTGCAATCACTGACAGTGGCGACACGCGGGTCCCATGTATACTAGTGGACCGCGGCCGATTTAAAGGCTACCACCTAGCAAGTGTGGTGTCTGGCGGTGACACCACATAATTATCTGAAACCCAGTGCCTCCATGCCTCTTCCATGTATACAATCTTCTTTCATGATTCTTGAACCAAGTGTTAGCTATGATTAAGTTATGCTCTGTGCAAAATTCTACCAGGTGGCTTCCTCTTTCATTCCCATTCTATATCCATCTACTGCTTTTCCTTCTCTTCCTTTTCCTACTATCGAATTCCAGTCCCTGATGACATAAATTTTTGTCTCCCTTCACTATCTGTGTAATTTCTTTTATCACATCATACATTTCTTCAATCTCTTCATCATCTGTGGAGCTAGTTGGCATTTAAACTTTTACCACTGTGGTAGGCATGGGCTACAATAATGCGTTCACTATGCTGTTCGTAGTAGCTTAGCACTGCTCCTATTTTTTTTTATTCATTATTAAACTTACTTCTGCATTACCCCTATATGATTCTGTATTTGACCAGAAGTCTTGTTCCTCCTGCCACCGAACTTCACTAAGTCACACTATGTGACTGCTGGTATTGAAAACTGGTACCTGCCACAAGATAGAATACTGTAGTGACGATTGTCAAATCAGCTGTCGTCTATTGATCCCCACGTCCTCCACTGCAGCAACCTATTATAATAAAGCTCCTGCTCTTTCCACCTCAAGTGACCAATCATAACTATGACCTTTCAAAATTATGACATATCATGCTCAGAGATTGGAAATGACAAAATATAAGTGACACCTCACAGCTAAAGCATATCAGTAGATCCAGAAGGAGGCCACTCTAACCATGGCTGAAACTTTGATTTCTCCACTATAGTTTTTTTTACATTATGACAAGGCATGATACTTAGAAAACTTTTATGTAAACTTACTGGCTGCAGAAGCCTACGCAGTTAGAATGTTGGATAACTTTGTGCTAGGTAACAGGAGAAATCTTCCTTGTGAATAATTTTTTTAAAAAAATACAAATCTGGAAGTGGTTTAAGAGTTTAATTGTAGTTAAAGCTGTCATTTACAAGAAACAATCAATGTAAACTAGTTCTTACAAATTCTATCTTGTTAGAAATAATTCATAATGTAAACTTTATCACTTAGTTTCTAACAAACCTTTGTGATAGGAGGGTAAGGAACGTCATCATATGGCCCAGTTATGCAGCTGCTGAATTTTGAAAAAAACATCGGTTCTTTTGGTGCTGGAATGTTCTGCTCTTCACAGTGACCTCTGTAGTTCAGACCCACACAAACTACCTTGTCTGGAGATGTTACTGGTGGCAGGAGACGAACATTTTTCAAGGGAATGACTGACTTCCCTTCAGCAACAATCCTGTAAAACATCACTGAGAATTACAATGTATTTCTATCTTACCATATGTTATGTACACAGCAACAGTTAAAAAAACTAATGTTGATCAAACAGTAGAAACACACTCTCTCTCAGCTATTGTTCTTATGTAACATAACACTACGAGAGCTACAGATAATACGTGCCTTGACATGAAACTAAATTGTTTTGCAACCTTTAAAAGGGTCCTGATACTTGGACATGTGTTGTCAGAATCAATGAAGTGGCAGTGGGTGAACACTTTACTACAGATTTGTTACTGTGCTCTGTGGAAGGCATAAAACAGCAGGGCTCCTACACAGTGTCACTGGAAATGGTACGCAGAATGTTCTGAGTAATGTAAGAAACAAATGCTTAAGACCTATTTGGAAAGTGATCTATACTAATTGAAGATATTTGATAAATACACTGATTTGTAACATCAGTCTCATTCCTTTTGTGCCAGCCCTTATACACAACTTTTCGGTGAAGTTCAAGAACATGTCTAAAGTGAACTGCTCATCCTTTGGCACCTAGATGGTCATTTTTCATGTAACTTTCTACAGCCTAACGGCAATTAAAGGTAAAAAAATAAAAAAATAAAACAGCAGTTGACCGGCGCTGCCTGGTGAAACGTCGTCGTGATGGCTCGTGTAAGGAGGAGAAATGCGTACCATCACGTCCCCGACTTTGACAAAGGTCGGATTGTAGCCTAACGCGACTGCGGTTTATCGTATCGCGATATTGCGTTAGTCGAGATCCAACGACTGTTAGAAGCAATGGAATCGGTGGGTTCAGGAGGGTAATACGGAACACCATGCTGGATCCCAATGGCCTCGTATCACTAGCAGTCGAGACGACAGGCACCTTATCCGCATGGCTGTAACGGATCGTGCAGCCACGTCTTGATCCCTGAGTCAACAGATGGGGATGTTTGCAAGACAACAACCATCTGCACGAACAGTTCGACGATGTTTGCAGCAGCATGGACTATCAGCTCGGAGACCATGGCTCCGGTTACCCTTGACACTGCATCCATGTTTGCCGACATCGTGGTAAACGCACATTGGAAGTGCGTATTCGTCATCGCCATACTGGCGTATCACCTGGCGTGATGATGTGGGGTGCCATTGGCTACACGTCTCGGTCACCTCTTGTTTGCATTGACGGCACTTTGAACAGTGGACGTTACATTTCAGATGTGGTACGACCCGTGGCTCTACCCCTCATTCAATCCCTGCGAAACGCTACATTTCAGCAGGATAATGCACGACCGCGTGTTTCAAGTCCTGTACAGGCCAGAAAATGTTCGACTGCTGCCCTGGCCAGCACATTCTCCAGATCTCTCACCAATTGAAAACGTGTGGTCAATGGTGGCCGAGCAACTGGCTCGTCACAATACGCCAGTCACTAATCTTGATTAACTGTGGTATCATGTTGAAGCTGCATGGGCAGCTGTACCTGTACACGCCATCCAAGCTCTGTTTGACTCAATGCCCAGGCGTATCAAGGCTGTTATTACGGCCAGAGGTGGTTGTTCTGGGTACTGATTTCTCAGGATCTATGCACCCAAATTGCGTGAAAATGTAATCACATGTCAGTTCTAGTGTAATAAATTTGTCCAATGAATACCCGTTTATCACCTACATTTCTTCTTGGTGTAGCAATTTTAATGGCCAGTAGTGTATGTATTATTGAGTGACGGCGACCGACGGACGTTGAAGAGGATTTTTATGAAAAGTACGAGGATAACACTTGCAAAAGTCTGCTGAACTGAATGCCGCACTCGCCAGCACCAAGACAGCTCCAGAAGTAGGGAATTGCAGGGCTAGCTTGAATTACAAACCCACCCATCAGTGATGTAATTGCCCGTAACAGGAAAACGTGACTCTCAAGGTATAAAACGTGGACTCAGACGCAACGCAAGAGTTTAGTTGATCGTATGAGTCCCTTTGCACACTGCTTCCAACTTCTTTCAGAGTTTACATCCCTAAGGTGATACACGGCGGGAGTTCGTTGACGATTTGGGGAGTAGTATCGTAGTATTGTGTGTGCCCCATGTTTATTCCGCCAAGGATTTTGTGAACATTTTGGATGATCAGGTCCATCCCATGGTACAGTGTTTGATCCCCAATAGTGATGCTCTGTTCCAAGACGACAGGGCCCCTGTTCACACAGCTCGCATCGTCCAGGTCTGGTTTTGTAAGCACGAAGATGAGTTGTCGCTACTACCCTGGCTACCGGAGCCACTAGGCCTCAATATTATTAAGACTGGAATGGTACCCTTCGTCGATGCGACGAACATGCAAGTATGTTTACTGTACTGAGCCACAGTACCGCTGCCTAGCGTCATGGGCGCTCAGCTATGCTACGAGTGATTAGTAGTCTAACAAGGAGACGGCACGAGCCTTGTGTCGTGGATTTGTCCGAAATTTTGTGTGGTGAAAGAGGACCGCTAACACCTCACGTGGTTAAAATATTAGGACGCACTACCCGGAAAATCCCGGGAAAAATCGATCCAAAGTTTCTTAGGTGCCTTATGAGTATAAAATGTTAGTCCATTGCCAAGCCGCCGTCCGGCCTAGGTTAAAAAAAAAAAAAAAAAAAGATGTTTAGGGCTCGGACTCTTACGCCAGATATCTCGGGTTCTATTCCTCCTCTGGCACTTTTTTTTCTTCTGTTTCATTTTCTTTTGTTATTCCACCAATTATTCAGAAAGTTTCCCAAACCTACATGATCTTTAACAAATTAGTTACAGTATTGAATAAAAATTATTTTCTTTTTGTCCAACAACACAATTCATGGCGGTGGGTTTTCCATTTTTCATTGTAAAGTATATAAGGAGAATCATTGGGTTTTTTAATCAGAATAACAAATTCGATTGGGGGACATTCAATTTTTATACATATAATAATTATAAACAAGAACTGCAGTGCTAATTATCGTAAAAACAAACAAAGCAATAATTTTTGCGTCATCTTGCGCAACATATAAAAGCGGTTTTTTTACAATCACAGGGCATTTGCAATAAGTCTGTACAAAAATATGCCCCAGTATCATTTACGAAAATGTTTTGAGTTTCTGATAATTTTGAGGCAAACCAGGCATATTGAATCATGTCTCGGAATATTGGTGACGATAACTGATGGTGAATTATAGAATGAATTTTTATACAGTCTTCCCGGGAATTAATTTCACGATTCTTCTGTAACAATGCGCTGCAATTTTGCAAGCAACAGAAGAAAAAAAAGTGCCAGAGGAGGAATCGATCCCGAGACCTCTGGCGTAAGGGTCCGACCGCTAACCGTGTAGGCCAGACGGCGGCTCGGCAATGGATTAACATTTTATACTCATAAGGCACCTAAGAAAATTTGGATCGATTTTTCTCGGGATTTTCCGAGTAGTGCGTTCTAATATTTTAACCACGTGAGGCGTTAGGGGTCCTCTTTCATCGCACAAAATTTCGGACAAATCCCAGAGCCCACGGTCGTGCCGTCTCCTTGTAAGTGACATTGGCACGAGCAGTAGTCGGCATGCAGCCCCTGGTGAGTTTCCTTCAATAGTTTAGATGTCAGTTCGTCGATACGACGAATGAGAGAAGAAACCATATTCGTCAGAGCGACTAATGGGTAGCATTACAGAATAAAATTCCTTCGTTGATATGACGAAGGGGTAGCAGTAACAGCGCACATTTACTAGAAATAGTGTAGTTCCATTAGTAAATTCGTCACATATTTTGGTAGTAATAACAACTCTCTTCATTTTGTCTGTAGAACATGGATTCGAGTAGAAGATGCTCGGATGATGACGAAATTAGAGCACTTTTAGAAGATGATTTGGGCGACGTGCTATCGTCGGAGGAAGAGGACTCTGAAGATGAGTTGTTGAACATGTCAGAAGAGGCCGGCCCTAACTGTGAGCCTTCCTCGAGTTCAGAGTCAGATGGAGATGAGACCAATCGTCGATCCATCGACGACGTGAAAGAGTAAATTGCAAACCACACCATTCAAGCCTCAAACTCAGCTTCTGAATCCATGCAGAAAAACAAACGAACAGGGCGTCATAAAAAAAAGGGTATCTGAAACTAACAGCTCAACCATTACATCACCTCTTGTGTCACCTGAGAAGAGTGAAAGGTGGTAGCTACAGCTGGAAAGACAATACCTATCAAACAACCGGAAAAAAAAACACCGAAGAGGAATGTGATTCACTTCGTTCCAGGCCCTGCGGGTCACGCGAAAAATGCACAGTCTGCGACACAACGTTCTCAATACAAAGATTCGCCTAACTTCACAAAAGAAGTAACAAATGCTGAATTCGAATCCCTGTTTGGACTGCTTGTGATGAGTGCTGCTAAAAAGGACAATCACATGTCAGTTGACGTTCTGTTTGATACAACGAGGTCCGGAGAAAGATATCGAGCCGCAATGTCATCATCAAGATTCAAGTTTCTCATAAATTGCTTGCGATTCGTTGACAAAGAAACGAGAGCAGAAAGGCGAAATATAGACATATTGGCCTTCTTGCCAGACATATAGGACCCATTCCTTATAAATAGTGAAAGCAACTACAGACCAAGCCCTTATGTTACTATTGACGAGCAGCTGGTTGGATTTCGGCCCGTTGTCCTTTCAAGATGTGCCTTCCATCGAAACCCGATAAGTACGGGGTTAAAACTTTCATGATATGCGATCATTCAACACGATACATGTTCGATGCTGAAATATACACCGGCCAAACAACGCTCCCAAGAGAAATGTCCTTTAGCGAACTCATCACTACTAAACTTGTGGAGCCTCTGAGTAATTCTAACCGTAACTTGACGTGTGACAACTGGTTCAGAAGCATACCTCTTGCAAAGACCTTACTCACCAGTCATGGAATAACTATGCTTGGGACAATAAAGAAAAAATAAGCGAGAACTACCAAAGGATTTTACAGATCCCAAGTTCATAAGTAGGGGCCCCGGCTCAAGCTGCTTCTTGTTTTCCGAGGACATCACCGCAGTTTCGTTCAAACCAACCAGGGAAAATAGAATGGTTATTCTTATTTCTACGATGCATTATGACAACAGCATAAATGAAGAAACTGGCAAACCACAAATTGTAATGAATTATAATTCTACAAAAGGAGCAGTGGATACCTTGGACCAAGTGTGCAGTAATATGAATTGTGGTAGAAAAACTAGACGTTGGCCCGTCTCCCTCTTCTATAACATGGTGAACATAGCTATTCACAACTCGTATGTCATCTATGTTGCCACTCTTCCGAATAACCAAAGAGCACCTACAAAGTTTGCATTCGCCATGACATTGGATGACGAATTGATGTCGCCTTGGATGCACATTCACTCACACAACCAGTCCTACGATTGCTCAACAGTATGATATGCAGATGCCTGAATGTGATGCAACCAGCTGATAATAGCCACCAACAACATATCCAACAACCTAGTCGTCTTCATGGCGATAGAAAAACATGTGCATACTGTCCTTACAAAAAACGAAGAATGACAAAATCAATATGCGAAAAGTGCAATAAAAATATTTGTGGGGATCATAAACACATGCTTTGTGGAGATTGTTTGGCGTCTTTGTGAGCGCTGATATATATTTGTGTTCTCGTAATTTACCGAGACTGATTGACTGTAGTAGTATGTAAAGTACACGTTCAAAAGAATTTATTTACTAATCTTCAATTCACGCACATGCATGGTGTGGAGCCCCTGAAGAATAGGTGTTCCTTTTTGTTTCAAAGTAGAATTGGACACTGTTTTATGTTTCGATACAGTGTATCGATACGTGGAACTGTTTCAGTGTTTCGGAACGGCTGTGGTTCACTGTCTCGAAACAGTGGTATTTCATTCCGCCCCCGTCTCGGATAACCGGACCAGATTCGATCTCGAGCCAGACACAGAAACTGTATCGTTGTTTCAAAATAAGGCTGTTTCAGTCCACCTGTGCTTGGAACGGACTAATTGTATCGAAACAGTGATGTTTCATTCCGCTGTGTCGGACGAGATTCGGGCTTGGCACAGGTACTGAAACACAACATACCACTTCGTGAAACACTTTCAAGAGTGTCGAAATCTTCTTGACAAGCAATAGCATGAAGCTTAAGATATCCGAAAATAAAGCTTCGTTTCTAGCTGACTGACCTCTTCCGAAATGACATAACATCTGCTTTATAAACACTAACCAAACAATAAAACAACGCATACTATTCACATTCAAAATAATAAATATGTGAAAATCATTCAGTTAAATTACACTTTTTTATAACATACGCTTCTCTGTTCATGTACAGTAATCATATTAAGAAACGCAAGTAAGCCTACAACATTTTGAACAAAAAAAGGCGTAGAGTGACAATTAGACATATATACAAATTTGATGTAGGTATAATTGCAAGCAATCTGTTTGACCTATCACTGATAGTGTAATGGTGAACGGGAAGGGCTGGGAAGCATGGTGAATTTATAGTAACGGTTCGAAACACCTTGAAAGACAAATTTTTTCTGTTATATTTTGTTATTTATTCGAATTATTTGGCATTATTTGTGAGTCTATAGTCACTGTGCCTATTATCCACAATGATTCTTTTTGTGTGCATGGAAATTGGCATGGTGGGTACATTACCCATACTAACGGAATGTGTGAATCTCAGTAGCATATCCGTTGTTTCTGCAGTTTGCTCCCACCTCCAGTTCCGTTCGTGGTGGTTCTTCTGTCTTCAGCTATGGCTGTCCTCAGCCAATAGAAAAGTAGGAAAGTCACACGACACGAAAGCAGCGCATTTGCTGCATGAAATACGAAACTGCCAAGACGCCTAAGTGATAGTTTCATACTTTCTGCGATATGATTAGCGCTCTCGCACCTCATTCGTGTTTATATGGACATAATACAGTAGATATTCAAGGTGATAAAATGTGTAGGTTTATTAAATTACAAAACACAAACTGTTTCACTGTTTCGAAACTGAGTATCGAAACATTACACTGTACTGTTTCATTTGTTTCGAAACAGTTACGTGTTTCAGTTTGCCCATCTGTATTTCAAAGTATCTCTAGATAGTAATGTGTTACTTTTATTCTTACAGTATTACTCCGATTGTTACAGTGGTGTCTATTGTAATGCTTATTGTTACATAGTTATATTGTTCTTTTCTTACACATTTTCAAGTGTTTGTTGCCCAAAAGACAGAAGGAATCTAATTGTTTGCTCTTACATTAATAAACATCGAACCAAACCTACTTCTGAAATTGTTCTTTACCTATATCCCAATATTAGTCCTCGTTTGAACCGTACTTATTTTGAAATTTTGATACGTTATTGATTGTAAAGGAGTATTACATACATTCCGAGGCTCAGATCTACATAAACAGCTGTTATTGTTGATTACACACATGAAAAGTGGTGGTGTTCGTCGAATCGACGAATGGGTAGCAGTGATCGACAAACATTCTTGGGTAGCATTCCACGGTTAAGCCTTTCTGGCTATTTTGGAAGGAAGGGTTCGTGATCGCTGTCCACCTCATCATTGTCACCTAAACTTGTCACTATTTTGCAGGAAGAATGGTATAAGATTCCCTTTAAAACCACACAGGGCCCGCTTTACGCATTCCGAGACGACTGGAAGCTGTTTTGAAACCCAACGGTCTTCGTGCAACGTATTAGGCATGGTAATGTTTTTGGTGTTGCTATATTTCTGTCCACTCCCTTGCATGACTCACACACGAAAAAGATGTATAATACCCTTGAATGAGATTTTCGCTCTGCAGCGGAGTGTGCGCTGATATGAAACTTCCTGGCAGATTAAAACTGTGTGCCCGACCGAGACTCGAACTCGGGACCTTTGCCTTTCGCGGGCAAGTGCTCTAGAGGCTCTAGGCAAAGGTCCCGAGTTCGAGTCTCGGTCGGGCACACAGTTTTCATCTGCCAGGAAGTTTCATATCAGCGCACACTCCGCTGCAGAGTGAAATTCTCATTCTGGAAACATCCCCCAGGCTGTGACTAAGCCATGTCTCCGCAATATCCTTTCTTTCAGGAGTGCTAGTTCTGCAAGGTTCGCAGGAGAGCTTCTGTAAAGTTTGGAAGGTAGGAGACGAGATACTGGCAGAAGTAAAGCTGTGAGGACCGGGCGCGAGTCGTGCTTCGGTAGCTCAGATGGTAGAGCACTTGCCCGCGAAAGGCAAAGGTCCCGAGTTCGAGTCTAGGTCGGGCACACAGTTTTAATCTGCCAGGAAGTTTCATGTATAATACCCTTGTTCGACCAGTTCATGGGTAATGTTCTTCTGGCTGGGACCTCTACCACGTTAGGTCAACGGAAGATATAGAAAATCACTCAAAGAGCAGCTACAAAATTCGTGACGGGTTTCTTTAATTAGAGAGTTGGTGTCTGATGATGCTCAAGAAACTGAACTCTGCGTCGTGGAAGTACAGTATTTACCCATAAATTTTCGAGAGCACACGTTTCAAAACGGGTCAAGAAACGTACTGTTTCCTCCAACATACATTTCGTGTAAAAACCATGACACCGAAATTAGATAAACAAGGGGCATTAAAGGGGGTTGCATTAGTATTTCTTGCCGGGTATCCTCGCCTAAAAGTGATGGTAAGGGAATGGTGAGTCTGACACGCTATGTCACTTCTTTCACCCACCGAGCGAAGGCTTGCGAAGTAGAGGTGTAATGTGGGCGGCACATTAAACCCTAATCTCCCTCCCTATCTTCCTTCCCCGCAGCGTGCGTCATGTGCACCAGTGGTAGCCTTGACAGAGCACTAGGCGTGTTTGGCGGAGGTCCGGGTTATTAATGGCATGTGTACACTGTGGCTGGTTTGTCCGCTAGGGCCCTCTGGCGTAAAGAGCGCCAGGGATATCGAGACGTAGCGGCGACATCGCTTAGCGAAATTTTGCTTGACTCATTATAACATTCTGATGCCGTGTAGGTATCATTATGTGACAAATGAGTACGTATCACGGCCAGTGCTTCTTCATATTCGTAGCTTTATAATCAGCCTATACAGCGAACGGAAGAAGACGCATTTGCTCTCATTAGCTTAATAATAATAATAATAATAATAATAATAATAATAATTCTTCGCAAACCGAATTCGCATCCTGCCCCGCCAAACCCACAAATCTGAAAGTTCAGCATGAGTTCGAAGAAAGCCAAAATAAATACTGAATATTAGTTTGTAGCGATTGTACCCAGAGTCGTGAAATCTCAAAACTGTTTCTTCATTCACCACTAAACTTACATCAGTTGTCTCCCCCCACACTCATACATCAATATAGCTCACGTTTTGTGTACCTACTTGCACACGATTACGGCACAATTGCTGCTGGTCGAATGGAATGAGTTACAACGACCTGCTGTTTATCGTCTTTAAATTTATTGGCGTTGAGAAAGAAAAGGAAATGACAGTGCTGACGGAACGTGCAACTTTAATATTAAAGTCTGTGATGTCCAAGTTACTGCAGGAGAGACATGGTCTTAAGCGGCGTAGAATTAAGATAGTTACTCAAAAGAGGAACAGGCAAAGTGCGCATTAAATGTCCCACTGACTACAAGGATAAAGGTGTTATTAGCAGCATTTTCTGCGATATTATGAACAATTTGAGAAATAAAATTTTGCGACAATTTCGCTGGTTTTTTTCCCCATAAAACTGGACTTAAACGTAAGAAAGGAAACTCTGAAAAAAATTGATCTGTGTATGGCATTTGGTTTTGAAAGGGGGGCACAGCATAAGCGGGTCATTTTTGAACGAGATGGTCTTTACAAAACATGAATACTGGATTAGATTTTTACGAAAAAATGAAGCATCAACATTAAAGCGACCAACGGTTTAGTCAGACGAAACATGGATTCATACACATTACTTACTTATATACTTAACCGGCGATCAGGGACCTTGTTGATTATGCGCCGACCTTAGAAACTGCCACCAGCAGATCCTGTCCTGTGCAGCTTCCGTGTAGTACGCTGTGAATTGTAGTTGTTGCACGTCTTTGCGTAGCCCATCCTCCCACCTTGCTCTGTCCTCTCCGGGGCCACTTTCCCACTGGCCTTTGTACCACCACTACTTTTGGAATAACATTAACTGTCATCCTTACAACATATCCAGCGAATTGCAGTCGTTTCAGCTTTGCTTTTAGTACAATATTGTGCTGATTCATCATAATATATATATTTTTTAGTATTCTCCACCCTTTTTCTTCCCGAACTGACCCAAAACTCTCATGATTTTCTCTTTCGCTCTTGGTGACACTCAATGTTTCTATGCTACGTAACAGAACTTGGCCAGTTATCGTATTACATTCCTTCATTTTAACTTTCGTTGAGATTATCCTTGATTTCATTGTTGGTTTTAGGTTGTTATAAGATCAGGAAGCATTAACGATTCGTTGGTTTACTTCAATCTGGACATTATTTCTCTGGTTAAAGTGTGATCCCCAAGTATTTGAAGTTATGTACTATCTTCAACTTCCTCTCTTCCATCTGTAAATACCCATGCTCGTTGTGGTACATCATTTTACTTAGTTCTATAACTTCTTGGTTGATTCTCACGCCCACCTTCCCTGCACTACTGCACTCGTCCTCCACTGTATTTATCATTTCTTCTCTTGACTATGACGTAGCTGTCATATCATCTGCAAACGCTAACATTTGCAGATTTCCATTCAGGTTGATGCCCTTTCCTACGCTTTTCATTTTGTGTAAAACTTTCTTAAGGACGAAGAAAAATAATTCCGGCGACAATGCGTCATCTTGACCTTTTATGCAGAATGCCAATAAGTGCATGTGCTTCTATGCTTTGTATGCACATTATATTCCGAATAAATGTTTTCAGTGATTTTGTGTGTGTGTGTGTGTGTGTGTGTGTGTGTGTGTGTGTGTGTGTGTAATATTGTGAAACAAAAGTTCAGCTCAATGTTCAGACGTGTAGCGTGTAATAGCCCTTCACTTATAATAATACTAGATTGTATGCTGTTATCACATCGCCTCCATGTTCCTCAGGCACAAACGCGACGATGCTGCTACGCTCGCCAAGTCTTCAGTTAGATTTGCTGCATAATGCAATGTCTAACCTCGAGGTTTGCACATAATTTGGTGCCTCTTGCTAGCTAAACACAGAGATTCTGGTCAATTTTTCTCCCAACTGGAGATACCACGTCACCATTTCGTAGTGGTCCTTCACAAAGACAGGATCCAGGAAAAGAATATGTGGCAGATGACCGTTTGGATCTTTTTTTATGCCTATTTGACATTGTCACAGTTTCACTGCCTTAGCCAGCACGCAAGAATCGGTAGTATGTTTGACTAAGGGATTCATGAATCACAACAGTCAGTATACAGTTATTTGAGCGGGCGGCAACAATGTGTAGAGAGATGCAGAGGAACGAGCAAAAAGGCTCAGTTGTCGGTACAGCAAATGACAAGCTATGATCCATTAGTAGGTTGCTGGGAACTGTAGTTTGTTTACAAAGGAGATTGCATACAAAACTCTTGTAAGGCCCACACTGCTCAAATGCATGAAGCACGTATCAGTTTAGACCAGGAGGATACATCGAGCCTTATGGAAAGAAGGGCGGTGCGAATGGTCACAGGTTGTTTGACTAGCGGGACGAATGTGGCAGAAATGTTCAAACAGTTCAGCAGGCACACACCTGAAAAAAGACGCCGTACATTCCACAAAAACCTTTTCAGAAACCGCCAAGAACCGTCTTTTAAGGTACTGTCTGATCAGAAGTTCCCGAACATGTGTTCGTGAACGTTAATTGGGGTGTGTCTACCCTCCGCCTTTATGTTGCCTTTGTAGCGACACTTTCAATGAGGTGACGAAATGTCTTTCGAGGAATGGCAGACAGTTCCTGCTCAGGAGAAAAACCAGATAAGATAGTGATGTTGGCCACTGGGGTTTGGAGCGTAATCATCGTTCTAACCCAGTGGTTCCCAACCTTTCTTGGACCATACCCCTGAGTGCAATCAGACATTAGTTAGTACCCCCATTAGTACCCCACATTATCACCAATTTTAGCACTTAACTAAACTGTAGAATGAAAGACTGTGTGTGTGTGTGTGTGTGTGTGTGTGTGTGTGTGTGTGTGTGTGTGTGAGGAGGGTGTGCTAGAATGAATGAAGGAATCCGTGGTGCATCGCAGGTGCTACCACTCCTTCTCAGATAAGAGAACTAACTACCCACAGTGAGGTAAGACACTTGTTACAAAACATACTTCCCCTGTATTATTCCTCTCCACTGCTGCACTTACTTAATCTGCATATTGCAATGCCATTTAAAATCAAGCAAGTTAAAATGTGTGCACTGTAATTACTGTTCGCAAATCACTTCACTGCTGCACTAATTACTGATAACTTACATAATCAGACATTTTGCCGTTGGTGATAGACCGTGCAAATTGTTATATCAAAATAGGAAGCAGTGCTGAAAGAATTCTATCAAAGTGTGATTCACTGCATCTGCCTTTCCCATGACCTGCACTATCTAGCAGAGGAAGCCAGAAATAATTTTCCTGAAGTTAACAGTATCATTTCTTGGGCTATGGAAGTATTTGCTAAGGTCCTATCTGCAATCAGTCATTTAATGAAATACACTGAAATGCCAAAGAAACTGGTATTATAGGCGTACGTATTCAAATACAGAGATATGTAAACAGACAGACAATACGGCGCTGAGGAGTTCTTAGATCGGATACTGCTGCTACAATGGCAGGTTATCAAGATTTAAGTGAGTCTGAACATGCTATTATAATCGGCGCACGAGCGATGTGACAAGGCATCTCCGACGTAGCGATGAAGTGGGAATTTTCCTGTACAACCATTTCACCAGTGTACCGTGAATATTAGGAATCCGGTAGAACATCAAATCTTAGACATCGCTGCGGGCGGAAAGAGATTCTACAGGAACGGGACAAACGACGACTGAAGAGAATCGTTCAACGTGACAGAAGTGCAACCCTTCCGCAAATTGGTGCATTCAACGAAACAGCATCGATATGGGCTTTCGGAGCCGAAGGCACAAAGCCTTACGCCTCGCCTGGGACCGTCAACACCGACATCGCACTTTTGATGACTGGAAAGACGTCCCTTTTCGGACGAGTCTCGTTTCAAATTGTATCGAGCGGATGGACCTATACGGATACGGAGACAACCTCATGAATCCATGGACCTTGCATGTCAGCAGGGGACTGTTCAAGATGGTGGAGGCTCTGTAATGATGTGGCTCGTGTGCAATTGGAGTGATGTGGGACCCCTGACACGCCAGGATACGTCTCTGACAGGTGACACGTACGAAAGCATCCTGTCTGATCACCTGCGTCCATTCATGTCTATTGTGCATTCCGACGGACTTGGGCAATTCCAACAGGACAATGAGACACTCCACACGTCCAGAACTGCTACAGAGTGGCTGCAGGAACACACTTCTGAGTTTAAACAATTCCACTTGCCACCAAACTCCCCAGACATGAACATTACCGAGGACATCTGGGACGCCTTGCAACGTGCTGTTCAGAAGGAATCTCCACCCCCTCGTACTCTTACGGATTTATGGACAGCCCTGCAGGATTCATGGTGTCAGTTCCCTCCAGCATTAATTAAGACATTAGTCGAGTCTGCCACGTCGTGTTGCGGAACTTCTGGGTGATCGTGGGGCCCCTAGACGATATTAGGCAGGTTTACCAGTTTCTTCGGCTCTTCAGTGTATATCTCAGTGCTAATGCACGGACTGCAAAAGCAGAACGGCTATCATGTGACACATGAAACAGGAAAAGTTTTGGACATTCGTTAAAATTACAGCATTTTTTTCAGCAGGTGAGTGAATTGTATAATAATTGAGTAGTGATGATGGAACGTGCAGAAAGAGCATCCAGGGAGCATTCTGGTGATCAGGATCAAATTGTAGGCAAACACCAATAGCGTCAAAGAAATATTACAGCCTTGGTTTGAACCATTTACCGCCTTGTTGAGTCTTCCTGCGTTGCCGTTTCATAGCTGTAACTGCCATGAAAAGCCGTCCGCTGTGGCCGTGCGGTTCTCGGCGCTTCAGTCTGGAACCGCGCGACCGCTACGGTCGCAGGTTCGAATCCTGCTTCGGGCATGGATGTGTGTGATGTCCTTAGGTTAGTTAGGCTTAAGTAGTTCTAAGTTCTAGGGGACTGGTGACCTCAGATGTTAAGTCCCATAGTGCTCAGAGCTATTTGAACCATTTTGCCATGAAAACTATTGTAGAAACTGTAGTAAGTTATTGCTCATCGTGCAAGCAATTGTTCTTTGTCTGCAAGCGCAACTATATATTCCCACTCGATTCAATGTATTACTTTGGGCGTTTGAAAAGTCCGAGACATGGCACCACCGGCGCGTATCGAGGTCATGTTTAGTTAGTAGCATCTTTGGAAAGAATGCACACCAAGTTTCAGCCATATTGGTCTATTTCTTTGTGTTTGGCATTCGTGTGAATCAAGGAAGTCGAGTGATTGTCAAAAAATGGACGAAAAAGAATTTCGCGTGGTGCTTAAACATTACTTCATAAATGGCTAAACGCCTCAGGAGACTAAAGAGAAGCTTGATAATCATTACAGTGACACTGCACCTTCGATTAGAATGGTTTATAAGTAGTTTCAAAAATTTTCGGAGTGGCCATATGGGCACAAGTGATGCTGAACGTCCTGGACGCCCTGTGGAGGTTACGACTCCTGGAATCATTGATAAAATCCATGATTTGATGATGGATGAAAGAAAAGTTAAGGTGCGTGAGACTGCTAGTGCTGTGGCAATCTCGAATGAACCGGTACATAATATTTTGCATAAACATTTGGACATGAGAAAGCTATCCGCAAGATGGGTTCCGCGATTGCTCACGCTTGACCAAAAACGGAATCGTGTGAAGTGTTGCAAGGATGGTTTGCAGCTATTCAGGAACAATCCGCAGGACTTCAAACGTCGTTTCGTCACTGTGGATGAAACATGGATACATTACTATACTCCTGAGACCAAAGAACAATCCATACAATGGGTTACCAAGGGAGAATCTGCACCAAAAAAGGCGAAGACCATTCCTTCGGCCTGAAATGTTATGGCGACTGTCTTTTGGGATTCGCAAGGGATAATCCTAATCGACTATCTGGAAAAGGGTAAAACTATTACAGGTGCACATTATTCATCGTTATTGGACCATCTGAAAACCGAGTTGCAAGAAAAACGCCGGCGATTTGACTACAAAAAAGTCCTTTTCCATCACGACAATGCACCAGCACACACATCAACAGTTGTGGTTGCAAAATTAATGGAAATAGGATTCCAACTCGTTTCACATCCCCCCTAATCTCCAGACTTGGCTCCCTCGCACTACTATCTGTTCTCCAATTTGAAGAAATGCCTGGCAGGGCAAAGATCTTATTCAAATGAGGAGGTGACTGCAGCAACTAATAACTATTTTGCAGACTTGGACAATTCTTATTATTTGGAAGGGATCAACAAATTACAACAGCGTTGAACGAAGTGTATAAGTCTAAAAGGAGATTATGTCGAAAAATAAAAAAGGTCTACCCCAAACACGTAAGTAGTTTTTATTTTTGCACGGACTTTTCAAACGCCGCTCGTATGTAATTTGTTCTATGTCCCACGGTAGCATATACATAAAATAACACCACCTCACACGCTCTGTTTCTGTGGAGATACTGGTTGATTGTTCGTTATTTCAGTGGCTGTCGCGCAGCCTCTGCACGCCGTCCTTGAGAAGCTGTTTTGTCGTCGAGAACCGTTCTCGCAAATAATTTACTCGACAGCTCTAATAAAATGTGAAAGCTGACGGGCACTTTAAGGCGTTCACTCCTTCAAGACTTTATAACGTGTCATTGCGTTAAGAGACTACTTGACACGTGTCAGCGTTAAGGTAGTTTACCATTTCATTTCTCCATTTCAGACATTCTGGTTTCTTCGAAATACTACTATCATGATGAAAAAGAGAAGAGTGATAAAATGTGTAATGTCTTGCGCCTTTGAAAGATTACGTTATGAGGTCTTAGAAAATAGCGTCAAACTCCATAATGACCATGATGTATGGGCACTTACACTTAACGATATGGTGGTAACGGTTTGATGCATAGCCAGTTTTAAACAGCTCGTCACATTAACAGAAACTAATACGCAGTAACTTTATCTTCCTTAATTGGCAGCGAAGTTGTTTGTCAGTGGGGGAATGCAAACACAGTTAGGAATCTTAATGTTACTCATGAGGTGCCTGCTATAAACAAGCGACGCCCAGGTCAACAAAGAAAGAACATTTTCTTGGCAGATGCGGCAGTGAAACAACATTTCGCGACAAGGACGGGCCGCGTAGCTTGGCAGTATCAAAATGCAATGCGTGCGCACATTCGTATACCAAAGCAGATCAGCTACATAGTTGCGTAAGGAAAATTCACAATTGACCTTCTATAGGTATAAAAATTTGCTTCCGTTTGCAGCAGGTATGTTGTGAAGACTTCTACAGTCTACCAATTTCGACAGTCAAGTTTGACGAGAAGGAAGTCGGTCCACGTGCTCAGGTCACAGCAGTAAATATTATTAGTAACGTGGCTGCCTGCGTTGTAAACATCGAGAGCTGAATTAAAGTGGGGACCCCAGCGAAGTAGTCAGACGTGTCACATGTACAGGGTTATTACAAATGATAGAAGCGATTTCACAGCTCTACAATAACTTTACTATTTGAGATATTTTCACAATGCTTTGCACACACATACAAAAACTCAAAAAGTTTTTTTAGGCATTCACAAATGTTCGATATGTGCCCCTTTAGTGATTCGGCAGACATCAAGCCGATAATCAAGTTCCTCCCACACTCGGCGCAGCATGTCCCCATCAATGAGTTCGAAAGCATCGTTGATGCGAACTCGCAGTTCTGGCACGTTTCTTGGTAGAGGAGGTTTAAACACTGAATCTTTCACATAACCCCACAGAAAGAAATCGCATGGGGTTAAGTCGGGAGAGCGTGGAGGCCATGACATGAATTGCTGATCATGATCTCCACCACGACCGATCCATCGGGTTTCCAATCTCCTGTTTAAGAAATGCCGAGCATCATGATGGAAGTGCGGTGGAGCACCATCCTGTTGAAAGATGAAGTCGGCGCTGTCGGTCTCCAGTTGTGGCATAGCCAATTTTCCGCGGGCTACGCGTGAAACTTTCCCGCACGCGTTCAACCATTTCTTCGTTCACTGCAGGCCGACCCGTTGATTTCTCCTTACAGAGGCATCCAGAAGCTTTAAACTGCGCATACCATCGCCGAATGGAGTTAGCAGTTGGTGGATCTTTGTTGAACTTCGTCCTGAAGTGTCGTTGCACTGTTACGACTGACTGATGTGAGTGCATTTCAAGCACGACATACGCTTTCTCGGCTCCTGTCGCCATTTTGTCTCACTGCGCTCTCGAGCGCTCTGACGGCAGAAACCTGAAGTGCGGCTTCATCCGAACAAAACTGAGTTTTTCTACGTATCTGTAGTGTGTCGTGACCATATGTCAATGAATGGAGCTACAGTGAATTTATGAAATCGCTTCAATCATTTGTAATAGCCCTGTATATGGCGGAGAGATCACAACTCTAATTAAGTGCTACCACGTGGGACACGTTTGCGCGCACTAAGTATCTAGACTAAGTGCCTGAACAATAGCACATGGAACAGAGCTTTATCGAGAGCCTCTCAGAAAACTGGCGTCATCGATTCTCACCGCAGACAAAACGGCCAGTGGCACTTACGTCTTGTCTTGAGACTAGGGGTTGAATATATCGTGCAAAACAACCCTGCCGGCCGCTAGCGGTTCTAGGCGCTTCAGTACAGAACCGCGCTGCTGCTGCTGCTGCTGCTGCCGCCGCCGTCGTCGTCGCAGGTTCGAATCCTGCCTTGGGCAGGGATGTGTGTCATGTCCTTAGGTTAGTTAGGTTTAAGTAGTTCTAAGTCTAGGGGACTGATGACCTCAGATGTTAAGTCTCATAGTGCTTAGAGCCATTTGAACCATTTGAAAACAATCCGGATTGCACTCAGGGGGAGAAAACTGACTGAACGTGCCGCACTACCATTTAGACTGGATGATCTTCCTTGTCATCTTCTCCTGTATTGTCTTCTAGCACATCGACTATTTTCAGACAAATTTTCTACCCAATTGTGTACTTTTTTTCCGAAATCTATTCCGAAATCTTCAGGCTTCATCTTCAGGTACCGAGGCACAGTTACCGAAATGAAATGCACTCAGAAAAATAAACACATCAACAAAAGTTGTGAATCAACACTAGCTTTCGAAATTCATGACACACAAAACGAAAATAGGCCATGACACATGTGTATATATTCATTTGCACTATGTCCTGACCACCCCATCAAAAAACAAACGTTTATGTACGGACAAACTCGTTTGTTTCCCAAGGTTTTTTTTTTCCACAACACTCCTGAGCAACGTCAATATTTATGGGACGTCTCCTTGCTCGGACGCAGGCTTGATTCCGTCGTAGCATAGAATCGATGAAATAATCAAGCCAGTCCTAGTCCAAATTGTTCCACTCTGCAACGGCGACTCTGAGTAAGTGGCGCAGAGTACGTGGTCATTGTCAACGTAAGAAGAAGAAAAAAAAGTTTCAGTCGATCCCACGCGTGTTCGATTGGGTTGATGGGGTACCGGCAGACCACTACATTCTGGTGACCTTAGCATGCTGAAGCAGCATGTTCACGAGAACAGCGTGATGAGCACGCGAATTATCATCCACCCAGGTGAAATTGTCACCAAAATGTTGGCAATACGGTCCCACTATTAGTTGCAGAACTTCATCCGTGCTCTATAGAGCACTGGGACTGCCCTCAACAAGCAGGAGAGTTCTACAGTGGCCCCATGTAATGCTACCCCAGAACATCACTTCACCACCACCTTAGTGCATACGAGGGACACAGTGTTTGAGGCCCTAGATATTACCGGGTTGTCTCCCAACACATTATCTGCGATTATCACGATACAGAGATGTCAATGCACAACATTCTACGTCAATCCTGGAGCGTCCATTTTGCGTGATTTCGTGTCCAATTGCATACACGTATTTTATTCACTGGCCGAAGGAACAGAATTGTATCGAAGGATTTCCGAAAGTCAAGAAACATGGCATCAATGTGAGTTAGCCATCTACTCCCTGTTGAATTTCATGAAAGAAAAAAGTCGAATTTCATACGATCAGTACTTGCCGAAACCATGTTGATTTTTTACATACAATTTGTTCGGTTCAAAATGGTTCAAATGGCTCTGAGCACTATGGGACTTAACATCTGAGATCATCAGTCCCCTAGAACTTAGAACTACTTAAACCTAACTAACCTAGGGATGACAGACACATCCATGCCCGACGCAGGATTCGAACCTGTGACCGTAGCTGTCGCGCAGTTCCAGACTGAAGCGCCTAGAACTGCTCGGCCACTCCGGCCGGCACAATTTGTTCGGTCCCCAGACAAGTCACAGTACGCGAGAAAAATGTATATTCAATATTCTACAGCAAAACAACTTCAGCCACGTGGTACGCTCCCTTTTCTAAGCTGCCAACAGAAACCTGATACAAGTTGTTCCGCATCCAGTCAGGTAATGTGACCTTTCCTGTATCGAGCGATTTTAACTGAACGAAATCGCGATTTTAACTGAACGAAATCGAACGTGTCCTTTTCAAAGGAACCAACCAGACATTTGCATCGAGCGACTGGTTTAAATTTCGGATAACCACATCTGGGTGGGTTGACAGGGGATATCTCATAGGCAACGACGTCCTCCAAAAAGTGGATCTAGCGTCTCGACCACTGCGCCATATCGCTCGGTGGCTGTGCCGAATGAAAGAAAGCACACCTAATACGGACGATCACTAGTTTAACGACTAGAGAGCTCAGCACTGTCAGCGCACAGAAGGACCACCTAAACAGAAGGGGAAACTACGGTAGGGTGACCTACTTACTGATCATTTTCATGTGATCCATTCATATGTGAATGAGCTAAGGACGCCCTGCATTTCTTCATAACGTTGTGTCAAAGCTGTATGTCTTGATATCGGTCCAATTATTAAAATCGCGCAGCATTCGTGAATTACACTCACAATTCAAGATAGTGACAATCTGAAGTGTGCATTAAGATATTGGAAACACGCGGTCGAAAAAAAAAATTACGAATATACCAAATTAGATATGTATTCAACGACAAAAGATGATCCAGAACCATACAGCCTAAGCGAAAAGGTAATCCAATGACATTTCTTTCATTCTGCGGAGCAGTCGTAAATAAAATGGGGCGCACCTAGGCGGATTAAGACGAGTGTTTTGTCCTTCGTGGAAAATTAAAGAAATCATGCATTCAGTTCAGGACAGTCTTGCCTTGAGAGTACCTGATGTTTATAACCTGACATTTTTATGTACGAATGAGAGAAGACTATTTGGGCTTACAGGTTTCAGAGACAAGGCTGCTTACGCTGGTCTGGAAGAGTGACTCTAAAATACAGAGTAAGAAACCACCACATCATCCAAGGTTTGTTTAAAGAGGCAAACATAGC
Source organism: Schistocerca cancellata (assembly GCF_023864275.1). Taxonomy (NCBI): domain Eukaryota; kingdom Metazoa; phylum Arthropoda; class Insecta; order Orthoptera; family Acrididae; genus Schistocerca; species Schistocerca cancellata. Next base: position 48,665,877 of record NC_064628.1, on the reverse strand, counting down.
AGAAAAGCTTCAAGAGAGCCCCCAACGCTGGCACGAGCAGGTCATGCGACCTAATCCAAACCCCACGACGAGAACTTGACATACAATAACCGAAACGATGACCAGGAAGGCCACCGATACATGGATTAGGGCCATAAAGATCGACCTGTAAACGACGGCGCTGTACCCTGAAACAACGCAAATACGTTCAGAATGGCGTAACAAGATTAGGAGGGCCGACCCCAAAGGCATGGGAAATAAGCCACGGAAGAACAAAAAAAATGTGGCAAAAATTCACACCGTGTCCGAGCGCTGTAACAAAGCGTCATCTCAAGGGAAGTCGGTGGCAGCACAACATGGGTTTACAAAAGGCTATGAAATGAAATGATCGTATGGCATTGTTGGCCGGCAGGCCCCATGCGGGGAAGTTCGGCCGCCGTATTGCAAGTCCTTTTTAGTTGACGCCACTTCGGCGATTTGCGAGTCAATGATGATGAAATGATGAAGAAGAACACACAACACCCAGTCATCACGAGGCAGAGAAAATTCCTGGCCCCGCCGGGAATCGAACCCTGGACCCCGTGCGCGGGCAGCGAGAACGCTACCGCAAGACCACGAGCTGCGGACACAAAAGGCTATAAGATCTATGAACAAAACGAAGTTCTTATCTGAAGCTTCCTCTTACTGGGACTCTGTAATAAAATCAGTGGTAGAATTTGGTTAAGAATATATAAATTCAACAGAAAGCGTGCCTATAATCTTAGCGCAGTCTCCCTCCCCCGCCACCCTACACACACACACACACACACACACACACACACACACACACACACACACACACACACACACCATTTGCTTACGATGAAATATCTGCCTCTGTAAAAGTACACAAACTAATCACTCTAACACTGACCTTTCGTGAAAACACATTTTTTGGGGCGAAGGGGTAGGGCAGAAATGTAGATGTTCGTAATTCTTTCGGCAGTATTTCGTAATAATATACTACTGCTGACATGAGGAAAGTTTCAAACCGATTTCTCATACACAAACAGCAGTTGACAGGCGCTGCCTGGTGAAACGTTGTGATGCCTCGTGTAAGGAGGAGAAATGCGTACCATCACGTTTCCGACTTTGATAAAGGTCGGATTGTAACCTATCGCGATTGCGATATTGCTGCTCGCGTTGGTCGAGATCCAATGACTGTTAGCAGAATATGGAATCGGTGGGTTCAGGAGGGCAATACGGAACGTCGTGCTGGATCCCAGCGGCCTCGTATCACTAGCAGTCGAGATGACAGGCATCTTATGCGCATGGCTGTAACGGATAGTGTAGCCACGTCTCGATCCCTGAGTCAACAGATGGGAACGTTTGCAAGACAACAGCCATCTGCACGAACAGTTCGACGACGTTTGCAGCGGCATGGACTATCAGCTCGGAGACCATGGCTGCGGTTACCCTTGACGCTGCATCACAGACAGGAGTGCCTGCGATGGTGTACTCAACGACGAACTTGGGTGCACGAATGGTAAAACGTCAATTTTTCGGATGAATCCAGGTTCTGTTTACAGCATCATGATGGTCGCATCCGTGTTTGGCGACATCGCGGTGAACGTACATTGGAAGCGTGTATTCGTCATCACCATACTGGCGTATCACCCGGCGTGATGGTATGGGGTGCCATTGGTTACACGTCTTGGTCACCTCTTGTTCGCAATGACGGCACTTTGAACAGTGGACGTTACATTTAAGATGTGTTACGACCCGTGGCTCCACCCTTCATTCGAACCCTGCGAAACCCTACATTTCAGCAGGATAATGCACGACCGCATGTTGCAGGTCCTGTATGGGCCTTTCTGCATACAGACTGCAGCCCTGGCCAGCACATTCTCCAGATCTCTCACCAATTGAAATCGTCTGGTCGATGGTGGCAGAGCAACTGGGTCGTCCCAATTCGCCAGTCACTACTCTTGACGAACTGTGGTATCGTGTTGAAGCGGTATGGGCAGCTGTACCTGTACAAGCCATCCAAGCTCTGCTTGACTCAATGCCCAGGCGTATCAAGGCCGTTATTACGGCCAGAGGTGGTTGTTCTGGGTACTGATGTCTCAGGATCTATGCACCCAAATTGCGTGAAAATGAAATCACATGTCAGTTGTAGTATAATATATTTGTCCAATGAATACCCGTTTATCATCTGAATTCATTCTTGGTGTAGCAACTTTAATGGCCAGTAGTGTAGTATTATCTTCTAAAGTCACCCTTCTGCGTAAAACTGGGGCCACCCATTTGCTCTTCCGACAACTGATAAATTCGTGGCAATTAATTTTACTTAGTAACGTTGCATGTAGACATTTAACCTATGTAACAGAATCAAGAGATTTACCATTAATGCTCTAATCGGATACAACAGGACATATTTCCTTGTCTGAGACGACCAAATGATTGAACAGAGAATGCTTTTTTTCCTATACATTGCACGAAACGAAAAATTCATCTGAACAGCAAAGGATTGAATTGGATTCCCCTTCGTACACTATGAAAACACTTTACTTGCATAATAGCTGTTATTTTAATTTTTACAGTTACGTAGTTTGAATTTGCAAGATAATTTATCTCTAAATTTAGTATTAGGACCTTGCAGACAAATATAAATATATTTAATATATCAGGAGATCATCATCCGAGTCGCTCGTGTGCAGCTATCAGTGAAGGCACTCAAAACCAACTAGGCGCTATAATCGCTTGACGCTACGTCTTATTATTAATAATAAAGCGTGGTTAAGTTCTTTATTCAGTTCTAAGGTAGCCGAATAGATAGCTCAGTTGGAGAACTAAATGCGAAAGTTACATTCCTGGTTCGATCTTGGTCCAGCACTATTTGAAGGTCAAAACTGTCAAATAATAATAAAACGAAACATAGTTTATTTCAGCTGTTCTCAAACTGAAACTAAGCTGAATAAGAATATAGTTAATAATAAATAAATTAGTGGAAGTATAGAAATAAAAAACAACTAACTACTCGTGTCGTGTGGAATTAACTTCCTAGACAAATGGTTGTTGGCTAAAATACTTACTGCAGTGATATCCAGTTATTCGAAACAAACTCGAGGATTACAACTGGATTCAGAGAGAAGAACAAAACTTCATGCAACATGCCCGAGCCGAGGTGTCTTTTGCGTCTGAGGAGAATGTTTCATTATTATTCAAATAAGCAAGGTCAACGGCTCAACCACTGTCATTAATAGTTTACAGGTTGCTGCTACTCCTGCGAATGAAATATCAGATTCATGGAAGAAGCTACTTCTCTCTATTTACTCCGTACCATCCTTTGGATATTACAGTAGATAAGCGGCAGCGTAATTTTTCTTGTATGCAGAGTACAGGTGCAGACAGATGATGATCCAGTCATCAACTCGAAAGATTGGTTTGACGGAGGACTCCAGGCCCTTTGCTTGCCAGTTTACAAGGCAGTCTGTGATGCATGATGTAGCAGCTGAGCTGAAATGAAGATGTTCATACATCATTCATCGGAGACTGCATTGTAAACTCATTTGTAGGTCGGAGGTTCTTTCCTCTGATGATCTGTTCACAACTAGTTTCTAGCAACGAGTCATGTCGTAATGTATGTCCAATCTCTCTCTCTCTCTCTCTCTCTCTCTCTCTCTCTCTCTCTCTCTCTCTCTCCCCCCATTCAACATGTTCTTTATTAGACATTTTTGTTGAAGAACCCCTTATTTCCGTACGACACTAGTCTATCTCTTCTTCAACAGTCTCCTGTAACACCACATTTAAATGCTTCTAAACGTTTCATTTGTCTTCCCCACTGTCCACGTCCCGTACCCATATATAGTGATGTCCTTCAAACAGAGCTTTTGATGAAATTTCTGTTTTCTCGAAGTTTACATTTTTGGATGTTAGTAGCTTTTTATTTTTATAATTAGCTCTGTTGACGTGTGCAGTCATTGCTACCATGTGTTTCTTGCATTTTTCTCGGTTGTCTATTTTACTGCCGAGAAAGCGAAATTCGATCCTCTTTCAACAGTGCCTTGCCCGGGTTTAACATTTAGCCATTCAGCTTTTCTACCAACTACACCCACCACTACCTCAGTATAAATATCATAGTCCCGTTTTTTTTTGTGGTTTTAGGGCGCAAAACTTCTATGGTCATTAGCGCCCAGCCCGTGACGTAAGACAGTAAAAAACAGAAATTGAAAACCAGCAGCAACGGGAACAAAGTCAGAAAATTGGAGAAACTAAAAATAGAAGAATGCTTAAAAATCCACTACAGAAAGGGGGTGGTTGTCCCCAAAAAAAGCTTCAAATGACTGACGTCATTTCACTGTCACTAATAAACTGGAGAACGCGGTCGGCTGAGCGCGTGTCATCTGCTAAAATCGACGATAGATCAGGCGATAGCTGTAGACGGGAGCGTAACGGATTAAAATAGGGGCATTCAATTAAAAGGTGTCTTACCGCCCACAGCTGAGAGCAGTGGGGACAGAGTGGGGGAGGATCGCCGCTTAAAAGATGTCGATGGCTAAAACGACAGTGCCCTATCCGGAGTCTAGCTAAAATTACCTCCTCCCGACGACGCGTTCGGGAGGAAGAGGTCCAAGAGCAAGGAAGGGCTTTCACTTACCGCAATTTATTACGGGGAAGTGCCGACCAATGCGCATGCCATAAATGAGTAACTTGGCGACATAAACCGCTCCGTAGATCGGTGAAGGGAAGCAACTGAATAGCTGGCCGAGGAAGAGAGACTGCAGCCTTGGCCGCCACATCGGCCGCCTCATTCCCACAGATACCAGCGTGTCCCGGGAGCCAGAGGAACGCCACCGAGACGCTCCCCAGGTGGATCAAGCGCAGACAGTCCTGAATCCGGTGGACCAGAGGGTGCACAGGGTAAAGAGCTTGGAGACTGAGGAGAGAGCTGAGAGAACCTGAGCAGATAACGTACTGTATCCGCTGATGGCGGCGGATGTAGTGGACAGCCTGGAGAACAGCGCAAAGCTCCGCAGTATAAACCGAACACTGGTCGGGAAGCCGAAAGCGATTTGGGGTGTCGCCAACAATATAGGCACTCCCTACACCTAACGATGTTTTCGAGCCGTCGGTGTAAATAAATGTGGCGTCCGTCATTTCTGCACATAGAGCAGCAAATGCCCGACGATAAACAAGTGTAGGGGTACCATCCTTGGGAAATTGACAAAGGTCACGGAGCAGGCAGATCCGGGGACGGAGCCAAGGCGGTGCTGTACCCCAAGTTGTCAAGAAGGTTTTAGGAAAGCGGAAGGAAAGAGAATGGAGCAGTTGACGGAAGCGGACTCCCGGGGGTAGTAGGGAGGAGGAGCGGCCTGCATACCCTACATCAAAGGAGGCGTCGAAAAAAAGGTCATGGGCTGGATTAGCAGGCATGGAAGACAGATGGCTAGCATAACGACTCAGGAGGACTGCTCGCCGATTGGACAGCGGAGGTTCAGCAGTCTCAGCATAAAGGCTTTCCACAAGGCTAGTGTAAAAAGCTCCAGACACTAAACGTAATCCACGGTGGTGGATAGAGTCGAGACGCCGAAGAATAGACGGCCGAGCAGAGGAGTAGACTATGCTTCCATAATCCAATTTCGAGCGCACTAAGGCGCGATAGAGGCGGAGAAGGACCACTCGGTCCGCTCCCCAGGAGGTACCATTCAGGACAAGGAGGGTGTTAAGCGATCGCAGACAGCGAGCCGAAAGATAGGAAACGTGGGAGGACCAGCATAGTTTTCTGTCAAACATAAGACCCAAGAATTTAGCGACGTCTGAAAACGGAAGGTTGACAGGACCTAGATGTAAGGAGGGCGGAAGAAACTCCTTACGTCGCCAAAAATTGACACAAACGGTCTTACTGGGTGAGAAACGGAAGCCAGTTTCGATGCTCCACGAGTGGAGGCGATCGAGACATCCTTGAAGACGTCGTTCAAGATGGCTGGTCCGTTGAGAGCTGTAGTAGATCGCAAAATCGTCCACAAAGAGGGAGCCCGAGACATCAGGAGGGAGACAATCCATAATTGGATTTATGGCGATGGCAAACAGTACAACACTCAGCACGGATCCCTGGGGTACCCCGTTTTCTTGGGAGAAAGTACGGGAGAGAGTAGTGTTCACCCGCACCCTAAAAGTGCGCTCTGCCATAAATTCGCGAAGAAAAAGGGGCAGCCGGCCTCGAAAGCCCCAAGAGAACAGTGTGCGGAGGATGCCTGTCCTCCAACAGGTATCGTATGCTCTCTCCAGATCAAAAAATATTGCTACCGTTTGGCGCCTCCGGAGAAAACCGTTCATGATATAAGTGGAGAGAGCAACAAGATGGTCAACTGAAGAACGATGCTTCCGAAATCCGCATTGGGCTGGTGTTAAAAGACTGCGGGATTCCAGCCACCAAGCTAAACGGTAATTCACCATACGCTCCAAAACCTTACAGACACTACTCGTGAGAGAAATGGGGCGATAGCTAGAGGGGAGATGTTTGTCCTTTCCAGGTTTCGGAACGGGAACGACAATAGCTTCCCGCAACCGTCTAGGAAAGGTACTGTCGGTCCAAATTCGATTATAAAGGCGAAGGAGGTAACGCAGACTATGGGTTGATAAATGCAGCAACATTTGGACATGGATACCATCCGGTCCTGGGGCGGAGGAGCGAGAAGAAGAGAGGGCATGTTGGAGTTCCCGCATGGAGAAAACAGTATTGTAGCTTTCGTGATTTTGAGAGGAGAAAGCAAGATGTTGCACTTCTGCTGCACGTTTCTTCGGGAGAAACGCTGGCGGGTAATTTGAAGAGCTCGAAATCTCAGCAAAGTGCTGACCCAACGAGTTAGAAATTGCGACGGGGTCCACTAAGGTATCATGCGCGACAGTGAGCCCAGAGACCGGGGAGAAACTAGGCGCGCCTGAGAACCGTCGAAGTCGACTCCATACTTCCGAGGAGGGAGTGAAGGTGTTTAATGAGCTAATAAAGAATTTCCAGCTTGCCTTCTTGCTATCGCGGATGACGCGACGGCATCGCGCACGGAGCTGCTTATAGCGGACACAGTTGGCCAAAGTAGGATGGTGACGGAAAATGCGAAGAGCACGTCGCCGCTCACGTAGTGCGTCACGGCATGCCTCGTTCCACCAAGGAACTGGGGGGCGCCGGGGCAATTCGGAGGTGCGTGGTATTGAACGTTCCGCAGCTGTAAGAATAACGTCGGTAATATGTGTGACCTCATCGTCGACGCTGGGAAAGCGACGGTCATCGAATGTCGCTAAAGACGAAAAAAGTGTCCAATCGGCTTGGGCAAATTTCCAGCGTCGCGAGCGCATATATGGCAGTGGAGGCTGCAGTCGAAGGACACATGGAAAGTGGTCACTCGAGTGTGTATCATCAAGGGCGAACCATTCGAAGCGCCGAGCTAGCGGAACAGTACCGACCGCAAGGTCCAAATGAGATAAATTTGTCGTGGAGGCAGACAAAAATGTGGGGACCCCAGTGTTGAGGCAAACGAGAGCCGCTTGGTGGAAGACGTCTAGCAATAGAGAGCCACGTGGACAAGGATGTGGAGATCCCCAAAGCGGCTGGTGGGCATTGAAGTCCCCAACCAGCAAATAGGGGGGGTGGAAGCTGACCAAGAAGATGAAGGAGATCAGCTCGTGCCATTGGTGTGGATGATGGAATGTATACAGCACAAAGAGAGAACGTGTATCCAGAAAGGGAAAGACGGACGGCGACAGCTTGGAAGGAACTGTTTAAGGGGATTGGGTGATAATGGAGAGTATCATGGAGAAGAATCATGAGTCCTCCATTGGCTGGAGAGCCTTCAACAGAGGGTAGATCATATCGGACGGACTGAAAATGAGGGAGAACAAAGCGGTCATGGGGACGCAGCTTTGTTTCCTGAAGACACAAGATGACCGGCGAGTAGGATCGTAAGAGGACCGACAATTCATCCCGATTGGCTCGAATGCCGCGGATATTCCAGTGGATAATGGACATGGGGTGAACAGAAAATGGAGGAATGTGACCAATGTTGCTGTCAACTCAAAGACTGCTCGGAGCTAGCAACCGACAGCATGGAATGGCATTCAGCCGAAGGCAGAAGATCCTGATCCATAGGTTGGTCAGGAGCAGTCCCTGCCACCAGCGATCGGCCGGTTGACTGGCCACCAGCAGTGCGCCTCGGCGACACAGAAGACTGCTGAGGGCGATTTCCGCCAGGTGGTGCTGTAGATGGGACACACCTTGGCGGAGAAGGAGAGGAACTGGGTTTCTTTGTAGCCTTCTTGGAAGAATGTTGTTTAGATGAAGGAGGAACCGATGGTTGTGAAGTTGCGGTACGTAAAAACTCTTCACGAGTATGCTCTTTTTTCGAAGACTTGGCGTCCGACTTTTGGGCTCGAGATGTAGCAGAACCCGACGAAGGGTGAGCCATAGAGTGGGCAGGCGAAAGTGGTGAGGTTGAACGAGCGATCTTTACGCTGGCCGATCTGACGACCGTGGTACTGAAGGTGAGGTCGCAAGTCTGCGTGGCCGCCTCCTTTGTTGGCCGAGGAGAAGCAAGGACAGTGCTGTATTTTCCTGTCTGAGGCACGGTGGGCTTGCGACTGGCGAATAATTTTCGAGCAGCAAAGGTCGACACCTTTTCCTTCACCCTTATTTCCTGGATGAGCTTCTCGTCCTTAAAAACGGGGCAATCTCGAGAGGAAGCAGCGTGGTCACCCATACAGTTGATGCAGCGAGGGGATGGAGGTGGACAAGCACCCTCATGGGCATCCTTGCCACACGTAACACATTTGGCTGGATTGGAACAGGACTGGCTGGTGTGATTGAACCGCTGACATCGATAGCAACGCGTAGGGTTTGGGACGTAAGGGCGAACGGAAATTATCTCATAGCCTGCTTTGATTTTCGATGGGAGTTGAACTTTGTCAAATGTCAAGAAGACAGTGCGGGTTGGAATGATGTTCGTGTCAACCCGTTTCATTACTCTATGAACTGCCGTTATGCCCTGGTCAGACAGATAGTGCTGAATTTCTTCGTCAGACAATCCATCGAGGGAGCGTGTATAAACGACTCCACACGAGTAATTTAAGGTACAGTGCGGTTCCACCCGGACAGGAAAAGTGTGGAGCAGAGAAGTACGCAGCAATTTTTGTGCCTGGAGGGCACTGTGTGTTTCTAACAACAGGGTGCCATTCCGTAATCTGGAACAAGACTTTACAGGACCTGCAATTGCTTCGACACCTTTCTGAATAATGAAAGGGTTGACCGTGGAGAAGTCGTGGCCTTCATCAGTCCGAGAAACAACAAGGAACTGTGGCAACGATGGAAGAATCGTCTGTGGCTGAGACTCAGTATACTTACGTTTGTGAGCAGACATAGTGGAAGGTGAGGAAACCATTGCGGAAGAATCCCCCATGATTACCGGCGTCTCCGATGGCGCGCTCCTCCCTTGTGGGGGCCCTCTCTGAGGGCACTCCCGCCTTAGGTGATTGTTCACACCTCAGGTCACACCTCCCGACAAACGGACGGAGGGATCAATCGGCATTTTCGGAAGGTATCAGCTCGGGTAATCACCCCTCCCTGGGCCTGGCCGTTACCAGGGGGTACGTACGTGTCCTACCTGTCTACCCGGGGCGGGGAATTACGCGTTACCCCGTCACCGGCTACGCACAAAAGGCGTGGGTCGGCCTTCAGACACGCACAGGGAGGAAGAAAGAGAAAGGGAAAGGAAAGAAGAGAGGTCTCAAACGCCGCAGCGGAGAAAAGGGAAAGAGAAGAGGTAAGGAAAAGAGAAGGACAAAGGAAGGAAGAAGACATAAAAGCAAGGAAGGTGAAGAATGCAGTACATTTATGAGCGTCCGTCTCCGGACGTAGGCACAAACCATACTCCCAGAGGGGGAGAAAGGGAAGGAAAGAGCCAGTGGTGAGGGGGGGGGGGGCGAAGATGGGGGAGGGGGAAGGATGAGGAAAGGGAAGGTATGCAGCCCGGAAAGGAAGGAGGGCCACATTAGCTCGGGGTCCCGTGCTCGCTACGCACGTGTCCACAAAAGAGTTGTGAACCCCCTGGGATAGTCCCGGTTTGTGTGTTTATGCACATATTACAGCCATTAGCTTACATCAACAAAGATTACGATAAGCACAGAAGGCTTGGGTGCCTTAAGGCGATGTTATAAGACACACCTAATGTGCACAAGTCATGTGCAGACGGCCTGCCACCTAGCGGCAGACGAGTTACACTTGAGCTCTTGAGGACTATTCCGGCTATTGTGCGAAATATTCTGCACATTTTTCAGTGAGTAATATTTTCTAAACAAATTAATAAAATAAATGACAATTCTCTTTTTTATTGCCATTGAGAAAATCTCTATGTCTAATACTAGCTTTCTATTGTAAAAATAGAATGGAACAAGAGAGAACGTACGCATGCTTATTGAGGCATACAAAGTGCATTCAAGTTCTAAGGCCTCCGATTTTTTTTCTCCGGACTGGAAAGAGATAGAAACATGCGCATAGTTTTAAAATGAGGCCGCGTTCATTGTCAATACGTCCCAGAGATGGCAGCACCGTACGGCAGATGGAATTTTACCGCCAGCGGCGAGAATGAGAACTGTTTTAAATACTTAAAATGGCGACGTTTTCCTTACTTGAACAGCGTGCAATCATTCGTTTTCTGAATTTGCGTGGAGTGAAACCAATTGAAATTCATCGACAGTTGAAGGAGACATGTGGTGATGGAGTTATGGATGTGTCGAAAGTGCGTTCGTGGGTGCGACAGTTTAATGAAGGCAGAACATCGTGTGACAACAAACCGAAATACCCTCGGGCTCGCACAAGCCGGTCTGACGACATGATCGAGAAAGTGGAGAGAATTGTTTTGGGAGATCGCCGAATGACTGTTGAACAGATTGCCTCCAGAGTTGGCATTTCTGCGGGTTCTGTGCACACAATCCTGCATGACGACCTGAAAATGCGAAAAGTGTCATCCAGGTAGGTGCCACGAATGCTGACGGACGACCACATGGCTGCCCTTGTGGCATGCTGCCAAACAATGTTGATGCACAACGACAGCATGAATGGGACTGTTTTCGTCGGTTGTTTTCAATCCAGAAACAAAGTGCCAGTCAGCTCAATGGAAGCACACAGATTCACCACCACCAAAAAAATTTCGGGTAACCGCCAGTGCTGAAAAAATGATGGTGTCCATGTTCTGGGACAGCGAGGGCGTAATCCTTACCCATTGCGTTCCAAAGGGCACTACGATAACAGGTGCATCCTACGAAAATGTTTTGAAGAACAAATTCCTTCCTGCACTGCAACAAAAACGTCCGGGAAGCGCTGTGCATGTGCTGTTTCACCAAGTCAACGCACCCGCACATCGAGCTAACGTTACGCAACAGTTTCTTCGTGGTAACAACTTTGAAGTGATTCCTCATGCTCCCTACTCACCTGACCTGGCTCCTAGTGACTTTTGGCTTTTTCCAACAATGAAAGACACTCTCCGTGGCCGCACATTCACCAGCCGTGCTGCTATTGCCTCAGCGATTTTCCAGTGGTCAAAACAGACTCCTAAAGAAGCCTTCGCCACTGCCATGGAATCATGGCGTCAGCGTTGTGAAAAATGTGTACGTCTGCAGGGCGATTACGTCGAGAAGTAACACCAGTTTCATCGATTTCGAGTGATTAGTTAATTAGAAAAAAAAATCGGAGGCCTTAGAACTTGAATGCACCTCGTACATCAGCGAAAGGTGTCTGACCCACGTGATATGCTGTACCGTAATAAGGTACGTCTATAAATATTTAATTCTGAGTTTATATGTTTTATGTAAAGGTGTATATAATTTTACATTTGAAATGTGTATGTATCACATTAATTGGTGAATTTACCGCACGTGTTTGGTTTGATTGTATCTTTTGTATGATCTCAACAGGCTAGGAAGGATGTTGTCGAAAGAATAGCAGCAACAGTCAAAAGTTGTGCCACCCCCGACCAGTGATGACTGTAAAAGCCGTTGCGCGCTTTGCCGTCGCACTACCGTGCCGGGCTGGAAAAGATAAAAGAGCGACTGATACGAGTGGCACAGACATGATAAAAATGCAGAGACCGGGCATATGGTGTGCGGCGGCGCGGTTCTTTCCGTACCTTTATGACGGACCTGCACCTACCTGTGAACATTGTCTCAGCAGATCATCAGTAGGAAAGCCGAGCGAAACCTACTGTACTTCGACGTGAACCAGGCTGCAATTAAAATCACTAATCTACGTTTCGGGAGAAACACGAAATGAAAGGTTGGAAATTTTGTCCTCAATTAATATATTCTGAAACTTAGGTGAAAAAGTATCACTGTCAAGCCCGTGCTAGTCTTAACAGTCACTCACAATCCCTTTCACTCACGTTAGCAAGTTTATGGTGTTGCATTTCCCGAAAACGTAATAGCTACAAAAATACTAATTGTTTTTGATTGAGAATGCTCGCCAAATATTAAGTCTGTCGGTACCAAATGCAGTCACAGTTTGTAGCCACCGACCTGCTCAATACGCCAAGCGGAATATATGTCTTTTCTCGTCACAAAATTCACCTAAAAATTCCGACATTTCTACACACACATCGGAATAATTACGCCGTCACTTTCCAACGCTTTTGATGTATGAAGCACTGCTGGATCCGGCAACTTATCATTTCCATCGGGACAACTACTACACATGTCCTGTCTGTTTCATGGCTAGGCTTCGACTCTCCCTAGAATACTCTAAGTCATCTCTACCAGCAGGGAAAGGCGCGCGAAGAATACTGCTTTACCATTGGTCAGTCTACTCAACAGCCAATAGCAAAACAACACTCTCCCGCGTCAGTCCGTGCTTTTCATCCATAACCAATCGCAAAATAGTAAACCTCACGACTGCACTTTTTACCCATGTAATTATCTAATATGCTGAAGTTTTGCTTATACATAAAGTTATTTACTGTTGTTATTTATACCTGAATTAACTTTCCCTTTACCATAAACTTACTTTACAAATCTATTCTACAAAAATCCCCTTTGTTCATATCCATACTTCTTCGAAATGTTCCCACACTAAATCCTGCTTCACAACTCGTTAAACAATTATCTTCATGTTAACATTAATCCACACTCACGCATCATTCACACTGCTAAAACACATTTATAACATTTTACATACACAAAAAGAAATAATAACACTTTATGAAAATACTAGAACAGTTTATGAAAAACATTCTGTTACGTTAGTGCACTCTAGTGGGCACAATCGAAACTAAAATCACAGTCCCCCTATCCAATATTGTCCTCTATCGGCTGATACATAAACTACGTGCGCGCCCAGTCTCGCGTCACCATCTGTCACTATCCAGCTCTGAGACACATCTCTCACTTAACCGCCTCCAAGGCAGGATCGGTATACGGCGCTACGCCTCAGGTGGCTCCCTCATTACTGTGTTACTTGTGCAAATCCTGCCAAGTACAGTCGACAGAAGCTTGTCAAGACAATTCACATCCATTCTGTCGAAGTTCGTAAATATTTTTGGATTTTCAAGGCCTCAACTGCTTTGTTAACAGGGAGTGTACGCCCATTCTTCCCACCCAGGATCAAACACAATTCCTACTCCTGGCGTTACGTCGTCGTCCTGCCCTCCTCCCGAGGATTACGGCGTCCACTGTCGTGCAAAGAAAATTGCGTCCTTCACGTACAAAACGCTGTGAAACGTAAACATTGACAGTCATTTGTCTGTACCAGCATGACATGAAAGGAAAACTTTAATCCATAATTCTGTATAATCATAATCTAATTTCATTCTAGTTGCACAAGAGAACAATAACTGCTTGACAAATACGAACATAAAGCTCTCACAAATATCAATATGAGTAAGCAGGGGCTTTTACACTCAACGACGTAAGCAAGCCTGCAGTTCCGATTATGTGGCCCTGGGGCCATCACGAAACTAGCTCACAGTTTTAAATGCTGGCAGTAGAGTACAAGATCGTCCAGATTAGGGGAAAAAGTGCTTTGCTATCAATAAAACGGATAGATTTGCAGAGGACAGTGATGATTGATTCTGCGCCGCAAAGTATGGCAGCTATAAAAGTTCTGCTTAATCCCCTCTCGTGACAAATTCGCTGCTGGATTTACGCGATACCGTCACAACTGACGGCTCTCTAATTACTGGACAGGCGGAAGGATGGCTGCCTGACAAGAGGAGATTTAAGTGTTTTCGGTTGGTATGTGACTGTTGGGCTTTACATAGGTTTCCCTATCAGCGTCCGTTGTCGCTATCCACCTTGCTGACATAACGATTAGCGATGGTGGTAAACAACTCTCATCCCCGTTTATCTTCGTATCTGTGTTGCACTGAAAACATCTGCGTGCAAATGCCTACGACATGCGCTTTCTCTTGTTTGAAAGCAATCTTCTTCCTTCGCTCACTTTTTCGACAACACTGGACGCACTTTAAAATGAGGTGACAAAAGTAATAGGGCAGCGATATACACGTATACAGATGGCGGTAGTATAGCGTAGCCAAGGTAGAAAAGGGCAGTGCAATGGCGGAGTCGTAATTTACACTCAGGTCATTCATGTGAAAAGGTTTCCGATGTGATTATAACTGCATGACGGGAACTGACCGACTTCGAACGTGGAATGTTAGCTGGAACTAGACCCATGGGACATTCCACTTTGGAAATCATTAGAGAATTCAATATTCCGAGATCCACAGTGTCACAAGTGCGGCGAGAATACCAAATTTCAGGCAATACCTCTCACCACGAACAACGCAATGGTCGACGAATCCACTTCACAAACGAGAGCAATGGTGCTTGTGCAGAGTTGTTAGTGCCAACACTGGACGAAATAAATGGTTCAAATGGCTCTGAGCACTATGGGACTTAACATCTGAGGTCATCAGTCCCCTAGAACTTAGAACTACTTAAACCTAACTAACCTAAGGACATCACAAACATCCATGCCCGAGGCAGGATTCGAACCTGCGACCGTAGCGGTCACGCGGTTCCAGACTGTAGCGCCTAGAACCGCTCGGCCACCCGGCCGGCTGGACAAAATATCCGCACGAATCAATGTGGGACTATGACAAACGTATCCGTTCGGACAGTGTGAAGAAATTTGCACTAACGGGCTATGGCAGAAGACGGCCGACGCAAGTGCCTTTGTAACAGAACGACATAGCCTTCAGCGCCTCTCCTGGGCTCATGCCAATCGGTTGAACACTAGACAGCAGGAAAACCGTGGCCTGGTCATATGAGTTTCCATTTCAGTTGGTAAGAGCGGATGGCAGGGTCCGGATGTTGCTCAGACCCAAAATGGGTGCAAGCTGTCGATAAGGCACTGCGCAAGCACGTGGTGACTCCATAATTGTGTGGGTCGTGTTTTCACGGAAGGGCCTGGGCCTTCCGGTCCAACTGAACCGATCATTGAAGGGAAATGGTGATGTTCGGCTACTTGGAGACCAATTTCAGCCATTCACGGACTTCGCTTTCCGAAACAACGATGGAATTTTTATGGATCACAATGCACCGTGTTACTGGTCCACAGCTGTTTGCGATTGGTTTGAAGAACACTCTGGACAATTCGAGCAGGTGATTTGGTCGCCTGTGTCGCCCGACATGAATCCCAGCGAACATTTATGGAGACATAATCGAGAGGTCAGATTGTACACCAAATCCTGCACTGGCAACGCTTTCGCCATTACGGACAGCTATAGAGGCAGCATGCAATGACTCGCTGAGCCCATGCCTCGGCGACTTGCTGCACTACGCCGGGCAAACGGGGCCCGAGATGATATCAGGAGGAGTCCCGTGACTTTTGTCACTTCAATGTACTCTTCACCTTGTGTCTTGCATCCAGTTCTGCTCGCTTCTGCTTCGGGTTTATTTTTCCAGCAGTCTTACTTAAGGGGCTCCGGAAAGGCTCAAAATCATGAAAAGTTCAATTTTTACTTTTTTGCGTTTTCTGAATCTGCAGACTATTACCTTTTAATAGGTATATAATTTATTCAATTCCGAAGACTACAACTATATTTAATTTTTTTTTAAATGTGTTCTACATGGGCGTGACCCACTGTGGCACTGTTAAACTGCTGTCAAATGGTGTTATTATTAACGTCCGTGTTCATCAGGTACATTTTAGTGATGTGAGATAAAGTATGTGTTGTGGCTAACCTGTGATGGTTCAATATATATCGCTGGTGTGATTGCCGATTGTTTCATGTTTATTTACTCTGTCGTTATCTCGAAAATATTCGTAATTAATTCTGTTTCTTGAGTCTCTGTTTTGTTGAAGTATAATAATGAGTAAAAGTAAAGTTGCTGTTGCGACTTTCAATGATGGCAACATTGTATGGTGCAAGGTATTTAGAAATATGGGAATGAAGATAGGTTCTAACATGGTACGAGCGATGCTTGCTTTAGACAAGGAACGCCTTCGGGCTGCAGACAGGGCTGTAAAGAGTCTAGAAATACAAGCAAGAGTAAACAGGAGGAGGAACAAGAGGAAGCTGGAGGAGGAGTTTGCAGAGGATGAAGATAATCCATCCTATGGACCTGGAATGCACTAAAAAGGTAATCCAATCTTTGTCGCTCGATTCCCAAAACTTTTATTTTCTCATACTAATTACATGTTTTGTAAGGATCTTCCAAACATATTTGTTTCAAACTTTCAGTAAATGTTACACAGTACCTTCTGCATAATTTAACACAGCCTTTTTCCAAAAAACTGTATATTTTTGAATATATAAATAAAAAATTGCAAAAAAATGTTGTGAATTTTCATTACAATTGAGAAAAAATCGTCTTTAATAACTGAACTAAAATTTTGTAAAATCCCTATGTTAAGTTGTAGCCCATATTCCAGTAAATAATCTGTAAAAAGTTCAACTTCCTACCTCAAATACTTTGTGAGGAAAGATGTAATTTATAAGCGTTATTTTAACATTGCAAGTATAGGGCGTTCCGGAGCCCCTTAAACGTTGACAACGGTATGGATAGGTTTACTGATGGAGAGTTCACCGGCACGCACCTCGTGTGTGGGTCCACTGAATGTAATGGAAGGGTGGCACGACGACGATATGCTGATCTGTCCCCGCAGCAGCAGCAGCAGCAGCAAACACGTCACAGTGCTTTGGCATCTGAGGTTATTGCATTACTCTGTTTTGAGTTGAACGTTACAGGTTTCTTCACCTTCGTGAAGCCATTTTCACAGAAATAAAGCTGACTGGGGTAACAAACCGAAAAATCAATTATTGGTCCGTAACGAGTCACTGGACCTGGAAGAGCAGCTGAACGGAATGGACAGTGTCTTGGAAGGAGGCTATAAGATGAACATCAACAAAAGCAAAACGAAGATAATGGAATGTAGTCGAATTAAATCGGATGATGCTGAGGGAATTAGATTAGGAAAGGAGTTTAGTAAAGGAGTTTTGCTATTTGGGGAGCAAAATAACTGATTATGGTCGAAGTAGAGAGGATATAAAATGTAGACTGGCAATGGCAAGGAAAGCGTTTCTGAAGAAGAGAAATTTGTTAACATCGAGTATAGATTTAAGTGTCAGGAAGTCGTTTCTGAAAGTATTTGTATGGAGAGTAGCCATGTATGGAAGTGAAACGGGGACGATAAGTAGTTTAGACAAGAAGAGAATAGAAGCTTTTGAAATGTGGTGCTACAGAAGAATGCTGAAGATCAGATCGGTAGATCACGTAACTAATGAGGAGGTATTGAATAGGGTTGGGGAGAAGAGGAGTTTGTGGCACAAATTGACAAGAAGAAGGGACTGGTT
Organism: Schistocerca cancellata; assembly: GCF_023864275.1. NCBI lineage: Eukaryota > Metazoa > Arthropoda > Insecta > Orthoptera > Acrididae > Schistocerca > Schistocerca cancellata. The sequence continues at coordinate 48,648,085 of NC_064628.1, read as the reverse complement.
GGTAGGACATGTTCTGAGGCATCATGGGATCACCAATTTAGTACTGGGGGGCAGCGTGGAGTGTAAAAATCGTAGAGGAAGACCAAGAGATGAATACACTAAGCAGATTTAGAAGCATGTAGGTTGCAGTAAGTACTGGGAGACGAAGAAGCTTGCACAGGATAGAGTAGCATCAAACCAGTCTCTGGACTGAAGACAACAACAACAAACGAGTCACTGGACCCACGTGTTCCCTACATCAAAACACCAAAATATTTCCCTGAACGACCTCTAAAATTTTATGTATAACAGAGGAGCTGCTTCACTGAAGGAATAGTGTGCATCCACAATGTCAAATGGGTTTACGGGCAAATTAACAGCGACAGGCTCCGTAAGTAAAGTATTAAATTTTTATCAGCTACAGTGTATTTCGTGTAATGGTTGCACTTCAGTAACACGATAAGTGTTTTCTGTCAATACGATCATTTTTAGTTCTATGTCATAAAGTGATCTGTTCTCTTGTGAGGGATCACTTTGTAATAATCACAGATCTAGGTGACTATCATCTTTTACATGAAACGGCGACGACAAACTTGTGAAACACCGAACGCTACAGACCTCTCTCGACATGTGACCCCCTGATTATCTAATACATGCTTCCATTATTACTGCTTACATATTTATGTGTATTTCTGCTGTATTTGGTGGTGGTGGTTAGTGTTTAACGTCCCGTCGACGACGAGGTCATTAGCGACGGAGAGCAAGTTCGGGTTAGGGAAGGACGGGGAAGGAAATCGGCCGTGCCCTTTCAAAGGAACCATCCTGGCATTTGCCTGAAACGATTTAGGGAAATCACGGAAAACCTAAATCATGATGGCTGGAGACGGGATTGAGCCGTCGTCCTCCCGAATGCGAGTCCAGTGTGCTAACCACTGCGCCAACTCGCTCGGTCTGCTGTATTTCTCGTACTTTTTGTACAGCAACGAAACTCCAAATATAATCGATGAATTACTGATATTAATTATATGTAACTGAAGATGATGTGAAAATATGCAGCAAATACGTTTGACTCAATCAGGATTTAGGATTTTCACTTCGGTTTCAAGCATCTAGTGGCACTGGTCAGAAGAAACCTGTCAGCTGGACGACTCGCTATCGTCATGTTACCAACTAAAACTTGGAGATTACAATATTCAATAATTACATTCAGTCCCTAACTTTACCAGAAAGCAGCAAAAACTGCCCACGTTTAACTAAAGCACCGCCTTTAATAATAACAGTGCATATCGTTATTGATTTGCTAATTTTTCCTGTTTTGATTCTGTGTTTTAATTTCTGTTTCGTTACAAATTATGTAATCCTAGCAATTACTTAACTAGGCGTGAAAAGTAAGTATAAAAAGACGTAATATATATCTCGAAAACAAGATACATTAGCGTGAAGTCTTCTAAATATCCATAGCAAGTGCTGAAGAGTGCTAAATAAAATAAAGATTATATCCGCAAAGCAATCAATGTCTTCAATTGATTTAGGACGTCAAATGTTGCTTTTTCTGTTTGTGGTTATTTTTATGAGCACACGTGTTTGTTTGCGGACCGCCTGGCAAAATAAAGGCTCTTTCTGTCAAAATTAGCGTTTTAGTTTGTAGATTGACTCGACATACAAAAATGTTAGAGCCGCTTCAGTTCTAATGCGATACCACGTCAAAAAAACGTGCATAATTGAAAGATTGTTGGTTTCAAAAACTTCCCAAAGTTCTATGAAGGAAAGTCTGTTCCCATTTGACATCGTGAATTTCCAATCCCCTTGTGACGCAGCGCGCCCAGAGGAACACGAAATCTGGCCGGGCTGCCGTGGGCGTTGCGTAAAAGCTGTTTGTCTCTCGAAACTTCCTTCTGGCGACAAACATTCTAGTGGGAGAAAGGGACGGGTTCCAACTGCAATATTCATTGCCTTCTTTCAGCTGAAAAATTACCACTCCGGTTTCAAACGTCTAGTGACTGGTCATCCGTAGAAAGCTTTAGTTGGACGATTCGCTGTCATGTTACCAATTAAAACTTGGAGACTGTATTTAACACACACCATTCTCTACGCCTCTGCCGGTTTCTGCAATAACGTCCAAAACACCACAAATGTATAAGATCATGACGTTCGCACGTAATGCTCATCTCGGGTAAAGTTCACTGCTGAAATCGAAGGGTGTACATTACAAATAAAATCAAAGAGAGAGTTAAAATATTATACATCAAATGGTTTTAATAAAGCGATAAATGCTATAATTCAAGTATTCAATTAGAATATTATGTACGTTTGTTCATGTTTGCCAGCAGCAGCAGTGAACACATTGTTTAACATTAAAGTATGCTGCAGTCAAAACAAGTGCAAATATTTGTGTGTCTACTTTCAATAGCCCTTTGAACTAGTCTTGGTCTACGGCTGCCTCATATGTCGACAGTCGCTGTATATACAAAGGTCCAACAGAAAAAAACTATTCTGCTCCGAATAAATTATTAGAAGGTCAGACCTACATCAAGAAATTTTATCTTCGAAAGTAAGTTTCAATCAGATAGAAGTTTACAGCAATGAGTAATCGCACCTTCTGTTTGGTTACAAATGTTATTTGAGAGAGTAAAATTTCTCGTAGCAGACTTGATTTTACAATAAGCCATGCGACACAGAACGATCATCTTCAAAGTCTTGACTGATGACTCATAGGGATACTGAGATGATGGATTATTTGCCTGAAAATGCTGGTAGCAAAATAAAGTAATTCATCTTAGTAGCTTCCGTTGTTTCCAACATGAGTTCAAAAAATGGTTCAAATGGCTCTGAGCACTATGGGACTTAGCATCTATGGTCATCAGTCCCCTAGAACTTAGAACTACTTAAACCTAACTAACCTAAGGACGTCACACAACACCCAGTCATTACGAGGCCCAACATGAGTTCCATCAGTTAAAATCTATTACTTTTTACATTTAACAACGTCCATTCCTCCTCAGCGTAACCAATACCTCATACCTGTTCTCAGAGATTTTCCTGCACATTTGTGTAAAACTCGACGATGAGATGGAAACGAAACAGGAGTACAAACTGGACTAAGTGATGAAGCAAATCTGCCGCGTTCTTTTCAATATGAAATTACAACAAGTTAACTCATGGCTGCAATGACGTATCTCCATCTCATATGCACTGTAGATCTATGCGTAGCTGCCATTGAGTGAGCCTGTGATTTGTTGTAACACTAAGTGAATTGGTGGTGGTGTGACTAACTTGTATGTAGGAATTTCCTGTGCTTTAAAGATTTCATAAAGTGGAGCGTGGAGTAGTTGTCACAAATTAATAACTGAACTCCGACACACGGTTTTCCTCGTCGAAGAATATATCCAATATCCATTAGTGTCTGTCCCGTTGAACTTTTGAAAGCAGATACTTCTTTTCAAAACACCATTGTCGATTTTTGCCGTTTCCTTAACTACAAACTGTTGCGCCACTTAATTTACTTGGCACGATTGAGTAAAAGAGAAATACTCCCACAGGTAATGCCAGAGGCCGTGGAAGCAGGTCATTTCGGGTAGGCCGGGGCTACCTGTCGTCCTCCGTGGGCCGAGACGGTTACAACATGCTACGACCAGGCGTGACTGCATTGATGCAGCAGAAAAGCAGAGACGCTGTGACATGTGTGACCTGATTGCTAAAGGTCTGTGCCTTGGGTCTGTTTTGGCTCACGGGATATGAACCGATGCTCTCGTAAAACAAGAACGGTCTTTTAATGCTAACTCGGAAACGGCGCAACATGTCTAATTTCTTGCTTGAAAATTATTTCTCAGAACAATTTACGCTGCAACACTGTTATAAGGTGTTCAGACTGTTTCTGACTACCCTGTATAATTGCCATGTCGTAGGATACGTGTCAAAACTTTGTAGAATTGCCGTGAGCTGGATCAGGTGACGATCTCCTGAAGGAAGGAGGAGTGTTGTGTTGCTAATTTACTCGGCACGTCTGGGTGAAATTGCACCACCAACGGCTATTGCAAGAGGCGGTGGAAGCTAGTCAGTTCGGGCTGCCCAGCCGAAGTAACATAGGAGGCTACCTGGTGATACGGCGAGTTCTGTCTTCGAGGCGGTTACCACACGCTACGGCCAGAGGCGTAGAAGAGTCGACAGCAAAAAGGCAGAGCCACTGTGGATGGGTGACCTTTACAGTGACACGTGTAACAGGCGCCGACAGCAACCTGCATATCACGGCGACGGTACAGTCCGCGCAAGGCGGAAATTCAAACCAGCCAGCTTACTGGCAGATCAACATAGGGCGACACCAGTAACCGGGCCAGCAGCAGATCCAGCGCGCGCAGACCGAACTATTTCCTACTTCCGCCGAAACTAAGTTAGAGCCAATCAAACAGAAGAATTACACCGCGAAACGACTATTTAGGCCCGCGCCGCGACGTCCGACGTGCAGGGCAATCGACACGACATGGTATCCAGGCAGGAGTACCCCAAGGAAGCGTCCTAGGGCCCTTACTGTTTAACCTCCACATTAACGACCTCCCAGCTACACACAACACGACGGTGGCAATCTACGCAGATAACACTGCAATCCTTGCGCAAGATTGGAAGCCGTCTAACATTAACTCACGACTACAGACTGCACTCAGAACGGCATAGCCTTGGCTGGTGAAATGGCGTGTTAAGAGTAAACGTCGACAAGTGCGAGGCCGTTCTGTTCACTAGAATACCGAAACTACTGTGCAGACATCAGCACTGCAACCCAATAACACTACATGCACGCTCAATACGTTTCCGCGAAGTCAAATACCTCGGTGTCTGGCTAGACCGGAAACTACTCTGGGGAGACCACATTCACATTCAACACGTGACCAACAAAGCAAACGCGAGGCTCAAACAACTCTACCCTATGCTTAACAGGCGTACCACACTGAAGAGGAGGGTGTCTAGGTCATGTACATCACACTTATTCGACCCCTGATGACGTACGCAGTCCCTGTCTGGCGATACGCTGCGCCCACACGCCTGCGCCGTCTGCAGCTCGTACAGAACAAGGTACTAAGGATCATAAGCAACGCTACGCGCTACACACGCACCGCGGACCTTCACCGGGAATATCGGCTAGATACCATCTTGCAGGTATTCCAAAAACTCTCTACAAGGCTGTACAATAACACGAGACACTCGCGTAACACGTTTATCCTTTCTCTGGTTAACTACGACCATAGATGGAAACATAATAGACCAAAGACACTATTGGCAAGAAACTAAACACCTATGGCCCACAGCACGCTAACACGACAGTACTGGCGAGCCCCTGCAACACAGCTACTACTGGTAACCCCAGATGCTCGACCCGGCGAAAAACAGGCAATCGCAGGGAAACCGTACTGTACACAGCACACTGTGAGCTGATCTATGACCGATCGCCCACGAATGTATGACGACCTTGAACTTTTAAAGGGAAGCAGCAACTGCAGCAAGCCCTACAACGAGCTGAGCTTCCGCAACGACAAAGGTAACGATGCACGATACCTCGCACTAACGTAACCACACCTTGCATGCACTGTCGCAGCTAGCAAGCCGCTACTGCCCTTACTACCCGTCCTACTGTCGTTGAGTTTTTTTCCCTTGGCGCTTGCCTTGGCACTTTTTTTCCTCTGCCCTTACAACCGCTACCCTTCGATCGCTTTCGTCCACTTTCCGTCTCCTGATGGACCATGTTAATGAGTAATCTTACCCAGACGCATGGATAACATCACAGCCCGCATCCTGTGACTCCTGATTCAAAAACTAACATGTTATACGGAGGTGACAGTAGAGCTTTTGGTTTGGTTATCACGTTGGTGTGGGCGTGGACGGGCCCCATCCTTTATTGTGGCTGCCAGCAGTTCCAGCGCAGACAGCCGCACTAGGGAGACCTCGCCCGGACCACGTGCTCGACGATCAACTCTTCGCCGTCACCGTGAACTGAGAATGGCCAAAAGGGACACCGCCGAATGGAGAGGGCTTTTTATTCTGTTTTGCTACGTCTCGTACATTTGAGAAGTGTTGGACTTAGAGACAGAATTACAAAATTAAAATCTGTAGGAACGAAAGGGATTCAACTTGTGACCTTTATTTTTTGGAACTCTGATTATCTGAACATTCACTCAGGGAAGAAAGTTTTTACTTTTTTCCTTCTGAAGTTACTGTGTTCACCCCAGATCTGTGAGTTTATTTCTTGTGTTGTAAATAAAACTAACTGGTGAACGTTTCGTTTTATTTAACAGAAGGAAGGGACAAATCAACCTTGTTGCTTCACATCGGAGCTGTGGCTCTGATGTGCCTTGTGGAATAGGAACCACAGCTTCAGCAAAACAAGGACGGTCCAAGCCCATTTCTAGACAGGGGTATTGCAGTGTACCAGCCAAAAAATCCGAGGTTTTTTTTGTGGTTTTAGGGCGCACAACTTCAATGGTCATTAGCGCCCTGACTACGTTAAGAATGCACCGCGAGGCACAAGTTTAAAACAACAACTAAAAGGGAAAACACGATAAAAGAGACTGACAGGCATAGGATTAAAAAACAGCATGATCAAATGTCCTGAGAGAGGTTTGTCAAATTGATAAAACGTGGGTCATCCACTAAAATGGCATCTAAAGTACATGGCAGGTTAAGATCTAGACGCAGTGTGTTAAAATCCGGACAGGACATTAAAATGTGGCGGACCGTCAGCAATTGCCCACATGGGCAGAACGGCGCCGGCGCAGCCGTCAGCAGATAAATCCGAGGGGTGATCTATGAGTCTACATGGACCAAGTCACCACCTCTGTGCCCTACCGCTGCCAGCTGCGGCCCTTTCGTTTGCGCAGAGTCGAATGCTGCCACCTTAGCGCGCTCCAACCGGAGGGGCACCTGTGGGGGTCCACCTGAGCCACTGCTGGCCTCCTGCTCTGGTGGCGCACAGTTCGAGATCAGGGCCACCGTCACTTGTGTAGGCAAACTCCTTCTTGTCCACCAATGCTCAAGTGGGCACACATGCCTGTTCCTGTGAGCCGTCTTACCCGCACTGAGTCTGCCAAGGTGCCTCTAGTCTGCATTCGGGCTGCTGCCCACTGCTGTGGTCTGTGTCCTCGCCAAGTCGCTGCCATCGTCACTCCAGCCAACTCGCAACTCTGCTGGGCCACCAGCTGATAGCTGCATCTCTCCACTGGCCAAATACAGCTTACGTCGTGGGGCACTACCTTTGCTGAGCGTCGTCATGGCTTGTTTGTTGAGCAATAAAAAATGTGTTAACGATGATATTTTCATGACGATATGTATCACGACTCCCAGAGATGCACTTTCACTCACCACACCACTGCTACCCCACCTGGAGCAGCGAATTACTGGCCTATCAACCTGGTTCCACCACTCACCAGAAGGGTAGCCATCCCAGCCTCTTTAACAACGAGACTTACGTCAGCTGTAAAGCTTCTCAAGGCAGCTCATTGTGCTGAGTTGCCTCAACAGCAAGGTAATGAAAGTTCACCCTATGTTTGTAACAAGCCTGTATGAGTGCAATGGTTATCAGTCTAAGGATGTAAAGGATGATGTGGTCATTGCTGACACCGTTTGTAAGGAAGTGGAGACAAGTTGTTCTCCAGTGGAAGTGGAGAGTAAGTGCGGAAGATGTGGGCAGCCACTGGCGATAATTTATTGACTAGTGGTTTCGACAGGTGGTGTTAGAGAGTCCTCAGGAGGCAGGCAGTGTCGGGCAGATGACGATGCACCAGTGCCAATGCTTTTATTAATAAGTCTCGGCAGTAACCTTGCTTAGCTGCGCATCGTTCACCCCATGTACTGTGTAAGTAGCCAGCGCCCCTGCTCCCATAGGTGCGTTCGAAATGTGCCATTATTCAGTCCAGCGGTACACGGCTGCGTCGCACGGGGTCGAGTCCCAAACCAGTGACTGGAGGGCGGTGGCTGGTGATGGGGAACCCTGGTGGCCCTGAGCTGAGAGGATGTTAGCCCGAGACCCGACCCGTTCAGGCTACGGCGTTGCGGACGTTAACAGACTCGCGACAGATGCCAACACACAGCGGACATCCATCAGAAGCCCAGCAGCCTCGACATACTCAGCCTGGCCGGACAGTCAGGTTTTACACACAAGGCAGGTCTTGTTGCGGCTGAGGTCACGGACGCGGCCTGCCAAACGCCGTCGAAATGTCTCGAAACGCCGGTTTTGCCCCAGCGCTCTGGCGCAGTTGCAGAGTCGCTGGTATGGCGTAAGAGCCGAACCTGCGGCAGTCGGCTTGATTTCAGCATCGGGCCCTGGCTTGCGTCGGCACCGCTACATGAGATACCACTAAACCCCGATTCTTTGAAGAATCTGACTCCCATATTTAGAACAGCTTCAAACATCTGAGTAATTTGAAACTTCCTGGCAGATTAAAACTGTGTGCCGGGCCGAGACTCAAACTCGGGACCTTTGCCTTTCGCGGGCAAGTGCTCTACCAACTGAGCTACCCAAGCACGAGTCACGACCCGTCCTCACAGCTTTACTTCTGCCAGTACCTCGTCTCCTACCTTCCAAACTTTACAGAAGCTCTCCTGCAAACCTTGCAGAACCTTGCACACACTTTTAATCTGCCAGGAAGTTTCATATCAGCGCACACTCCGCTGCAGAGTGAAAATTCTCATTCTGGAAACATCCCCCCAGGCTGTGGCTAAGCCATGTATCCGCAATATCCTTTCTTTCAGGAGTGCTAGTTCTGCAAGGTTCGCAGGAGAGCTTCTGTAGAGTTAGGAAGGTAGGAGACGAGGTACTGGCCGAAGTAAAGCTGTGAGGACGGGGCGTGAGTCGTGCTTGGCTAGCTCAGTTGGTAGAGCACTTGCCCGCAAAAGGCAAAGGTCCCGAGTTCGAGTCTCGGCCTGGCACACAGTTTCAATCTGCCAGGAAGTTTCATATCAGCGCACACTCCGCTACAGAGTGAAAATCTCATTCTGGATCTGAGTAATTTACAAATGAGTAAATGTATTAATTGCACTACTGGCCATTAAAATTGCTACACCAAGAGGAAATGGAAATCATAAACGGGTATTCATTGGACAAATATATTATACTACAACTGACATGTGATTACATTTTCATACAATTTGGGTGCATAGATCCTGAGAAATCAGTACCCAGAACAACCACCTCTGGCCGTAATAACGGCCTTGATACGCCTGGGCAATGAGTCAAACAGAGCTTGGATGGCTTGTACAGGTACAGCTGCCCATGCAGCTTCAACACGATACTACAGTTAATCAAGATTAGTGACTGGCGTATTGTGACGAGCCAGTTGCCCGGCCACCATTGACCACACGTTTTCAATTGGTGAGAGATCTGGAGAATGTGCTGGCCAGGGCAGCAGTCGAACATTTTCTGTATCCAGAAAGGCCTGTACAGGGCTTGAAACATGCGGTCGTGCATTATCCTGCTGAAATGTAGCGTTTCGCAGGGATCGAATGAAGGGTAGAGCCACGGGTCGTACTACATCTGAAATGTAACGTCCACTGTTCAAAGTGCCGTCAATGCGAACAAGAGGTGACCGAGACGTGTAACCAATGGCACCCCATACCATCACGCTGGGTGATACGCCAGTATGGCGATGGCGAATACACGCTTCGAAAGTGCGTTCACCGCGATGTCGCCAAACACGGATGCGACCATCATGATGCTGTAAACAGAACCTGGATTCATCCGAAAAAATGACGTTTTGTCATTCGTGCACCCAAGTTCGTCGTTGAGTACACCATCGCAGACGCTCCTGTCTGTGATGCAGCGTCAAGGGTAACCGCAGCCATGGTCTCCGAGCTGATAGTCCATGCTGCTGCAAACGTCGTCGAACTGTTCGTGCAGATGGTTGTTGTTTTGCAAACGTCCCCATCTGTTGACTCGGGGATCGAGACGTGGCTGCACGGTCCGTTACAGCCGTGCGGATAAGATGCCTGTCATCTCGACTGCTAGTGATAAGAGGCCGCTGGGATCCAGCACGACGTTCCGTATTGCCCTCCTGAACCCACCGATTCCATGTTCTGCTAACAGTCATTGGATCTCGACCAACGCGAGCAGCAATGTCGCGATACGATAAACCGCAATCGCGATAGGCCACAATCCGGCCTTTATCAAAGTCGGAAACGTTATGGTACGCATTTCTCCTCCTTACACGAGGCATCACAACGTTTCACCATGCAGCGCCTGTCAACTGCTGTTTGTGTATGAGAAATCGGTTTGAAACTTTCCTCATGTCAGCACGTTGTAGGTGTCGCCACCGGCGCCTACCTAGTGTGAATGCTCTGAAGAGCTAATCATTTGCATATCACACCATCTTCTTCCTGTCGGTTAAATTACGCGTCTGTAGCAAGTCGTCTTCGTGGTGTAGCAATGTTAATGGCCAGTAGTGTATTTGACATTAAAGTTAAAGAGGTTAGTAATTATACGCCAAGTTTGTTGAAAGTCGATAATTGCTCTCATTCTCCAATATTATACGGATGTCTGGGTAATTTGCGATCGTGTTGCCTCCAGACACACAGTTTCTCCCTGCAATACTTGAGTTAACGTGTTAAACCTTTAACATTAGATAATAGCTCTTAATGAGAAGATTATGACAGAATTTTAAATTTTTAGATTCCGTCAGTAACAGTATGAAATATTAAAAATTAAAATTTTGTTGCCCTTGGAAGCCATTAGAGGGGCAACCTGCGACTGGGATTGGACAACCGTGCCCTGGGTGAGTCTTTTTGTGGTATAGATTTTTTATTCAACCGTTGGAAAGATACAGAGGTATCGGTAATCTGACTTTCCTTCCTGTACGGGAAACAGAAATCCAAGTTCATTATACCAAGTATAAATGATAACACCATACAGTCGCTACCATTTACGTACATTCCCTTTTCTACCGGTCACCAAAATTTACTGGGAAGTACAAAATCTATAGTTAATAACAGAGTATGACGCCGTTTCGGTGAAAATCGGCACGTGACTTCGACTTTTCCTTTTACAGTCACCGCAGAAAGGTTTAAGGTTGCCGCAGAACGTTCTTTACCCGCAGAGATCAATGGACTCGAGATGAAAGTTAGGTGTGATCCGCAGTATTGTGGTGTTTTTGGGAACGTCGATACCATTAAGTTTATTCCCATGGACATCTTTTATCAGTTTTTTATTGATTGGACATAAAGCCAAAATGTCGACTTGGATTAGAAAGTACCTACACTTGGCTGAATTGTTATTGCACGGTATAGGTTTAACATATTCTGTCCAGACAACAATGACTGTGACTGTACTTCTTTGCCAATAGGGACTTCAGATTCTTTTTGTAGCATAGCATACCGAACATGACGCCACAACACAATTATTGCTTATCAGTTCGTTGTATTAAACTCGCTGGTGATTAATAAAATGGGGATACATAAGTTTCAATTTTGTCCGAATTTGCAGTATTCACCAAACGATTCCAGTGTTCCGTGGGAAGTAGTACACCATCTCATCATTTTGAGGGCTGATCTCTCGTAAACGTGTCGTAATGAACCTGCCGTTACAATGTCGACTACTGATTCGACAAAGCTGTCCCCGCTTTAGGACATGACGTATCGTAATAACACGCCTACGTGTATCAGGAGTTTCAGGCTGGAATGTGGACCAAGGTCTTGACACCCAGCTTGTGTATCACAGTTGATAAACTCGCGAACGCCGGGAAAAATGTTGAAGGCTGACAGGTGTTTAATCTCCAACCAAACACAGAACGCAGCTGCCTCTTGGCGCGATTTACGACATTCAGTAGAGGTGAGTTTCCTTTGAATTCAGCATGGCTTAACCGACGAGAAAATGATAACATGCTACGTTCAAGAACTTGGAGAACTGAGCAACCTGCCAAACACAATGAATCACAATAGCTGAAGACATCTACTATTAATATTCTTTCGACATGGCCGCAAGATCTGATTGATTGATGTTGGAATTTTCAATGCAAAAATCGTGCCAGCCCTATTATTGATAGAGACACGCAGTCAAAACCTTTCTCTCCTAAAGAAGTCATCAGTCACATTTTATGTCTGCTGTTGTGTATCTTTTCAGTGTAAAACCAAAGTGTGTTTTACTATTTGCAAGACAAGGTATTTTTTTATTTGGCCGGTCATGAAACTTTTAACTGTATGTAGTGTTAATACGTAAAAAAGAAAAATATTATCGCTGACGGTTACCATGGCATAAAGGTCAAGGACGTCGAAGCTAATAGCTCCGATACACGGCCTACACCACCACGTTGGCTTACTTTTTTTATGACCCAGTTAATAATTTAACATATAATTAATTCAGTCGTTAAATTTTAACCATTCTGAATCTAAAGCCACACTCCGCGAAATGCATGGCAGCGGATTCTCCGCATTGTACAACAAACTAGAGTTTCTTACCGTTGAAGTTGCGCATGAAGCGCGGGAACAATGACTGTTAAAAATGCCTCTGTGTGCGCATTTCTCAACCTTTCTTTTCATTTAACGCACACCAAAACATGATTCAAACTTTCGCCATACCCCTATATGTGATTTCTTTTCCTAGATGCAAAAAGGGAAACATGTGAATACCTTTTATAATGGAACAATTAAGAGGTACAAATTTTAGAAATTTCTTACTCCAAGAAACGATTTGGCGATACTATTTTTTGTACTTATTTTATATGGGGAAGACAAAAATACATTAAAAATCTGCGACACACCAATGTGTTGTTACACGGCGATTGAGAAATGCTGCATTAGTACATTGAACAACGAATGTTGCCACTATTATTTACTCAGGATTGAATTCACTTTTTCATTAATTATTTAGCAATAGAGTTTGTCAGTAATACGTGTTTCTAACAACACATTATTTCTATCCCGACGTTCATGATTCTCACTAGCATTATTTTACTTCTCCTCCACTTCCATTATGCTTTCAAGCGTCGAGGTAGCCTCGCTCTCTCCATTTGTTTTACTTCATTCTATTCTTGCAGAATATTTTCATTTCCTCGGCATTGTTCTCCCACGTGATGTGAGGCCTTCCTCGTCCAGCTCCTCCCTCTACACGCATTTTAAATACTTGTTTAGCTTAACTAATGCTTCTCAACCACCACACGTTGCTTTCTTCTGTCCAGACTCTTATCAGATTATTTCATTTCTCTCTCTTTTCTGGTCTTTGTTATTTCTCTCCTCAAACTCCATTTCTCTGGGAGTAACCCTACTTAAGGTGTATATCCTGTAGTGCCAAACGGTCGATGGTCTATTACTGGTGCCGCAACTGCATTGTAAATTTGCATATGTTTCCATACTTCTCTTTCTTCCCTACTACGTGTTATTCATCTGATAGCACGCTGAGAATGCTTCCTCAGTTCTACTTAGCACATCTTGTTCTATTATAGCATTGTACTTAATACAGTACCAAGACATTCAAAAGTGTCCACTTTTTCATGTGGCTCTCCATTACAGAGTATATTGAGTTGTTGTTCTAGTTTGTTCTGTTTTGAAATCCACATCTATAACGTAAGTAGTGTGCAAGCCTAGGGACCGATAACCTCAGCAGTTTGGTCTCATACGAATTTAGCACAAAGTTAAAAACACATTCCATTCCTCAACTGTTCTTCATACCATTCCACTAGAGTCTCCTCAAGTCGTCCTGGTATGGCAGCCACCAATAAAGTACGGGGCAGTCAAATAAAACGAGACAAGAATTGTATTCGCAGTTGCGACTCCAGCTTCAGAATGTATTGATGACAACGAAAATGTGTCGGACCAGGAATCGAACCCGGACTTCCGGCTTTACACGAGCGGTCGCCTTAACCGCCCTGGCTATCCGTGCAGCCTCCAGGGCCGACCCAGACTTCCACATGTCACCGTGCGTCTACGTCATGAACTAACAACTGCTGTGATTCCCGCACAGGGAGGGACTAATGATTATTGTCGCGTTCTTGTCTTGGCATGAAATACTTAACTGCAGTCCGTGTTTTTATAGTGTACACTGTAATCCTGCAGATATCCAGAATGAAATTTTCACTCTGCAGCGGAGTGTGCGCTGATATGAAACTTCCTGGCAGATTAAAACTGTGTGTCGGACCGAGACTCGAATTCGGGACCTTTGCCTTTCGCGGGCAAGTGCTCTACCAGTTTCATATAAGCGCACACTCCGCTGTAGAGTGAAAATTTCATTCTAGAAACATCCCCCAGGCCGTGGCTAAGCCATGTCTCCGCAATATCCTTTCGTCCAGGAGTGTTAGTTCTGCAAGGTTCGCAGGAGAGCTGTGAAGAAGATGATGACCTGAAGGCGCCAAGTCAGGGGAATACGGGGGTTTTTCATACCATCCCATTCAGATGAGGCTAGGAGCACCTTGGTAGCTAAGGCTGTGAGAGGACGGGCGTTGTCCTGCAGCAAGCACACTCATCTCATTATTCCGCTCCTTTTGGGTTTCTTGAGTTCTCACAATATCGTTGTTCAGTCATGATCTCCCTCTGAGGCAGAAATTCGACCAAAATGATACTTTTTCGTTTCCAAAAGACATAGACCATGATTTTTTTGCCCGAAATTGTGGTTTTTAATTTTTTGGCATGTGAAGTATTAGTGTGACTCAGCTGTGACGACTGTCTCTATCTCGGACGTGTAATGATCCACCAACGTTTCATCTGCATTCACAACGGAGGTAAGAAAATCCTCACCTTCCAATTCAAGTCGCTCAAGTAACTTGTTCTTGTGTTGCTATGTCTGCTGTCTTGGGGCCCATCTTGCGCACCGTCTCCGGCATCACAGCGTTTCTGTGAGTGTCTCGTATAAAGGATTTCTGGAGAGCTTTGGAAACATTGCAGAAATTTCATCCACTGTCAATCAGCAGTCTTCACGAACACGTAAAGTGCCCTCCGCCACACACCATTGGGTGGCTTGCGGAGTATAAATGTAGATGTAGTTTCCTCGATTTTTTGCCCCAACTCATCAGTCAAAATGGAACGTTTTCCACTACTGTGTTCGTCGTGTATATTTGTTCTGCCTCCAGTAAACACACTACAGGGTGATTCAAAAAGAATACCACAACTTTAGGAATTTAAAACTCTGCAACGACAAAAGGCAGAGCTAAGCACTATCTGTCGGCGAATTAAGGGAGCTATAAAGTTTCATTTAGTTGTACATTTGTTCGCTTGAGGCGCTGTTGACTAGGCGTCAGCGTCAGTTGATGCTCAGATGGCGACCGTTCAACAGAAAGCTTTTTGTGTTATTGAGTACGGCAGAAGTGAATAGACGACAGTTGTTCAGCGTGCATTTCGAACGAAGTATGGTGTTAAACCTCCTGATAGGTGGTGTATTTAACGTTGGTATAAACAGTTTACAGAGAATGGGTGTTTGTGCAAAGGGAAAAGTTCTGGACGGCCGAGAACGAGTGATGAAAATGTAGCACGCATCCAGCAAGCATTTGTTCGCAGCCCAGGAAAATCGACTCGCAGAGCTAGCACAGAGCTGCAAATTCCACAGTCAACTGTATGGAGAGTCCTACGAAAAAGGTTAGTTATGAAACCTGAACGTCAACTACCCGAGGCGATGGATCGGCCGCCAGGCAGCCCGTGACAGAGCACTTCATCACTGGCCTCCAAGAAGCCCTGATCTTACCCCCTGCGATTTTTTCTTATGGGGTATGTTAAGGATATGGTGTTTCGGCCACCTCTCCCAGCCACCATTGATGATTTGAAACGAGAAATAACAGCAGCTATCCAAACTGTTACGCCTGATATGCTACAGAGAGTGTGGAACGAGTTGGAGTATCGGGTTGATATTGCTCGAGTGTCTGGAGGGGGCCATATTGAACATCTCTGAACTTGTTTTTGAGTGAAAAAAAAACCTTTTTAAATACTCTTTGTAATGATGTATAACAGAAGGTTATATTATGTTTCTTTCATTAAATACACATTTTTAAAGTTGTGGTATTCTTTTTGAATCACCCTGTATATCACTTAAACACACTCGTCCTGTTCATAACATACTTGCCGCAAATCGTTTAGATTCGCGAAAGAATTTCGGTAGGTGTTATTCCTAAAGCGAGTGGGAAGCGGATCGCAGCACGTGACGGGATTTCTTACCGACGTCTCTCAAGCAACTGGACGCTACAACGTGAGTTTACGTACTACCGTGTCCCTGCTCTAAGCAGGGGGTCCTCCTCTACGACTCAGTGTTGTCTATCCTCAAGAAACGAAACAAGAAACTACAGCCCACTATCGTCACAGTACACTTACTTTCTGAAAATGCCTCCTAGTACGGTTGCCGCTTCGTTCCCAGAGGAGCGCGCAGACTAACGATCAGGGCTTCGAACGGCTGCCCTCGGTTTCACGAGCGCAGCGCCCCTCCGCTGCAGCAAGTCGCCTGCGGCTCCGCTGACCTGCATTCTGAATGTTGGCAGCGTGCCCGCCCCGGCGCTTCGCCGTCTTAACCAGTTCTCTGCCGCTGCCTCAGAAGCACCGCCCTCAACATGGTGTCTGCACATCTTTTGGGCAAACCAACAACGCACTTTACGCGCCATCCGCTATGACAGGTCACTAGGTAGTGTATGGGAAATCGTTCACGATCTATGCAGATGGAGCATCACGGTGCCTAATGGCACAGAGGTTTTAAGCACTTGATAATGCGATAGCGTAGTCCCGAAACATCATGTGATAAAAATACCACACGCTTCACAAATGGTGTGGAACACACTCAGTATTAATTCATGAGACAGTTGTAACACAGCTTCAAAACAGATGAATGGCTGTTTGGACAAAATCTATATCTACGCACACTGCCAGAACAAATTAGAACACCCTTGAGAAATCTCTGTTGATTCGTCATGGACAGAGGACATCAGTTGATTAAGTAATTGTCAATATCAATGAAATTCAACATCTCAGTCACAAGGCTGTTGGCGAATTTCATTGATGTTGACAATCTCTTGAGAAATCCAATTCATTCCAAATTTACTGCAATACTTTACGTGAGGAGTACATGACAATGTTACTTTTACATGCCAGTAGTTCAAGCGCTTTAGACCTCTGGCCCTTACGCAAGCAGTTATTCGGCTTGTCAGAGTTGTTGGATGTCCTCCTGAGGGCTATCGTGCCAAATTCTGTCCAATTGGCGCGTTAGATCGTCAAAATCCCGAGCTGATTGGAGGGTCTTGTCCATAATTCTCCAAATGTTTTCAATTGGGGAGGGACCCGGCGACCTTGCTGGCCAAAGCAGGGTTTGGCAAGCACGAAAGTAGTAGAAATTATCGCTGCGTGTGGGCGGGCGTTATATTGTCGAAATGTAAGCTCAAGATGGCTTGCCATGAAGGGCAACAAAACGGGGTGTAGAATACCGTCGACGTCCCACTGTACTGTAAGCGTGCCGCAGATGACACCAAAGGGGCCCTACTATGAAATTAAATGGCACCCCAGACCCGTCACTGCTGGTTGTTGGGCCGTATGACGGGCGACTGGCTGGTTGGTATCCCACAGGTGTCTGGGGGCGCGTTCCGCCAGGAATCACATTGAGTGAAGTATAATTGTCTTCAGTGATGAGACCCTCTTCGAACTGAGCCCTGATGACCAGAGAAGACGTGTCTGGAGACGTTCCAGACAGCAGTGGGATACCAACCTCACTGTCGCCTGCTACACTGCCTGACAACCAAGAGTATTGGTCTTGTGCCCCATTTCTTCTTGTAGGAGGACCGCTTCGGTTGTCATCTGTTGCACCATTAAAGCACTGTGGTACGTCCACGATATTCTACATTTCGTTCTGTTGTCCTTCATGGCAAGCCATCCTGGGCTTAGATTTCAGCAAGATAATGCATGTCCACACACAGTGAGAGTTTGTACTGCTCGTCTTCCTGGGTGCCAAATCCTACCCTCATCAGCAAGGTAGCCGGATCCCTCCCCAAATGAAAACATCTGAGGCATTATGGGCAAGGCCCTCCAATCAGCTCAGGAGTTGATGATCTAACGCGCCAATTGGACAGAATTTGGCCCAATACCCTTCAGGATGACATCCAACAACCATCGGAAAACCCTTTCGTGGTGCATCTTTTCTTTTTTTTGTCTTAGAATTTATTAACTTTGGCATGTAGCGGGTCACAAATGTGACTGGTATATATTATCCCACACCTGCTCGATCTGTTGGCTTACTCCGTAAGAGTTGTGGGTGAATGAGTAGCGCATGTTACTTGCTCCCTCATGTCTCACACATACTAGATTGGAGACAAGTCCATAAATCGTGCTGGCCAGGGAAGGAGCTGCACATCTCTTAGACCGTGTCCAGTTGCATAGACTTTGTTTGGGCAATCATTATTCTATTGGAACACCACATCACCTTCCTGTTGCAGGGGCGGCAGAAGGACTGATCGAACAACCTTCTGTACACATTGACCGCCGGTCAGCGTTCCTTCCACAAATACTAAAGGTGAACGAGAGTTGTAGCTTATCACACCTCAGACTGTAAAGATTTGAGTACGACTACAGTGTCTTGGACGAATGCGCTGTTAGAGACAGCACTCATCAGTTCTACGTCTTACGCTCAATCGACCGTAACTTGCGTGCTGACAGACTCTGCGTTAATTGCTGGAAACAGCGGCGCACCATTCCACGTTCCAGGCGATTCTCTTACGGCACCTGTCAAGCCGTGCACGTCTATGCAGCAGCATGAGTGGAAGACAGGTAGTAGAGGTGCGCGCCCGTAATCACACTGCAAGTAACCAGTCCGCAACAGTTCGTGTTGGCACTTGCGAGGTCACATTTGCCCTTATCGGTGCTGCAGAAGCTGTACGATCAACCACTGCTGCCCTGACGGTCTTGGCGGGCGCCTGTGCTACATGGACGTCCAGAACCCGGTCTACGAGTGTGAGAATGCTCACGTGTCCAATATTGCCAGCACAACTGACGTGGCACGTCCACCTTGTTTCGCAGTTCTCCGAAACGACCGCCCCGCCACTTTAAAGGCCACAACTTGACCTCTCTCAAACTCGCTATGTTGGCTGCGGGAAGCACAAGTGTCTGCCCCTGGGGTGGTGCCTTCTTGCTCTACACGTCTGAACAACGCCAGGCCTTATGACCAGGGGCATTTCCTTTTAAAGAGCAGGTACAGATGGCGCTCTAGGTTCTAATAGCTATGCCGGAAGCTAAACCATCTGCTACATCATCATCATCATATCTACCATCCGCTAGATGGCACATTCTCTCATCGGAACTATACCGACACTCTCTCTCAAGGAGTTGAATTTTTTGTCTGGCAGTATATACATTACAGGTGAAGAGTCAAATCAATGCATTGTACAGAATTCCTAGGCAATACATACAATCCCAACTTTTTGGCAAGGTGTTAAATTTAATTTGGTACTTTTCCTACGAAATGTACTAAATGCCTCGGTATTCTATAAAATGCAAAATGGACACAGATAAAATACAAAATTACAATGAAATAACATGTTCAATCTAGAAATTTATACATTTAATGAATGTAAAATTAAGGCATGAACATTACCACAATTGTGTGTGTCTGAAAATCGACTTATTCTGAAGTTTTGATAGTTTTTTTAACTATTAAGAAAATCTAGTCTCAGGCGAAGAAAATGGAACTTCTCTCCGACAAAATGTTCCCGTTAGTTGAGAAAGGATCTACAGAACGAGTTCTTGTTACTGAAATTGATAAAGGTCGTGGCGACGTTCGCAGTATTTTGGCTGTAGTGGTTGATGTGACAAATGATAGTTTTTATAAATTGGATACCAAAGAAGGAATTCTAAGGTAGTTCTACACAAGCTCACAACACACAACATGCAAGAAATCTCTTCTAAATTCAGAAGATGGTCCTTTGGACAAAGAAGTATTTCTCAGGTCAGCTGCAACTCGGCACTCTACCGGGACTGGAAAAGGATTTGTAAAGCGCATGCGCAAAAATAAGTGCCAGAACCGCAGCTGTTTGTATGCAAAAAGAAAAGTTATCTGCAATTCAAAATGTCACTTCAATTCTGCTTGCTGCAATAAATATAGCGTATAAGAAGTACAGCTTCGAACTACATAAAAATTAAAAGTTTAGATTCACCTATTGTTTACAGTGTAGGTCTTCATTGACCAATAATGACGAGATTGCTTCATTTCCACTGTCGTAACCGTATTCACGTCCCTTATTATTTCCTTATAACGAACATCTGTTAGAAAAAGTTTCTTGAAAAATAACTCATTACATGTAACACACTATAAAACCTCTGTTTCATTGCCCTTGAACGATCATCAACCACAACATTCTTCACAACCATTGCATGCAGCCCCCCACTTTAACGAAAAGACACTGACAAAACTGGACTCCAGTCGAAAATGACTGTAACTGTCAACACACTTCAATTATCTTTCTTTCATACTTTGCCATAAACGTAACCGGCATTCTCTTAAATGCCTAGGCAAAGCATTAAATAAAATGCAATTCACACCCTGCCTGAATTTTTAGTATTCTTTTGCTTAGGCAGTCCATAAAATTTCACAGTTTGTCGCTAACATATGCACTCCGCAAGCCACAGTACAGAGTGTGGGAAAGGGTATTTCGTATTTATATTTTTCGGTTGTGTATGTCATTCCGTTCGTGTATCGAAAAAGAGAAAAAATAGCTGTCTAGAAGCCCCTGCACGCGCCCTAATCTCTCTTATCTCACTGTTGGGGTACCAATAAGAGCGATATCACGGTCGCACAGTCTTCCTTGAATATTAGTTCGCTATATTTCCCCTACAGGCTTTCGCGAAAAACGTTCCTTCTCTTCCAAAGATTTAAGTTCCCCAAAATTTCGTTACTCTTTCATATAGACCCTGAAATGCTACTGCAAATCTAGCAGCGCGGCACATCTATAAATTTGTTCGATTTTTGCCATCGTGCCTACCTGACACGATTCGACACCCGGGAACGCTACACCAGAACTGGTCGCTTAGCGGCCCGTTTGGCGTTAAGTGCGCATCCCAAGACTCATCGCTAGGCATAAAATTTGGGCAAACAGCGACTGTATGTTGTTGCTTTTAGAGCAGGGGGTCTCTAAACTTTTCCCTGATAGAACGCTTTGAGAACCCTGGTACTTTCATGGAACACCTTATGTATTTTGAAGATAAATAAAACTTTTAAAACGAGAAATCTTGTTCTATTTAGTGATTACTTGGTTGGTTGGTTGGTTGGTTTGGGGGATGAAAGGGACCAGACTGCTACGGTCATCGGTCCCTTTTTCCAAAGACAAAGAACACCCACAGAGAATAAAAACGAGGAACAGAATAGACACAGACGATACAGAACAAAAGAAACGGAGACAAGGACAAGACAAAACGAACTAAAACCACACAGAGTGTGACAGTGGTTGGCCGACCATAGAAATAAAAAAGGAAAAGCCAACCACTTAGAAACACATTAAAAGATCAGTGTAAAATCATAGGCCAAAGGCCAGAATCAAAAGAAAAAATAAAATAAAACAGAAACACTCAGAGGAAAGAATAAAAACTCCCTGCCCGAATAAAACGTAAAACTAAGGCAGCCATAACAGGGTCATCGGATAAAACGGCAGGGAGCGTATCAGGCAGCGCAAATGTCTGCCTGACCACAGCTAAAAGGGGGCAGGCCAACAGAATGTGGGCCACCGTCAAAGCCGCCCCGCAGCGACATACAGGAGGGTCCTCCTGGCGCAGTAAATAACTGTGTGTGAGCCGGGAGTGGCCAATGCGGAGCCGACAAAGGACGACTGAGTCCCTGCGGTTGGCTCGCATGGAGGACCGCCACACAGTCGTCGTCTCCTTAATGGCACGGAGTTTATTGGGTGTAATCCGATCGCGCCATTCAGCGGCCCAAAGCGCAAAAACTTTTCGGCGGAGGACTGCCCGCAAATCAGCCTCTGGGAGGCCAACATCCAGAGATGGTTTATTCGTGGCCTCTTTCGCCAGGCGGTCAACATGTTCATTGCCCGGGATACCGACATGACCGGGGGTCCACACAAAGACCACAGAGCGGCCGCAACGCGCAAGAGTATGCAGGGACTCATGGATAGCCATCACCAGACGAGAACGAGGAAAACACTGGTCGAGAGCTCGTAAACCGCTCAGGGAATCGCTACAGATAACGAAGGACTCACCTGAGCAGGAGCGGATATACTCTAGGGCTCTAAAGATGGCGACTAGCTCAGCAGTGTAAACGCTGCAGCCAGCCGCCAAGGACCGTCGTTCGGAATGGTCCCCTAGAGTTAGCGCATACCCGACACGACCAGCAACCATCGAACCGTCGGTGTAAACAATTCCAGAGCCCTGATACGTGGCCAGGATGGAATAAAAGCGGCGGCGGAAGGCCTCTGGAGGGACCGAGTCCTTCGAGCCCTGTGCCAAGTCGAGCCGAAGGCAAGGGCGAGGAACACACCACGGGGGTGTACGCAGAGGCGCCCGGAAAGGAGGTGGAACAGGGAAAAACCCAAGCCCACAGAGAAGCTCCTTGACGCGTACTGCGATCGGACAACCCGACCGGGGCCGACGGTCTGGCAGATGGACGACTGACTGCGGGAACAGGACACGATAATTTGGATGCCCGGGCAAGCTTAGAACATGGGCAGCATAAGCGGCCAGCAAACGTTGGCGCCAGAACCGCAGTGGGGGTACACCTGCCTCCACTAGCACACTGTCCACAGGGCTGGTGCGGAAAGCACCAGTGGCAAGGCGTATCCCGCTGTGGAGAATTGGGTCCAGCACCCGTAACGCAGATGGGGATGCTGAGCCATAAGCCAGGCTCCCATAATCCAGACGGGACTGGATTAACGCCTGGTAGAGCCGCAACAGGGTAGAGCGGTCGGCGCCCCAGCGGGTGTGGCTCAAGCATCTCACAGCGTTGAGATGCCGCCAACACGTCTGTTTAAGCTGCCGGATATGAGGCAGCCAAGTCAACCGGGCATCGAAAACCACCCCCAAAAACCTGTGGGTTTCCACCACAGCAAGGAGTTCGTCGCCAAGATAAAGCCGCGGCTCAGGATGGACTGTTCGGCGCCGGCAGAAATGCATAACGCGGGTCTTGGCTGCCGAAAACTGAAACCCATGCGCTACAGCCCAAGACTGCGCCGTACGGATAGCGCCCTGTAGCTGACGTTCAACAGCTGCAATGCCAGTAGAGCTGTAATAAAGGCAGAAGTCGTCAGCATACAGGGAAGCAGAGACAGAATTTCCCACGGCCGCAGCGAGCCCGTTAATGGCTATTAAAAACAGACAGACACTTAAAACAGAACCCTGTGGCACACCGTTCTCCTGGACATGGGTGGAACTATAGGAGGCTGCGACTTGCACGCGGAAGGTACGATACGACAGGAAATTGCGGATAAAGATCGGCAGAGGGCCCCGAAGACCCCATCCATGAAGCGTAGAAAGGATGTGATGACGCCATGTCGTATCGTACGCCTTCCGCATGTCGAAAAAGACAGCGACCAGGTGCTGACGGCGGGCAAAGGCAGTACGGATGGCCGACTCCAGGCTCACCAGATTGTCGGCGGCGGAGCGGCCTTTCCGGAACCCACCCTGAGACGGAGCCAGAAGGCCCCGAGACTCCAGTACCCAATTTAAGCGCCGGCTCACCATCCGTTCGAGAAGCTTACAAAGAACGTTGGTGAGGCTAATGGGGCGGTAGCTGTCCACCTCCAGAGGGTTCTTTCCAGGTTTCAAAATGGGGATGACAATACTTTCCCGCCATTGCGATGGAAACTCACCCTCGACCCAGAGACGGTTGTAAAGGTCGAGGAGGCGTCGCTTGCAGTCCACTGAAAGGTGTTTCAGCATCTGACAGTGGATGCGATCTGGCCCGGGAGCGGTATCAGGGCAAGCGGCAAGGGCACTCTGAAATTCCCACTCACTGAATGGAGCGTTGTAGGGTTCAGAAGCGTTGGTGCGAAAAGAAAGGCTCCGACGTTCCATCCGCTCTTTAATGGAGCGGAAGGCCTGGGGGTAATTCGCAGAAGCGGAACTCATAGCAAAATGCTCTGCTAAGCGGTTTGCAATGACGTCGGAGTCAGTACAAACTGCTCCATTCAGTGAGAGCGCAGGGACGCTGGCAGGGGTCCGATAGCCGAAGACCCGTCGAATCTTGGCCCAGACCTGCGATGGAGTGACATGGAGTCCAATGGTGGACACATACCGCTCCCAGCACTCCTTCTTGCCTTGGCGGATAAGGAGGCGGGCCCGCGCACGCAGCCGTTTAAAGGCGATAAGGTGGTCCATGGAGGGATGTCGCTTGTGACGCTGGAGTGCCCGCCGGCGATCCTTAATCGCTTCAGCGATCTCAGGCGACCACCAAGGCACAGCCCTCCGCCGAGGGGACCCAGAAGAACGGGGAATGGCAGACTCGGCGGCAGTGACGATGCCGGCGGTGACCGATGTAACCACCACATCAATGGCATCAGTTGAGAGAGGCTCAATAGCGGCAGTGGAGGAGAACAAGTCCCAGTCAGCCTTATTCATAGCCCATCTGCTAGGGCGCCCAGAAGAGTGACGCTGTGGTAGTGACAGAAAAATCGGAAAGTGGTCACTACCACACAGGTCGTCATGCACACTCCAGTGGACAGATGGTAAGAGGCTAGGGCTACAGATTGAAAGGTCAATGGCGGAGTAGGTGCCATGCGCCACACTGAAGTGTGTGGAGGCACCATCATTCAAAATCGAGAGATCGAGCTGCGACAATAAATGCTCAACGGTGGCGCCTCGACCTGTTGCCACTGACCCACCCCACAGAGGGTTATGGGCGTTAAAGTCGCCCAGTAATAAAAAAGGTGGCGGCAATTGGGCTATCAGCGCAGCCAGGACATGCTGCGCGACATCACCCTCCGGTGGAAGGTAAAGACTGCAGATGGTAAGAGCCTGCGGCGTCCACACCCTAACAGCGACAGCCTCTAAAGCTGTTTGGAGAGGGACAGACTCGCTGTGAAGAGAGTTAAGGACATAGATGCAGACGCCACCAGACACCCTTTCATAAGCTGCTCGGTTCTTATAATAACCCCGATAGCCACGGAGGGCGGGGGTGCGCATTGCTGGAAACCAAGTTTCCTGCAGAGCAATGCAGAGGAAAGGGTGAAGGCTGAGAAGTTGGCGGAGCTCAGCTAGATGGTGGAAGAAACCGCTGCAGTTCCACTGGAGGATGGTTTTGTCCATGGCTGAGAAAGGCGTGCCGGGACTGGGACGGCAGATTACGCCGCTGGGTCACCTGCTGCCTCCGATTGAGCACCCGTGCTAGTGCTATTGCTATTCACGGCGTCTGAGGGACCGGCGAGATCGAGGTCCTCAGCGGACGCCAGAATCTCCACCGCGTCCTCAGACGCAGAGCTAGAAGGTTGCGATGGGGTGGCTACCACCGCGCGTTCCTTGGGCTTAGAGCTGCTCTTCTTTGATTTCTCACGCTGCTCCTTGGGTTTAACTGGCTGGGAGGGCTTCACCGATTCAGTCTCCGGGACTGAGGAGGATCGGGAAGCCCTTCGACCTGCAGATTGTGGGCACTTACGCCACTGTCTATCGTCAGCCTTCCCGCCGGTGGAAACCTGGGAAGGGAGGGACCCAAGGGACCCCTTGCGAGCGTGAGAAGCCGAAGAAGTTGGACACTTCTCCGGCGTAGAAGCGGGGACCGACGTCCCCGATGGGGGGGATGGTGTTGCTCCTGAGGTAGGTGGCACAGGAGCAATCGGGTGGGTAGAGCCCCCCACTGGCAAGGGGGCAGGAGGAGTTGTACCACTCGTCGATCCGGCCGAAAGGCGCGAAACTGATGGGGCTAGCACAGGTGTTGTAACAGCGGCGTAGGAAGTTGTCATTCTCACTGGATGTAATCGGTCGTATTTCCGTTTGGCCTCAGTATAAGTCAGTCGGTCCAGGGTCTTATATTCCATGATTTTGCGCTCTTTCTGGAATATTCTGCAGTCTGGCGAGCAAGGTGAATGGTGCTCCCCGCAGTTGACGCAGATGGGAGGCGGGGCACATGGAGTATCGGGATGAGATGGGCGTCCGCAATCTCGACATGTGAGGCTGGAAGTGCAGCGGGAAGACATATGGCCGAACTTCCAGCACTTGAAGCACCGCATCGGGGGAGGGATATAGGGCTTGACATCACATCGGTAGACCATCACCTTGACCTTTTCCGGTAACGTATCACCCTCGAAGGCCAAGATGAAGGCACCGGTAGCAACCTGATTGTCCCTCGGACCCCGATGAACGCGCCGGACGAAATGAACACCTCTACGTTCTAAGTTGGCGCGCAGCTCGTCATCAGACTGCAAAAGGAGGTCCCTATGGAAAATAACACCCTGGACCATATTTAAACTCTTATGTGGAGTAATAGTAACGTTAACATCCCCCAACTTGTCACAAGCAAGTAACCTGCGTGACTGGGCGGAGGATGCCGTTTGTATCAGTACTGAGCCAGAGCGCATTTTAGACAAGCCCTCCACCTCCCCAAACTTGTCCTCTAAATGCTCGACGAAGAACTGAGGCTTTGTGGAGAGAAAAGACTCCCCATCAGCTCTCGTGCAAACTAAAAATCGGGGCGAATAACTGTTACCTCCATCCTGGGACTTACGCTCTTCCCACGGCGTGGCCAGGGAGGGGAACGTTTTCGGATCGTACTTCTGAGCATTAAATTGAGCCCGAGAACGCTTAGAGACTGCTGGCGGCTGGCCGCCAGCGAGAGATGATGTACCACGCTTCATTGCGGGTCATCCGCCCTGATGCCACCTACTCCGACCAAGGGCCCTCCCCACGGGCGCCACCCAGCCACAGCAAAGGCCACCTGGCAGGATGGCCGTTGCCGGGAGTCCTGATACCCCAGGAGGATAGGCATCTACTCCTTGGCATACGTGGGGAGTTAACGGCGCAGGCATCAGTAGAGCGATCCCTGTGTTGTCAGGGGGCTACAACCAAGAGGGTACATGGCGGCCCCACCACAACGGACTGGCTACCGTGCTGGATCTTAGGTGCAAAACTGTCCAAGGTCGTCGTCGCAGTTAAAAGAAACACTGCAGAGGGCAGCGTGGTAATCGCACCCAGGGACGTATCCCCGCCCTAAAGATCGAAAACGAGCGGGACACCATGGCAACGACGTGAAAGCCGGCTAAAGGTCTAATTGCACGACGGATACAGTGCACCACGTAAGGCGCCCTTCCCCAATTGGCTCGCTCTTCGGAATAATTTAGAAAGATGGAGGTCAAACCCGAGAGGGGACCATCACATAAGGCCAAAACATGTGAGACTCCTTTTAGTCGCCTCTTACGACAGGCAGGAATACCGCGGGCCTATTCTAACCCCCGAACCCGCAGGGGGGAGTGATTACTTCAATTTTAAATCATAACTAATAACACAGAAATCAAAATGTACTCGTCTATCACACGTAGAACAAGATTGCTTTCTTTTTTTCTGCTATACCGTTCCTTAATCTGTCAGTTGTGAAACTTTGAAAATCAGGATGGTATTAGCTGTTCATGTTGTACATTAATGACCCGGCAGGCGACATTAATAGTAACTCAAGACTTTTTGTAGATGATGCAGGTATCCGCAATTACATACTGTTGGGAAAAAAACTTGCATATACATTCAGATCTTGATAAGATTTTAAATTGTTGTGCACATTGGCAACTTGTTTTAAATTTTAGTAAGTGTAAGGCCGTGCACTTCAAAAAAGAAGAATACATTGAGTCACAACTGGAATCTGTCAAATTACACAAATACCTGGATGTAACAATTTGTACGGATGTGAAAATGAATAACAACATATGCTCAATTGTGGATGAAGCAGGTGGCAACTTCTTTCCATTGGTGGGGTACTGGGATAAAGCCAGGAAGCTACAACGGCGATTGCATTCAAGAGTTTCGTGCTACCCAGTGCAGAATATTGCGCTAGTATGTGGAACCGATATCAAATAGGACTATCAGGGAATACTGAAGTTTTACGAAGAAGGGCAGCACGTATGATCACAGGTTTGCTTCAGCGATGGGAGAACGTCACGGAGATACTGAAAAACATGAACTGGCAATCATTAGAAGATAAACGCCAACTACACCGCGAAATCCTACAGTCAAATTTTCAAGAAGTGAGCAATCTTGGGACATACTACAATCTCCTACGTATCGTTTCCGTAGGCAGCGCCAACACGAGATTCGTCTATTTACATCACGCACAGAGGAATTTAAAAAATGTCCCTTCCCGAGTTTCGTATATGAATGGAACGAGATGAAGCCTTATTAAGTGGTCTGCCGTGCACTTCACAGTGCTTTTCAGAGTATAGACGTAGAGTATTTTTTTCCCAGCCTGGCTATGGGGAGTGGCCTCGCACGTTGTTCATCCAAAGTGTGCTACGCATTATACTACACTTTCGTAACTAATAACTGTACTGACCTGATTTCGGTGACTATTATAGGGTGGCGCACTAGTAGTTGACATCTTAACATTGAATAAACGTTACAGCTCAAGTTGTATTTCATTTAAATTCCGCTCAAGCTTGTTTTGTTTCATGAAAATGTTGGCAGAGGTCGTGTCGCTGCAATATCGGCAGTCCCGTATTTCGCAGCGTTTCACCATGGCAAGAGACGGACGTTTATCCGTTCAACAGCGCGTGAAAGCAGTTCTCCTTTATGCTGAATTGAAAAGCGTCACAGCAACGAAAAGAAGATTTAGGGTAATAGATTTAGGGTAATATTCAGCACACGTTGGGCTCCATCAAGGAACATAATTCACCGATTAACGAGGAAATTTGAAGACGTAGCTTGTCGGAAGTGTAACGGCCTTGGACACCGACTGCTCTTCATCCGTAAAACGTTACATCTACGAGTGGTCTTTCAACGAAATCCAAACAAGTCATCACGCCGGGGCATAAAGGGAAACTGGTATGTCTTGTTATTCTATACAAATAATTTTACAGAGTGGTCTCAAGCTCTTTCCCATAAAATGACTGTTACGGAAGCGACTAAACAGAAGAAACAGAGAAGACCGGAGTAATCATTACGTGCAGATGAAAAACATGAAATGATGTTCAACACATGGTTCTCAGACGAAGCTTACTTTCACTTAAATGGAACAGTACAAAATGTTCGATTTTGGGGGTAGAGAAAAACCGCAAAATGTTCTCAAAAAACGCTGCATGGGAGAAAAGTAACAGTGTGAGTAGCTCTATCCAGGGATGCCTTAATCGAAGGAGTGTTATTCAATATAACTGTCAATCCTGACGGATGCAAAACTATGTTGAAAATTACTTTGTGTCACATCTTCTTGCCACCAGTCTTCCAATGAACACAGTGGTTTATGCAAGATGGCACAACGCCTAATACAGCTAGCAATTATTGGATTTTCTACAGGGTTTTTTTTTCGTTTTATTAGCTATCAATAGTAGAATGTCAGTTTTGACGATACGAACGTAAAAACAACACGACATGGTCGTATTATTATTAATTACAGTAATTGTAGGCTACGCCCTAAGATTCATACTATTTATTGCCTACACAAACCGGAATATACTTCATGGACAGTCCCCGAGTGGAGAAAAAACTCCAGCCCGGCCGAGAATCGACCCGGCTCCCTTTGCTTGGCAATCCGCCGCGTTGGCCCTGTAGCTACCGAAGCGGACTGCAGTGAATATTCGGCAATCGTGTTATTCCCATCGTAACCTGCAGCGCTATCATTGGGTATTCTTTTGGCCTCCAAGTCCAGATTCAAACCCATGTGACTTTTTAATGGGAGTTAAAATGGAAACTGTTCCCTTTCAGACCACTGGATATTATGGAAATGCGTGTCCGGATAGTGTAAATGTGCAACGAGATAAATAAAGACTAGTGCCGCAAAGTTGTGAGGAATATGCGTGTTCGTCTTCGTGTCGTCGTCCGCTGCAATGGAGCGCATATTGAACACGTTATGACGTGATTTCCATGGGCCAAACTGCATGTGTGAAAAATCCGAAAATGTTCATTTCAGAAATGAAAGTGTTACGAAAATGTTACGGCACATTGATAATTTTTACTCATGAACCATCTGACAGCAACTGAATAGAACATAATTTTAGTGCCATACACGTTTCGCCTTTATTTTCTGAAAGGCATCATCAGTGGCAGGTTGCGTGGACGATTTCCTACATATACGCTCCTGTTGCATTTTTGCATCGAAACAAGTGTTCAGTTCATAGTGCCGTCAAATGTGGGAAAAAAACCACAAACTGGCATTCATAAGAAGAAGAAGAAGAAGAAGAAGAAGAAGAAGAAGAAGAAGAAGACCAAAAATGCAACAGGGGCGTAATATGTAGGAAATCGTCCACTCAACCTGCCACTGCTGATGCCTTGCGGAAAATAAAGGCGAAACGCGTATGGCACTAAATCTGTGTTTTATTCAGTTCCTCTCAGACGGTCCATGAGTAAAAATTATCAATATACCGTAGTATTACACGCAACTGAGGAAGACAGGACTACAAAAGTTGAAGATGTTGCGACAATATTTAATGTGTCAACTATTCGTGTGCCGCCTTGTGCCAAAATACCGAAAGATTGGTCAGGTTTCACGAAGAAGGTCTGAACAGATTAATTATCAGCGTGCCTTGTCAGAAATAAGCCAGACAGTTTAGAAGCCTTATCGGAGGTTTTGCTGTGGATCTGCGCCGCTGCCTGGGACCCCCGTGTGGTGGCGTGCCGGCAGCAGGTAGCCAGTTGCGTGGCCGACCAACGCAATTTTGTCTCAGCACGCGACAGCGCCGGGCAGGTTACCTCTCTGAAGGTAACTACGTTTAGTAGGAAAACGAGCTACGATTGCTTCTAAACCTCATATCTTATTATGTACTTGCCGCGCCCTTGGAGTTAGGCCGGTAATACACTATCAAATTTCTTTGTCAAAGATGTGATCAAATATTCCGTCAAATATATTTGACAAAGATCTTTGACGTAGCCCTAGAAGGGGTAACACTGTCATCATATTTGTCGTCAAAGTTCAAGAACGCTGACAACGAAAACTTCTTGTTAACCGCAGCAGTTGCATGTACCACAATTGCACTGTGTGCACATGCGGAAGAGAAGAGAGGGAAAAAAAGGAAACATACCTGGGTGAAGTCGTGGGGTTTTACGACGACACGATAAAAGCATTCAACAAAACTTGTTATGTGAAATTATAGTGGAGGATGTTAGGTCGTACATCAATTACTTAAGAATGGATGAGCATACATTTCTGTATGTGCTCAGTGAAGTGTATCCTCATATCACAAAGCGCAATATTCACTTAAGAACTGCTACAGCTGGCCGGAGTGGCCGAGTGATTCTAGGAGCTTCAGTCTGGAACCGCGCGACCGCTACGGTCGCAGGTTCGAATCCTGTCTCGGGCATGGATGAGTGTGATGTCCTTAGGTTAGTTAGGTATAAGTAGTTCTAAGTTGTAGGGGACTGATGACCTCCGATGTTAAGTCCCATAGTGCTCAGAGCCATTTGAACAAACTGCTACATCTGCAGAAGTCAGGCTCACTGTAACACTCCGATTCCTTGATACAGGAGAGGGTTGGGTTACCTTAGGTTAGGTCTCCAATCTTCTTAACCTATTTTTGTATTCAGGGTGCCTCACGTTGTAAAGCGCCTCATCAGCTTCATACATCTCTATTAATTTTGTAGTTGTCGGCACACACCAATTGTATTTACCCGCAACGTTTATAAAAACACAACAAACGACAGAACGCTGCAGCGATGCTAGCGCTCCATGTGGTAACATGTCACATTGCAGTGAACAGAAGACAAGCGACTTCTTTGATCAAATCTACAGCGAGACCCTAGATTTGATCAAATATTGGACGACAATTGACAAAGTTCCTATTACACCATCAAATATGGTTGACAAAGAAATTTGACAAAGAAATTCCATAGTGTAATACAGCTGCTTGACACGACGAATTCTTCAAGTGTATAATGCGAAGCCAAAGTCAAACCCAAATCGAAAAAGACTTCCTGGAGGTCTACGTTTGCACTTATTCTGTTGTTTGAGACAATATCACATATAGGAACTTCCTGGCAGATTAAAACTTAGTTCCGAACCGGGACTCGATCCCGTAATCTTTGCCTTTCGAGGGCAAACGCTCTACACCCTGAGTTATCCAGGAGCGAATAACGATTCGTCCTCACAGTTTTACTTTTGCCAGTGCGTCTCTCTTACTTTCCAAATATTAATACCTTGCAGAACTAGCGCTCCTGGAAGAAAGGCCATTTGTGGAGAAATACCTTAGTCACAGCCTACGGCCATGTAAGGGATTGTTTCACGGTTGAATCATTCAGTCTGCAGCAGTGTGTGCCCTGAAGCAAAGAATGTCAGTACGTATATAAGATTTAAAAAGTAGGAGAGACGTATTGGCAGAAGTAAAGCTGTGAGGTAGGGTCGTGTGTTGTGGCTGGATAGCTGACTGGATGGAGCATTTGCCGCGAAAGGAAAAGGCCTCGCGTATCGGTCCGGCACACAGTTTTAATCGGCCAGCAAGTTTCAAATCAGCACACACACAGCTGCAAAACGCAGATTCATTCTGGATCCCACAGACTGTGGTAGGAAGACGTGAACGAGGGTAAGGCCACCCGCGCCGCATCCGCTAGTCCTTACTCGCGCCCACAAGTCTGCGAACCTCATTCGCGGTTATTAACCTTACAATACTAAGGGCGAAGGAGAAAGCTTATTTATCGCCATTTATTGTAATAGAGTGTCCAAATATTGTAATCTAGTAAGTTATGTTTTAAAAGTTCAAAAGATATTTGTTTGTAATGAAAACTTCTACCAAATTCCACAAATTTATTTTCAGTTAAATTTAACCAAAAATATAAGTCTTAGTAGCAGGTGTCGCTTTCCCCAGTGAATCTCATATTCAATATTTTCAAGTTCAAGATCTTATTCACACATCACTATCCCTTTAAAAAGTATGCTGTAGGCATCAAGTACCCCTCCCCCCTCCTGCTTGTTACTGAAAGTGCGTTGACATTGCTAAGAGTGTGTGCTGAAAGCTATTTTCATATTCTAGACCCTACTAACACATCAGTGCATCTCTAAAATGTGCGCTGTTAATATAACGCAACTATACTCAACGAATTTTTTTAATTTTTTTTGTGGACATAAAGTACAGCTTACCCCTCTCCCTCCCCTCCACCCTTGGTAATGGGTTTAACCTTTCGGTACACCGCAGCTATGACAGTTGATTTGCATTTGGCGTGAATTTTCTTCAGCTAAAATCGCACTCTGCTTCGAAGCTTTTTGCGAAGTAACGGTTGGACATATTTCACTTTCACTCACATAAAATTTGAACTCTTTTTTTCTGTACGTGGGAGGGGCATAAAAGATTATATCCACTAAGACTTTTGCTGAGAAGAAATTTCGTACTCATTTTAAACATTTTACTGACGGGCTTTGTTATTTACATTTCGTAGGAAAAGAACGCAGATGCTGATCATGGTAACACTTCAATACAACATAAGCTACTATGTTACCGATACCCAACACAAATTACAACATTTTGTGGTAATTACTGAAACTGATTTTGTGAAGTTTTCTGCGAAACATTTCGGTGACATTGGGTACTCGAAGTCGTGGTACAAATTGTATTTTACACATCGTTAAATGTAGTAACGTAGTTCGTTCATCACATGTGCGTTAAATCATCAGTGTCAACATGCTAAACTCACTGCAACACGCACACTATATGATCAAAAGTATCCGGACACCTGGCTGAAAATCACAAGTTCGTGGCGCCTCCATCGGTAATGCTGGAATTCAGCACGGTGTTGGCCCACCCTTAGCCTTGATGACAACTTCCACTCTGTCTTAACGCCTGTGGAGATTAATTTCGAATGTAACCGTACCATAGCCGGCCGCGGTGGTCTAGCGGTTCTGGCGCTGCAGTCCGGAACCGCAGGACTGCTACGGTCGCAGGTTCGAATCCTGCCTCGGGCATGGGTGTGTGTGACGTTCTTAGGTTAGTTAGGTTTAAGTAGTTCTAAGTTCTAGGGGACTTATGACCTAAGATGTTGAGTCCCATAGTGCTCAGAGCCATTTGAACCATTTTTTTTAACCGTACCATGATTTCGTTGTTGTGGGTGGTCGGTTTTCACTTGACTGTCCCTTATAATACCAAAGTACGCAACACCATAGCTCTGCCCCTTATAATACCGAAGTATGCAACACCATAGCTATTAACAAATGTGTTTAAAATATGAATCATCTGAACATAAAAGCAGTAGATCCAGAATGAATTTCCAAACATCCTGGCAAATTAAAACTGTGTGCCGGTTCACCTGCCTGCGAAAGGCAAAGTTCCCAGGTTCGAGTACCAGTCATCCAGTGTTTCAATTTGCCAGGTTGTATGAAAACCTATACTGATCCTAAAGACACTTCTTTTAGTGTGTGAAAACAAAATGACATCTATAAATGCAGTTTGTGTCCTCACAGGTCCAACCGAAAAAGTCTGCTTTCAAAAGCAGTTTATCTGTTACTAAGATGTCCATGGCACGCAGAGACATTATTAGCTATATGATTCGTATGCATCCACACACAAATAATAAAAACTGTCAAACCATAAAATTCTTAGTAAACAATCTTGAAAATTCGTCCATATGATTGTTGGGCCACACAGGTCGAGTTCGCACATTGAATGGTTGACGAGATGTGTCCCTTAACTCCCACGTCCTTCTGTTATGCAATGGGCTGCTGCTACTATGTAGTAATTACGTCTTGCAGCTGACAGATGAATTACGGTTTAGCACTTTTCCATCAATATATGACGGGTATAGCTGAATTAAATTAGTTCTCATGCTGGTGACGACAGAATACGACTTGAGTCACGATCCATGATTTGGAGAAAAAACCGTCGTATACTGTTAACGTTGCAGATATTAATGTCTCAGATTTAAATAATTTATTCATTTTATTAGTTTCAACAGTTTATCATCACGGGTGACTTTTTTCCGTGTTTTAATTATACTGTCGGTCGTCCTAGAACAAAGACTACTATGATCTTAGTTTGGATCCTGGTATCCGCACATCTGTAACCTTCCTTTTTTTTCCTAGCTAGACTTATCAAACACTGCCGTGTATGGATTTTCTTCTGTTGATCCAATTGCTTTCCACTTCTCATTGACTTCCTTCATCCAATTCCATGCATTCCCCATCATCACGGTCAATATCATGTTGTCTATCGTCACGGTATGCGCAGTAAGTCGCCAACTAATGAGCCAAAAATAAAGTGAGAATTCGGTGTCCCAAAAATGTACAAAAAAAGTGAAGGATTAAACACGAGGTACGCGATGCTGTATTGTCTCCACGGGGATGTTTCATCTTCTTGCAAAATCGTGGTAAGGAGAAATGAGCTTCTGCGCGAAGTGTATTTTTCCACGCTTGATATATCCCGGAAATGTTTACGAAGATGATCAACCCAAATGTGCATAAATGTTAGGCTTACTGATTACAGTTCTTTACAAAATGTCTAATAAAAAGTCATGTCTCAAAAAGTTGATTTGGGTGTTAAGGAACACATCCTAGATTGTGCACCAAATTCAGGTGGGCGTGTAACTGCTCCATGTACGACTGCAATCGGGAAATACTGTACATTTCCCTAGATAACCTTCTTGGTTTTTGAGAACCAGGAGTACCTTAAGAGCTGCATCAATTACAAAGTGGAAACTTCCTGGCAATCAGATCAATTTACACAGCGTGGGGTAATAGAAGATAACGATGTGCGTCTTTTGCAACCAGCTATCAGCGTCATATGGGCATTACGCAAAATTTATGGAGACATCCGCAATAATGACGAGAAGACGAAAGCCCACAAGGCGAGCTACGCGGGGGAGCTGATTATCTGCTGGCTTTGCGTCACACTGGTCCTCTGCTGGTGGTAGCAACAGCTGCCAACCAGCTGACAACACTTGCACCGTATCTGATTACACAGCTAAACTACACAGGAATTTACAAACTGTGCTGTCTCTGTAGTCTTTCCTTATAATCATTCAGTCCCGCCACCTTCCGCATATGAAACCTTGACTTTCCTTTCTGTTTGCACGGTTTCATCGATCAGTCCAATGGTCCTTGAGACGGAACAAGTTGGAAGTCACTAATAATAGCTGCAAACCAACTTGGCAGTAGTCAGGTATGAGGGAAAGGCAACAGGTAAATATGACTAGGAACAACAAATAATTACAAGTTGAAATTTACAGGGACTTAAGAGAAGATTCTGCTGATCGGGAACTGTAGGCCTCGATCTGTCATCTCATTGCTAGTCAAATGGTGGTAATAAAAGGTGAATGTTTTCTCGCACGCAAGATTCGAACTACACTACTGGCCATTAAAATAGCTACACCACGAAGATGAGGTGCTACAGACGCGAAATTTAACCGACAGGAAGAAGATGCTGTGGTATGAAAATGATTAACTTTTCAGAGCATTCACACAAAAGGTTGGCGCCGCTGGCGACACTTACAACGTGCTGACGTGAGGAAACTTTCCAACCGATTTCTCATACACAAACAGCAGTTGACCGGCGTTGCATGGTGAAACGACGTTGTGATGCCTCGTATAAGGAGTAGAAATGCGTACCATCACGTTTCCGACTTTCATAAAGGTGGGATTGTAGCCTATCGTGATTGTGGTTTATCGTATCGCGACATTGCTGCTCGCGTTGGTCGAGATCCAACGACTGTTAGCAGAATATGGAATCGGTGGGTTCAGGAGGTAATACGGAACTCCGTGCTGGATCCCAACGACCTCGTATCACTAGCATTCGAGATGACAGGCATCTTATCCGCATGGCTGTAACGGATCGTGCAGCCACGTGTCGATCCCTGAGTCAACAGATGGGGACGTTTGCAAGACAACAACCATCTGCACGAACTGTTCGACGACGTTTGCAGCAGCATGGACTATCAGCTCGGAGACCATGGCTGCGGTTACCCTTGACGCTACATCACTGACAGGAGCGCCTGAGATGGTGTACTCAACGACGAACCTGGGTGCACGAATGGCAAAACGTCAGTCATTTTTTCGGATGAATCCAGGTTCTATTTACAGCATCATGATGGTCGCATCCGTGTTTGGCGACATCGCGGTGAACGCACATTGGAAGCGTGTATTCGTCATCGCCATACTGGCGTATCACCCGGCGTGATGGTAGAGGGTGCCATTGGTTACACGTCTCGGTCACCTCTTGTTCGCATTGACGGCAATTTGAACAGTGGACGTTACATTTCAGATGTGTTACGACCCGTGGCTCTACCATTTATTCGATCCCTGCGAAACCCTACAAAATGTTCAAATGTGTGTGAAAACTTATGGGACTTAAACTGCTAAGGTCATCAATACCTAAGCTTACACATTACTTAACATAAATTATCCTAAGAACAAACACACATACCCATGCCCGAGGGAGGACTTCGGACCTCCGCCGGGACCAGACGCACAGTCCCTGACTGCATCGCCTTAGACCGCTCGGCTAATCCCGCGCGGCGCGAAACCCTACATTTTAGCAGGATAATACACGACCGCATGTTGCAGGTCCTGTACGGGCCTTTCTGGCTAGAGAAAATGTTCGACTGCTGCCCTGGCCAGCACATTCTCCAGATCTCTCACCAACTGAAAACGTCTGGTCAATGGTGGCCGAGCAACTGGCTCGTCACAATACGCCAGTCACTACTCTTGATGAACTGTGGTATCGTGTTGAAGCTGCATGGGCAGCTGTACCTGTACACGCCATCCAAGCTCTGTTTGACTCAATGCTCAGGCGTATCAAGGCCGTTATTAAGGCCAGAGATGGTTGTCCTGGGTACTCATTTCTCAGGATCTATGCACCCAAATTGCGTGAAAATGTAATCACATGTAAGTTCTAGTATAATATATTTGTCCAATGAATACCCGTTTATCATCTGCATTTCTTCTTGGTGTAGCAATTTTAATGGGCAGTAGTGTACTTTGTGGTACAGACGAGCATTTATCACAGGCGGATACGGACACTGCCTGTTGTGTACGGATGCAGTGGGAGCTGGTCACTGTCAAACTGGTGGAGGCTGTGCTGGCCACCATCGACAGACCTCAGGTTGAATCTTACTGTCAAATTAAAACTGTGTGCCAAACCGTGTCACGAACTCGGGACCTTTGCGTTTCGTGGCCAAGTGCTCTAGCAACTGAGGTACCCAAGCACGACTCGCGACCAGTCCTCACTGCTATACTTCCGCCAATACCGCATCTGCTCTAGAGTTTTAATCTGCCAGGAAGTTTCATATCAGCAGGCACTCCGCTGGAGAGTGAAAAAGTCTTTCAAGCTTGAGGTTGCTGCCCTAGGCTGTGGTGGCGTTGTGGCACCTGAGACGAATGCTTTGGGTCTCTGGTTTACGCAGCGCTTTCAGTTTCGTTCGTCGGTACTCGACTTATGGTGAATGGTGAACAGTGGCGGGTTCGCGAATCTCTGGGCGGAAGGCGAAAAAGGATACTGGCCAGCATGGCTATCTCCCTATGCCCTAAAACCAGGTCGAGGTATTTGCCCTTTGCTGAAAGTACACATGAGCCAGCACGCGACGCTGCTCCTGCTGAGACTGTGGCCGATCTTCCTGAAAGATCAGAACACAGGCAGAGGATGGGACTGTTTTGTCGTTGGGAGCTACAAAGCTAGGCGGGTGATGAAGCCCCATAGGTAAATAGTGGCCACGTCGGAAAGGAAGGCCAGTGTCCATTCTGCTTGTCACGGCCATACGTGGAGAAAGCTGTGCTGGCGGGTGACTGAGCATAAGGGGGGTTCTCGGCTGTAAATCGTGGCTCATGCCGGCAGGAACGACTCCTGTCGCCTGGGTTAAGAGGTTTTACAACAGATCGTACTCGCACATAAATCATGGGAGATCTGAATGTTTCCAAAAATTAAATAAGGTTACATACACCTGGCGACTGTTTATCACTGGTATTGATACATATTTCCACGTATTATAACTGTATTATGGTGTTGCGGCGGCTTCCTCCTCTCTCTTACTTGTCCGATTGCCTTTATTTTCAGCAGGTTAAGTGAATTACTCATTATCAAGCATTTTCGTGACTTTCAAATTCTCAAAGAAGCAACGCAAAACTGACGATGGTAGATGAGTGAAAGACGAGAAGGCATTGCACTATGCATGCGGAGTGAATTAAAGTGGAACGACCGCATAAAAGTAATCGCAGGTGAGGCAGATGCCAGGCAGATTCACTGGAAGAACCTTCAGAAAATGTAGTCCATCCACAAAGGAGGTAGCTTACAAAACCCTCGTTCGATCAATACTAGGATTGACAGAGGAAACAGAGAAGCTCCACAGATGATCTGCGCCTTTCGTTACAGTTTCATTCAGTA
This sequence comes from Schistocerca cancellata, assembly GCF_023864275.1. NCBI lineage: Eukaryota > Metazoa > Arthropoda > Insecta > Orthoptera > Acrididae > Schistocerca > Schistocerca cancellata. The sequence goes on along the minus strand of NC_064628.1, from coordinate 48,608,777 downwards.
ATCGTGAAAGTGCCACGGAGGTGTTCAGCTCACTGCACTGACAGACGCCAAAAGAGAGGTGTGCCGCATTACTGCATAGTTTACGGTAAAAAATTCCGAGAGCACACGTTTCTGGAACAGTCAAGCACTATATTGCTTCCTCCTACGAGTATATCGAGAAAAGAGCGTGAACGTAAAATTAGAGACTCCAGCCCGATGTTAGCAATAGTCATTTTTCCGAATACCAATTGCCACTGGAACAGGGAACAGGGAACAGGGAAGAGGGAAACTGACAGTGGTATACGAAGTACCCTGCGCCACGCACCGCAATGTACACATCGTAAGTAACACGCTGTACCTAATACTAACAATACTAACAATTTCATCACTCTTATTTTAATTTGATGACTATTTCTCTCATGAACGGTATGATTATTGCATCAAACTGTTTATATGCATGTGCACGAGTGAGAATTGTATCTTTTTCCAGTTTTTCTCTACGTCCTTGCCGGATATTGTCGTTACTGTGAGCTGCGTTGTAAATGACGTAAAATATGTTTGTAGTACCGGGGTAGTTGTCTTACGGTAAGACAAAGCTTGCTTTAGATAGGGAATTAGAAAGCGATTAGGCCGATAATTATATAACCCTATCCAACAACACTTCTTGGAAACGGGAATAACTTGCGGCTTTTCCTAATCACTTTTGTTGCCTCAGCAAACAAAGATTAACTGTTGCCAGAGGGGGAATTCTTCCGCATAATCTAGAATAGGGGCGTTCAACCTTTTAACTTACCAGGGCTGCACTGGAAGAAGACGAGTATTTCTGGGTCGCACATAATATACTTAACACTAACAACAACCAGTGAGAAAAAAAATGGGTTGGAGGACGGAGGGATATAGCTAAAAATTTTAGATAATTTATTAATTTATAATACTTTAAACTAAAAAAGCAAAATGGAATTAATTTGAGATTTAATTTATGAGATGTCATTAGTAATTTTGTATGTAATTAATCACAAATCCTAGAATTAATGTGGCATTTCACTGTGAATTTGTGAAACTAATTTGTCAGTATCACGTCCGACCGAAATGGTAGCAATTATCAGGGTGTTCACAAGGGGCTCATGTGAGATTTTGTTCTAGTTTTACTATTTGTGGGCTTTACTCTTGAAAAGTAACTGTTCACAAACGCACGTGCTTCCAAACAAAGATGAGATATTCGTAATGCTTGACTGTGCAACGAGGGATATTTGTCTCTGGGCAGGTATGATTTTTATAAGTCCAACAAAAATACTGTTCGCATCGGTTGAAAGTAGTTCCAACACGATGACTTCCAACATCTACCGACAAGCACCAACTAGACAAAGAGGCCAAGTTGTTGCGACCAGACAGTAAAGTACGAGCAAGTTACAAATAACTTTTTATTCTCTGGATGGGGTGTGAAGGGCATGAGCATGAGGACCGCTGCGGGGTGGCGAAGGGCGAGGGAAGCGGCTTGCCCCATAGCACGCATTACTAACACATTTTGATTTGTAGCGATAATATGCTATGGTGGAAATTGCACACGAAAGTAAAAAGATTTCGTGTAAGCTCATTCCAGAGAAATGCATGTTCAAATGTGGTTCTTATTTGTAGCAATGGAAATGATAAAACTGTTACAACAGAATTACGGTACTGTTAGAGAGCAACCATGGGCAGTAATTGCAATCTACATGAAGGTTTCTAACTTCTACTGACTTGCAGAGATGAGAACTACGGTGAATGAGGTTCTTTATCACAATCATACAGAAATAACAAAGAGTTTCTTTGTATTTCCATAAATTAATTCAATTATACGTCTCTAAATATCTAGTTTCACAGTTGCAACTGAAGTAGCTGTAACATAACAGACCAGTGAGTCTGAAGGATTGGTCGATTATAAGAACGAGACTCTCGGAGTTCAAGTATAGCAACGCTGGCAGTGTTAAGAACGGAAAGGGGCCGATGAGAGAGCAGCATCTTGTAGCAGGAGTTCCAAATTGAAAATATTCATTATAAATTAACATTAACGGAATATACGCATCATCATCATCATCATCATCATCATTCCAGAATGAAATTTTCACTCTGCAGCGGAGTGTGCGCTGATATGAAACTTCCTGGCAGATTAAAACTGTGTGCCCGACCGAGACTCGAACTCGGGACCTTTGCCTTTCGCGGGCAAGTGCTCTACCATCTGAGCTACCGAAGCACGACTCACGTCCGGTACTCACAGCTTTACTTCTGCCAGTACCTCGTCTCCTACCTTCCAAACTTTACAGAAGCTCTCCTACCGGACGTGAGTCGTGCTTCGGTAGCTCGGATGGTAGAGCACTTGCCCGCGAAAGGCAAAGGTCCCGAGTTCGAGTCTCGGTCGGGCACACAGTTTTAATCTGCCAGGAAGTTTCATCATCATTATTATTATAACAGAATGTGTGATAAATGTTCACTTCTTAGGTCGCACTGCCACTTGCTTTGGGTCGCATGTGGCCCGCGGGCTAGACATCCCACATCCGGGAGAATACCCAAGGAGAGCAAATGTGCTATTACAGCAACCTCTGCAAGTTTGTTGCGAGAGGAGAGGTGAACTGGGATAAGTGTGATGAGTCAAGATGTTTATTATCCCTTTTAGACATTTCCTGCGGAAGCCGTAAACTGACAGGAAAGGGGAGTCACCATGTTTAAAGCCTGGCTCAAATGCCGCCGAATTGAAACAAGTACTACACAAATGCAAATATCGGGTTTTAATTTAACTTCTGATTTAGAAACGAGGCATGTGAAGCTTCTACAGCATGCTTCCTTATTCATACTTTCTTCACTTTATTATTATTATTTTTTTTTAACGAGCCATAACAGCAATGGGAGTAGCAATGACAGAAAGAAGAGGAGGGGTGTGGGTGTTATGGACGTTTCAGTCTCGTGCAGAGTACAAAAGCGAAAGTGATACAGCCAGAAGAATCTTCCGAGGAGACATGTTACATCAGGTCTCTAATACTGACAGAAAGAAGAGGAGGGGTGTGGGTGTTATGGACGTTTCAGTCTCGTGCAGAGTACAAAAGAGAAAGTGATACAGCCAGAAGAATCTTCCGAGGAGACATGTTACATCAGGTCTCTAATACTGCTCATCCGCCAAAGACGCTTATCAGACGAGATTAATAGAACAAACAGAGAAGATCAAACGCAGAGCAGCGGGTTTTGTCTCGGGATCATTTAGGTTCGATGGATAACGGACTAAAAACCGCCATCACCAGTCCGTCGGCCCAGGCGTAGTTCATTCAGAATTGGTAACGTCCGCCAGGAACGGGCTCTGATGATAAAAGTACCTAGGAGCGATACGATTTCTTTAGGAAGTGCGAAAGCGGTACGAAGATTTTCAACAAATTTCAATGGCAATTACTACTAGAGAGACGTCGCGTGTCATCATGGAATAGTTTACTGTTAGATTTTTAAGAGTGTATGTTCGAGGAGGAATCTGGTAACCTAGTATTTCCGTATACAGCTGGAACAAGGTGGTCATGTAACCCTCAACTGCTGACGTGCATCGTGGCAGTAAAGTGGTGCGCATGTACGTATAAAGAATCAGCACAGTGAGATGGATCGACGTGAAGGCATGACAGAATGGCAGTTGCCTGATTTGTAGGTGTACCAATATACGTAATGTCCAACGTGTCTACAAGGAATGGTGAACCACAAGCAACCATGTAACGCTGAGTAAGAGTAGTGACAGTAAAAAGATACTAACTGCCAGGGACCGAAGACGAGTGTCACATCTTGTCAACGAGAATCGGTTTTAAGCTCAACAGAAACTGTTTTCCTCTTCAAAATGACGTCTGTAACGGATTTGCGTTCCAGGAAGAGAGCTGTCATTGAGTATCTCTTGGTAAGAAACCTGAGCCTCGCAGGTAGTCACAGGCGCTTGCAGAATGTGTACGGAGACCTGTCAGTGAACAAAAGCACGGTGAGTCGTCTGTCATCACAAGAAGGTCGCGCAAATCTGTCCGATCTCCCGCGCGCTGCCCGTTTGATACAGCTGTGACTCCTGCGATCTACATCTACATCTACATCCATACTCCGCAAGCCACCTGACGGTGTGTGGCGGAGGGTACCTTCAGTACCTCTATCGGTTCTCCCTTCTATTCCAGTCTCGTATTGTTCGTGGAAAGAAGGATTGTCGGTATGCCTCTGTGTGGGCTCTAATCTCTCTGATTTCATCCTCATGGTCTCTTCGCGAGATATACGTAGGAGGGAGCAATATACTGCTTGACTCTTCGGTGAAGGTATGTTCTCGAAACTTTGACAAAAGCCCGTACCGAGCTACTGAGCGTCTCTCCTGCAGAGTCTTCCACTGGAGTTTATCTATCATCTCCGTAACCCTTTCGCGATTACTAAATGATCCTGTAACGAAGCGCGCTGCTCTCCGTTGGATCTTCTCTATGTCTTGTATCAACCCTATCTGGTACGGATCCCACACTGCTGAGCAGTATTCAAGCAGTGGGCGAACAAGCGTACTGTACCCTACTTCCTTTGTTTTCGGATTGCATTTCCTTAGGATTCTTCCAATGAATCTCAGTCTGGCATCTGCTTTACCGACGATCAACATTATATGATCATTCCATTTTAAATCACTCCTAATGCGTACTCCCAGATAATTTATGGTATTAACTGCTTCCAGTTGCTGACCTATTTTGTAGCTAAATGATAAAGGATCTATCTTTCTTGTGTATTCGCAGCACATTACACTTGTCTACATTGAGATTCAGTTGCCATTCCCTGCACCATGCGTCAATTCGCTGCAGATCCTCCTGCATTTCAGTACAATTTTCCATTGTTACAACCTCTCGATACACCACAGCATCATCTGCAAAAAGCCTCAGTGAACTTCCGATGTCATCCACCAGGTCATTTATGTATATTGTGAATAGCAACGGTCCTATGACACTCCCCTGCGGCACACCTGAAATTACTCTTACTTCGGAAGACTTCTCTCCATTGAGAATAACATGCTGCGTCCTGTTATCTAGGAACTCCTCAATCCAATCACACAATTGGTCTGATAGTCCATATGCTCTTACTTTGTTCATTAAACGACTGTGGGGAACTGTATCGAACGCCTTGCGGAAGTCAAGAAACACGGCATCTACCTGTGAACCCGTGTCTATGGCCCTCTGAGTCTCGTGGACGAATAGCGCGAGCTGGGTTTCACATGACCGTCTTTTTCGAAACCCATGCTGATTCCTACAGAGTAGATTTCTAGTCTCCAGAAAAGTCATTATACTGGAACACAATACGTGTTCCAAAATTCTACAACTGATCGACGTTAGAGGTATAGGTCTATAGTTCTGCACATCTGTTCGACGCCCCTTCTTGAAAACGGGGATGACCTGTGCCCTTTTCCAATCCTTTGGAACGCTACGCTCTTCTAGAGACCTACGGTACACGGCTGCAAGAAGGGGGGCAAGTTCGTTCGCGTACTCCGTGTAAAATTGAACTGGTATCCCATCAGGTCCAGAGGCCTTTCCTCTTTTGAGCGATTTTAATTGTTTCTCTATCCCTCTGTCGTCTATTTCGATATCTACCATTTTGTCATCTGTGCGACAATCTAGAGAAGGAACTACAGTGCAATCTTCCTCTGTGAAACAACTTTGGAAAAAGTCATTTAGTATTTCGGCCTTTAGTCTGTCATCCTCTGTTTCAGTACCATTTTGGTCACAGAGTGTCTGGACATTTTGTTTTGATCCACCTACCGCTTTGACATAAGACCAAAATTTCTTAGGATTTTCTGCCAAGTCAGTACATAGAACTTTACTTTCGAATTCATTGAACGCCTCTCGCATAGCTCTCTTCACACTACATTTCGCTTCGCGTAATTTTTGTTTGTCTGCAAGGCTTTGGCTATGTTTATGTTTGCTGTGAAGTTCCCTTTGCTTCCGCAGCAGTTTTCTAACTCGGTTGTTGTACCACGGTGGCTCTTTTCCATCTCTTACGATCTTGCTTGGCACATACTCATCTAACGCATATTGTACGATGGTTTTGAACTTTGTCCACTGACCCTCAACACTATCTGTACTTGAGACAAAACTTTTGTGTTGAGCCAACAGGTACTCTGAAATCTGCTTTTTGTCACTTTTTCTGAACAGAAAAATCTTCCTACCCTTTTTAATATTCCTATTTACGGCTGAAATCATAGATGCCGTAACCGCTTTATGATCGCTGATTCCCTGTTCTGCGTTAACTTTTTCAAATAGTTCGGGTCTGTTTGTTACCAGAAGGTCTAATGTGTTATCGCCACGAGTCGGTTCTCTGTTTAACTGCTCAAGGTAGTTTTCAGATAAAGCACTTAAAAAAATTTCACTGTCGGGCTAGGCTAGCACTTGGACGGGTGACAATCCGGTCTGCCGAGCGCTGTTTGCAAGCGGGGTGAACTCAGCCCTTGTGAGGCAAACTGAGGAGCTACTTGATTGCGATGTTGGAAAGTGCGGGCACTGACTCGAGGTGATAGACGGATCACGAACAAACACCTCGCTGCACAACTGGACGTCTCTGTTGGTTGTGCTGACACATTCGTCCACTGGTTGGAGTACCCAGAGATGTGTGACCACAGTGCTCCTCGTCGCCTAACAGAAGACCATAAGGAGCAACAAAGGACCCTCCGTGCGGGGGTTGCTTGCGCGTTACGAGGCTGATGTCGAACATCGACACAAGCTATGAAACATGTGTTCATCACCCAACCAGGAACAAAATGGCAAACCATGGAGTGGAGCCACACCACCTTTCCTCCAAAGAAAAAGTTTAAAGCCGCATCCTCAGCTGGTAAAGTCATGGTGACGGGCTTCTGGGACTCTGAAGCGGTTATTCTGTTTGATGCCCTGTCTCATGGTACAACGATCAACTCGGAAGTGTGTTGTGCTACGATCAGGAAACTGAAGAAACGACTTCAGCGTGTTCGTCACCACAAAAATGCAAACTAACCTGCGCGATCACCACGGTCGCAGGTTCGAATCCTGCGTCGGGCATGGGTGTGTGTGATGTCCCTACGTTAGTTAGGTTTAAGTAGTTCTAAGTTCTAGGGGACTGATGACCTCAGAAGTTAAGCCCCATAGTGCGCTGAGCCATTTGAACCATTTGTAAACTAACTTCTCCTTCTCCATGACAGGGCGAGGCCTCACACAAGTCTGCGCCAGAGAGGAGCTCAAAATACTCCACTGGAGTGTTCTCCCTCATCCACTCTACAGCCTCGATCTCGCACTTTTCCAACTTCCAATATTTTTGGTAAAATGAAGGATGGACCCCGCGGTAGGCAGTACGTGGATCATGGGGAAGTTATTGATGGAGCAAGACGTTGGCTCTGGCGTCAATCAATAGAGTAGTACCGTATGGGCATACAGTAAGGTGGCGTAAGGCCGTCACATTGAACGGATATTATAATGACTAATAAGGTTTTGCAGCCAAGAGAGTGGAGGATAATATGGTGCACTGAAATCCTGATTTCAGATAAAAATATGTTGCAGTACTTATGTAACACCCTTGGTGCATGTTATGGGCATTTTGAGTTTAGCACCTCGCAAAAGGCCATTGCTGACAGTGGCACAAAAAGCAGCAAGTCTTCAATGACCCAGACAGCACAAACTGCACAGTAGCTGACCGGAGGCGAGTAGTGTTGCCCCTGAGCTCCGACATTCTCAGCTGCAGTATTATTCAGTGCTATTGACGCGGTTGCTACCGGCCTTGTCGCAGTGGTAACACCGGTTCCCGTCAGATCACCGAAGTTTAGCGCTGTCGGGCTGGGCTAGCACTTGGACGGGTGACAATCCGGTCTGCCGAGCGCTGTTTGCAAGCGGGGTGAACTCAGCCCTTGTGAGGCAAACTGAGGAGCTATTTGATTGAGAAGTAGCAGCTCCGGTCTCGGAAACTGATATACGGCTGGGAGAGCGGTGTGCTGACCACATGCCCCTCCATATCTGCATCCAGTGACGCCTATGGGCTAAGGATGACACGGCGGCCGGTCGGTAGCGTTGGGCCTTCATGGCCTGTTCGGGAGGAGTTCAGTTTATTGGCACGGTTGATGCAAAGCCTCACACCGCGTTTGCTTGGGGCTCGGTTCTGCCTGCGATAATACACGAAGCACTAATCTGTATGTGCAATTCTTGAAAATGATGTAAACAACATCAGCTGTTCGATTGTGTCTCATTTACCTGGTCTATACCTTACACTGATTAACCTAGACATTACTGGCATCCGCTAAGTAGCGTGTTGCTTCGCATTTGGATTGCAGTACAACTGCGATTCGTCGTGGCGTGGATTCCGCAACGCCTTGGAAGGTTTCTGACCTCAGATGCCTTCGCACAGGTCACGCAACTCACAACTCACGTAAATTACAGGCTGGTACTTTGTGTGCGCGGAGCTGACGCCCGACAGCGTCTCACGTGTGTACCGTTGGGGTTCAGATTGGGAGAATGTGGTGGCCAAGACATCAACGTGAGTTCACAGTCGTGCTCCTGAAACCGCTGTAGCACGATTCTACCTTTGGCACACACAGTTATTCTGCTGGCAGATTTCAAGTCAAGCACGAGGGGGCACATGTTTCCCACAATAATGTCCACGTAGTCCACAGTTGTTCGGTGAGTTCGAGTACTGCCCACAGGTCACGTGTAAGAACAGATAAATGTCCCCCATAGCATAACATTATCACATCTGGCCTGTGTTGAGGCATGGTGCATGGTGCATGTTCCGAGCAGCCGTTCGCTCTTATGAGGGCCTATCCGGACACAACCACCGACGTGGTGTAACGAGAAACGTGATCCATCCGACCAGGCGACACGTTTCCATTGATCCACGGTCCGATCTCGCCGATCCTGTGCCCAGGGCACACTCAACAGATGATTTCGTTGGGAAGATTTAGGGGTCGTCCTCTGCGGATCTTCGACAATCTGCCTGAAGAGTGGACTCCGAAACATACAGTGTGCGCTTGCACACGCATTGCACAGTCGTCCATATATGCCACAGATCGCCGCCTATCCTGCTTAACAGAGTGGGTAAGCTCGCACAACGAAGTTCTGTGATGAGGCGCGCATGTCCTTCATCTGTTGCCTACTCGTGGTTTCGTCGTCCCCCACTTTCCATAAATGCTAACCACAGCGGCACGCGAAACGCATCTTTGCCTCTGTTTTCCTGGTTCTAAGCACGTTGCATTAAAATTTTTAATAACTCGAATGTTTTCATTTTTATTATGAACGTGAAAGTTGATTTGCACTTTTAAATGACTGCAGTTTCCAGGGGAAAAAAAAACAATAAGTTTTCTAGCACTACGGGAAGAATAGCATTTTTATTAAGCGCCCACGGCTTCATACAACTTAACTGCAGGCTTTAGACTTGAGCTGTGAACGGTTCTTCGCAGGTGTGAAGTCCTTCCCTCACATGCTGGACGATGCTTCCCCCCCCCCCCCCCCCCTTTGGTTGGGGTTTAAGAGTGCTCAACTACTGAGGTCATTTGCGCCCAGTCACAATTGTTAGAGCACATGGAATCTAATAAAACTCGAGGGGAGGGGGGGGGGGGGACACCAGAAAGTCCTTACAAAGAGGCAGATAAAATAAGGAAAATAGTTACATGTCTTTGGACAAGCCAGTCAAAGTTATAAAACGAAGAACACGAGCAGCTGCTCGAGCGTCATCAGCTAAAATATCCGGTAAAGTAGATGGCAGGGACAGGAAAACACGAGATTGAAGCGGGGACACGACAATAAAACATGGCGCACTGTTAATGCTTGACCACAAGGGCACTGCGGGGCTGGGTGGACGATGCGACTGTAGTATAGTGGACAGCGACGGCGCAGGTGACAGCGAAACTTCACGGTTACGTAACGCACCCAGCTGACGGACGGCCATTACTCCCCCTCTTCTACACTTACGGCCGACTGAAAGGGTTTGCACAATACGCAACATTTATCAAAACAAGTTATCAACAAGTCAGAATAATGATGCTTTTAACCTTAAAGACACGCTACCTTACATAAACGCTATTTCTGCCGCTCAATACGGCCTCTTTATTACACTTTTACAGAGCATTTCTCATTCATCTAGAACGCAATTTTACCTTTCCTCGTAATCGATTTTGGGTGTGAGCGGCCACCATAAGAGCTGTTTGTAAATTGTTCACATTCGTAGCGCGTCTCTTGCGACATTGCTTCTAAGTAACCACCATTTCCTTTAGCTGACTTACATTGGTTAGACGCTGACAACAGAGAGACTGATATTCTGTCGACGTAAGACAGGTCTGATGATGGCTGTCGCAGAAACGTGAAACTACGATCGCCGTTCACGGCTGTCGGGAAAACAAGAAATTACGATCTAAATAGAATTCACGTTTTAATGCACACAAGTAGACTGATGTGACAGAATTAACAGACTGTGAACCCTCAACGGTAGTTGGAGCTAGACCTACGAGATATTCCGTTTCTGAAATCATTAGGAAATTCAATATTCCGAGACTCTCAGTGTCAAGAGTGCGCCCAGAATAGCAAATTTCAGGTATTACCTGTCACCACGGACAACGCAGAGGACGACATCTTTCACATAACGACCGCGAACAGCGGCGTTCGCTTAAAGTTGTAAGTGATAACAGACAAGCAACACTGCGTGAAATAACCGCAGAAATCACTTAAGACGTACGACAAACATATCCATTCCGACAGTGCGGAGAAATCTGGCGTTAAGGGGCTCCGGAACGCCTTATACTTATAATGTTAAAATAACGCTTATAAATTACATCTTTCGTCACAAAGTATTTGAGGTAGTAAGTTGAACTTTTTACAGATTATTTACTGGAATATGGGCTACAACTTAACACAGGGATTTTACAAAATTTAGTTCAGTTATTAAAGATGATTTTTTTCAATTGTAATGAAAATTCACATTTTTTGCAATTTTTTATTTATATATTCAAAAATACACAGTTTTTTTGGAAAAAGGCTGTGTTAAATTATGCAGAAGGTACTGTGTAACATTTACTGAAAGTTTGAAGCAAATATGTTTGGAAGATCCTTAGAAAACATGTAATTAGTATGAGAAAATAAAAGTTTTGGGAATCGAGCGACAAAGATTGGAATAACTTTTTAGTCCATTCCAGGTCCGTAGGATGGATTATCTTCATCCTCTGCAAACTCCTCCTCCAGCTTCCTCTTGTTCCTCCTCCTGTTTTCTCTTGCTTGTATTTCTAGACTCTTTACAGCCCTGTCTGCAGCCCGAAGGCGTTCCTTGTCTAAAGCAAGCATCGGTCGTACCATGTTAGAACCTATCTTCATTCTCATATTTCTAAATACCTTGCACCTTACAATGTTGCCATCACTGAAAGTCGCAACAGCAACTTTACTTTTACTCATTATTATACTTCAACAAAACAGAGACTCTAGAAACAGAATTAATTACGAATATTTTCGAGATAACGACAGAGTAAATAAACATGAAACAATCGACAATCACACCAGCGATATATATTGAACCATCACAGATTAGCCACAACACATACTTTATCTCACATCACTAAAATGTACCTGATGAACACGGACGTTAATAATAACACCATTTGACAGCAGTTTAACAGCGCCACAGTGGGTCACGCCCATGTAGAACACATTTCAAAAAAAAATTAAAAATAGTTGTAGTCTTCGGAATTGAATAAATTATATGTCTATTAAAAGGTAATAGTCTGCAGATTCAGAAAACGCAAAAAAGTAAAAATTGAACTTTTCATGATTTTGAGCCTTTCCGGAGCCCCTTAAAGGGCCGAGGCAGCAGACGGCCGACTCGGGTGCCTTTGCTAACAGCACGGCATCGCCTCTCCTCGACTCTTGACCAATCAGTTGGATCCTAGACGACTGGGAGACCGTGGCCTGGCTAGAATGGGTCCCGATTTCAGTTGCTAATAGCCGATAGTAGGGCTCGAGTGCGGCAACGGATCCCACGAAGCCATGGACCCAAGTTGTCAACAAGGCAGTGTGCAAGCCGCTGGTGGCTCCATAAAGGTGTCGGCTGTTTTTACGAGGGCAGTTCAATAAGTAATGCAACACATTTTTTCTGAAACAGGGGTTGTTTTACTCAGCATTGAAATACACCAGGTTATTCCCCGATCTTTTAGCTACACAACACTATTTTTCAACGTAATCTCCATTCAATGCTACGGCCTTACGCCACCTTGAAATGAGGGCCTGTATGCCTGCACGGTACCATTCCACTGGTCGATGTCTGAGCCAACGTCGTACTGCATCAATAACTTCTTCATCATCCGCGTAGTGCCTCCCACGGATTGCGTCCTTCATTGGGCCAAACGTATGGAAATCCGACGGTGCGAGATCGGGGCTGTAGGGTGCACGAGGAAGAACAGTCCACTGAAGTTTTGTGAGCTCCTCTCGGGTGCGAAGACTTGTGTGAGGTCTTGCGTTGTCACGAAGAAGGAGAAGTTCGTTCAGATTTTTGTGCCTACGAACACGCTCAAGTAGTTTCTTCAATTTCTGAAGAGTAGCACAATACACTTCAGAGTTGATCGTTTGACCATGGGGAAGGACATCGAACAGAATAATCCCTTCAGCGTCCCAGAAGACTGTAACCGTGACTTTACCGGCTGAGGGTATGGCTTTAAACTTTTTCTTGGTAGGGGAGTGGGTGTGGCGCCACTCCATTGATTGCCGTTTTGTTTCAGGTTCGAAGTGATGAACCCATGTTTCATCGCCTGTAACAATCTTTGACAAGAAGTTGTCACCCTCAGCCACATGACGAGCAAGCAATTCCGCACAGATGGTTCTCCTCTGCTCTTTATGGTGTTCGGTTAGACAACGAGGGAACAGCGGGAACAAACCTTTGAATATCCCAACTGGTGAACAATTGTGACAGCACTACCAACAGAGATGTCAAGTTGAGCACTGAGTTGTTTGATGGTGATCCGTCGATCATCTCGAACGAGTGTGTGTTCGCACGCTCCGCCATTGCAGGAGTCACAGCTGTGCACGGCCGGCCCGCACGCGGGAGATCAGACAGTCTTGCTTGACCTTGCGGCGATGATGACACACGCTTTGCCCAACGACTCACCGCGCTTTTGTCCACTGCCAGATCACCGTAGACATTCTGCAAGCGCCTATGAATATCTGAGATGCCCTGGTTTTCCGCCAAAAGAAACTCGATCACTGCCTGTTGTTTGCAACGCACATCCGTTACAGACTCCATTTTAACAGCTCCGTACAGCGCTGCCACCTGTCGGAAGTCAATGAAACTATACGAGACGAAGCGGGAATGTTTGAAAATATTCCACAAGAAATTTCCGGTTTTTTCAACCAAAATTGGCCGAGAAAAAAAATGTGTTGCATTACTTATTGAACTGCCCTCGTATATGGAATGGACTGGGTTCTCTGGTCCAACTCAACCGATCAATGGCTGGGGACCATTTGAAGTCATTCATGGACTTCATGTTCCTAAACAACGATGGAATTTTTATGGGTGACAACGAACCATGCCATTTGAAGAACATTCTGGACAGTTGGAGCTAATGAATTGGCCGCCCAGATCCCCTGACATGAATCCCATCGAATTTTTGTGCGACATAATCGAGAGGTCAGATCGTGCACGAAATCCTGCACCGGCAATACTTTCGCAAATTATAGACGGTTATAGAGGAAGCACGACTCAGTTTCTCTGCAGGGGACTTCCAAAAACTCGTTGAGTACACGTCATGTCGAGTTGTTGCACTACGCCGCACAAAAGTAGGTCCGACACGCTACTAGGAGGTATCGCATGACTTTCGTCACTTCAGTGTATTCTCTATCCGTCACCGCCAGCTATACGGGATGAGTCTTATTAAAGTTTAAAAAGCCCTTAGTGACGTAGACAAGAAATTTAATGTAAGACACATGAGGCCGCAAATTTCGGGAAATACCCCACTAGTGAATGACGAATGTTGAACAAATGTCATCACATCCAAAACACGGAGGGTATTTTCGAGCACTTACTTGAAGGGATGACTGAGCGACGCAATATTTGCATTCAAGCAAACGGTGCAAATTTCGGGCGTCTTTTGTAAAACCTATCTGTTATAAATATAGAAGTTAGAGTTATTGTACTCGCTGTAACCAAGCTAAAGCTGTTCTTATTGCGCGTTTTGTTTTTTCTGTTCTCCCTTCTTTTGTTTACAGATGTTATATAGCACTGAAAACGTTGGACATTTACCGGTAATGACGCAGTTCGGAAGCTTACGAGGTGCGGATAGAAAAAAACCGGACTGATGCTGGAAAAAACATTTATTTACAATTATTTACAATTTCATGTTATCCCCTTCAATGTACTCTCCTCCTCGGTCTCTACACCGCTCCATACGAATTTTCCAGTGTTCACAGCAATGCTGCAGATCATTTTCGGTAAGTCATACATTATTTCCGTCGCTTTTTCTTTTACTGCTTCAACAGTCTCAAATCTAGTTCCTTTCAAAGCTGACTTGACTTTAGGGAAAAGAAAAAAGTCACAGGGGGCCAAATCAGGTGAGTAGGGTGGATGATCTAAGATGGGAATGTTGTGTTTTGCCAAAAACGTCTTCACTGACAACGCACTGTGAGCTGGGGCATTGTCTTGGTGAAGGATCCATGACTTTTTTCTCCACAAATCGTTCCGTTTTCTCCGTACTCGCTCACGTAGGGTAGCCAGGACGCTAATGTAGTAATGCTGATTCACTATTTGTCCCTCTGGTACCCAATCAATGTGCACAATCCCTTTGATGTCAAAAAAAAAAAAAACAATCATCATGGCCTTGAATTTCGATTTTGACATTCGTGCTTTTTTTTTTGTCGTGGAGAACCAGGAGTTTTCCAATGCATCGATTGGTGTTTAGTTTCGGGATCGTAAGTAAAAAACCACGATTCATCGCAAGTAATAACATTTTGTAAGAAGGTGGGATCACTTTCAATGTTTTCCAGGATGTCAGAACAAATCATTCTTCGGCGTTCCTTCTGTTCAATTGTGAGACACTTTGGAACCATTTTTGAACACACTTTGTTCATGTTGAAACTTTCATGAAGAATCTGCCTAACACTTTCCTTGTCAACTCCTGTTAACTCAGACACTGCTCTGATTGTTAAACGGCGATCTTGTCGAACAAGTTTACCGATTTTTTCAATGTTTGCATCAGTTTTTGCTGACAATGGTCTGCCAGTGCGAGTGTCATCACTGGTGTCTTCGCGGCCATCTTTAAATCGTTTAAACCACTCAAACACTTGTGTTCGCGATAAACAATCATTGCCGTAAACTTGTTGTAACATTACAAACGTTTCAGTTGCAGATTTTCCTAGTTTGAAACAAAATTTGATGTTAACACGCTGTTCTTTCTGTACACTCAACATTTTCCGACGCACAGACAAAACGTCAACTACTTAAAACAGACGCCACGGGCAGACTGAGTGCAGGAGGCAGATGAAACTCGAGCAGTACGCGGAGTGAGAGTCACGTGACAGGCCACGCGACTTTCAGCCTTATTGCATTCGTTTTATTGTTTCACCAGTACTAGTCCGGTTTTTTTCTAGCCACACCTCGTATATTAATTTACTTGTGATGCAATAAGTTTTTTTTCTTTTGTACTGTACTCTGCAGTACCGGCGGAGACAGAGAGACCGGTAAATATTACTACGTCAATGTAAACACATAAGTGTCTCACGTATTAATAAAAATACTGCCTCGAACGCTGAGCCTCATGCGCTGAAGTCACACATAGGTGCGGAGCCACATCCACGTGAGTTCTTGGGTTGGAATGATCAGGTACGATAGACCGATAAGGCAAAACCGCTGCACGTTCGGCGATATACGTCATCTGATTATGTCACATGTTCGACATCTGTCACCCATTACTGGCATATTTCCCGAAGTTTGCGCCCTCATGTGTCTTATATTCAATGGCTTGTCTTAGCATCATCTATGTGGCTTCCTAGTTTCTTAAACGTCAATAAGAATCACACTATTATGTGCAGCGAGTCGCATAACAAAACCACTTCTTGAACGACTGAAGACGCTGAAACGAGTTTATCAGCAAATTACGGTAAGCAGAAGGGCCTGTAATTTTGTTGAATGTTTAATACTTTTGTATGAACCTAAAAACTGAGCATTTGATTCTAGAAAACACGAATAAAGGCATATAACGCTTGTTAATCATGGCGTTGAAGCTTTTCGCTGGAGTATCAGAGAAATATATTTAAACTGAAAGGCAATGCGGCCAGAAGCCGTTACTGCGGTGCTTATTCCTCCAAGTGTGACCCTCGAGCCAGTCTCCGTTGTTGCGTGCAGCAAGGAAATAGGCCTACGCTACTAAGATAAAGAAGATAGGCCTACGCTACTAAGATAAAGCGTATTTCCTCTTGGGCCTACTTAATACAATATGCGTAGACACAGAGTCAGCTACGACTGTTTTATTAATACGAGGGGCGTTCAATAAGCAACACATTGCAATTTTTGGTTTCATTCAGGATTCAAATACACCATGTAATTCCCCATAGTCTCTGCCAATGCGATGGCCTTACGCCACCTTGCCGCCCAGATGGTCCTTCGTTGCTCTTTATTGTCTTCTATTAGGTGGCGAGGAACATTTGAGTATCCCAACTAGTGGACGAATTTGCCAGCGGTACGAATAGAGGCGTTCAGTTGTGTAGCGAGGTGTTTGTGATCCGTCGATCACCTCGAACGAGTGTGTCCGCCTCGTCCAACGACTCTCCGTGCTTTTGTTCGCTGTCAGGTCTCTGTTGACATTCTGCATGCACTTATGATCGATTTTCCGCCAAAAGAAACTCAATGACAGCTCTCTGCTTGGAACGCACTTCGGTTACAGGCACCATTTTGAAAGCTACTTATAGTGCTGCCATCTACTGGAACTTCATGAAACTATAGTGACTGAAGAGGGAATATTTCACCGTGTCACTCAACAAATTCTACGTTTTTCAACCGAAATTGGCCGAGAAAAAATGTGTTGCATTACTAACTGAACACCTCTCGCACTAATATACAAAACTACTTGCCATACCGTAGAATATCAGAAGGCCCTTCAGAAAGTTATACCATATGTGTGTATGTACTTATGTTTACGTGAACAACTTCGGGGGAAACAAGTGAACAGTCGAAATCCTTTATACGACGACGCAGACTGGTGTGAGTACCCCATTTCGCTGCGTATACACATCAACAAGCAAGTTTGGCTGCCTTGCCTTTCAATTTAGACACACTTCGCGAATACGTTTGCGAAAAGTGTCAATGCCAACATTAACAAGTGTTGTATCATTGTACCCGTCATTTCAAGAATTTCGAATACTATTAAAAATAGTTTAATTTAAAAAATTCTTGCTTCAGTATCAATTCATTCAAATGTTAAAGAGGATTTAACGTGCAGCAAAGTTATGTGGCCCCCCTTTGCATACTACCACTTGCCGAAAACCTCGTTTCGACATATCTAACATACACTCCTGGAAATGGAAAAAAGAACACATTGACACCGGTGTGTCAGACCCACCATACTTGCTCCGGACACTGCGAGAGGGCTGTACAAGCAATGATCACACGCACGGCACAGCGGACACACCAGGAACCGCGGTGTTGGCCGTCGAATGGCGCTAGCTGCGCAGCATTCGTGCACCGCCGCCGTCAGTGTCAGCCAGTTTGCCGTGGCATACGGAGCTCCATCGCAGTCTTTAACACTGGTAGCATGCCGCGACAGCGTGGACGTGAACCGTATGTGCAGTTGACGGACTTTGAGCGAGGGCATGCGGGAGGCCGGGTGGACGTACCGCCGAATTGCTCAACACGTGGGGCGTGAGGTCTCCACAGTAAACGATGTTGTCGCCAGTGGTCGGCGGAAGGTGCACGTGCCCGTCGACCTGGGACCGGACCGCAGCGACGCACGGATGCACGCCAAGACCGTAGGATCCTACGCAGTGCCGTAGGGGACCGCACCGCCACTTCCCAGCAAATTAGGGACACTGTTGCTCCTGGGGTATCGGCGAGGACCATTCGCAACCGTCTCCATGAAGCTGGGCTACGGTCCCGCACACCGTTAGGCCGTCTTCCGCTCACGCCCCAACATCGTGCAGCCCGCCTCCAGTGGTGTCGCGACAGGCGTGAATGGAGGGACGAATGGAGACGTGTCGTCTTCAGCGATGAGAGTCGCTTCTGCCTTGGTGCCAATGATGGTCGTATGCGTGTTTGGCGCCGTGCAGGTGAGCGCCACAATCGGGACTGCATACGACCGAGGCACACAGGGCCAACACCCGGCATCATGGTGTGGGGAGCGATCTCCTACACTGGCCGTACACCACTGGTGATCGTCGAGGGGACACTGAATAGTGCACGGTACATCCAAACCGTCATCGAACCCATCGTTCTACCATTCCTAGACCGGCAAGGGAACTTGCTGTTCCAACAGGACAATGCACGTCCGCATGTATCCCGTGCCACCCAACGTGCTCTAGAAGGTGTAAGTCAACTACCCTGGCCAGCAAGATCTCCGGATCTGTCCCCCATTGAGCATGTTTGGGACTGGATGAAGCGTCGTCTCACGCGGTCTGCACGTCCAGCACGACCGCTGGTCCAACTGAGGCGCCAGGTGGAAATGGCATGGCAAGCCGTTCCACAGGACTACATCCAGCATCTCTACGATCGTCTCCATGGGAGAATAGCAGCCTGCATTGCTGCGAAAGGTGGATATACACTGTACTAGTGCCGACATTGTGCATGCTCTGTTGCCTGTGTCTATGTGCCTGTGGTTCTGTCAGTGTGATCATGTGATGTATCTGACCCCAGGAATGTGTCAATAAAGTTTCCCCTTCCTGGGACAATGAATTCACGGTGTTCTTATTTCAATTTCCAGGAGTGTATTTTACATTTTATTTGGTTCATCCTGTATAATGCATTTATAAAGTTTTTAAACTTCCCATCTGAGATTTTTTTGAGTTCCGGAAAACTGTGTCGACAAGCTGACGAACCACTGTGGAGCTCCCATTCGCAAATGGGGCATTTGGCCGTATGAGTAAAACTGAAGCACAAGCTTGGAAGATAAAGGCGGAAGTCAGACCATTTACTTGTAAGCACAAGGAAGAACCGAACCTTTTGCTCCAGACTGCGTGAATAATCTTTACCTTCTCCTTCTTTACTTCTAACGTAAAAAGCAAAAGTTTCTAGCGATCTGCTTCGTCTGCAAATGCAACCCTTGTTGGGAAAACGCGGGCAAGCTGATTTCACTGTTTTGTTGGCCATAAGTCGTCTTTCGCTTTATTTAAATGAGCACATCTGAGCTGTCAAAGGTGTCCTCATCCGAGTCAAGTCAGATGAAAGCACGGTATGTACAGAAAGTACAACAGTGTTTTTAAGCACGGCCTTAGAAACATATCTGGATTCATGAATCAGATTTCCACTCTGCAGCGGAGTGTACGCTGATATGAAACTTTCTGGCAGATTAAAACTGTGTGCCGGACCGAGACTCGAACTCGGTACCTTTGCCTTTCGCAGGCAAGTTCTCCACCAGCTGAGCTACCCAAGCACGACTCACGACCCGTGCTCACAGCTTTAATTCTGCCAGTACCTCGTCTCCTACCTTCCATACTTCACAGAAGGTCGTGAGTCGTGCTTGGGTAGCTCAGCTGGTGGAGAACTTGCCTGCGAAAGGCAAAGGTCCCGAGTTCGAGTCTCGGTCCGGCACACAGTTTTAATCTGCCAGAAAGTTTCGTATCTGGGTTATCAGAGAAACCAAGACTTCAGAAGAAAAAAGAAACAGGAAGCAACTCCTCGTCTAAAGCAAGTTAATATGACAGGCCACTATCCTTGAAAAAAGCAAAATGTTTGCCAGAAACAGATGAGACAAAGGTGCTCAGTACCACAGAATTAAACAAGCTGGTGCTACTGGAACAAATGAAATTGGCTTGGATGCACATGGAAAAAGGAGCATGATAATGAGCTTCCTTAATGCAAAAAATGAACTACGAAAATGCTCAAGAGGTGGAAAATGAAAATATTTTTAATGTATATACTGCCCCGTAAACAGTGTTACCAATAGCTTGTTGTAGACGATAAGCAGTTCCATACCATATTGCAGTGCCTGTGTTATTCCAAATTACAATGCATCGTAATTAGGAATAACACAGGTACTGCAATATCGTATATATCCGCCGACAACGGGCAAGCGACTTTCAAGTATAACGTATCCTCTGTAAGGGAATATACATAATTGCTATAAGAGTACGGGTTGTAGACATTTGGCTGAGGAAATACGAAGTTTGGGTCTGGTCGTGAGTCTTGGTCGGATAGCCTAATGGTAAGGCGACCGCCCGCGAAGAGCGGGAAATCCAGTTTCGAGTTCCATTATACAACAAAAAAAATGGTTCAAATGGCTCTGAGCACTATGCGATTTAACTTCTGAGGTCATCAGTCGCCTAGAACTTAGAACTAATTAAACCTAACTAACCTAAGGACAGCACACACATCCATGCCCGAGGCAGGATTCGAACCTGTGACCGTAGCGGTCACGCGGTTCCAGACTGAAGCGCCTTTAACCACACGGCCACACCGGCCGGCCATTATACAACAGATAGTATCCACTCGCAACTGCGAATACATTTCATGTATAAGCAGTTTTGTTTGTTTTCATAAATAAAATAACTGAAAGTCTTGCATTCTGTATTAAGAGCTACAGTTTGTTGTCTTTTTATCATGTCCTCTCCTAAGAATTTTCTGTCAGTTACAGGCTTCTTTTCACTATCGCCATCGTCATGGAAATTCTGTGCAGAGTCTTCAAAAATCTTCCTCCTGCGGATGTTTCGCAATAATGTACAGTACGAAGAAACAACATTTATTGGAACATCTGATAAGGAAACACACTGCAAGATATGAAAACGCGTCCTTATCACACCAAAACAACATTATATCACGATTTTTTAAAAGCCTGATGAATGATTTGTCACTCTCCTTCGTTGGATTGCGTTGGGGGGTCAACAAATCGGGCTCTAGGGCCTAGTCTTCACCACCCAAAAGAACAGTGGGCTTAAATTCAATTAGCTTTTCTCCGACACTTTAATTTCTCCAGCAGCCTGCACGTTTATACTAGCGTAACCCTTTCCATCTATATATTCGTCGCTGTACACCACAGGTTTCTGAATAGCACTTACGTACAGCCAGTTAAACATATAGAACATGAAAATTTAAATTTTTTCTCGACACTCACTTTTGGCACAATCACATAGTGTGGTGGCGACGGAAATTTGATCAGTAAGTCAGCTTTTTCCATATCTTTTTAAAAACTCTTACACACTATAATTTGATGAGTCCCCATTTATTCTGCTATGTCGGAATGGAATCCTACCTCAACTGCATCCCGAAGCAAACTCTTTATCCTCAGTTCTGACGATAGTGCTCCGCCTAATCTTTCCCCCGTGTCTGAAAGAAAATGATTCGCAATCCGTTTAACATTTTCTTCATTGAAACGATGTAGTGTTTTATAATGCCCTCACAGTGGAGTTAGACGTCTTCGCGGTGTACACATGCTGCTTGTTGAGCCATATCTTCACTCCGCAAACGTGAGAGTACTACTGACCAGCCTTCACATTTTAGAAGCTGTTGCTTTCAGACTGAAGTCAAAGCTTCTCTTTACTCATACAGTCAGTTATCTATGCCGAAGCCACAGCTCAACGCGAAGGAAAAGCTTTTTTCTCCGTTTTGTCCCCACGAGCTAAAGCTCTTGCGTAACAAAAAGCGTTTACTTCATTCATACGACCCACTGTATAGTTCCAGGTATTGTGTGCTAAGGAAAAGTTGTTGCGCTCCAACTGTTTACAGGCAGATGCGAACGTTGCTGGATGTGAACTTCGGCGAAGTGTACAACGAAAAGTTCAGGAATGACCTAAGGATAAGTACTAACGTAGCCACTGATAGAAATAATGGGAACTGGTGTGGAAAGCTGAGGACCGCAGATGTGGCGGAGCTTGGTAATAATAGGAAGTAAGGGGTGCGCACTCACACGGATATGTATTGATACCACCTTTTTTTTCTTCAAGAAAACAAAACTTTCCTTGTTAACGTGAATCTTTTGAATAAAACTAAGTAGTGTGCGGAAGGGGCGTCTTGTGTCGTCGTAGCACCCGTGTTTGCTCTCTGACAGCTATGGTTATTTCCACCGACCACCACAAAATATCGTTTATTCTGCATAGTACATAATCATGTCGATGGTTTATCTGGTACCACTGTCGAATCTCTGTCGTTTGAGGGAGAGCGATTTATCGTAATTCAGTCACTGTCACAGAGGTTGCTGTGGATGTTCCAACGGATAAACAGAGAGAAGCTAGGGCTGCAGAGTGCGAAATCAATACTAGATTATGTTCAGGGTTATTACAAATGATTGAAGCGATTTCACAGCTCTACAATAACTTTATTATTTGAGATATTTTCACAATGCTTTGCACACACATACAAAAACTCAAAAAGTTTTTTTACACATTCACAAATTTTCGATATGTGCCCCTTTACTGATTCGGCAGACGTCAAGCCGATAATCGAGTTCCTCCCACACTCGGCGCAGCATGTCCCCATCAATGAGTTCGAAAGCATCGTTGATGCAAGCTCGCAGTTCTGGCACATTTCTTGGTAGAGGAGGTTTAAACACTGAATCTTTCACATAACCCCACAGAAAGAAATGGCATGGGGTTAAGTCGGGAGAGCGTGGAGGCCATGACATGAATTTCTGATCATGATCTCCACCACGACCGATCCATCGGTTTTCCAATCTCCTGTTTAAGAAATGCCGAACATCATGATGGAAGTGCGGTGGAGCACCATCATGTTGAAAGATGAAGTCGGCGCTGTCGGTCTCCAGTAGTGGCATGAGCCAATTTTCCAGCATGTCCAGATACACGTGTCCTATAACGTTTTTTTCGCAGAAGAAAAAGGGGCCGTAAACTTTAAACCGTGAGATTGCACAAAACACGTTAACTTTTGGTGAATTGCGAATTTGCTGCACGAATGCGTGAGGACTCTCTACCGCCCTGATTCGCACATTGTGTCTGTTCACTTCACCATTAAGAAAAAAAATGTTGCTTCATCACTGAAAACAAGTTTCGCACTGAACGCATCCTCTTCCATGAGCTGTTGCAACCGCGACGAAAATTCAAAGCGTTTGACTGTCATCGGGTGTCAGGGCTTGTAGCAATTGTAAACGGTAAGGCTTCGTTTAACTCCCTGCTTGCTTTATTCGTCGACTTCCGCGGGCTACGCGTGAAACTTGCCCGCACGCGTTCAACCGTTTCTTCGCTCACTGCAGGCCGACCCGTTGATTTCCCCCTACAGAGGCATCCAGAAGCTTTAAACTGCATATACCATCGCCGAATGGAGTTAGCAATTGGTGGATCTTTGTTGAACTTCGTCCTCAAGTGTCGTTGCACTGTTATGACTGACTGATGTGAGTGCATTTCAAGCACGACATACGCTTTCTCGGCTCCTGTCGCCATTTTGTCTCACTGCGCTCTCGAGCGCTCTGGCGGCAGAAACCTGAAGTGCGGCTTCAGCCGAACAAAACTTTATGAGTTTTTCTACGTATCTGTAGTGTGTCGTGACCATATGTCAATGAATGGAGCTACAGTGAATTTATGAAATCGCTTCAATCATTTGTAATAGCCCTGTACTTTGAACTGAAATTATGGGGGCCGGAGCTTCGATGTTACGAAGGAAGAGTTACAACTCCGGCATTATTTGCTCTATTAACTGACCTCTACTGGATGTGTTTATGAAACCCTACTTACGGATGAGGACACTGTAGTAATACAACGTGATGGGCGAAGGAATTCGTCTGCTTGGTCCACTTCGCTTTGTTTCTTAATTCTCTTGTCTGGGAGAAGGCAGATGATGCACATAGTTTTTCGGACGAACAGGTAAACATAGACTGCTAGTGTTTGTGATTAGGTGTATCACTTCCTAGCTGCGAAGGAAGGTAGAAACGGTTTAACGCCAGTCCACAGTGACGACCAGAAACTCGGATTGGGGAAGGATTAGGTAGGGAATCGGCTGTGTGCTTTCAAACGAACAACCCACGCATTTGTCTTATGCGATATAGGGAAATAGTGAAAAACCTCAGTGTGAAATGCCGGACGCAGATTTGAACAGCCGTCCTCCCGAATACGAGTCCAGTGTCTTACCACTGGATCACCTCACTTGGTCTCTTCGCTGGAGGTGCCTACATGTACGATGGCTGATGAACAAAGCCAGACCGATTTTTTTCCTGTAGCTTCCGTGATAGTTTCCTGTCTGTACCATGAATATTTGAAAAGAGCGGGCTTTTATGTACAATTTTCATAGGCGGCAGCACTCTCGCATATGTAGGTTGGTAGCAATGTTCTATTTTGTAGATGCTCTATGAATTTCGCGTACCTAATAATGGAGGTGACACGAGAGGAGCAACATGCGCAATAAAACGCTGTTCGTTTAAACAGGTCACACCAATATTCAAGAAAGGTAGTAGGAGTAATCCACTAAATTATAGGCCCATATCATTAACGTCAGGATTTTAGAACATATAGTGTGTTCGTACATTATGAATTACCTCGAAGAAAACTGTCTATTGACACGCAGTCAACATGGGTTTAGAAAACATCGTTCCTGTGAAACACAACTAGCTCTTTATTGACACGAAGTGTCGAGTGCTATTGACAAGGGATTTCAGATCGATTCCGTATTTCTGGATTTCCGGAAGGCTTTTGATACTTTACCACACAAGCGGCTCGTAGTAAAATTGTGTGCTTATGGAATTATCGTCTCAGTTATGTGACTGGATTTGTGATTTCCTGTAAGAGGCCACAGTTCGTAGTAATTGACGGAAAGTCATCGAGTAAAACAGAAGTGATTTCAAGCGTTCCCCAAGGTAGTGGACAGGCCCTTTTCTGTTCCTTATTTATATAAACGATTTGGGAGACAATCTGAGCAGCCGTCTTCGGTTGTTCGCAGGTGACGCTGTCGTTTATCGACTAATAAAGTCATCAGAAGATCAAAACAGGCTGCAAAACGATTTAGAAAAAATCGTCTGAATGGTGCGAACGAAACGCTGTATGAATGGAGACGAGCTGTGAGGTGCTGCGTCTCTTTGTTGATGGAGGGGATACGTTTCTGGAATCGATCATCACCGGTGGTGAGTCACGGCTGCATCGTTATGGTCCCGAAGGAAAACAAGCCAGCGCAGCGTGGAAATCGGCTGGTTCTCCAACACGAAAAAGAGGCAAAATTTGTTCCATCTGCAACGAAAGTGATGGTAATCACATTTTTTGAATGTCAGGAACGAATTACTCGCATGCAGTTCCCTCTCGCATTACTAGCAAAGCAGCGTACTTAACGTCAGTATTCGCTAAACTGCGAGACGCTGTAGTCGAGCGGTTCTAGGCGCTTCGGTTCGGAACCACGCGGCTGCTACGGTCGCAGGTTCGAATCCCGCCTTGGGCGTGGATGTGTGCTATCCTTAGGTTAGTTAGGTTTAAGTAGTTGTAAGTTCTAGGGGACTGATGACCTCAGATGTTAAGTCCCATAGTGCTTAGAGCCATTTGAACCATTTTTCTTCGCTAAACTGAGGAATTTCATTGCAAATAAAAGACCAGAACTTTCTTGGACCGTGTGGCGACTTCATCATGACAGTGCGTGGCCTCACGTTGCAAATAGCACGCAGTTTCTGGCACAATTCAACATTGCCCGGGTAACGCATCCGCTTTATAGCTCTAATCTGGCACCACGTGTTTATTATTATTCTTTCTTTCTTTCTTTTCTCAAAAATGGAAAGTGACGCGGACCTTGATCAAGCGTGACTTCCTTTTAACTTTAAGGTATATGTTATATTGCATTTACGAACTTTCGGGTAATTGAACATTTATCAATAATTACGGATTTCTGTAGTTGTATATATAAGTTTGGATGTAGCTGTATTGAGTTTATGTACTGGTGGATATTGTGTGGTATGACTCCTGTAGTTGATAGTATAATTGGTATAATGTCAACTTTATCCTGATGACACATGTCCTTGACTTCCTCAGCCAGTTGGATGTATTTTTCGATTTTCCTCCTGTTTTCTTTTGTATATTTGTTGTATTGGGTATGGATATTTCGATTAGTTGTGTTAATTTCTTCTTTTTATTGGTGAGTATGAGGTGAGTATGATGTAAAGTTTGTTATGTGGCGTTGTTTTATGTGTTATAATGGTTCTGTTCCAGTATAATTTGTATTCATCATTCTCCAGTACATTTTGTGGTGCATACTTGTATGTGGGAACGTGTTGTTTTATTAGTTTATGTTATATGGCAAGTTGTTGATGTATTATTTTTGCTACATTGTCATGTCTTCTGGGGTATTCTGTATTTGCTAGTATTGTACATCCGCTTGTGATGTGATCTACTGTTTCTATTTGTTGTTTGCAAAGTCTGCATTTATCTGTTGCGGTATTGGGATCTTTAATAATATGCCTGCTGTAATATCTGGTGTTTATTGTTTGATCCTGTATTGCAATCATGAATCCTTCCGTCTCACTGTACATATTGCCTTTTGTTAACTATGTGTTGGATGCGTCTTGATCGATGTGTGGCTGTGTTAGATGATACGGGTGCTTGCCATGTAGTGTTTTCTTTTTCCAATTTACTTTCTTCGTATCTGTTCATGTTATGTGATCTAAAGGGTTGTAGAAGTGGTTATGAAATTGCAGTGTTGTAGCCGATGTATTTATACGAGTGATTGCTTTGTGTATTTTGCTAGTTTCTGCTCGTTCTAGAAAGAATTTTCTTAAATTGTCTACCTGTCCATAATGTAGGCTTTTTATGTCGATAAATCCCCTTCCTCCTTCCTTTCTGCTTAATGTGAATCTTTCTGTTGCTGAATGTATGTGATGTATTCTATATTTGTGGCATTGTGATCGTGTAAGTGTATTGAGTGCTTCTATGTCTGTGTTACTCCATTTCACTACTCCAAATGAGTAGGTCAATATTGGTATAGCATAAGTATTTATAGCTTTTGCCTTGTTTCTTGCTGTCAATTCTGTTTTCAGTATTTTTGTTAGTCTTTGTCTATATTTTTCTTTTAGTTCTTCTTTAATATTTGTATTATCTATTCCTATTTTTGTCTGTATCCTAGATATTTATAGGCATCTATTATTATTATTATTATTATTATTATTATTATTATTATTATTATTGGCTAAAATGGCTCTGAGCACCATGGGACTTAACATCTATGGTCATCAGTCCCCTAGAACTTAGAACTACTTAAACCTAACCAACCTAAGGACATCACACAACACCCAGTCATCACGAGGCAGAGAAAATCCCTGACCCCGCCGGGAATCGAACCCGGGAACTTATTATTATTATTATTATTATCATCTTTTTGACTTTTTTTTCTCAGACTTAAGTCTGGTTAAAAATGGAACGTGACGCGGACCTCGGTCAAGCGTGACTTCCTTGTAACTGTATGGTATATGTTATTATTATTATTATTATTATTATTATTATTATTATTATTATTATTATCATCATCATCACTAAAGGCAAAGCTTCGGTGCATACGATTTTAAAATTCTGAAAGTGTTAAAAAAACAGTAAGGCTATTCTCAAGGACCTGACAAAGAATGGCCTGCGCCGTATGTTCGAGAACTGGCAGAGATGCTATAAAAATTGCATTCAAGTAAGCGGGAAGTACTTTGAAAAAGATAAACATTGAAATAGAGTAATAGACATCACAATAGACAGTCTCTGTCTTTGTTGAACAATCCTCGCATTATCAAGTACAGGACTCCAGACAAACCCTTGGTATTAGAGCTTTAAAACAGGCATGATAGCTTCTGAGGATGGGCAACTGGTTTACCAAAAACCTCGTCTCCTGTACTGCCACGAGGACAGCAGGGTTGGCAGGCATCGGTGTCAGATAGCGACGAGAGATTTAGAATTCCACTGAAATAACAACATACGAGGCGTGTTTTTTAATTAAGTACCGTTTTGAAATTAAAAAAAAAGAAGTGCTAAGATATCTCAATAATTTTATTTTTACATGAAAGCCTGTACCTTAATCTACGCACTGACACCATTACAGTCTGATTCTTCCTTGTTTACGTTGTGTACTGAGTGTTTGAGATGCCTCCGATAATCGTTGAGTCTCGCCGACTGTGAAGTACGGGCTGTTATAAGATTTCTTAGTGCTAAAAGCCTAAAAGCGATCGATATTGATCGTGGGATCTGTGCAGTTTACGGAGAAAACATTATGAGTGATGGAATGGTAAGAAAGTCGGTGAGAGCATTTAAAGATGGCCGCACAAATGTGCATGATGAACAACGGAGTGGGCGTCCTT
Source organism: Schistocerca cancellata (assembly GCF_023864275.1). NCBI lineage: Eukaryota > Metazoa > Arthropoda > Insecta > Orthoptera > Acrididae > Schistocerca > Schistocerca cancellata. Next base: position 48,580,432 of record NC_064628.1, on the reverse strand, counting down.
CGGTCGTTGATGCAAGAAGTGAACAATAAGGTGGGAGAAAACAGAGGCTTTACGATTTCCTCCTTGTGGGATGACTTTCCTAATGTTTCTCGTAGTGTTTTGTATGCCATTGTGACCGAGCACTTGAATTACCGAAAATTGTGCGCACGTTGGGTACCGAAAATGTTGACGGACGTACACAAAACCAAACGTTTAGACAGTGAATTGACTCTCCTTGAGCGGTACCACAACGACGGTGATTATTTCTTAATCCAATTGTTACGGGCGATGAAAGATGGGTGGCTTACGTCACACCAGAATGAAAGCAACTGTCCATGGAAGTTGAGCAAGGGCATCGTTTTGCTGCAAGACAGTACCCGTCCGCATGTGACGAATCAGACCAAAGGTCTTATCACATCTTTTCGATGGGAAGCTCTAGATCATCCTCCGTACAGCCCCGATCTTGCGCCCAGTGACTACCATCTGTTCCTGCACTCGAAGAAACACCTGAGCGGTCAGCGTCTTCAAGACGATGACGATGTCAAAACAGTGGTGATGCAGTGGTTAACAAGCCAGGCTGTAGACTTCTATGGGGAGGGTATTCAAAAACTGGTACAACGTTATGACAAGTGCCTCAATATTGACTGAAATTATTAAGGTACAGGCTTTCATGTAAAAATAAAATTATTGAGATATCTTAGCACGTCTTTTTTAATTTCAAAGCGGTACTTAATTAAAAAACACGCCTCGTATTTTGTTCTGGAAAAGTAGAGACTGTAATTATAGGTACGCGTTTCTTTGCAAGTAACGTGTGCTCTACCTGTGAATGAGGGGCAGTGTCAATGTTTATTGGCTCAGCCTCAGGCAGGATGGGATCCTGGTCGGCAAGAGCCGCTGGAACGGGTTTAGAATGTTTTCTTCTTCTTTTGGCCCTAAGGGGCTTCCGTTTCTGGCGAGTTCTTACATACACTCCTGGAAATTGAAATAAGAACACCGTGAATTCATTGTCCCAGGAAGGGGAAACTTTGTTGACATTCCTGGGGTCAGATACATCACATGATCACACTGACAGAACCACAGGCACATAGACACAGGCAACAGAGCATGCACAATGTCGGCACTAGTACGGTGTATATCCACCTTTCGCAGCAATGCAGGCTGCTATTCTCCCATGGAGACGATCGTAGAGATGCTGGATGTAGTCCTGTGGAACGGCTTGCCATGCCATTTCCACCTGGCGCCTCAGTTGGACCAGCGTTCGTGCTGGACGTGCAGACCGCGTGAGACGACGCTTCATCCAGTCCCAAACATGCTCAATGGAGGACAGATCCGGAGATCTTGCTGGCCAGGGTAGTTGACTTACACCTTCTAGAGCACGATGGGTGGCACGGGATACATGCGGACGTGCATTGTCCTGTTGGAACAGCAAGTTCCCTTGCCGGTCTAGGAATGGTAGAACGATGGGTTCGATGACGGTTTGGATGTACCGTGCACTATTCAGTGTCCCCTCGACGATCACCAGTGGTGTACGGCCAGTGTAGGAGATCGCTCCCCACACCATGATGCCGGGTGTTGGCCCTGTGTGCCTCGGTCGTATGCAGTCCTGATTGTGGCGCTCACCTGCACGGCGCCAAACACGCATACGACCATCATTGGCACCAAGGCAAAAGCGACTCTCATCGCTGAAGACGACACGTCTCCATTCGTCCCTCCATTCACGCCTGTCGCGACACCACTGGAGGCGGGCTGCACGATGTTGGGGCGTGAGCGGAAGACGGCCTAACGGTGTGCGGGACCGTAGCCCAGCTTCATGGAGACGGTTGCGAATGGTCTTCGCCGATACCCCAGGAGCAACAGTGTCCCTAATTTGCTGGGAAGTGGCGGTGCGGTCCCCTACGGCACTGCGTAGGATCCTACGGTCTTGGCGTGCATCCGTGCGTCGCTGCGGTCCGGTCCCAGGTCGACGGGCACGTGCACCTTCCGCCGACCACTGGCGACAACATCGATGTACTGTGGAGACCTCACGCCCCACGTGTTGAGCAATTCGGCGGTACGTCCACCCGGCCTCCCGCATGCCCACTATACGCCCTCGCTCAAAGTCCGTCAACTGCACATACGGTTCACGTCCACGCTGTCGCGGCATGCTACCAGTGTTAAAGACTGCGATGGAGCTCCGTATGCCACGGCAAACTGGCTGACACTGACGGCGGCGGTGCACGAATGCTGCGCAGCTAGCGCCATTCGACGGCCAACACCGCGGTTCCTGGTGTGTCCGCTGTGCCGTGCGTGTGATCATTGCTTGTACAGCCCTCTCGCAGTGTCCGGAGCAAGTATGGTGGGTCTGACACACCGGTGTCAATGTGTTCTTTTTTCCATTTCCAGGAGTGTATTTGGCTTCTCGAGCGGAAAACGATCGGGTTGCTGTACTACCAACAGCCTGTGGCATCTTCAACCATTGTCTAGTCTGTGGCCACTGGTCTCTCTCTATCCTGGGACGATGCCTCAGCAGTGTGCAAGAAAGTATGGGACCTTCGCGCACAACGGGTAGGTCACCACATAAGACAGCCGGCACTTCTGTAAAATTTAGGAAGGTTGCAGAGGGCAAACCGTGAAAGGTATCGGAAGTGTACAAACAAACTAGGTGAGGGTGCTTACGTGAGCAGAGCTAATTCTAACCGTTGTCCTAACTCTTCTGTGCTCTAATGCTGCCGCTGACAACACGAAATTGTGTTCACCTGCCCGTGAAAGAATCAACTCGATTACAGTTGTGCAACATTCAAGACATTACACTGCATTCAAGAGGAAACAGTAGAAAATACGGAAGACACTACAGTTTCATTAAGAGCGAACTAAAAAAAACCTGCGAGGCTAGATGTACAGGGTTATTACAAATGAATGAAGCGATTTCACAGCTCTACAATAACTTTATTATTTGAGATATTTTCACAATGCTTTGCACACACATACAAAAACTCAAAGTTTTTTTAGGCATTCACAAATGTTCGATATGTGCCCCTTTAGTGATTCGGCAGACATCAAGCCGATAATCAAGTTCCTCCCACACTCGGCGCAGCATGTCCCCATCAATGAGTTCGAAAGCATCGTTGATGCGAGCTCGCAGTTCTGGCACGTTTCTTGGTAGAGGAGGTTTAAACACAATCTTTCACATAACCCCACAGAAAGAAATCGCATGGGGTTAACTCGGGAGAGCTTGGAGGCCATGACATGAATTGCTGATCATGATCTCCACCACGACCGAACCATCGGTTTTCCAATCTTCTGTTTAAGAAATGCGAAACATCATGATGGAAGTGCGGTGGAGCACCATCCTGTTGAAAGATGAAGTCGGCGCTGTCGGTCTCCAGTTGTGGCATGAGCCAATTTTCCAGCATGTCCTGATACACGTGTCCTGTAACTTTTTTTTTTCGCAGAAGAAAAAGGGGCCGTAAACTTTAAACCGTGAGATTGCACAAAACGCGGTAACTTTTGGTGACTTGCGAATTTGCTGCACGAATGCGTGAGGATTCTCTACCGCCCAGATTCGCACATTGTGTCTGTTCACTTCACCATTAAGAAAAAATGTTGCTTCATCACTGAAAACAAATTTCACACTGAACGCATCCTCTTCCATGAGCTGTTGCAACCGCGCCCAAAATTCAAAGCGTTTGACTTTGTCATCGGGTGTCAGGGCTTGTAGCAATTGTAAACGGTAAGGCTTCTGCTTTAGCCTTTTCCGTAAGATTTTCCAAACCGTCGGCTGTGGTACGTTTAGCTCCCTGCTTGCTTTATTCGTCGACTTCCGCGGGCTACGCGTGAAACTTGCCCGCACGCGTTCAACCGTTTCTTCGCTCACTGCAGGCCGACCCGTTGATTTCCCCTTACAGAGGCATCCAGAAGCTTTAAACTGCGCATACCAACGCCGAATGGAGTTAGCAATTGGTGGATCTTTGTTGAACTTCGTCCTGAAGTGTCGTTGCACTGTTATGACTGACTGGTGTGAGTGCATTTCAAGCACGACATACGCTTTCTCGGCTCCTGTCGCCATTTTGTCTCACTGCACTCTCGAGCACTCTGTCGGCAGAAACCTGAAGTGCGGCTTCAGCCGAACAAAACATTATGAGATTTTCTACGTATCTGTAGTGTGTCGTGACCATATGTCAATGAATGGAGCTACGGTGAATTTATGAAATCACTTCAATCATTTGTAATAGTCCTGTATATCCCTCATACGGCGAAATGTGCGAATTGATTGTCCAGATGTTATGGTTGTTTTGCATGGGCGTATTGATCTCCAAATCTTTGAACACTTTACACTTACCAGTGGCACTGCACTTCATCCCAATGTACATTTTTCCGTGGGTGCATTCGGCCCTAACTTCATTTTTGTGGGTGACAATTCGCGATCCCATCGCACAGCGCAAGTGTAGGAGCTCTTGGAAGGAGGGGACATTCGGCGAAAGGGCTGGCCTGCCCATTCCCCGGCTTCAATCCAATCGAGTGCGTGTGGGAGACGTTAGGGAAAGGTATAGCAGCGCGTCGATATGCACAACGCCCAGCCGGCAGTTATCAACGGCACGAGTAAGAGAATTGAACGCCTTAGGGCAAGAACTCCTTACCAACATTGTGACCAGCATGCGAGCACGCCGCAGAGCATGCATTGCTGCCCGTGGTGATCACACATCATATTAGCAACCAAGTCTCGTCTATTAAAATGTCCAGCTGACAATCATGAATCGCGGCGACTTCAGTGCAGTTATTGTCTTTGAATGAGAGTGACTTTCTGTTCGCCGGCCGCTGTGGCCGGGCGGTTCTAGGCGCTTCAATCTGGAACCGCGTGACCGCTACGGTCGCAGGTTCGAATCCTGCTTCGGGCATGGATGTGCGTGATGTCCTTAGGTTAGTTAGGTTCAAGTAGTTCTAAGTTCTAGGCGACTGATGAACTCAGATGTTAAGTCCCATAGTGTTCAGAGCCATTTGAACCATTTGTCTTTCTGTTCGTCTCATTGCATATGTCTTTCAGTTACTTTCTGTATGGTATTGTACGGTACTGTACTATACTATACTATTACTATATCCGTTCGTTTTATGTATGGCCCAAGTTTCATTGAGTTACATTATTGGCAGTGATGCAAAAGCTACTTTCGTTCTTACATTTTGCACACTACTGTATTTTTTTCACTCTGATTTTATCTGTCTTGAAGAAGTAGCTCTTACAAAAATGGGAAGAAATGAGGCAGTTCACCGTACTGACAAAGGAACTACAGTATGCAAATATACAGTTTCATCTCCCCCCCCCCCCCCCCTCGAAAAGAACTACTGTTATCTTACAACACAGGATTATCTGAACACCACACTTGTACAGTAACACAAATTACGAATGTTGCCCTTCACATCTGTACAGGCGGTAACAACGGCGTGCCATTTCTGTGTAGCTTATTCAGATGAACTTGCAGATCGCAACAACATGACAGCGGGATTTTCAAGATTCTAAAGTCAGCGGGACAGTCTCCATACAGTATTAATCAGAACAGAATTATCTGTCCTCGCGAGTAATACGACAGTTCACCAGCAGCTGCGTTCTACGCACTACTTCATCTTGGCTAGATCTTTGGAAGAAATGGATATCCATCGAAGGATGAATCTCCCGACATCTTTATAGTTCAATCAGATCTGACAGTTAATAATGAATTTCCCATTTTTTCACTTCTTGAGTATGAATAAGAATGAATGAATGTCTTAATTATTTTAAAATGCCTGTTTAAACTATTTTAGTCCGGGCAACAACAGCTATGGGTAAATTGCGCTACGTAAATAGAAAATGTAAAATACGGTGAAATGTTACAGCTGTACTGTAGCACAGTACCTGCGAGGGATCAGTCGCGTCGTTGTGTTCCTGTTATCAGCAGAAACCATAAGGTGCTTGTACAGATACGAGTAAAGTGCTGTTCCGGCTACTGTACGGCTGAGTATTTATGGAAACATTATCTGGCACTAAATGAAACAACAAGTTCACTGTTACCAGTCACCGTTTTATTTATTTAAATAAAACGGTGACTGGTAACAGTGAACTTGTTGTTTTATTTATTTAAATAAAACGGTGACTGGTAACAGTGAACTTGTTGTTTCATTTAATGTCAGTAACAGTCACGGTAAAGCCTAACCTAAAAATGTTCGCATTTAAAATTATCTGGCACACTGTATTGACATATCTTGAAAGCGTTGTATCTCAACACATTTGGACTTGCAGCTCAAATTGCCACCACACGAATAAACCCCATTAACGCAACTTCTTTCTTTTTAACCGAGTCCCAAAAATTCTTTCCGTTCATGAGCACGTATAGTCCGTGAATGATTCTGGATTTTCGAGTGGTTTAGTTCATATGTAACACGATTATCTTACTTATAGAATACCTCAGTTGACTTACCAGGAACTAGACACACTAATTACGAAATACCCGAAAATCTGGAAGTTCTAAAACAACAAGTAGCTAACGTGCTGAACGGAATGTTCACTTGGTAGGAAGTCAATGATAGCCATTGACACCCTAGTGTTCGAGACTGATTCATACTACATCTACTTACGACAGCTAGTGAAAATTGTTTCTTTATATCAAAAGAAGACTTAATTTTCTCATGCATTCCGCTGTCTGACGTTCTCTCAGTGTTTAGAGACAACGCACTGACAGGACGAAAAAAAAAAAAAAAGAAAATGATAATGAAGGGAAATGTGAAGGGTTAAAAATTGTACAGGGACACCCAAAGCTTAGTGAAGTAATTCAAATTCCATATAGGTTGCAGTACTTATAGTGAGATTTTTCTTTCTTGCAATCCAGGTGTAAAACCATATAAAGCTGGAAGGGTTCTCAGGCGGTCCGTGGATGCAGCAATGGTAACTACAATATTTCAACGACCCGGTTGGCGCTCACCAACTGTGCAGGCTGGAGTGCCCTCTATGAAGAAAATGAAAGACACGCTGCCGCACGGTACAAAACATATACGTCATGACTACTTCTAAAAGCCAGACAAACAACTAATACACGTTTACACCACTACGCTTAAGTAATTTTGCAACATATGCCAACACAAAAAGTTTACTGCCATTTCAACTAAAACTGCCAGACAGACGAGAGGCGATTGTACCTGATAGGCTGCCTGTACAATTCTACATGGAGTATGCGAAATAATATGTTTATTTTTTGCAGCGGTCTATCGTAGATCACCGGGAGAAGGAAGCTTTACAAGCGATTCAAAAATGAACGGGTTAGTTTCGATCCCATGGACATTTGTCTAAAAGATGCACAAAACTATGCAGGCTGGGCCATAGATGTGTAAACACCCTTCTAAAACAAAAAAAAGGTGGGAAAACGGAAATTTAAAGTCAAGTAGTATGACCTGGTAGAAGGGGGGGAGGGGGGGGGCTGTAAGGTGATGTTATCAACACATGTGCAATTTTGGAAGCCACCATCATAGATGCAAATCGCCATTTTCAAATGGAAACGGGGGTCATGTTACTTTTCAAACAAAGATTTATACGAGGAAAAAAAAAAATGGTGTCTTTCAATCTGCTTACAAGTGAAGTGGAAACCGATGGTGTTAAAACAAGCTGAACACACTGAGACTGTCATGATATCAGGAGTGGTAGGTGTGTGTGTGTGTGTGTGTGTGTGTGTGTGTGAGAGAGAGAGAGAGAGAGAGAGAGAGAGAGAGAGAGAGAGAGATATTTAGGGGCGCTCACCAGTGAGGTTATCAGTGCCCATACGAAGATCATTAGAAACTAATATGGTTAAAACGAACAAAATGCGAAAGAAGGGTAAGGCTTCCTGATATAAAATCGCACTACTCTCTCCCAAACTCAGACCTGATCATCCGCTCTGTCAAACAGACAACATGGAAGAGAACTTGAAAAATGGGAAGTTGTCCGAAAACTGTCAATTAAAACAACTGTGACTACAGGAAAACTAAGAGAGACGGATGAGCCAGCCCCTCTCAAAACGCCCTAAAATTTAAGGGAACAAGTTGCACATTGCACAAAACTTAAAAAGACATACCACATTCCTGTCATCGCCATTAAAAAAGGATTCCTCGACTTGCGCCATAGGGTGGTGGGGTTTAGGGTTCCGCTGGATAGGTCAGGAGTCCACTACACGCAGCAAGCGGCTACACGGTAGCAGGGGTTGTGTGGCGTTAGATGGCTTCGGGAAAGTACAGAAAGGGCAACAGCCTCAAAGGGTGCGGGGCAAAATCAGGACATGCGGGGACCAAGCAGCAATCGGAATTGTAATTGTAAACTGTCGAAGCTGCATTGGTAAAGTACCGGAACTTCAAGCGCTGATAGAAAGCACCGAAGCTGAAATCGTTATAGGTACAGAAAGCTGGCTGAAGCCAGAGATAAATTCTGCCGAAATTTTTACAAAGGCACAGACGGTGTTTAGAAGGGATAGATTGCATGCAACCGGTGGTGGCGTGTTTGTCGCTGTTAGTAAGAGTTTATCCTGTAGTGAAGTAGAAGTGGATAGTTCCTGTGAATTATTATGGGTGGAGGTTACACTCAACAACCGAGCTAGGTTAATAGTTGGCTCCTTTTACCGACCTCCCGACTCAGCAGCATTAGTGACAGAACAATTGAGAGAAAATTTGGAATACATTTCACATAAATTTTCTCAGCATGTTATAGTCTTAGGTGGAGATTTCAATTTACCAGATATAGACTAGGACACTCAGATGTTTAGGACAGGTGGTAGGGACAGAGCATAGAATGACATTATACTGAGTGCACTATCCGAAAATTACATCGAGCAATTAAACAGAGAACCGACTCGTGGAGATAACATCTTGGACCTACTGATAGCAAACAGACCCGAACTTTTCGACTCTGTAAGAGCACTGATCATAAGGCCGTTGCAGCATCCCTAAATATGGAAGTTAATAGGAACATAAAAAAGGGAGGAAGGTTTATCTGTTTAGCAAGAGTAATAGAAGACAGATTTCAGACTACCTAACAGATCAAAACGAAAATTTCTGTTCCGACACTGACAATGTTGAGTGTTTATGGAAAAAGTTCAAGGCAATCGTAAAATGCGTTTTAGACAGGTACGTGCCGAGTAAAACTGTGAGGGACGGGAAAAACCAACCGTGGTTCAACAACAAAGTTAGGAAACTACTGCGAAAGCAAAGAGAGCTTCACTCCAAGTTTAAACGCAGTCAAACCTCTCAGACAAACAGAAGCTAAACGATGTCAAAGTTAGCGTAAGGAGGGCTATGCGTGAAGCGTTCAGTGAATTCGAAAGTAAAATTCTATGTACCGACTTGACAGAAAATCCTAGGAAGTTCTGGTCTTAACGTTAAATCAGTCTAAGTGGCTCGAAACAGCATATCCAGACACTCCGAGATGATGATGATGGCATTGAAACAGAGGATGACACGCGTAAAGCTGAAATACTAAACACCTTTTTCCAAAGCTGTTTCACAGAGGAAGACCGCACTGCAGTTCCTTCTCTAAATCCTTGCACAAACGAAAAAATGGCTGACATCGAAATAAGTGTCCAAGGTATAGAAAAGCAATTGGAATCACTCAACAGAGGAAAGTCCAGTGGACCTGACGGGATACCAATTCGATTCTACATAGAGTACGCGAAAGAACTTGCCCCCATTCTAACAGCCGTGTACCGCAAGTCTCTCGAGGAACGGAAGGTTCCAAATGATTGGAAAAGAGCACAGGTAGTCCCAGTCTTCAAGAAGGGTCGTCGAGCAGATGCACAAAACTATAGACCTCTATCTCTGACGTCTATCTGTTGTAGAATTTTAGAATATGTTTTTTGCTCGCGTATCATGTCGTTTTTGGAAATCCAGAATCTACTCTGTAGGAATCAACACGGATTCCGGAAACAGCGATCGTGTGAGACCCAACTCGCTTTATTTGTTCATGAGACCCAGAAAATATTAGATACAAGCTCCCAGGTAGATGCTATTTTCCTTGACTTCCGGAAGGCGTTCGATACAGTTCCGCACTGTCGCCTGATAAAGTAAGAGCCTACTGAATATCAGACAAGCTGTGTGGCTGGATTTGGAGTTTTTAGCAAACACAACACAGCATGTTGTTATCAATGGAGAGACGTCTACAGACAAAGTAACCTCTGGCGTGCCACAGGGTAGTGTTATGGGACCCTTGCTTTTCACAATATATATAAATGACCTAGTAGATAGTGTCGGAAGTTCCATGCGGCTTTTCGCGGATGATGCTGTAGTATACAGAGAAGTTGCAGCATTAGAAAATTGTAGCGAAATGCAGGAAGATCTGCAGCGGATAGGCACTTGGTGCAGGGAGTGGCAACTGACACTTAACATAGACAAATGTAATGTATTGCGAATACTTAGAAAGAAGGATCCTTTATTGCATGATTATATGATAGCGGAACAAACACTGGTAGCAGTTACTTCTGTAAAATATCTGGGAGTATGCGTGCGGAACGATTTGAAGTGGGATGATCACATAAAATTAATTGTTGGTAAGGCGGGTACCAGGTTCAGATTCATTGGGAGAGTCCTTAGAAAATGTAGTCCATCAACAAAGGAGGTGGCTTACAAAACACTCGTTCGACCTATACTTGAGTATTGCTTATCAGTGTGGGATCCGTACCAGATCAGGTTGACGGAGGAGATAGAGAAGATCCAAAGAAGAGCGGCGCGTTTCGTCACAGGGTTATTTGGTAACCGTGATAGCGTTACGGAGATGTTTAACAAACTCAAGTGGCAGACTCTGCAAGAGAGGCTCTCTGCATCGCGGTGTAGCTTGCTCGCCAGGTTTCGAGAGGGTGCGTTTCTGGATGAGGTATCGAATATATTGCTTCCCCCTACTTATACCTCCCGAGGAGATCACGAATGTAAAATTAGAGAGATTAGAGCGCGCACAGAGGCTTTCAGACAGTCGTTCTTCCCGCGAACCATACGCGACTGGAACAGAAAAGGGAGGTAATGACAGTGGCAAGTGAAGTGCTCTCCGCCACACACCGTTGGGTGGCTTGCGGAGTATAAATGTAGATGTAGATGTAGGACATATCGGTTGACAAAAGAGCTCTTGTCTGAATACAAAATGCAGTGTGCTAAAATATGGCGAATCTTGATCTGTACGCCACAAGCACCACACACTGGAGGGTCCTTTCACCACGGCAAGTAACCATGCGTTACAGGGCTGTGACCAGTTTTGAACTCTACCAAACGCAGTTTGTTGTCTGTCACGTCGAGCCACTCGTCTTCCCATCGGTGCAAGACTCGGTACCTCAAAACGAGGCGATAGCATGCAAGTGGATGACACATTGAAGGAAGTATCCGAGGATTACGACACGTCTCCTTGGCTGCTACATATGCCCTTTTCGTTCCTCTTCATACTCGTGCGTCCAGCCACCCAGCAGAAAGACATTTCCTTCCCCAGCCTTTGTAAGGGGTGTTCCGAATGTCCTTGACTACATAATCGGCTAGGTACAAGAGTTGCAGAAATAGAATGGCAGCCTGTGAGTCTGAACAGGCCAGGAATTGAGGAGGCACGGCACATCTCATCTGTTCCAGTGCCCTCAAGATCGCGAATAATTCGGCTTTGAAGACCGTGACATCTGGAAGCAACCGAATCTTGAGTACTTGAGGACACGATAGGTGAATGGGGGAGGGGATGGGGGGTGAGAGAGAGACGGCAGCCGACGGACTCCCCATGTTGAGACCTATCCGTGAATACGACTACATAGTTGTGCTCATTTAAAATGTCGGGAAACATCGTATTAGAAAAACAAACAGGAGTGCAGTCTCTTTCGTACTGTGCTAAATCTAAAATGTGGCAATCGGTTAAAGCACTGGATTTGAGTTTGTACGAGCCCCACACCAAAGGATTCCAGATAGTCTTGTTGTTAATGGACTACTGGAGAAAAGGGTTCCATAGCTGGACAAGCCACAGTATGATACGCTGGTGAATATGGAGCAGAGAGGAATGTACAGGGTGTTTCAAAAATGACCGGTATATTTGAAACGGCAGTAAAAACTAAACGAGCAGCGATAGAAATACACCGTTTGTTGCAATATGCTTGGGACAACAGTACATTTTCAAGCGGACAAACTTTCGAAATTACAGTAGTTACAATTTTCAACAACAGATGGCGCTGCAAGTGATGTGAAAGATATAGAAGACAACGCAGTCTGTGGGTGCGCCATTCTGTACGTCGTCTTTCTGCTGTAAGCGTGTGCTGTTCACAACGTGCAAGTGTGCTGTAGACAACATGGTTTATTCCTTAGAACAGAGGATTTTTCTGGTGTTGGAATTCCACCGCCTAGAACACAGTGCTGTTGCAACAAGACGAAGTTTTCAACGGAGGTTTAATGTAACCAAAGGACCGAAAAGCGATACAATAAAGGATCTGTTTGAAAAATTTCAACAGACTGGGAACGTGACGGATGAACGTGCTGGAAACGTAGGGCGACCGCGTACGGCAAGCACAGAGGGCAACGCGCAGCTAGTGCAGCAGGTGATCCGACAGCGGCCTCGGGTTTCCGTTCGCCGTGTTGCAGCTGCGGTCCAAATGACGCCAACGTCCACGTATCGTCTCATGCGCCAGAGTTTACACCTCTATCCATACAAAATTCAAACGCGGCAACCCCTCAGCGCCGCTACCATTGCTGCACGAGAGACATTCGCTAACGATATAGTGCACAGGATTGATGACGGCGATATGCATGTGGGCAGTATTTGGTTTGCTGACGAAGCTTATTTTTACCTGGACGGCTTCGTCAATAAACAGAACTGGCGCATATGGGGAACCGAAAAGCCCCATGTTGCAGTCCCATCGTCCCTGCATCCTCAAAAAGTACTGGTCTGGGCCGCCATTTCTTCCAAAGGAATCATTGGCCCATTTTTCAGATCCGAAACGATTACTGCATCACGCTGTCTGGACATTCTTCGTGAATTTGTGGCGGTACAAACTGCCTTAGACGACACTGCGAACACCTCGTGGTTTATGCAAGATGCTGCCCGGCCACATCGCACGGCCGTCGTCTTTAATTTCCTGAATGAATATTTCGATGATCGTGTGATTGCTTTGGGCTATCCGAAACATACAGGAGGCGGCGTGGATTGGCCTCCCTGTTCGCCAGACATGAACCCCTGTGACTTCTTTCTGTGGGGACACGTGAAAGACCAGGTGTACCGCCAGAATCCAGAAACAATTGAACAGCTGAAGCAGTACATCTCATCTGCATGTGAAGCCATTCCGCCAGACACGTTGTCAAAGGTTTCGGGTAATTTCATTCAGAGACTACGCCATATTATTGCTACGCATGGTGGATATGTGGAAAATATCGTACTATAGAGTTTCCCAGACGGCAGCGCCATCTGTTGTTGAAAATTGTAACTACTGTAATTTCGAAAGTTTGTCTGCCTGAAAATGTACTGTTGTCCCAAGCATTTTGCAACAAACGGTGTATTTCTATCGCTGCTCGTTTAGTTTTATTGCCGTTTCAAATATACCGGTCATTTTTGAAACACCCTGTACATACACCGCAAGTTAGCGTACGGTGCGTGGCGGGGGGTACCGTGTACCAGTACTAGTCATTTCCTTCTTGTTCCACTCGCAGAGGGAGGGAGAAACTACGTCTTCCGCATGAGCCCTAATTTCTCTTATCTTCGTGGTCGTTACGCGAAATGTTATGTTAGCGGCAGCAGGAACGTTCTGCAGTCAGCTTCAAATGCCGGTTCTCTAAATTTTCTCAGTAGTGTGTCTCGGAAAGTATGTCGTCGCCTTCCCTGCCGTGATTCCCATTTGAATTCCCGAAGCAACTCTCTGACACTTGCGTGTTGTTCGAATCCGTCGGTAACAGATTAGCAGCCCATCTCTGAATTGCTTCGATGGAAATGAGCGTGTGGCATCGTTGACCGGGAGGCAACTCCCTATTCGGGGAAGTTCGTCCGCCAAGTGCAAGTCTTATTTCATTCGACGCCACATTGGGCGACTTGCGCGCCGGTGATTGGGATGAAATTATGACGACTACTTCAATGTCTCTTTAATACGACATGCCGCGCATCCCAAACACTCTTGCAGCACTCAAGGATAGGTCGCTCTAGCGTCAGAGCAATGAAACCACTAACTCTACATCAGTGGCGGATACTCCCTCCTGCATCGTACGCAGACAAATGTTGCTTAGTTGCGTTTTCATCGAAGCTGTCAACGTCAATTTGCGTGCTTTCCTACTCCCCAAGTGTTATAAGAAGAGAGCTTTGCAGTCTCTTCTCAAGGGCCACTCTCTTCAATGTCACGGTTCAACACTTCTGGCACTCTTTCGAGCACTTTACTGACTATGTAGTACCAAACTACCGCCGAAAACCCTTTTCCTTTTAAAGTAAACGCGTAATATGTACACTCACGTTCATAAATTAAGGACAATGCTGATACATGGTGAAACAACGCTCTGGTGGGCGCTTTGCAGGTTTAAATCACCTCGGGGTAATGACCATGCGGTGCATTTGACCTGCGGTTGTCGCATGGTGGCGCTGGCAGCAGTCCACATACGCAGAGGTGTGTTGGTGCATGTCCGAGTACGGTGCGGCGAGTAAGTGTGCAGACGTTTTCAGATGTGCTAATGGTGACTGTGTATTGACAATGGCTCAAAGAACACACATTGATGACGTTATGAGGGGTAGAATACTAGCGCGACTGGAGGCTGGTCAAACACAGCATGTCGTAGCACGGGCCCTCCGTGTGCCACAAAGTGTGGTCTCAAGATTATGGCAACGACTGTAGCAGACAGGAAACGTGTCCAGGTGCTACAGTACGGGACGTCCACAGTGTACAACACCACAAGAAGACCGATATCAGTGCCCGCAGACGGCCACGGAGTACTGCAGGTAACCATGCTCGGGACCTTACCGCAGCCACTGGAACAGTTTTCTCCAGACACACAGTCTACAGACTACTGAACAGATGTGGTTTATTCGCCCGGAGATCTGCAAGGTGCATTCCACAGACCCCTGGTCACAGGAGAGCCCGTAAAGCTTGGTGTCAAGAACACAGTACATGGTCATTGGAACAGTGCTCCCAGGTTATGTTCACGGACGAGTCCAGGTGTAGTCTGAACTGATTCTCGCCGGGTTTGCATCTGGCGTGAACCAGGAACCAGATACTAACCCCTTAATGTCCTTGAAAGGGACCTGTATGGAGGTCGTGGTTTGATGGTGTGGGGTGGGATTATGATAGGTGCACGTAAATCCCTGCATGTCTTTGAAAGAGTAACTGTAACAGGTCAGGTGCATAGGGACGTCATTTTGCACCAGTATGTCCGCCTTTTCAGGGGTGCAGTGGGTCCCATTTCCTCCTGATAGCTGCCATCGTGGAGCAGTACCTTGAAACAGAAGATATCAAGCGAATAGAGTGGCCTGCCTGTTCTCCAGACCTAAACCCCATCGAGCACGACTGCAATGCTCTCGGTCGACGTATCGCTGCACATCTTCAAACCCCTACGTCACTTCAGGAGCTCCGACGGGCACTGGTGCAAGAATGGGAAGCTATACCCCAGCAGCTGCTCGACCACCTGATCCAGAGTATTCCAACCCGTTTTGCGGCCTGTGTACGTGTGCATGGTGATCATATCCCATACTGATGTCGGGGTACATGCGCAGGAAACATTGGCGTTTTGTAACACATTTGTTTCGGGACGGTTTTCTCAACTTATCACAAATACCGTGGACGTACAGATCAGTGTCGTGTGTGTTCCCTAGGTGCCTATGCAATTAGCGCCAGTTTTGTGTAGTGCCAAGTTGTGTGGCACCACATTCTGCAATTATCCTTATGAGCATGGGTGTATATAAAGTGTATTGCTCGATGTTTCAGCCAAGAAACTCGTAATTAGCGTGGAATATACGCGATACTGTCTAACAAAGTGCACAGCTACACAGAGATTCACAGGCAACAACCCACTGTTGCCACAGGAACATAAAATCGTACGAACTCTCACTGATTGTGGTAGAGCTGCGAAGCAGCTTCCACTAGACTACTTCCTCTGTCAGTCCGGCCGAATGGAGTATAGACTCTGCGAAGACTGTTTTACAGTGTGCCGCCGCCGTATGGAGAACCAATGTCGACTGCCGCGTCAACCTGCTCTTGAGTGTGCAGAACAATGCACTGCGTCTGGCGTATCACGTGCCACGTTTTCATTATTGGATTACTTTTCAAGTAGATGGCGCATCAGAACTGTCGCGTCTGCCCAACAATACAGAAATCTGGCACTGCCTAAGAAATTCGACAGAAGCTCCCAACCTTAACCTGAGGACACACGACGCCCAGCAACAACGGAAACCAGAATAGAGGAACCAAGAAATGAATCTTAAGGTTAAAGTAGTGAACCGTAACGGTAGTCAACTGGTCCAAACTCAGGGAGAAAGTTAATTATTCACACGTTCCGTCGTATTAACGGCGACCTTCACTAAGATTTGGAGTGAGTCAGTTTAACAATTACAGTACACTTTCTCAACGAACAACATAGCAACAAGCTGTCCATTTACATGATTAATTTATGATTATGGGAAATCGAAGCAATCGTGCTAAGATAGCGCCTGATAAGTCACGACAGACGGTGTCTTCTGAGGATGATACAAGTAGTTAAAAATTATGTTACACCAATATTTCATACTTTCTAGAAATCTATCAGATTTTTCAAACAAAGAGACTGTTTTAATTGATTTTGGTATCAACCCGCCATAGTGACTTCTTGACACTGACCCTTTTATGGACAATAATCGGCCAGAAAAGACGTTTTTTGCTAGGTCTAAAATTACTCTATCATGAATAAACTAATTGCGGGTTTCACTTTGCTTATAATGTACGCAGATCAATTGCGCATCAGTCTTCAACTCAGTGAGCAATTTCCCCAATCACTCTACCTTTCGTAAATGAAACTTGCCGTATGTTTCATTGATAATTATCCAACAACTAGTTACTTTACCCTATCTGAGAGTGACATCTAACATATTACTTAATGAACTGCTGCAGAATGGAATATATAGATATGGGATTTTAACGATCGTGCGGAAATTGCCGTATTGTGACTATCTGAATAGCCGCTTCCTTGGAGTATACAGAGTACAGAAGTCTATTGGCTCTAGAATGTAGGCCCGAATAACACTGTAAAATATGCAACATTACGGGTTTAATGCTGGATGCTGCAAACATCGATAGTGTGAATCCCAGCTCGCTGCGTTTGTCCACGGGACCCAGAGGACGTGTTCTTTGACTTTCAGAAGATGTTCGATACAGTTCCACACTGCCGCCTAATGAGCAAAATAGCATACAGAATATCATACCAATTTTGTGATCGGACTGAAGCGTTCTGAGCAAACAGAACACAGCGTGTTATTTTTAACGGAGAGACATATTCAGACGCAAAATTAACTTCGATCGTGCCCAAGGGGGAGTCATCTGACTTACTTTTCACAGTCCGCAGGGTGTTTGGATATTCCCGTTACGAACTTCTAGGACTTGGGGAGGGCAGTGAGCACATAATACAGGGTGTCCGAAAAAGAATAACCCGATTTTAATTTTTAATAATATCGAGACAAATGTCACTAGATAACTGAAACAGCGCTAGATGTAATCGGCATGGTCTACAGTTTCAGAAAAAAATCCGCTAGATGTCGCTACGAGGGCTGACCTGGACGAGCGCAGTTTCCTTCCCTCGTGACATTGATGAACTAAAAACCAGAATATCAGCTAATGTAGCTTCAGTGACAGAAGACACCTAACGCTCAGTTTGGGATGAATTCGGCTATCAGCTAGATGTCGTCCGTGCAGCCAATGGAGGACATATTGAACATTTACGATTGATTTTTGTAAACTTCCGTCTTTTCTGAGTAATTTAGTAGGCAGTTTGTTGGTGTTAAGCCCTTCTTCCTAATAAATAATTCTATTTAAAATCGGGTCATTCTTTTTTGGACAACCTGTATTCTGAATTGGAACTCGCGTCCGGAAACGTACAATTTCCGTGCTACAGCCATTCCAAAACAAGTTGGCAACGCGGCCACTTTTACAAGTAACTGATTAATCGTGACCCAGTACATAAATTGTTTCACAATTCCACTCACTGACAGCGAAAGAAACTGCTGCTCCTGTTTTCGTTGACGTGTTCTCTTCAACGTGATGCAGTACGTCCTGTTCCGATTCGCGTGTGCGGAGAACCACGGTCACGCCTGCTGACGGAGAAAGTGCCCTTTCTCCAGGCCGTTGCGTAACTGTGGCGAAAAGGGTATGCGATGGAGTCGGACGTTGTCGACAACCATCTCGATAAAGGCCGCAGACGGCTCTTCCATTACTGTCAGCTTCGCCATTAGGAAGAATCACGTCGGCGTATTCTGCAAACGTGTACTCAACCGTGTTGATCTAACACTCAGACACACGTGAATGAGGCTCGAACCAAGTCAGAGAGGTAGGACTGACGTCAAATGACACCACGCGATACGACGTAACCACTCCCCACCACGACTACCCTGTTGCATACCTACCTAGCACGGAAATTATAAGTTTCCAGAGATGGATTCCTATTCAAAATATTATGTACTTACTGGTTCAAATTGCTCTGAGCACTATGGGACTTAACATATGATTATCAGTCCCCTAGAACTACTTAAACCTAACTAACCTAAGGACATCACACACATCCATGCCCGAGGCAGGATTCGAACCTGCGACTGCAGCAGTCGCGCGGTTCCGGACTGAAGCGCCTAGAACCGCGGCCGGCTATTGCCAATGCGTCAAATCTTCATCAATGTCACTTTCGTGAGTGAGATTCGAACGAGGAAATGTTACTGTGGCAGACCTGCCTTGGTGTTCGGCGTTTCTATGTTTTGAATGTTTCTACGATCCGTATCATCCCAAGGGGACGTACCAGATCTTCCTGAAGAATAAACCTAAGAATAAAATATACGAAATAATACAAGAACTGATAGAAGAATGAGAATTTAAAAAGAATGTGGCCCATGAAAATACCCCCCGACACACACACATTTTATATATATATATATATATATATATATATATATATATATATATATATATATATATATATATATTATATAGTTGATCAAAAAGTCAGTATAGATTTGAAAACTGAATAAATCACGGAATAATGTAGATAGAGAGGTACAAATTGACACACATGCTTGGAATGACATGGGGTTTTATTAGAACCAAAAAATACAAAAGTTCAAAAAATGTCCGCCAGATGGCGGTTCATCTGATCAGAATAGCAATAATTAGAATAACAAAATAAGTCAAAGCAAAGATGATGTTCTTTACAGGAAATGCTCAATATGTCCACCATCATTCCTCAACAATAGCTGTAGTCGAGGAATAATGTTGTGAACAGCACTGTAAAGCACGTCCGGAGTTATGGTGAGACATTGGCGTCGGATGTTGTCTTTCAGCATCCCTAGAGATGTCGGTTGATCACACGATACACTTGCGACTTCAGGTAACCCCAACGCCAATAATCGCACGGACTGAGGTCTGGGGACCTGGGAGGCCAAGCATGACGAAAGTGGCGGCTGAGCACACGATCGTCACCAAACGACGCGCGCAAGAGATCTTTCACACGTCTAGCTATATGGGGTGGAGCGCCTGGTTCTAATCAAACCCCATGTCATTCCGAGCATGTGTGTAAATTTTTACCTCTCTATCTACATTATTCCGTGGCTTTTTGTTTTCAAATTTATACTGACTGTTTGATCATCCGGTGTATATATATATATATATATATATATATATATATATATATATATATATATACCGGGTGATTGGTTTCACAATAAACGCCATATATATATATATATATATATATATATATATATAGCGTTTATTGTGAAAACAATCTGTAATTTTACAATTAACATAACGCCAACGTATCCCCTAACTTGGTGAAAAAAAAAAAAATCGTGTATAGGGTTGTCATTTGTCCCGATATATCGGGATCGTCACCTTGTCCCGGCATCCCGACAAGATCCAATTTTGTTCCGATTATGCAAAATAATGTTATGAGCTCGGCTCAAGTACAAAGTAACGAACGCTATCTACTAGCGCAGCATGTAAAAACAAGCCCCAGTTAGTTTTACTTACTGTTAGGTCAACAGGTAGGTATATGTTGAAAAGGTCGTCTGACAGCTGGTGTTGCACGTTGCGTATCCTGTATCGACGAAACAAGCACATTCTACTTCTAGCGGCCATCGTTCGAGCAAATACCAGACCTCTCCAGCAGTATGGGGTTGGAAGTATTTAAGCAGCGCCACGAGGAAGAATCGAGCAGTTCCCATTCGAGAAGCGATCTGAAAAGACGATTCTTCCTAAGCGGAATACGAACAGCGAGTGCAAGTTAGTAATGTTTGCAGTACTTACTGCAGGTATATAGGGCGTGAAGTGTATAGTGACGTATACTTCGATGAATGAAGTGTTATTGTCGACTGTTTACCGTCTAATAAACTTACAGCTTTCGACAATGCCTAAGGATGGAAAGAGAAAGCGTCACTTTTCGGATGATTACAGAAAAGGGCGGTCTTTAGTCAAGAAGGGACGTACCGATCGAGAAGCGTTGTGTGAGATTAGTAGCTGTTTCATCTCAGTAACTCACGGAGGTAAGACAGACGTGAGGCGTCACATTTCTATGCAGAATCATAAAAATAGATTCACGTTAGCATAGACGCCAAAGACTATTTCTACGGTCATTAAACAAGAACTAACAGTAGCTCATAAATTTGTCTAGCATCATCAAGTCCGTCAGTTCTCTTCACTGTACCATAAAACAGAATGCCGCAATGTAAAATTTGCTTCATGTTTCTGAAGTGAAGCTTGGTTCCGCTTGAAAAAAATATAAAAAGCGTTGAGAAGAATTAAAGTCTTGATAGCTGAAATTAGAAATATAATAACAATCAAGTTGTCTGAATGAAAGGAAGACCGCCAGTTTTATTGGCATGCAAAGCAAGATAAATTTCGACAAATTAAAGGAGGAGAACCCTAAACAAGAAATAATTAGATTTCGAAATTTGAGGAAGAGGCAATGGCTTTCTATACCACAGCAATTGATTACTTTGCTATTTCTTTTAATAAATATTAGGTATTTGTTTGGATAACGCCATCTGAAACACCAGCTTGGGTGATGATTGGAAACACTATTGTATACGGACTAAAATTGGTTTCAGAAATATATGTATCTGAAGAGCTTTTTGGAAATTAAGCGCGACACGGAAGAATGGAAGTCTAAACACTCCGAGGAAGAAAGGTAGATTTGCTTTCTTAAGAAAACGGAAAATCGTGAACGCAAATGTCAACTGCGAGGATTTGTTTTCCCGCATACAACTGTACTGTGGAAAGAGTATTTTCGCTATGTCGGTCCACATGACTGATGAAAGAAATCGATTGCAGCCAGGGACTGTAGAATCAGTCTTACAGTGCCAGTTTAATTGAAGCTGACTTGCTTGGAGTTTTATAAAGACGTAAAACGGAAAAAGGCGAAATCTTCAGAAAAAATACGATGTACCAACTAATTCAATTCTATAGCCCTATGTCAGTGTCCGGACGAGATCCCGGCTATATATGGCAACCCTACTCCTGTAGTAAAGTAATGGGTTCATAAACGAAAATAAATAAAAACAATAATCAGGTTTTGAACACGGGGAGCAAAAGTGAGAGGCCACAATGATAGCCACTGTTCCACTATTTTGGCTGTCATTTTCTCGCGCTAAAAGGCATCTAAATTACGTCGGAAACTTTAACAGTCTTTCTCTCATAAACGGTCGAGTAACTACGGATAGGTCTTAACATGTTCGCTTATTCTGACTCTTCTTTCACCGAGTGAAGCTTCTGGGAAATCGGGTTATGGCACTCGCCATGTTCTCCTCGTCAGCGCAATAAACCGTGAACTAAACTTAATGTGTTGTATATAAAACTGAACAAAACTTAATTCTATACAATTGACTCAGAGACATAACGTCATACATTTTAAAAATAATAGCTTTGAAAACATGATACACACATTTCCAATGTGCTTATCGGGTCATTGGTATTTTGAAGGGTACAACAGCTGAAGCAAGAAACAGTGGGTACAATAATAAGCGCGAAATGATAGTTTCATTATTGGAAGTGTTTCGTATATCAGCTACTCAATACAACTGTAATCATTCTATTTTCATAAATCTAACATTCAAGAAGCAAACAATTTTAATTGGGGTGATAATCACCCAGTGGTACTCAACGCAAAAATCGTGCGTACACTTTAATGTGCTGTAACTATAAAAATGAACGAGGCGTCATTGGATACAATCGACACAGAAGGGAAGTCATTATTTTGAAAATAATGCTTTTGAAAACAGGGGAGATATAGATTTCCAACGTGTTTATGGGATAATATTGGCCCAAGCCGTACTAGGAGGGGTAACACAGCAAGAAGCAGCCTGACTCGGGATTTTTTTTTTTTTTGGTTACAGTGAATGCGCCACGGCACATAGAATGCCCACTGCCAACGTATATTCAGTATTGACTGAGATCTAATGCGTGATGGACGTTCCAAGTTGGAAATCAAGGTTGTTTAATTAATTTTACAGTTAAGGGTCACTGCTACCTTGTGGTAAACAATGTGCACCTTCTGTCACTGAGTATACAGTACATTTATGTCAAAATTGCACTTAGGTATGTCGTTTTACTAACGTAAGGTGCTATCCGGGAGACATTGTGAGAACTTAATCGTGAAAAGACTTAAGTGAATTTCCTGAGGAAACTGATTCTGAAGCTCATGTTCCTGCAGCATTTATGGACAATGGCGAAATACCAGTCTGCCAAATCTTCGTACAGCGATGAAGAAAACAGAGTCGTCCATGGCAATAATGGTCGTTGTCTCAACACAGATGTTCCTATAGAAGAGCCCGGCCAACATTGTTGTCCATATTCCAAGCATTGAAGGGCAACGCGAATACTACGGAGTCAGAGAAAAACTGCACGAAATTTACTGGCAGAACAGTCAATTGGGAATAAATTTAACATTCACCAATCAAAACATTCAAGTTACATGTCTCCATGGTTCTAGTCATAACTTCACTCATGTGACTAATCTGGATGAGGTTACTTGTTCTCATAAACTTATATAACTGGAGGACTAATCAACAGCAGTAAACTGAATTTAGTTTTATCTTCTGACTATTTTGGTATTGCACTGTCTTGTGCAACAATGGGCATTAGGCTCTTCAAGTTTCTCACATTACATCTACATCCATACTCCGCAAGTCATCTGACGGTGTGTGGCGGAGGTTACCTTGAGTACCTCTATCGGTTCTCCCTTCTGTTCCAGTCTCGTGTTCGTGGAAAGAAAGATTGTCGGTATGCCTCTGTGTGAGATCTAATCTCTGATTTTATACTCATGGTCTCTTTGCGAGATATGCGTAGGACGGAGCAATGTACTGCTTGATTCCCGGTGAAGGTATGTTCTCGAAACTTCAACAAAAGCCCGTACCGAGCTACTAAGCGTCTCTCTTGCCTAAGATTCGATGTTCAACTACAATGGCAGATAGGCGAGAACTACGAAGACGAATCAAATATAAAACAGTTTTTGTTTTACTTGCCTTTTGTAAATGGTGAGCGGCGCGGTCTTTGCTCATTGTTGCTTTCGTTTCCAGTGATGTCCTCCACAGTTAGATCGCTTTATCATTTCTTTAGTCAGAATCGCAATGTCAGAGCAATACATACTGTTGCGCAAGGGATTGTAATCAAGTTTCTCACGGCGGAGGACGTAAAACCATCCGAAATTTTTAAAAGACTTGCGGCATAATTCGGGGACAACACCCTGGAAAGATAAAGGTGTAGCACGCCATAAACAACTTTCACGAGGACTACAAACAGTTGAGAATGACCGACATCTTCCCAGGACCAGCACGACTGAGGAGAATAATCGCATTGTTAACCAACTTAATGAAGACGATAGTCAAATAAAAGTTGCTGAAATTGCTACTGAGGTAGTGCTCAGGCTATCATAACATAACTTGGGATTTCGGAAGGCGTCCGCAAGATGGGTGGCTTGTCTTCTCACCGCGTCGTTTCAAGGTGTGCAAACAGCTACTTGCACGCCACCAAACTGAAGGGGAACTTTTTTTTTTCACCGGCTTATGACCTGCGATGAAATATGGGTGCATCATAACACTCCGGAATCTAAAGAAGGCAGCATGGATTGGCGCAAAATGACGAATCTGCATCCATCAAACCCAAAAACTCTCCCCGTGCAACGGTCTTTTTTTTTGTTCAAAAAGGAGTTCCTTCTCATTTATTTTCCCCACGAACGTCATATTGTGAACGCTGCATCCTAATGACAACTTTTGGATCAAACAAAACGTGCATATCGTCAGAAAAGGTGCGCATTTCCAGTATGGGATGTGATCGTGCTTCAGGACAATGCCCGAAGCCACACAGCTGCTCGACCTCAACAAAAAAAATTCAGGAATTGTTCTGGACCACACTAAAATGTCTTCCCTACGATCCTGACGTGTCACCCTGCGATTTTCGTTTGTTTGGCCCAATAAAGCAACCAGTCGGACACAGATCTGACAACTATGACACTGCCGAAGTGTTCATGCGCAACTGGCTGCTGTCACAGCCACGTTCATTTTACGAAAACGCGATCAAGAAACTTCCTATCCGCTGGGAAAAATGTCTTTCCCGTTTAGGGGCCTATATAAAAAAATAAGTCCGTGTGGGTGAATTTTTCTGAATCTTAAATAACCTTATAAGAAAATTCAGGTTTATATTTTTGGCCCACCCCCCCGTTCATGAACTGGATCCTATCAGAGATTTGTGGAACACCTTTATAAGTAAAGGCAAACCATTATACAGCTCGCATTCTTACTATAGATCAGTTTGTTGGTTTCCAGGGTAATTGCGCTTTCAAAGTCCACATGACACAAACTAAAAAAATATGGTATAGAGTAAAAACCGCTGCCACTCACAATAGAAGGTGATTCATTTAAAATAGTCATCTCCAGTCCTGAGCTCGGAAACATGTACCTGAATATAAACCACCTAAAGATGGGCACAAGCCCGAAACCGGTTGTGTGTTAAATAAAATCACCTATTGTGACTGGTAGCGGTTTTCATTCTACAACCTAAACACGAACAGTCACAAGTTTAGCTGCAACCATTATGAATAAAATACATACAAATAGATATGACATGAAAACTGTAATGATGAACAATGCCTATGAGTATTATATGACAAATGGTGAAGTTCACACTGTTGCAGTAAAGAAAGAAACAAATCTGTACCGGAATACTATGTACGAAAACTTTCTGAACCTATAAACTGTATAAAGCGAAGAATGAATAATGGTAATAGGTTTAATAAGGTTGTTGTCCCTTTGTCGACCACGCACAGAGACATCACTACTGATGACGGAACTGAAAAACCACAGATAGAGTTATATAAAGCATGATCAAGGGAGGATCTGATACCTTTGATCAGTATTGTGCCGTGGCAAGACAAAAACCAAGTTGGGAGCTTTGTCTGTGGTTCGCCAAAATGAATCAGGCAGGTACAGTATCAATGCAATGATTCTGTATGGAATGGTCAACCCCAATTGTTAGAATCCAGTACGGGGGTTCCTACAAAATCTCTCTGTAGATCTTTGCAAACTTTCGTGGAAAACTCTGCCAAATGTAGGTATGCAAGCAAGTGTGAATAGATGCATTTCTTATGTTCTTCAAAAGCCGCTTATTGTGGAGGGTTCCCAGAACTTTACAGGCTCTGTCTTCAAAGCGCAATACGATTCATACGCTCGCAATGAAAGCACAGGAAAACATTGTTGGTATTCGGTAAATGTAGCAACAGAGCTAAGTTGTGCCAAGAGTGTGGAAATAATGATTTAATTTATGAATAATTGAGAAAATTTCGAATTCTTTGTGTGATGAACGTGTTGTTCAATTAATGAAATACACATATATCTGATTAAACTGCGAATAAAATCTTTGGATCCGGATCACTTTCCAGTCTCTCTATTGAAAAGCTTCCATGACAGTTTGTCTCGAATTTTGGATGCAATAATACTGTTGTCCCAGAATAAAATTTTCACTCTGCAGTGAAGTGTGCGCTGATATGAAACTTCCTGACACTAAACTTTCTTGCCCCTGACACTAAACTTTCTTGCCGGACCGAGACCCGAACTCGGGTCGTTTGCCTTTCACGGGCAAGCACTTGCCCCGCGAAAGGCAAAGGTCTCGAGTTCGAGTCTCGGTCTAGCACACAGTTTCAATCCCCCCAAAAGTTTCAATTCTAATATTGATTGAAATAGTAAATGACAGAGGTGAAATAAAATGCGTTTATCGTACGAAAGGCCAGTTTCAGTATAAAATATTCGCAATTTCTCCAGCAAATAATTGGGGGTCTTCGTGATCCTGGTGGCCAGAATTTCCGAGGTGAACACTACTAGGTTTAACATGGAGCTTGTCACTTCTGGGTAAACTGGCCTTAGAGATGGCGTACACGCTTTGAACGATTCAAGGATGGTGAAGAAAATTAATTGGCCATGCTCTTTCAAAGAAACCATTCCGGTGTTTTTCTGGTGTGCTTTAGCTCTCCGTAAGAGCTGCTTCTCACTCTTACTGCCAGCTCTACATTACTTTCTCTAATGGCAGCCACTGAACTGTGTATTATAATAATAACCGCTATTGTCTGGCGCTGCTCTATTTAGTCGTATCTGGAAGTACGTTTGATGGACACTCAAGCAATTAAGTAGAAGCGAACAAATATGCGCCCAACTAGTTTCAGGGAGGTGGTAGACTACAAACAGCTGAAAAAATTTAATTAACGTGACTGGTGCTTACAGCCCACATATAAGAACGATTTCTAACTAAAAATTGACATTCAACCTCAAAATACGCAACGGAGTACACCTACCCTGCCCAGCTCACGTTAGCAATTATCGAGACAGCTGCAGTGTAATATCGAATGTGAGCACCGCGCGATTTAGAATTTTTAATATATGTTTACATAATAATCTTTCTCTATTTTGAAATTCTTGTTTTCTCTTTATCTGTGTTTGCGTAATAATTTTTGTTGTATCTCCGTACCTGTAAAACAAAATGGGTTTCCCTTTTGGTTGACCACACGTTTCGACATCTAAAGGAGATATAATTTAACATATGGGTCAGGAAAACAACCTGGAGAGCAACTGGGGTTCTACCGTATGGTATAAGTCAATGAATTACTGCACGGTTGCAGCAGTCAGGTGGTAAAATGAGCAACACCCTTAAAAAACGACAGCTGCCGTACATGTAAATTACAGTTTTAATACAAGACTTCATGCAGAGGCATATTGTAATTCACTGATGTAAATAGCTGTTTTACCTACCGTTTAGCTCTCTCCAACAGCCCAGGTCCCGCCTGCAAAAAATGAACAAGACCATTGGGGACGGAATGGTCTACGCCGCTAACATCTATAATGTCGTCCTCTTGCGATAACTGTACACCCAATCTCTGTGGTCCGTTTTCTCTAGTCGTAAACTGAACGAATCTCATTTTAAGGCCGTTAGCACCGGTACAGAATCTTCTGTTTGTTGAAATAGTGCTACACGCATCTGACAAGTAACAGCCAAGTCTTCTCTCTGAGGAAAGAACCTTCCCTTTTGCAGTTTTCGACACACACTGTTGAACTCTGTACGAGAAGTTCTTGTTTTGTTGCAGAGATAACGCCGCTGATTTAACTAGGAGCTTACATCTTCGTCTTACGGGCATCTTCGTCGATTATGTAACACCACGAACACAACTAACCACAAGCACAACTCTTCAACCAGTGGCACCAGCCTGTCGGCGACTAACGCAGACCCGCCGAAAACCATAATCGATATATATCGTATGGTTATCGTTCGATCGTTCTCGAAACACATAATCGATAATCGTGAATTGCGGTGACAAGAATCGAAAATGTGGAAAGCGGATGCGGGCAGAATTCAACAGTTCACAACTTTTTAATTTTAATTAATTACACTTTATTCAATATGAACCTGACATGTTTGTAGGAACTGCTACATCTGTCTTGAAGAAACCCGTAAAACAAAACAGTGCAAGATGCGTGACACTGACCAGTAAATAATTGATTTGTTGATTTCTGTTTATGTTGTGTTATTTCGAAGGCATTTGGATGACAGTAGAGGTAAGCTACAAAGTAATTGATTTACATATTATTTTGATGTCACTGTGGATACGTAATCAGTACGTTTCATTGATAAGATGTATCCAACATTCATGAAAAGCGCACATGATCACTCCTTGAATTTATGTCTTAAAGATTGACATTAGTTTAAGAAAAATAACGTTTATGCATTTACAAACAGCAATATTTAAGTGAGCGCTCAAAAATCGATGATAGTTTGTTATCGAAGCTATATAAGTTAAGTACATAATACGATCATTTACATGGTCTTTCCCTCAGAATGTAATACATTTGACAGAATGTTGAATTACATGCATGTTACACAAAAATTATCTGAGTAATTAGTGTAGGATTATGTCATGGTTACTGTCAACTTGGCTATGACCTCTTATGTTGGGAGTATCGTACAACGATGACGGGAAAGCACGACTTGCAGCTGACGTTGTCCCAAAGTTTGCTGTTCTGTTTAGTGTGTTGGTGACGATAATTCCTCTGTAAGAAATGTAGTAACAACAAAGCTAGCTACTGGTTGGTATATTGACCTATGTAAGTAAAATACCTCATCCTTAGAAACAAATTTGCTACAGTTCTCGTGGGTCACCATTGATTTCATGTTGTTCTCTGCTAGACTTGATATATATTGTGGGATGACCTGTAGAATGTGAAGACTGAAGAAGAATGCTGTCAATATTATGAAATCATTTTTATAAGCATTGAAAGAAATGCTCAGTTTCTGATTACTTGTAAAATGGCGTGGAAGTTCCCTATTGACAAATAAAGGAAGTGAATAATGCTATTGATGGTAATTTTAGAAACCCATTGTAGATTTAAATTATTTATCTTATAGCCTACCATAGTGTTGTCTTTTTTGCATATTGCCCCTGTACTCTGTAATGAATTCAAATGTATATAGTTTGGTATTGCCCAAATAAATAAATATACTTTCAACATTAAATTTCTTGTATTCAAATACTTTGTTTGCTATTTATACAACTGTGACTTCTCTCAGTTTTATATCAGTGGTAGGTAGTAGCAGACCTATCCTGTATCTAAATTATATTTTTATCATGCTAGAACTTGTACTACTGGTTACGAGGAAAAAAATGAAACGAAAGAGCTTCAGAGCACCAATAAGGCAATTATTTGACCAACGTGTACTTGACTTGTGATCTGACTTGCTTCCCTTGTGTCCCACACATATTCATTTAACGCAATAGTTCAAATGGTTTATCTTTTGTTCTAGTGCTTTGCCAATGCCTTAATATTTATTTTTGAGACTTCTTGGATTCAGCCTATGTTGGCTTGAAGTTGTTTCCGAATTTATTTTACTGAACATACAAAACTATTTTTCGCCATTTATTGCTTAGTTTTATTGACTGAGTAAGTGACATTCTTTCTGTCTCATTATAGCCTATAGTTCCCATTGTTTTTTAGTTTCTGTATTTCATCAGAACCCATGTGCTATATACTTGACTTTGTGATGTTGCCGTAATCATTTAAGAAAGGAAAAATATTTTTTATTTATTTTTTACTATCAGTATATCAGTAGAATAAATAACAGTATCAGGAAAGTGTGACAGTCTTGGGGCAGTGTTCATTAACCCAAACAACTTTTTAAATGATGAATGTTTGGAGAGATGGCCTGCATCTCTATAGATCAGGTGCTCTGAATTTCAGTAAAATGTTCATAGATGTGTGAAAAACCCAAAAAAGCAAGAGAAACTGGTACAGTACAATTGAGGGGGGTGGGGGGTGACAGAGCAGAGGTTCAAATGGAAAATAAAAAGTATTGATACCAGAAGTGATGCACATAAATCATAGTAAAAAGCAAAAATGCTCTACAGATGCTCCGGAATATCGGTGGCTTAACAGAAGAACTACAAAACCTTAAATACTCGAAAATCAATGAATTTAAAATCCCACTTTTAGATTGTGTAAATATCAAAATAATCTACCTGAATGTACATACCATGAAACAGAAGGTTTTTACAAGTTTTAAATAGTATTACTAATGTTAAGGTAACTAGCAGCTTTTGTATAAGAAACAAATCTCGTGGAGGTTCCTGCATTCTTTTTTCCCCCCTTCAGCATGTTCTAAAGTATGAGAATATTTAAGTTATTTAAATGAAAAGAGTGTGTTTGAGAGTTGCTCAATGAATTAAGTGATCTGAATGCTGTGATAATAGCAATTGATAGAATTCCTGGATTTACTGTAATAAAAATGTTCAGAGCTAAATTCCAGAGCTTCCTAAAGAAGAATTAGGAAAAAATTGTGATTGCAGCAGACTTCAACTTAAATATGTTAGTTGATAGCTGTGATTCCACTTGGAATCTGGGTTCAAGTTAAACTTTTCTGAACACACTAGAGAAAATAGTAAATTAGTGACCTGCGCTGATAATATAATTGCAAAGTACCAGTATGAAAATGAAATGAAGTTCTGCTTAGACCTAAGTATTTTGGATCATACAGTTCTGTTTATTGAGCTTCCAATTACAGTAAATATGGATTTATTTCACAATAAACTAAGTACTGTAAGCTGGCTTATAGACTGCTACTAGCAAATGCCATAAACTGTGACGAATTCTTAATTTTTTTTTTTTTTTTTTAGATATGTTTAATGAATCTTTTCCCTCTAGATTTTGGCAAGAAAAGTAAACAGTAAACTTAACTAGATTACACTAGCAATAAGATTTTCTAGTGCCAGAAAAAGGAAACTCCACAATGTGTTAAACTTGGACAGAAATTCTGAATTACTTATGTATGTCAAATGCTTTAAAGCCATATTCAGGAAAGTTGTAGTTGCACCTAAAAAATGCCCAATAATATTTTCATCCTCTAACACTGTAATAAGACAAAAGCAGTGTGGTCAGTTCTTCAGTCAGAATTATGAACCAAATTTAAAAATCATGAGATTTTAAAAATTAGCTTTGAAGATAATGCTATAATAAACACTGTTCACATGTCAAATTGTTTCAACAAGTTCTCTTTAAATGTAGTGAGGTCATATGTAGATATAGCAGCCTATCAAGACAATGTAAATTTCAGAAGCTTGGTAAATAACCAGAACATCTTTCAAACAGTTTGAAAAAATCAACCAAAGGGATGTGGATAATGAAATTTCATCTTAAAAAAAAAAAAAAATGGCTCATCTGGATGGGATGAAATGCCCACATCTGTAATCAAGAGAATGTATATCATTTCACAAACAATTTAAATTATCATAAACCAATCTTTTGAGCAGCGATATTTTCCATATTAAAATATGCTGAGATAAAACCACTATTCAAAAGAGATCGGCAGAGGATATGGGAAATTACTGCCATGCCTCTCCTCCGCAGGTACTTTCTAAAGTGTTTTAAAAGAGTGCAGCAAAACAATCTAAAAAATTTCTTAGTGTAAATGACATAATTTTTAAAAACCATCCCCAATGCCAACAAGGAAAAAGCACTGTAAATACAATGAATGAGTTTACTCAAAAGATATGCTCCTCATTAGATGAGGGTACAAGGATCACAGGAACATTCTGTGATCAAACAAAAGCTTTTGATTCAGTGAACCACTCCTTACTTCTATGCAAATCACTTGTATGTCGAATCAGATGCATTTCTAAAAACAAAGATGATGTGACTTACCAAACGAAAGTGCTGGCAGGTTGATAGACACACAAACATACACACAAAATTCAAGCTTTCACAACCAATGGTTGCTTCATCAGGAAAGAGGAAAGGTGAGGGAAAGACGAAAGGATGTGGGTTTTAAGGGAGAGGGTAAGGAGTCATTCCAATCCCGGGAGTGGAAAGACTTACCTTAGGGGGAAAAAAGGACAGGTATATATAAAAACAAAGATGATGTGACTTACCAAATGAAAGTGCTGGCAGGTCGACAGACACACAAACGAACACAAACATACACACAAAATTCAAGCTTTCGCAACAAACTGTTGCCTCATCAGGAAAGAGGGAAGGAGAGGGAAAGACGAAAGGATGTGGGTTTTAAGGGAGAGGGTAAGGAGTCATTCCAGTCCCGGGAGCGGAAAGACTTACCTTATGGGGAAAAAAGGACGGGTATACACTCGCACACACACACATATCCATCCACACATACAGACACAAGCAGACATATGTATGTATATGTATATGTATGTATATGTCTGCTTGTGTCTGTATGTGTGGATGGATATGTGTGTGTGTGCGAGTGTATACCAGTCCTTTTTTCCCCATAAGGTAAGTCTTTCCGCTCCCGGGACTGGAATGACTCCTTACCCTCTCCCTTAAAACCCACATCCTTTCGTCTTTCCCTCTCCTTCCCTCTTTCCTGATGAGGCAACAGTTTGTTGCGAAAGCTTGAATTTTGTGTGTATGTTTGTGTTCGTTTATGTGTCTGTCGACCTGCCAGCACTTTCATTTGGTAAGTCACATCATCTTTGTTTTTAGGTATATTTTTCCTTCATGGAATGTTTCCTTCTATTATAACCATATATATATATATATATATATATATATATATATATATATATATATATATTTAAAAAGAAAGATGATGAGACTTACCCAACAAAAGCGCTGGCAGGTCAATAGACACACAAATAAACACAAACATACACACAAAACTCTAGCTTTCGCAACCAACGGTTGCCTCGTCAGGAAAGAGGGAAGGAGAAGGAAAGACAAAAGGATATGGGTTTTAAGGGAGAGGGTAAGGAGTCATTCCAATCCCGGGAGCGGAAAGACTTACCTTAGGGGGAAAAAAGGACAGGTATACACTCGCACACACACACATATCCATCCATACATACATATATATATATATAGACACACACACACACACACACTTGTAAAGGCAACGACTCTTTGCCTTTACAAATTTCTGCTTGTGTCTGTGTATGTGCAGATGGATATGTGTGTGTGTGTGCGCGCGAGTGTATACCTGTCCTTTTTTCCCCCTGAGGTAAGTCTTTCCGCTCCCGGGATTGGAATGACTCCTTATCCTCTCCCTTAAAACCCACATCCTTTCGTCTTTCCCTCTCCTTCCCTCTTTCCTGATGAAGCAACCGTTGGTTGCGAAAGCTTGAATTTTGTGTGTATGTTTGTGTTTGTTTGTGTGTCTATCAGCCTGCCAGCACTTTCGTTTAGTAAGTCACATCATCTTTGTTTTTAGATATATTTTCCCACGTGGAATGTTTCCCTCTATTATATTCGAATCAGATGCATTGTTTTACAAAGGAAACACGGAGTAATTATAACTTCAAATTTCAGAAATTTCTCCTCAAACTGGAAAACAATTGGCCAATGAGTCCCACAGGGTTTGAAATTACGTCTCTTTCTGTTCCTTTTCTACATAAACGAGTTACCGTTTGCTACTGATGATCAGTCAGTTGTATTTGCTGATGGTAACATCAGTTCTAATTCAAAATGAGGTATCTGGAAGAATTTTGGAAAGTGTCATAAATACTTTAGAGAAACTTGAACTTTGGTTCCATCAAAACGGACTGAAACTGAATGTAACTAAAACCAAAAGCATGCAGTTTGAAGCTAAATCATTAGACTAAGGTGAAATAAACGTAACTTGCAATGATCAAGCTAGCACAGAAGCAAACCATATGAAGTTCTTTGGCCTAAATCTTGATAAAAATTGATATAGGAAAGTACACACTGACTGCTTAGCAAACATACGTAGTAGCTTAGCTTCTGCAGTGTGTGTTTTGTCAAGTGCCACAAGCATAGGCATCAGAAAGCTAGTCTATCCTTTGTACTTTAAGTCAGTTATTCATAACGACATAATTGTCTGAGGAAAATCAACAAATGTCACAAGACTTCTAGTATTACATAATAATAATAATAATAATAATAATAATAATAATTAACAACACGTAATAATAATAATAATAATAATAATAATTAGCAACACGTTTGTTGTCAAACAACAGGCATCACATTGATCACAGTTAAAAAAATCTGAAAATGCTATCTGCTCCTTCACGTTACATGTATGAGGTATTGTTGTTCTTGTATAAAACTCAACATTCATCTAACTCTTTGTTTCGCCACAGCTACAGCCCTCACCACATAGAGAATTTTAAACTCCCAACACACCATTAAAAACACTATTCCCAAGCACCAGAGTATGTGGGTTTAAAAATTTACAATAAAACAAAAGGCAGTAATATATTTAACATGGATTTAGGTTCACTGAAAAGATTACATCCTACCATTCAGTAGGAAAATGTTACTATTTCTACTGAAGTATTCTTTGAGGACAGTTTCACAGTTTGAACAAGGAAATTAAACATTAACTTTTGTTTACGTAATTGTGTAGCAATATCTTAGAAGGTATATAAAAATACTGCTAAGACTGCAGTATATCAAATCGATAATGGTTAGAAATTGTATGTTGTGAAATGAATAAATTTATCTACCTACATATCTATCTATTGTCAATGCCTTCTTAAGGACTTGCATCCTCCATGGAAGCTAATTAAAGCCTTAGATTTTCTGTTGGGTGTAGTTCATTACCTTGAGCATGTTCATTTTAAGACACCAAGAACACATGGTTGTCCTTTCTTGGTAGCTACTGTTGCTATGACTATAGTTAGGGATACTGTATGGAGAATAATAGAATTTGTCGATGGAACTGCTAAGACACACAGATACATCTTGATATTTCTTGAATATACATTTGGCAGTGAAGGAGAAGATTTGGAGGTGTATTTTGATTACTTGAGATGAAATAACGTACTGATTTAACTGGGTCTTATTTCAGAACACTCGTTTTGCTGAATGTCTCAAAGTGTTGTTTTGAATAATTGTGCAATACTTTATTTGTACATATGGCTGATGCTGATTCCTGCAGAGATATGTATGTGTAGGCAGGAGTAGTAAGTAGATATAAGGGTAAACTGCTATCATCTCTGCCAATATGAAGAAGGGGATAACAGTCACCTATCAAATAAGCCGGTTTTGAAACAATGCATGACGTAATCATTTTTTTAAAGGCAAGATTGTTTTAGCATCAACAACATTATGGAATTTCCAGAACAAATAGATTGAATTTGTGCTAACCCAAGAACACTGTAACTGTATTACATGAAAAAGCTTAAACAAATAAGAGACAAAGCACAGACAACACATAAGTGGCTGGCGGAGCCGTGCATTCCGACCTGTATGGCCATTAATTCTAATTGGGGGGGGGGGGGGCAGCTGAAAGGCTCTACATGCAGCTGCTGTCATACTAGCATGCCGGGTGGCCTCTAGTGGACGAATCAAGCACAAACTTCATGCACTAACTACGACATGGCACACATGGCAATTTGGTAGTTGTAGCAAAATTAGCTATAAATATTAGTGGGAGATGGGAATCAAACTTCGAACCTGCCCATCACAAACTAGCTGCTGTGACTGTTACCTTCTGTCTTTTTTATAGAGAATCACTTTATAGAGAAAGCTGTGGATCTCATAAAACCTCATTGATATGGTGGCACTTACACATACTCTTTTCACATTCTCGCCACCTTCTGTCTTTTTTATAGAGAATCGTAAACCCCCAGCTTTGTATGTAATGACCAACATGCAGCATATTTATCATTTATTATTTCGAGTTCCATAGATTCATATATCAACAGATTACTGGATAGAGAATGAATCAATTTTTACAAATTATTGTTTAGTACATAAGTTGAACATATAATTTACCATACATTACTTCACTAGGAATGTATAAATTTCGATTAAAGTTACACTCTACATAAACAAAGAATGATGAATTCATCACATAGACCCAAAGAGGTGATGATGAGTTACAGAAGGCACGATGAAAAAGACAAAAAAAGTCCTTCTACACACACACACACACACACACACACACACACACACACACACACACACACACAAAAAAAGCACAACTCTCCGAACACATGACTATTATCACCAGGTAAGCAGCATTCTGGGGTGGATGGTGGGGGCAAGGATAAGGCGGGGGGCAGTGAGAGAAGGAGAGCAGGGTGGGGGCGGTAAAATATGTGGTGCCTCTGAGATCATACAAGGATGTGGTGATTACAGGATGGACTGCTAGGTGCAGAGTTGGGAGGGTGTTCTGTGGGAAGGGCTCGAGGGGGTGGGGTGGGAGGAGGGGGACAGTGAAGTGTAGAAGGGGAAAGGAAAAGACTAGTTGATGTGTTGTTGGGATGGAAGGCATGTTAGTACTAGATTGGGAGTAGGGAAGGGGGACAGGTACATGGAAAATACAGACAACTTCAGTGTTGAGCCAAGGGAGTTACGGGAATGAAGAATGTATTGAAGGGAGAGTTCCCATATGTGCAGTTCAGAAAAGCCGGCGTTGGTAGAAACACTCGAGATGGCAAAAACTGTGAAGCAGTCATTGAAGTGAAGGGCATCGAGTTAGGGAGCATGTTGAGAAACTAGTTGTGCAGCTGTCTCTCGGCCACAGTTCAGCGGTGGCCATTCATTGGGACAGACACGGTGTTAGTTGTCGTACCCACTTAGAAAGTGGCACAGTTGTTGCAGCTTACTATGCAGATCATATGACTGCTTTCACAGGCACCACTGTGTTTGATGTGGTAGGACATGCCTATGACAGGACTGGGGCAGGTTGTAGTGTGAGGATATTGGGGCACTTCTTGCATCCACATGTATTGATGGGATATGGGTTGTGAGGTGAGGGGTCGAGAGCAGAGGTGAAGTAGGGATGGACAAGGATATTGCACAGGTTCAGTGGGCGGCAGATTACCAGTGTCAGATTAATTGATGGCGTCATTGTGATGTGAACAGAGGGTGAGGACCTCCTACACACATTCCTCCAGAACCTCAACACCTTCTTGCCTATTCACTTCACCTGGTCCTCATCATCCCAACATGCCATCCTCCTCAATGTTGAGTCTGCCTCAGTGATGGCTAAATCAGTACTTCTGTCCACATCAAACCTACAAACTACCAACAATGCATACACTTCGACAGCTGCCACCTGTTGTGTATTATGTATCCTCGTATTGAGGAGTTGTCAAAGACACTTAAAAAGAATAACTGTTTTTTAACAAAACCACAAGTCATTTATGATGTTCATGGATGAAACTCCACAAAACTACATACAACTGAAATGTATCTCCTATTACATTGTCTGTTATGTGCCTACAAAACAAACCCCAGAGTCATGATAGACATGCCTATGACAGGACTGGGGCAGGTTGTAGTGTGAGGATATTGGGGCACATCTTGCATCCACATATATTGATGGGATATGGGTTGTGAGGTGAGGGGTCGAGAGCAGAGGTGAAGTAGGGATGGACAAGGATATTGCATAGGTTCAGTGGGCGGCAGATTACCAGTCATTACCTGGGTCATTACTGGGCCAGTATGGCTGACGTGCTGTTGGCGAAGACTGTGACAAACTGTGCCGGGTCTGACACTGTGGAGTGCTGAGAGAAACGGCTGGTACTGCCAACTAGTAGTGCTGGATTGAACTGCTGATGTAGCCAGACGGAACTACTGGTACTGCCAATTTGAAGCATAGGGCACAGACCAGTGGTGATGTAAATAGTTGGGAGCAGAGGGTCATCAATGTGGTGCTGTGAGGGCGTGTGACTTGGCCTAGCAAAATAGTGCCCCGTTAACAGCACACTCTGCTGTGACAGGTATGCTGCCTGTTGGCTAGGTAGGTGCGCCCAGATGTTGTAGAGGCAAGATGTATCTCCGAGGTAAACAGCCCAACCATATATTACAAGGAAGTATCTCTGTTTTGATGAGAGCCACTTATGCACATCATCCTGACGGGATGACTGCCCGCACGGGCTGCCTGGTGAGTGGAGGAAACGACTACTAGGCATATACAATACCTTACCGAGAAATCCCTTCCATAAGGCCTAGCCACCTGAGTCATTGCATCTTTAGTGACGAGCAGCCCTCTTGAAATATACCAAAGGTCTCACTGAGGCCTTCACAGATTGAAAGTATCCTCTCAACTTTACAGAAACAGATGTTCTGTGTCTTTTCTCTCCAGTCAGCTACCACCTCCCATACACCCACCATATGGCTACAAACAAGCACACCTCTCATAACTCGGCACAACCCAGGACTGGAAAATTGAAAGCAGCCACACGATCTACAAACTAAGCTGCATAGGCATGGCATGAAGACGTGGGACGTTGCCGGGCCACTGCTGCTGGCTGTAACTGACTTG
Organism: Schistocerca cancellata; assembly: GCF_023864275.1. NCBI lineage: Eukaryota > Metazoa > Arthropoda > Insecta > Orthoptera > Acrididae > Schistocerca > Schistocerca cancellata. The sequence continues at coordinate 48,542,072 of NC_064628.1, read as the reverse complement.
CTACTGGTGAAGGCCACAATGAACTGGGCTGGGTCTGCCAGTGTGGAGCTATGAGGTGAAACTGCTGGTACTGCCAAAGTGTGGTGCTGGAATTGAACTGAGGCATAAGGTGTTACTGACTTTGCTCAGTCCGCGGGTAACCTAAAAAGTTGACAGTGGATGAATATCTGTGTGGTGCTATGAGGTCGCATGACCTGGTATAGCAAAACAGTGCCCACCAACAGCACTCCTACAAAAGGTACACTGCATGTGGGCGAGGTACTCTTCCTGGACACTGTGGGGGCAATATGTAACTCCATGGTAAATGGCCTGGCCATACAAGGAAACATGTCTATTTTCATGAGAGCCATTTATATAAGTTCTTTTGAGGGGTGACTGCCTGAATGAACAGCTTGCCTCGTGTGCGGAGGACATGACTAACAGGCTACTACAGTGTACCTCCCCTTAAGAAAAGATGGTATTGCCATCTCAAAGACGTGCTGCACTCACGGGGGAAACCGCCAATCACCAGTGCTGATTGTCCGTTGTTGTTGTTGTTGTTGTTGTTGTGGTGTTCAGTCCTGAGACTGGTTTGATGCAGCTCTCCATGCTACTCTATCCTGTGTAAGCTTCTTCATCTCCCAGTACTTACTGCTGGTCTACATCTTTCTGAATCTGCTTAGTGTATTCATCTCTTGGTCTCCCTCTGCGATTTTTACCTTCCACGCTGCCCTCCAATGCTAAATTTGTGATCCCTTGATGCCTCAGAACATGTCCTACCAACCAGTCCCTTCTTCTTGTCAAATTGTGCCACAAACTCCTCCCCAATTCTATTCAATACCTCCTCATAGTTATGTGATCTACCCAGCATTCTTCTGTAGCACCACATTTCAAAAGCTTCTATTCTCTTCTTGTCCAAACTAGTTATTGTCCATTTTTCACTTCCATACGTGGCTACACACCATACAAATACTTTCAGAAACGACTTCCAGACACTTAAATCTATACTTGATGTTAACAAATTTCTCTTCTTCAGAAACGCTTTCTTGCCATTGCCAGTCTACATTTTATATCCTCTCTACTTCGACCATCATCAGTTATTTTGCTCCCCAAATAGCAAAACTCCTTTACTACTTTAAGTGTCTCATTTCCTAATCTAATTCCGTCAGCATCTACATCTACATCTACATTTATACTCCGCAAGCCACCCAAGGGTGTGTGGCGGAGGGCACTTTACGTGCCACTGTCATTACCTCCCTTTCCTGTTCCAGTCGCGTATGGTTCGCGGGAAGAACGACTGTCTGAAAGCCTCTGTGCGTGCTCTAATCTCTCTAATTTTACATTCGTGATCTCCTCGGGAGGTATAAGTAGGGCGAAGCAATATATTCGATACCTCATCCAGAAACGCACCCTCTCGAAACCTGGCAAGCAAGCTACACCGCGATGCAGAGCGCCTCTCTTGCAGAGTCTGCCACTTGAGTTTGTTAAACATCTCCGTAACGCTATCACGCTTACCAAATAACCCTGCGACGAAACGCGCCGCTCTTCTTTGGATCTTATCTATCTCCTCCGTCAACCCGATCTGGTACGGATCCCACACTGATGAGCAATACTCAAGTATAGGTCGAACGAGTGTTTTGTAAGCCACCTCCTTTGTTGATGGACTACATTTTCTAAGGACTCTCCCAATGAATCTCAACCTGGTACCCGCCTTACCAACAATTAATTTTATATGATCATTCCACTTCAAATCGTTCCGCACACATACTCCCAGATATTTTACAGAAGTAACTGCTACCAGTGTTTGTTCCGCTATCATATAATCATACAATAAAGGATCCTTCTTTCTATGTATTCTCAATACATTACATTTGTCTATGTTAAGGGTCAGTTGCCACTCCATGCACCAAGTGCCTATCTGCTGCAGATCTTCCTGCATTTCGCTACAATTTTATAATGCTGCAACTTCTCTGTATACTACAGCATCATCCGCGAAAAGCCGCGTGGAACTTCCGACACTATCTACTAGGTCATTTATATATATTGTGAAAAGCAATGGTCCCGTAACACTCCCCTGTGGCACGCCAGAGGTTACTTTAACGTCTGTAGACGTCTCTCCATTGAGAACAACATGCTGTGTTCTGTTTGCTAAAAACTCTTCAATCCAGCCACACAGCTGGTCTGATATTCCGTAGGCTCTTACTTTGTTTATCAGGTGACAGTGCGGAACTGTATCGAACGCCTTCCGGAAGTCAAGAAAAATAGCATCTACCTGGGAGCCTGTATCTAATATTTTCTGGGTCTCATGAACAAATAGAGCGAGTTGGGTCTCACACGATCGCTGTTTCCGGAATCCATGTTGATTCCTACATAGTAGATTCTGAGTTTCCAAAAACGATATGATACTCGAGCAAAAAACATGTTCTAAAATTCTACAACAGATCGACGTCAGAGATATAGGTCTATAGTTTTGCGCATCTGCTCGACGACCCTTCTTGAAGACTGGGACTACCTGTGCTCTTTTCCAATCATTTGGAACCTTCCGTTCCTCTAGAGACTTGCGGTACACGGCTGTTAGAAGGGGGGCAAGTTCTTTCGCGTACTCTGTGTAGAATCGAATTGGTATCCCGTCAGGTCCAGTGGACTTTCCTCTGTTGAGTGATTCCAGTTGCTTTTCTATTCCTTGGACACTTATTTCGATGTCAGCCATTTTTTCGTTTGTGCGAGGATTTAGAGAAGGAACTGCAGTGCGGTCTTCCTCTGTGAAACAGCTTTGGTAAAAGGTGTTTAGTATTTCAGCTTTACGCTTGTCATCCTCTGTTTCAATGCCATCATCATCCCGGAGTGTCTGGACATGCTGTTTCGAGCCACTTACTGATTTAACGTAAGACCAGAACTTCCTAGGATTTTCTGTCAAGTCGGTACCTAGTATTTTACTTTCGAATTCACTAAACGCTTCACGCATAGCCCTCCTTACGCTAACTTTGACATCGTTTAGCTTCTGTTTGTCTGAGAGGTTTTGGCTGCGTTTAAATTTGGAGTGAAGCTCTCTTTGCTTTCGCAGTAATTTCCTAACTTTGTTGTTGTACCACGGTGGGTTTTTCCCGTCCCTCACAGTTTTACTTGGCACGTACCTGTCTAAAACGCATTTTACGATTGCCTTGAACTTTTTCCATAAACACTCAACATTGTCAGGGTCGGAACAGAAATTTTCGTTTTGATCTGTTAGGTAGCCTGAAATCTGCCTTCTATTACTCTTGCTAAACAGATAAACCTTCCTCCATTTTTTTATATTCCTATTAACTTCCATATTCAGGGATGCTGCAACGGCCTTATGATCACTGATTCCCTGTTCTGCGCTTACAGAGTCGAAAAGTTCGGGTCTGTTTGTTATCAGTAGGTCCAAGATATTATCTCCACGAGTCGGTTCTCTGTTTAATTGCTCGAGGTAATTTTTGGATAGTGCACTCAGTATAATGTCACTCGATGCTCTGTCCCTACCACCCATCCTAAACATCTGAGTGTCCCAGTCTATATCTGGTAAATTGAAATCTCCACCTAAGACTATAACATGCTGAGAAAATTTATGTGAAATGTATTCCAAATTTTCTCTCAGCTGTTCTGCCACTAATGCTGCTGAGTCGGGGGGTCGGTAAAAGGAGCCAATTATTAACCTAGCTCGGTTGTTGAGTGTAGCCTCCACCCATAATAATTCACAGGAACTATCCACTTCTACTTCACTACAGGATAAACTACTACTAACAGCAACGAACACTCCACCACCGGTTGCATGCAATCTATCCTTTCTAAACACCGTCTGTACGTTTGTAAAAATTTCGGCAGAATTTATCTCTGGCTTCAGCCAGCTTTCTGTACCTATAACGATTTCAGCTTCGGTGCTTTCTGTCAGCGCTTGAAGTTCCGGTACTTTACCAACGCAGCTTCGACAGTTTACAATTACAATACCGATTGCTGCTTGGTCCCCGCATGTCCTGACTTTGCCCCGCACCCGTTGAGGCTGTTGCCCTTTCTGTACTTGCCCGAGGCCATCTAACCTAAAAAACCGCCCAGCCCACGCCACACAACCCCTGCTACCCGTGTAGCCGCTTGTTGCGTGTAGTGGACTCCTGACCTATCCAGCGGAACCCGAAACCCCACCACCCTATGGCGCATCACCCGACTTAATTCGACTACATTCCATTATCCACATTTTGCTTTTGTTGATGTTCATCTTATATCCCCCTTTCAAGACACTGTCCATTCCGTTAAACTGCTCTTCTAAGTCTTTTGCTGTCTCTGACAGAATTACAATGTCATCAGCAAACCTCAAAGTTTTTATTTCTTCTCCATGGATTTTAGTACCTACTCCGAATTTTTCTTTTGTTTCCTTTACTGCTTGCTCAATATACAGATTGAATAACATCGGGGAGAGGCTACAACCCTGTCTCACTCCCTACCCAACCACTGCTTCCCTTTCATGCCCCTTGACTCTTATAACTGCCATCTGGTTTCTGTACAAATTGTAAATAGCCTTTTGCTCCCTGTATTTTACCCCTGCCACCTTTAGGATTTGAAAGAGAGTATTCCAGTCAACATTGTCAAAAGCTTTCTCTAAGTCTACAAATGCTAGAAACGTAAGTTGTCCTTTCCTTAATCTTTATTCTAAAAGAAGTTGTAAGGTCAGAATTGCCTCACGTGTTCCAATATTTCTACGGAATCGAAACTGATCTTCCCTGAGATCGGCTTCTACCAGTTTTTCCATTCGTCTGTAAAGAATTCGTGTTAGTATTTTGCAGCTGTGACTTATTAAACTGATAGTTCAGTAATTTTCACATCTGTCAACACCTGCTTTCTTTGGGATTGGAATTATTATATTCTTCTTGAAGTCTGAGGGTATTTTGCCTGTCTCATACATCTTGCTCACCCAATGGTAGAGTTTTGTCAGGACTGGGTCTCCCAAGGCCGTCAGTAGTTCTAATGGAATGTTGTCTACTCCCGGGGCCTTGTTTTGACTCAGGTCTTTCAGTGTCATATCTCCCATTTCATCTTCATCTACATCCTCTTCCATTTCCATAATATTGTCCTCAAGTACATTGCCCTTGTATAGACCCTGTATATACTCCTTCCACCTTTCTGCTTTCCCCTCTTTGCTTAGAACTGGGTTTCCATCTGAGCTCTTGATATTCATACAAGTGGCTCTCTTTTCTCCAAAGGTGTTTTTAATTTTCCTGTAGGCAGTATATATCTTACCCCTAGTGAGGTAAGCCTCCACATCCTTAAATTTTTCCTCTAGCCATCCCTGCTTAGCCATTTTGCACTTCCTGTCAATCTCATTTTTGAGACGTTTGTATTCCTTTTTGCTTGCTTCATTTACTGCATTTTTATATTTTCTCCTTTCATCAATTAAATTCAACATTTCTTCTGTTACCCAAGGATTTCTGCTAGCCCTCGTCTTTTTACCTGCTTGATCCTCTGCTGCCTTAACTACTTCATCCCTCAGAGCTACCCATTCTTCTTCTACTGTATTTCTTTCCCCCATTCCTGTCAATTTTTCCCTTATGCTCTTCCTGAAACTCTGTACAACCCTTGGTTTGGTCTGTTTATCCAGGTCACATCTCCTTAAATTCCCACCTTTTTGCAGTTTCTTCAGTTTTCATCTACAGTTCATAACCAATAGATTGTGGCCAGAGTCTACATCTGCCCCTGGAAATGTCTTAGAATTTAAAACCTGGTTCCTAAATCTGTGTCTTACCATTATATAATCTATCTGATACATTCTAGTATCTCCAGGATTATTCCATGTATACAACATTTTATGATTCTTGAACCAAGTGTTAGCTATGATTAAGTTATGCTTTGTGCAGAATTCTACCAGACGGTTTCCTCTTTCATTTCTTACCCCTCAATCCATATTCACCTACTATATTTCCTTCTCTCCCTTTTCCTACTCTTGAATTCCAGTCACCCATGACTATTAAATTTCACCTCCCTTCACTACCTGAATAATTTCTTTTATCTCATTATACATTTCATCAATTTCTTAATCATCTGCAGAGGTAGTTGGCATATAAACTTGTACTACAGTAGTAGGCATGTGCTTCATGTCTATCTTGGCCACAATAATGTGTTCCCTATGCTGTTTGTAGTATCTTACCCGCACTCCTATTTTTTTATTCATTATTAAACCTACTCCTGCATTACCCCTATTTGATTTTGTATTTATAACTCTGTATTCACCTGACCAAAAGTCTTGTTCCTCCTGCCACTGAACTTCACTAATTCCCACTATATCTAACTTTAACCTAGCCATTAAACTGGAATAATCAACAGTATTGTCAACGAGAGGAAACCCTTTGCCTGGAAACTGCCCAAAAAATACAATAACAGAACTCTGCATTCCATGCACACTGAGCTGAGCAAATTACTGCGTTTATATGGGGACATTGGAAAGGACATAACCACTGAAGAAGAATGCAAGAGAGAACTAACAAGACTGCTGAGCATGAGGTGTAGGACCTGTGAATTTCGATACATAAAAATAGTACAGAAATTTCGCAAGAACTCAGCATTGGGCACATGAAAATATGGAAGTGAACCATTAATTAATACAAGAAATGATTGTAACGAAACATGTATGCTGTGTCTGTCCGTGCAGGGACAGTGACTGGCCTTGAATGTGGGCAGTAATGGGGAAGGGCCGGGTGTTGGGGGTGGGCTTGTGGGATAACTCCAAGAAGGCACAACTCAAAGTCCGGCAGAGCACATGATGGTATTAGCAGCACCAGGGGGTATGGTGAAACTGGTGACTGGGCTGGCAACAACAACAACAGGAACAGCCACAGTGATACTAAGGGGATGACTGGGCCAGTCGCAATGGTGGTGGCGATGGGAAGGCTGCCATTGAACACACCGATGAGACGGCTGGTGTCGACAGGGATGGCTGTGTCAGGAGGAGTGGCCAGAACAGGGGCAGTGGTGAGAAGACTGAAAAGTGAATGGACGGATGACATTGCGGTCAGACATGGCAACGACTGGAGGGCCGATTGGAACATTGCTGGTGATGGCACGAGAGCCAGTCGAAACAGGTCAGCAATAGATGAACTGGCAGCAAGACAGATGTCATCGCAGAAAGACTTGGTGACGACAAGGTTACTGGAGCATTTAAATTCACATAATTTGCTGTCAAATGTACAATTTGGTTTTAGAAATGGTTTAACAGCTGAAAATGCTATATTCTCTTTTCTCTGTGAGGTTTTGGACGGATTAAATAAAAGGTTGCGAATGCTAGGTGTTTTCTTTGATTTAATGAAGGCTTTTGACTGTGTTGACCACAAAATATTACTGCAGAAGTTGGGCCATTATGGAGTAAGGGGAGTAGCTTACAACTGGTTTGCCTCTTACTTTAAGAACAGAAAGCAGGAGGTATTTTTCCCCCATAATGAGAGTGGTAGTGATGTTCAGTCCCAATGGGGCACCGTTAAGTGGGGCGTTCCTCAAGGGTCGGTGCTGGGGCCACTGCTGTTTCTTATTTATATGCCTTCTAGTATTATAAGTGATTCAAAAATATTTCTGTTTGCTGATTACACCAGCTTGCTAGTGAAGGATCTTGTGTGTAATATTGAAACATTATCAAATAATGTAGTTCATGAAATAAGTTCATGGCTTGTGGAAAATAATTTGATGCTAAATCACAGTAAGACTCAGTTTTTACAGTTTCTAACTCACAATTCAACAAGAACTGATATTTGGATCAGACAGAATGGGCGTATTATAAGCGAGACGGAACAGTTCAAGTTCCTAGGCGTTCGGATAGATTGTAAGCTCTTGTGGAAAGCCCATGTTCAGGATCTTGTTCAGAAACTAAATGCTGCTTTATTTACCATTAGAACAGTATCCGAAATAAGTGACAGTTCAACACGAAAAGTAGTCTACTTTGCATATTTTCATACGCTTATGTCATATGGTATTATTTTTTGGGGTAATTCTTCTGATTCAAAAAGGGTATTTTTGGCTCAAAAACGGGCTGTTCGAGCTATATGTGGTGTAAGTTCGAGAATCTCTTGTCGACCCCTATTCAATAGTCTGGGAATTGTGACATTGCCCTCACAGTATATATTTACTTTAATGTCGTTTGTTGTTAGCAATATTAGCTTATTCCCAAGAGTTAGCAGCTTTCACTCAGTTAATACTAGGCAGAAATCAAATCTGCATGTGGAATGCACTTCCTTGACTCTTGTGCAGAAAGGAGTGCACTATTCTGCTGCATCCATTTTCAATAAGCTATCACAAGAACTCAAAAATCTTAGCAGTAGCCCAAACGCTTTTAAGTCTGAACTGAAGAGTTTCCTCATGGCTCACTCCTTCTATTCTGTTGAGGAGCTCCTGGAAGAGCTGAAAAAATTAAGCAAATTCCAGTGTTACATTGTTGATTTTCTTTATTTAAACTTACGAATTGTTGCCTGAATACGTTTCTTGTATTTCATTTTATCCGTTTCTACTATCGTGTTATAATTTCATGTATTGACTCGTTTCATGACCATGGAGACTTCTCCTTAATTTGGTCCTACGGAACAATAAATGAATAAATAAATAAATAAATAAAAAGATAGCCAACCAGGACAGGGCCAGTGACGTCCAGACTGACAGGACTGACGTTGTCACAGAGAGGCTTGGTGATGATATTAGGGCTACCCACGATAGGGACAGCACCGACAGGAGTATCTCCGAGAGGAGGCCTGGTGCTGACAGGGCTGATGCCAGAGACAAGAGAGGCAGCGTCTGATCGCGTCATAGGGCAGGGTGGGTTGAAGGCATCAGTACTGTCACTGTAGAACTCTGCTAACAAAATGTGGAGTGCCAAGTTGCACAACAATGATGTTGTAAACAACTCGAGTGAAGAGGACCCAGTGTGCCACACACACAAAACTTGGAAGCCCTGTCCGAACTCTGTTCAGGAATAAGCTGTCTGACATTAACTAAGGATGTGGCATGCACATTGCTCAGCTGGAGGTGCCAGACACAACGAAAAAGCATATTTAATTATTCCACTACCCATTCATAGTTCTCCAGGCATGAGTCAGGGAAAAACTGATAACACAAATGAAAAATTTCTGCACCCACACTGACAAGCAATGGGCCATGCATTGTGCAAAGATTCACAAAGGATCCCGAAAGCTGGTAAGTGCAGCTCCAACTGTTGACGGTACAGATGCCACTCTTTCTGACCATCCAGCAAACGAACAAATCCTGAGTGAGTTAGCTACACCCTGTATCAATTTCTGCAATTTGCTGGTTCTGTAAGCGAATGACTTGAGACAATAGCAGTTCTGATGATGAGACAAACTTTAGGATATGTTTGAACATGTAAACTGTGTATGAGAACACTGCCGGTAGGACATGTTTAAACAATCAAACTGTGTGTGAAACACTGCCAGCAGATGAGAATCTGGAGTCTTGCAACATTGAAAAGACTTCGACCAGCAGCATGAATAAGAAGTCACGGTGATACACACTTTAAAGAACTGTGTGGTTTAGCAGAAAAGACAACAACTACTAAGAAAGGAGCCGCATAGACTGAAAACCATACCCAGATGTAACAATTATGAATGTCAAGAAAATTGTCGTCTGATTGGAGGAACAGAACAAATGGGTTAATGCTGCCCCAGCAAATCCAACTAGCATTTGATGAGCAATATGAAAACAAAATGTGTTCCTGCAAAATAACCAACACACAGAAAGACTCCACAGCAAGACTGAAATAACACTGAAATGTGAAGCCTGTGAGAGACAACAATTTCAAAATGCACTTTTATTTCATTGTCATTGAAGTATGGCATACGAGATGAGAGAAGACAACAACAATGTATTCAGAATGAGATTTTCACTCTGCAGCGGAGTGTGCACTGATATGAAACTTCCTGGCAGATTAAAACTGTGTGCCAGACCGAGACTCGAACTCGGGACCTTTGCCTTTCACGGGCAAGTGCTCTACCATCTGAGCTACCCAAGCACGACTCAGCCTCATCCCCACAGCTTTACTTCTTCCAGTACCTTGTCTCCTATGTTCCAAGCTTTGCAGAAGCTCTCCTGCGAACCTCGCAGAACTAGCACTCCTGAAAGAAAAGATATTGCGGAGACATGGCTTAGCCACAGCCTAGGGTATGTTTTCAGAATGAGATTTTCACTGTGCAATGGAGTGTGTGCTGATATGAAAGTTCCGGGCAGATTAAAACTGTGTGCCGGACCGAGACTCGAACTTGGGACCTTTGCCTTTTGTGGGCAAGTGCTCTACCATCTGAGCTACCCAAGACCAACTCACGCCCTGTCCTCACAGCTACAGTAAAGCTGTGAGGATGGGGCATGAGTTGGTTTTGGGTAGCTCAGATGGTAGAGCACTTGCCCGCGAAAGGCAAAGGTCCCGAGTTCGAGTCTTGGTCTGGCACACAGTTTTAATCTGCCAGGAAGTTTCAACAACAATGTACTTCCACAGACTCAACACCATTGAAGCGTCCTCTTATTGAAGAGCAATCAAACACACTTAAAAAGAATAACTGTTTATCAACAAAACCAAAACTAAGTTATAATGTTCTTGGATGAATATCCACATAACTATGTACAACAGCAATTGGCTCCTCTATGATGTCTGTGATGTGCCTACATGACAAACCCTAGAGTAATAGCAGGCAGTGACATGAAAACCTGGGTCATTATTGGGCCAGTATGTCAGCAAATGACAGCTGACATGCTGTTGGCAAAGACCGCGATGAACTGGGCTAGATCTGACACTGTGGAGCGCTGAGATGAATGGCTGGGACTGGCAACTGGTAGTTTTGGTACTGAACTGCTGGTACTGCCGACTTGAGACATAGGGCGTAACTGACTGCACAATCTGGCGGTGACCTAAATACTTGGGAGCAGATGGATACCCATGTGGTGCTGCAAGGGCATAAGGCCTGGAGTTGCAAAATAGTGCCCTGCTGTGACAGGGACGCTGCCTGGCAGCAATGTAGGTGCCCCCAGACATTGTAGAGGTGGTGTGTGTCTTTGTGCTAAACAGCCCACCCATACATTACAAGGAAATCTCTCTGTTTTGATGAGAGCCGTTTTTGCACTTCCTCCTGGTGGGGCAACTGCCTGCACGGCGTGCCTGGTGTGTGGAGGAAATGACTACTAGGCAGATACAGTACCATACCAAGAAGTCCCTTCAAAACCGCCTAGCCACCCAAGTCATCACATCAGTAGCCCTCTCAAAATATATCTAAGGTCTCACTGATGCCTTCACAGATTAAAAGTATCCTCTCAACTTTGTTCAGAAACAAATGTTCCATGCCTTGTCTCTCCAGTAACCTACCACCTTCCTTACACCCACCGTCTGACCACTGAGAACTGCACCCTCCTAATTCAGCACAGTCCAGGACTGGAAAACTGAATCATTTTCTCTGCAAGGATTTTAACTACATGTTGTTGTGCTCTGAAATTAAGGATATCACACCACTACCCCCCAACTCTCCTACAGTGGTATTCCATCCCCCATCGAACCTGCACAATATCTTTGTCCATCCCTACTCCACTGTTGCTCCCAACCCCTTGCCTCATGTCTCATGAGGCTGTGAAAGCAGCCATATGATGTACAAACTTAGCTGCTAGCACTGTGCTGCTTTCTACATGAGCATGACAACTTACAAGCTGTCTGTCCCTGTAAATTGCCACTGCCAAACTGTGGCCAAGAGACAGCTGCACCACACAGTTGCTGAACATGCTGCCCACCGTGGTGTGCTTCACTTAAATGAATTATTCACAGTTTTCTCCATATGGAGTGCGCCTACCGACACCATCTTTTCTGAATTGACAGATGAGGCCCCTATCTTCAATGCAGCCTCCGTTCCTGTAACCCCTTGGCCTCAATCTTTGCCAGTCTCTGTCCTCCACCAACCTGTCCTATCATTGTGACTGTGACTCAGTGCCTCTTCTATGAGGTGAGTAGTAATCTAACCTTTTCATATTGTTGTTGTTGTGGTCTTCAGTTCAAAGATCAGTTTGATGCAACTCTCCATGCTGCACTATCCTGTGCAAGCCTATTTGTCTCTGAATAACTACTGCAACCTACATCCTTCTGCATCTGCTTACTGTATTCATCTCTTTGTCTTCCTCTACAGTTTTTACCCGCCACACTTCCCTCTTAATACTAAATTGGTGATCCCTTGATGTCTCAGAGTTCTTGTCTCCCCAAGTCTATTCAGTGTCTCCTTATTAGTTATGTGATCTACCCATCTAATCTTCAGCATTCTTCTGTAGCACCACATTACAAAAACTTGTATTCTCTTCTCTTCTTCTCTAAACTGTGTCTTGTCCATGTTTCACTTCCATACATGGCTACACTCCAGACAGATACCTTCAGAAAAGACTTCCTAACACTTAAATCTATATTCGATGTTAACAAGTGTCTCTTCTTCAGAAATGCTTTTTTTTTTTTACCAGTCGACATTTGATATTCTCTCTACTTCAGCCATCATTATTTAGCTGCCCAAGTAGCAACCTGCTTTCAAGATGCCGATCATTCCATTCAACTGCCCTTCCAATTCTTTTGCTGTCTGTGAATGAATTACAATGCCCTTGGCAAACCACAAGGTTTTTATTTCTCCTCCGTAACTTTAATTCCTACTCCAGATTTTTCTTTGGTTTCCTTTATTGGTTCCTCAGTGTACAGATTGAATAATACTGAGGACAGGGTACAAACCAGTCTCAATCCTTTCTCAACCGCAGCTTCCCATTTGACTTTTGTACCTGTCATCTGTTTCTATACAAGTTGTAAATGGCCTTTTGCTCCCTGTTTTTGCCCCTGCTACCTTCAGAATTTCAGAGTATTCCAGTCAACATTGTCAAAAGTTTTCTCTAAGTATACAAATTCTATAAATGTAGGTTTGCCTTTCCGTAACCAATCTTCTAAGATAAGTCATAGGGCCAGTATTGCCTTGCGTGCTCCTGCATTTCTCCGAAACCCAAACTGATCTTCCCCGAGGTCAGCTTCTACCAGCTTTTACATTCTTCTGTAAGGAATTCATGTATTTTGCAACCATGACTTATCAAGTTGAAAGATCGATATTATTCACACCTGTCAGCAATTGCTTTCTTGGAATTGGAATTATTATGGTGTTCCTGAAGTCTGAGGGTATTTCACCTGTCTTACACATCTTGCCCAACAGACGGAAGAGTTATATCATGGCTGCCTCTCCCAAGGAAATAAGTAATTCTAACAGAACGTTGTCTACTCCCGGGGCTTTGTTCTGACTTTGGTCTTTCAGTGTTCTCTCAAATTTTCCTCACAGTATCATATCTCCCATCTCATCTTCATCTACATCCTCTTCCATTTGTATAATATTGCCTTCAAGTTCATATCCCTCATATAGACCCTCTATATACTCCTTTCAGCTTTCCCTTTTTTGCTTATTTCCCTTTTTTGCTCATTACTGGTTGTCCATCTGAGCTCTTGAACTCTTGATATTCATACAGCTACTTCTCTTTTCTCCAGAAGTCTCTTTAATTTTCTTGCAGGCAGTATCTATTTTTCCTCTAATGAAATATACTTCTAAATCCTTACATTTGTCCTGTAGCCACTCCTGATTATCCATTTTGCACTTTCTGTCGCTCTCATTTTTGCAGACATTTGTATTCCCTTTTGCCTGGATTGATATAGGTCACAAAAATAGATTTAAGCATACTAAGGAGATAATATGCATTGAAGCTAAGAAATTCATATATACTGTAATAACAGATTATTTTTATTTTATTTATTTTAAGTAGTTGTTGCTTATTGATGGTCTTTCACAGTCACAGTGACTGAATACAGAATTCACACACTGAAACTGTTAATGTGCCAACAGAGTGAGGAATCTATATCTAAGTGTTATTTTTATGGTCAATTGCCTATAACTTAATTGCTGCTCAATGATGCTTTTTTGGTATGACAACATACTTGGCAATGTAAGCAGAGAAGTTTTTCATGTGAGTTTTACTGTAGTAGTATTTTTTATTTAAATTGTTGTTTTTATTTAAATATCTTATAATTTTTGAGAACAGCAGCTTGGTGATTTATTAGTGTTTCCTTTTTGTGTTCTAGTGAACATGGGATCAGAACAGAGCACACACCAAACACAGGGGCCAGCAAGCAGAGAAAGATCAGCAGCACAGCTCCGAAGAGGGAAATCAATTCCTGAGAGAGAAGTTTTTGATGATGCTAACAGACCTGGAAGTATATCCCCTGGTCCAAGTATTTGCTCAGATTCTGACCTCCCATATATTTCATACACTGTCAACAGACCTATTGGAGGTGAATGAACATCGTTGCTACTTTCTTAAATAAAATAAACATCTGTTGTTGTGTATTGAGAAGTATAGTGAACATGTGCACACAAATAACAAAAAAGTAAATGTAGATGAACTATATGATTAGTCATAAAATTAAATACAAATTATATCCAAACAGAGAAATTATTTGTTCTGACCTCAGTTTTCCTTTGAAGTTTGCAGTTGATTTAATGTTATATAGCAACTTTACATAAAATGTATTTTTTTTCAAGTGTCTTCCTTATATTAAAAAAGTACTAAGTGGTCAAACTGTTGTTGGACTGGACAAGAGATGGTGTATGTTTCTTTAAGAAAGATGTTACCTTAGGTAATTTGCATGGTATGATACAGTGGACATGCAGTAGGGAATCAATATAGAATGCAGTTTAACCAGTGTATTATGCACATTGCGTTAGTGCTAGAAATCCAGTTAGGAGTGTGTGTAACGGGTTTTGTCAACACACGTGCAACAATAGAACTTCACACTTGCAGACAAAATGTTCATGGTCTGAATGACAAAGTGGTTGTTGTGAGTTGCATTTTTGGAAATGACTCTTGGGTGTACAGCTGGTTGTTCCTCTTAACAAAACGTAGCCATTTTCACAAATGGAATCTGCTGTGTTATTCAATTTATAACCATTCAGCATTGAGTGGCACAAAGGAGACATTTACTGTATTTATGCCCTATGCCTTGATACCCTTATACCACTAGCTAGTTTGAAATTTTACAAATGAGAAATGTATATAAAGCTCCATCATTGCTAGACAATTAATAGTGTGCTTTCAGTGCTGTTTTGCCAAGTAGCTGTTTCCATTTTCTACACAATAGTCACTGACAACCCCGGCATTGCCCAGGTATTCATGTTGCCAATTTTCTGTTAAAAACAAAAAGTGAATAGTGTTTGTAGTGTGATATTGAAAAAAATTTCATTTCCATGTATGTGTAAAAACACCTATGAAACTATGAGTCACACAAAGAAATATGCGTAGTGTACAAATGTATAAGTCCAGTATCTTGGACAGTTTGTCTTCATTGGGCACAACTGCTTCGCATGTGTACAACACGATTTTTTGAATGTTTCTGTGGCAATGCCTCTTCATTGCTCTTTTGGCAAATATTGTATAGGTGGTTCTTACCTCCACAGTGATTCTCTCGACAGTAAGGAATACAGTATGTGTACCAAGTTTGGTTGAAATTCATCCAGTGGTTTAGGAGGATATATGGGACACACACACATACATACATACTTACATTCATTTTTATAATATGTATGGATTTCAATGACCAACTCATCCATCTTCTTCAGCTGCTGTGATTTTTGCTGTTATGTGTAGTTGTTCGCTGGGCTCCAACCAGACTGTGAAACGTTGGTGGTCTCACAACGCTATTTCTAACTGAGTTCCATTCCCAGTGTCCACATTGCACTGTGATGCTCTTTTGTTTTTCAGAGCTCGAACTGATATTTTGTGAAATGCAAATTCTCTCAATGTTTTCCAACTCCAGTGAATGTGATAACAAATGAGATTTCAGTAAACTGAGTGCTGTATCACATTTTTTTTTTAATGTAAAACTGCTGTCCCTGTTTATTAGGTTTTCTGCCATCTCTATTTCGATCTCCCCAGGGGGCTTGCCACCCTTTGGCGGGTTTGCAGTTGGCTACCGTGGGCCCCCAGCCTTTGCAGCATTTTTTCTCTTCTGTGCTGTATGTGTATCCTCCTGTTATTCTTTTTCCCCTCCCTTGGGTAACATGTCTGGGGTGTTATTGGGAATGTTTTGAATTGTCTGTTGCTGATGTAAGAACAGTCTCACTTTTATTTTTCGCTCCTTTTTTCTTTCTTTCTTTCCCTTCTCCTGTCATTCCTCGGCTTCGGTCTTTGAGGTTCCTCTTTCTTTTCTTCCTCCCTGTGCACTCCTGAAAGCTGGCCCATGCGTCTGACGCGTAGCGGGTGATTGGGTAATGCACAATTCTGAGCCCCAGGTCAACAAGGTCGACAGGTAGGGTTCACATGTACCACCTGGTACAGGCCACACCCAGGGAGGGGTGATTTCGTGAGCTGCAACCTTCCCAAATTGCCACTGCTCCACGGTTCCTCGTGGTCTCACGTACTGAAGACAGACAGTCCTTCGCCACAGTAAATCTGTTTATCATTCAGAAAGGTGTTGATGCAATTGCCGGCCCTGTGAAATCCTGCTCTCGTTTACGGAATGGCACTTACCTTTTGGAGACTACTTCTGATTCTCAAGCACAACAACTGCTTGCTGCATTGCTTCTCCATGGCCACCCTGTCGAGACTCCTTAGAACTTTGAATTCTTCTCTTGGTGTAATTTACACCAGGCTGCTCGACGGTCTAACCGAAGCCAAAATCCAATCTTACCTCTCTGATCAGGGTTTCATTACCGTATATCGTGCAGTGAAATGATAGATACCTCCTTAGTTTCCACCCGCACACTTTTTCTCACCTTTCATAGAGTGGTGCTTCCGTCCAAGGCTATGAAATTATCACAGTCCAGCCGTACGTTCCAAACGCAATGTGCTGCTACCAGTGCCATCGTTTCAACCACACTAGACTGTCTTGTCGACACCCAGCCAAATGTGTAAGCTGCGATAGGGATGCGACGAGGGCGATTGTCCACCACCTCCTCCCTGCTGTATCAACTGCAACGGCCACTGTGCCGCTTCCTCTCAGGATTGTCCCATGTATCGTGATGAGCGCCACACCAATCGTTTTTCAGCATTGGACACCACAGACTGACCGGACAAGCAAGCCGATGCTTCTGTGGACCCCATGAAGCAGGATCCTCCTGCTTCTGTGCCCTGTAGTAGCGACTCTTCACAGGCTGTCACTCGGCAGCCACCGAGGTGACACCCCTACATCTCTTCCTCATCATGACTCTCCTCCAATGGAACTTTCGCAGCCTTTTCAGTCCCACAAAGAGGATTTACGGCTGCTTTTAGCATTGCAGTGTCCCCTTGTACTCTGCCTTCAGGAAACAAAATTGCGCCCTCACGACCACTTTGAGCTTTCACATTTCTTACCTATTTGTTTTGACCTTCCGCCTGAGGTCGGCATTCCATCTCGTGGGGGTGTCATGCTGCGCATACAGGATGACATTCACAGTCAACCCATATCCCTGACTACCCATCTTCAACCTGTTGCAATTTATCTTTTACTTCCCCACCTGACTTTTTCCTTCTGTACCATTTATGTCCCTCCATCATTCGATGTCACCAGGACAGACTTCCTTAAGCATATTGTCCCAGGACCTGTCAGAGTGGTGCCCTCTTGGCTGACCTTCTTAACCTCTTCTGCCTTAACACTGGAGCACCCACTTTGCTTTCCGACTCCTTGCACACCTATTCCCATTTGGACCCGTCCTTCTGCACTGCCAGCTTGCCCATCGTCTTGAGTGGTCTGTTCTTTCTGACACCTACCTGAGCGACCATTTCTGGAGTGCTATCTGTTTGCTGTATCCTACCCCATCTGCGTGCGTGCCCAAATGGCAGCTTACTAAGGCTGACTGGCAGCTTTACTCTTCCCACTATCACTCTACCTTCCTCCATAGGAAATGAGTGGAGGAGGCTCGGGCGATACCATTCTCTTCTCAGAATCGTGAGTGCTACTATGCCGCCTTTACTATGAGGAAGCTAGATCTTGCCCTCAGTTCATCCTGATCCTCTGCCTCACCTTTCTCTTGCGGGCAAGCACTTTTTGCTTAACACGTACAACCGCATCTGGGCAATGGGCACATTTCCTGGATGATGGTGTGAAGCCACCATCATACCCTTACCTAAACTTGGTAAGGACAAAAACCTTCCTTCTAGTTACCGCCCTATCTCTCTTACCAGCTGTGTTTGCAAGGTGATGGAATGTATGATTCATGCCCAGCTGGTATGGTGGCTTGAGTCTTGCAATTTACCGACGAATGCACAGTGTGGATTTCGAGTGCAGCATTCTGCAGTTGACCATCTCATTACTTTGTCCACTCATGTCATTAATGGTTTTCTGCAGAAATCCCAGACTGTGGCCATGTTTTTCGATTTGGAGAAGACCTACGACACCTGCTGGTGAACGGTATCCTCCGTACTCTTTACACGTGGGGCTTCCGTGGCTGCCTGCCCTGTTTTCTTCAGGCGTTTTTAAAAGACCTAGTTTTCAAGGTATGTGTGTGGGTTCTGCCTTGTTGGACACCTTTATCCAGGGAAACGGTGTGCCTCAGAGTTCCATCCTGAGCGCCATCCTCTTTGCTGTCGCCATTAATCCTTTAATGGCCTGTCTCCCACTGGGCACCTCCGGCTCACTTTATTGTTGATGGTTTTGCCATCTATTGCAGTTCTCCACAGACCTGTCTCACTGAGTGGCATCTTCAGCAATATCTTGATCGTCTTTACTCGTGGAGCATTGACAATAGCTTTTGCTTTTCCACTTACTAAACTCTCTGTATGGATTGCTGGCGACTCAGTTGGTTTCTTTCACCATCTTTACATCTTGGGCCTGTTGCTCTTCCGTTAGTTGAAATTACAAAATTCCTGGGGCTCATGCTCAATAGGTAACTCCCTTGGTCCTTCCATGTGTCTTACCTGGCAGTCCACTGTACGTCGTTCCTCAATGTCCTTCTTGTACTCAATGGTACTTCCTGGGGGTGCCGATTGACCCACCCTCCTCCATTTGTACTGGTCCCTTATCTGTTCGAAACTCTCCTGAGGGTGCTTTGTTTATGCGTCTGCACGTCCATCCCTCTTACGCCACCTCAACACTATTCACCATCATGGGGAATCCGTTTCGCCACAGGCGCCTTTTACACCAGCCTGGTTGAGAGTCTGTATGCTGAAGCTGCTGAACTTCCACTGTCCTACCGCCATGACTTTCTCCTCATCAGCTATGCATGCTGTTTGTCTGCAATGCGTGGCCTCACATCCTATGCCTCCTGCTTCGATGATTCCTTTTCACAACCTTCGCATTGAACTTCATGAAAGTACATTTGTATACACTGGTGGCTCTCAGACTGACTGTGGGGTCTGGTGTGCCTTTGTCATTGGCACCCGTGTCTTGGCTTCCGCCACACTGCTCAGTATTTACAGCCGAGCTCTTTGCCCTATATCAGGCCAAGGACTACATCTGGCGACACAGCCGTTTCAATTGTGTACTCTGCTCAGACTCACTCAGTGCCCTTCAAAGTCTATGTGCACTGTACACTGCCCATCCCTTAGTGAAACAGGTCCAGGAAAATTGTCACTTGCTCACTTGTGGTGGAGCCAGTGTGATGTTTCGGTGGGTTTCTGGAAACAACAGCGAGGAAAATTGGACTTAAAATCAATTGTGACAAGACGGAATACATGGTTCTATACCATAGACATAATGAAACTCAAGAACCACTTCCACCCTTACAGACAACTGGAGGTTCTTATCATCAAGTCAGGGAGTTCAAGAATCTGGGTGCAGTGTTCAGAGATAAACCATCCAGTTAAAAGGAAATGCAGGCAAGACTACAGGTAGGTCATTGCTGTTACCATGGCCTCAAAACCAGAAGTTTGTCAAGACATTTCAAAAGAAATGCCTACTAAACACTCCTACAGCCAGTAGTACTATATGGATATGCCACCTGGAGTACAACCAAGCAAGATCTGAACAGACTGATGATATTTGAAAGGAAAGTCCTTCGGAAGATTTATAGACCAGTTTACGATAATGAGAGTGAAAAATGGAAGATTCGTCACAATACAAAGTTGTGTGATATGTACAAAGAGCCGAACATTGTGGCTATAATGAAGACATGACGACTCCAGTGCTCGAATGCAGGACAACCGATGGCTGAAAACTATACTCAACACCGAGCCAACTGGCATAAGGCTCATAGGAAGACCTAGAACTTGATGGAGTGACTGTGTATTCAAAGACCTTCACAGAGTGGGACTGCTGGAAAGCTGGCAGAAAGGAGCCAAAGACAGGCTGAAGTGAAGGCAATCTCTCAAAGCAGCGCGCGGTCCATTGGGTCTGATCGCGTAAAGTAAAGTAAGTAGTCCTGGTCATGTCGGTTGCCAGGAAATGAGGCTGCTGATGCGCAGCTGCCAAGGCTGCAGTCCTCTTACTTCGGCCCGTGTGTTCTTATATTCCCTCCGATGGTCTCTGTGTTGCTGTTTGTCAGGAGGTGGTGTCCCTTTGGTATCGCCAATGGTCCTACCTTCACGGGGATAAGCTCTGGCTCATCAAGCCTCTCAGCCTCCTGCCGGGAGATCATTTTAACTAGGCTGCGTATTGGGCACTGCCTTTTTAGCCATTGTCATTTGATAAGTGGTGCTACCCCACTACTTTGTACACATTATGCCCAAGTTTTAACTGTCTGCCACTTCCAGATGGAATGCTGATTTTTTTTAACCATTTACGTTCCCACTTGGGTTTGGCGTCTGAGTTATGGGCCGTTTTAGCAAATGACGCGAGGGCTGTTGACCACGTGATACTTTTTATCCAGTAAAGCAGTATGGCAAAGGCTCTTTAATTTTTAGTTTTTGACCTCTGTTTATATATGGTGTCTTTTTTAGCCCTCTTTCCATGTGCCTGTTTTTAGCTGTCTTCTATTATGTCAATTGGGACTGACGTTTAGCCGTTTTCTAACTCCTCTCTGTCTTTGTGTTGTCCGCCCCAATATCTGAGCGGTCAGCGCGGCGGTCTGTCATGCCAAGGGGCCCGGGTTTGATTCCCAGCTGGGTCGGAGACTTCCTCTGCTCAGGGACTGGGGTGTTGTGTTGCCCTCATTATCATTTCATCATCATCAGTGGAAGGCAATGGGAAACCACCACTGGAATCACTTCCCTAGACGCTCATGCGGTGGACCTCTGTGACGAGGCTTCCCCCATGACAAGACCTGCCATAAGGCAGAACACAAAGTAAGTCTTCATGTTCTATAGTTTTGACTTGGGCGCGTATGACCCCAATTGTTTTTTGTGCCCTAAACCAAAGTAACCAACAAAAAAAATCTCTATTTTGATAGACTCCTTAATTATGCTGTCACAGAAACTTGGCGTTTGCACCATGCTACTGCTCTCATTGAATTTCATTTCATGGTTATATTCAAGGCTGTGTTTGGTGAAAGCTGTTTTGCTTGGTTGTTTTAAGTTAGTATGTTTATGATGTTCATTGCAGCTTGCCGAGGATGCAGTGAGGTTCCTTACTAAAGAGCTAAATTTCATTCCCACTCTAAAATGCCACTAGTAGCAAATTACATCTGCCCCATGGAGCAGGAAGCAGAGGAAGACATTTGCAGTGGAATCTGTAGAGAGCACTTACCGAGGCACCAATGCTAAGATCTTATGTATCCAAGGGTGAAAGAGTAACATTGGGATATCTGTGGGACGACAAAAAAACTGTAGTTCTGCCAACCAACAAGAACAATACTACAGTCCCAGTCCTGCATGTGGACTACAATAAGATTTTCAATGTTTTGAATGATGTTGCATACAGACAGACAGATAGATGTCAGTTGTATGAATGAAGCGGAGAGGAAGATGACAACTCTTCTCAGTGAGTCAGACTTGCTCTGTAGAACATCCTGTGTTAAATCTTTGAATCAAACCAGATAGAGCTATTCTCATTTCCTGTTCCATATTAATTTGGACATTATTTATTCTTTATTACAGTGACTGCTGAAAACTGAGCTTTGCACAGACAGGAAATTGCAGATGGAATTAATGTTCATTGAGTTTTACTACTGGGCAGTGGATATTAATCTTGTAATGATTAAAAACTGTGAAGACCCTTGTGCTGTCAAATTTTGTCTTCAGTGTACTGTGATGAGACTATTCAGTCAGATTTTCTTCTTCTAAGGAAGTAAATTCTTTGGAACCTTGGCATTTGGTAGGTCATAAATCCATGCAGATTTATTGATATTTCAGAAAGAAATTTTCAGTCTGCAACAGAGTGTACACTGATATGACACTTCCTGGTAGATTAAAACTGAATGCCGGACCAAGACTTGAATTTGGGACCTTTGCCTTTCACAGGTAAGTGTTATACCGACTGAGCTCCCCAAGCACGATTCACAACTCATCCTCACAACTTTACTTCTGCTTGATATTTTCTTCTCGAAATTCTTTTTGTAACCATTTAATGGAAGATGGTTTTCTGTAAGCAAAATACTATTGAGAAAATTTAAAGAAATGGCATTTGCAGCTGACTGCAGAACAATTCTGCTTCTGCCAATGTACATTTTGCATAATGACTGCAAAGGTAAGGCAAAAGAAATTAGAGCTCATATACAAACATACAAACAGTTGTTTTTCCCTCACTCCATATGAAAATGTAACATGAAAGGTAGTGACTAGTAGTGGTACAAGGTCCCCTCTGCCATGCACTGTGTGGTGGCTTGCATATTTATGTAAGTGTAGATATTTTTGATAAGTCAGATATGTAGGGTCTCTCTTTTCAAGGGTGCACCATGCGCATTTTAAAACTAAACGAGAAAATACAGTTTTCAGACAAATATTAAAATTGTGGCAAAGAAAAATTAATGAAAATGACAGATGATTTTCAAAAACAGAATTTATATTGCAAGACAAGTCAAATTCATTGGTGTTTGCAGATTGCTGCAACAAATAAGAAAAATCCATCAATTCAATCTTAATTACTTTTTCTTTGCCACAGTTTTAATCTTTTTTTGAAAACTGAGGTTTTTTCATTTAATTTAAAATGTATTTGGCGCATCATTGAAGGGAGAGATTCAGTGTATCTAACTTTTCAAAGATATCTTACATTTACATACCTACTCTGCAAGCCACTATGTGGTGTGGGGTGGAGGAAACCTTGTACCAAAACTAGTAATTCCCTATTCTGTTCCACTCGCAAATGAAACGAGGGACTAAAAACGCTTCTCATGTTTGTGTATGAGCCCTAATTTCTTTTGCCTTGTCTTCGTGGCCATTAAATGAAATGTACATTGGTCACAGTAGAATTGTTCTGCAGTCAGCTGCAAATTCCAGTTTTCTAAATTTTCTCAAGTGCTTTGTCAAGAGAACATAGCCTTCCCTCCAGGGATTATCATTTGAGTTCATGGAGCATTTCTGCAATACTGTAATACTCGCATATTGAATGAACCTTTCAGAGGAAATGTAACACCCTGCCTCTGAATTGCTTTGATGTCTTTCTTTAATCGGAACTGGTGGGGATAACAACACTCCAGCAGTACTCCACTCGTGTTCTGTATGCAATCTCCTTTGTGGATGAGGTACAGTTTTCTAGAATTCTCGCACTTAATCGAAGTGGACCATTCACATTCCCTGCTTCTGACCTTATGTGCTCATTCCATTCCATATCACATTATAATGTTACATGTGGATATTTAATTGATGTGACTCAAGCAGCATACCAGTAATATTGTATCTGAACATTACATGATCGTTTTTCTACTTATTTGCCTTTCATCACACCAAATAGAAATTCTGTGTAAGCCATCCTGTATCCATCTACAACAGTACTATTAAGTGTAGATTACTGCTCACCATATAAAGAAGGCATCAAGCTGCAGACAGGCACAGTGAAAAGATTAATAAACAGTTAAGCTTTCAGACAAAAAAGTCCTTCAGTGGAAATATTTCCAGCACATTAAAAAGACTTATAAACATTTAAGCTTTTGGACACAAAAGTCCTTCTTCAGAAATATTCTGTTTATGAAGGGGGACATTTCCAAAAGTGAGTAGCAATCTATCCTTTTCATAATATTGTTGCTATCCCATCCTGGACTTTCCATTGTTTGAGTCTGTATCCTCCTACAGTCACTCAATGATGATAATTTCCTGTATGCTACAGCATCATCAGCAAACAGTCACAGATTGCTGCTCACCCTATCTGTCAGATAATTAACATATACAGAGAACTACAGTGATCCTGCTATACCTCTGTGGGGCATTTCTGACAATACCCTTGTCTTGGAATATAGAATCTGCATATTTCCTTCAGCCATGGTTCACAGGCTATTGTAAAAAAAAAGGCAAGGTAAGTTGTACACAAGTAATACTTTCTGAAACTGTGAGATGTATGGAGAGAAGCTTTTCTATTTCAAGGAGATTTCTTGTATTCAGACTTATAATATGTTCAAGAATTCTTAGCAAACTAATGTTAAAGACATTGGTCTGTCGTTTTGTGTGTCCTTTCCTTTACCCTTCTTATGTACAGGAATCACTTGTGTTTTTTTTCCCACATGTGTGGAACTTTTCACTGGGTGAGAGATTTATGAGAAATACAGGCTAAATAAGAAGCTAATGTTGAACTGGAATAGAGATTCCATTTGGACTTTGCAACTTATTTTTTCAATTCTTTCAGTTGCTTATCAGTGCCAAGGATGCCTGTTTGTATGCCCTCCATATGGAAGTCTGTGCAATGGTTAAGCTAGAACCTCAATTTTCCTTTTGCTGTCTTCTATTAACACATTGACTTGTCAGGAAGTGCCTGAATAGTAGCCTTCAACCTGATTACCGGTTTTATGTAGGACTGGAATTTTCTCTGATTCTTGGCAAGATCTTTTGCTACTACAGTATGATGGTGGAAGTCATTGAATGCTTCGGGCATTGATCTTTTTATAGATGCATGAATTTCTACTAACTTTTGCCTGTTGATATTTCTGCATTCTGTTTTGATCCCAGAGTACAATAATCTCTGTTTCCTCAACATTTTCTGAGTATTAAACCATGCTGGATCTTTTTTATCCTTAATCCATTTACTTGGCACTTGTCCGCCCCCTTTGCTGAGTGGTTAGTGCATCGACTCCCATGACCGTACCTGGGTTCAATTCACGGCCGGGATGGAGATTTTCTCCTCTCAGGGACTGGGTATTGTGTTATCGTTATCATCATTTCATTATCATGATCATGCAAGTCGCCCAGTGCATTAACATTAGAAAGAGATTTGCAACTCGGCAGCTGAACTTACCCTTCTTGGGACTCCAGGCCATCAATGCCATACGATGTTTTCATTTCACTTCACACATACTTCTGCAGAGTGCGATTTACAATTAGTTCAAACTTAGCCCATAATTCCTCTATGTCCAACATGTTGGAACTAAATGATATCTATTCATTCAGTATGGTAATAACTGCTTATCTGCTCTGTCCAGCATAAAACCTCTACTAGCCATCTTAATAGATTTGTTGACTTTAGTAACCATCATCACTACGATGACATAATCACTAATTCTTGTCTCTCTATTGACTCTGTTGATAAGATCAGACCTGTTTATAGCTATGAGGTGTAAAATATTTCTTTTGCATGTAGGTTGTTGAACTAGCTGCTCAAGACAGTTTTGGGAAATATGTTCAGAACTAGTTCATGAGAGTGTTTTTACATACTACCTGCAATGAATCCATAAACGTCCCAATCTGTACTCGGTATGTTAAGGTTGCCTCCAGCTAATTTAACATGACTGGAGTAGTTCCATGTTACTGAGTGTAGACTTTCTTTGAATGATTCTACAACTTTTATGGTGGAATCAGATGGCCTGTAAAAAAGATCCATTGACTAACTCAAGGTCATCAGGCAATTTACTCCTGTCCAGATAACTTCACAACCAAACTCAATTTCGACCTCCATAGACACAGTGTTTGTCAACTGCAGTGAACACTCCCCCACCAGTGGTGTCTAACCTGTCTTTTCAATATACTTTCTATGCCTCATTAAATATCTTGGGGCTTTCTACTTTGGGTTTTATCCAGGTCTTCTGTACTGAGTATTATTTGAGTGTGGCAGCTCTCCTGGAGGGCGGTAAATTCAGAGACTTGGTTATAAATGCTTCAGCAATTTCCTGTTGAAAGTACCTAGAAAATGTATTCAGACATTAACCAACATAGGCAAACAGTCAGATATTATTCATTTCTTGACAGAAGCTCAAGTGAGAAAACGTTAAACTAAACACTCTGTACAAACACCAACAACTGCGCTGCTGCTTCTGCTGCTACTACTTCTTCCTCCTGGGCGACTGTGACTCCTAGATATCTGTTTCATCAAAATATTTGTCAACTAAGTGTTTGTTTTCAAGAAAAATGTTTACATTTCTGCTGTAATTGGAATGTACAAGACAGAAGATGGCCAAAGAGAGCAGTAGTATAACAAAGTGTATATTCAACTCCTAAAACCTCACACAATTCCATGTTTTAAAACATAGCTTTACTGGTCGAGTTTCACGTAGTTTGCTATATTTACTAGATGTACCAGTGGAGAACTGAAATATGTTGATGTGAGAGCTTCTCTGTGAATGATACAGTGGGTCCACACTGAATCCAAAGTTTTGTGTTCAATAACAAACTGCACTTGTCCATAACATCTGGACAAAGAACGATCACCTCGGTACGAACATCAACGCACTTTGTCCACTACAAATTCTTTTTCAACATAAAATATTTTAAGTAGCCCATCTGTCTTGAGCCTTCATACTCACAGTGATTCTTTTACAAAGGATGTTGTCGACAGTTCAATTATACCTAGATTGGAATAACTAAGTGACTGACAGGTATCATAGTAATAACCAGTTAGAGAATGAGATTGGTCATGCCATCTGTTCTGGTCATAGTTGTCATACTATTCAGCTATCCTATTTACCAGTTGCTGCAGACAGCTGGTAACATAGTTAAGTACCTGCAATTCATTTTCATTGTTTCTCTGTGTGATGTGCTATTTCATGCAATAGAAAGTCCTAAACTAGTTGCAAAAGTGTGAATAAAAGTGGTAAGACCATTATAACCCTGCTAAACAACCCTAATATTGAATATAAAAGAGCAGGGTGTGAATGTATCTGGAATGGAAATGCAGTTGTTGCTGCCACAGCCATATTGCCTGCACATAGAAATGTGAACTGACAACTTTGCACTTTTGTGCTCAATTATCAATCACTTTGTTATTTTGATCAAGGTATATCACCTGAGAACTGTGCTTAGCAAATTAAGTGTGCACCATTATTATTGTCTGTAGTATTGTCAAGCAGCAACCAAAATTCATTTCCTTATAATGAGAACATAAAACATGGCAACTTCTTTTTTGGGAAGTGTGACTGTGTAAGTATTCCATGTGTTAACATAGGTTGTTTCAGGCAAATGGTTATCTTCTTGCCAAATAATACATCGTTTATGAGTTTTGTGGATTTGATGCTCGTAATATTGTGTGTTATTTGGTATTGTTTCATGAGTGGCTTGTACTTCTGTAGTCCTTAGTTTCATTAGTCTTCTAACACCAATTGTATACAAGTACAGAGTTTTACAGGTAAATGAGCTGGAAGTATAGCAGAACAGATATGTCCCTGTATTCTGAAATGATTTTTATTCAGTTTTAGTTTTTTAGGGTTGTATTCTTCCCTTGATGTGTAAATAGTACCAGGTATAAACAGAAAGATAGGTTTTTATTCATATACTATTGTCTACCCATAACATTACTAGTCACAAGATAAGAAAGTTCCTATTTCAAATCTAAAGTAAACTGACTGATTAAAATAATACTAGCAAGACACCCCATCTTTGCAGGAGTACCACTAAGTATCGATGGCCGGACAGCTTATCTGGCATAGTGTAATAAATTATACATGCAAACCCACCTCATGAGTTAGTTCATCTCTAAGGAGCTTTTCGTAGGTGACTGTCTACAACTGTTAGATAATTTGAAAAAAAAAAGCATCTTTGCGCCATCACACAACATATAATTACACAGCTGATGGCACAAGTATGGCTTTTTCAAACTATCTATAAGGGGCAATCAAATAAATACAAGACAGATGGAAAAAAGTAATCACCGTAATTGTTAATACGTTTATTTCACTTTGAAACAAGGTGGTCAATGCTTTCATGGAAAAATGTTTATGGATGCTTACAGAACCATGATTGTACCCAAGTGCGCACTTCTTCGTCTAAAGCAAATTGACACTATGGATGTCTTTCTTCAGGGCTTCAAAAATACGGAAATCTCATGGGGAGAGATTGGGTCTATACAGAGGATGTGTAAGGGCCTCCCAACAAAATTTCTGCAGTGTCGTTGAAACAGCCTTGGGAACGTCTGTTGTGGGTAGAGTCAGTAATAAAGAAGTAATAAATTAAAACATCATGTCAGATGCTGAAGTTTCACTCCATGAACAGTGAAAAGTAGTAAGAAATAAACTTTTTTTCCTTTCATAATTTTGTGTGTGGGTTTGGGGGGGGGGGGGGGGTGTCGTGTCAGTAAGGAACTAACAGTTTCTAATTGTAATACTTGTCCTGTGTGGTAAACTTCTAAAACTTCTAATGTAAGATTATGCCTCTTAATTAGTAGATTATGATAGCATTTTAAATTTTTAAATTTGGTCAATAATCATGCAAAATATTGAAAATCAATATTTTGAAGCCCTTAAGTAGGCAACTGCAACTGATACTGGGTTCCAGGATAGTGCTTACATTACACAAAGATTATCCTATAGAAATATATAAATAATTTATTCAATTAATAAAATTTGTTTTCCTGAAATAGTAATGAACCCTCATTCATAAAATTTTAGAGTGTTCATGTGTGTCTCATATGACCACAGTTAATGCACTCCCTTATCCCACAACTTTGGAGACTATTTTCTAATTTTTCTCATTCACGAGCCTGTCTCCACGGAGAGCATAACAACTTCAACTTCTGGTGAGGCAACCCAGGAGGGTGGGGGAGAAACTCAAGAGTAAGTTTCTAAAACAATTTACAGTTAACATCCAACTTTAAGCAACCTGATGTACATGTTTCAGCCAAAATTCGTACCCCCAGTGACTCACTCACTTTTATGGACACTTGAGAAACACAGATCATATCATAACATCATATTTTAAAGTAAGTTCTGTGTGACCTCTTTTCTTGCATCATTTTTTATGGTACCTTATGTTTATGGGGGAGCAGGACGTTAGTCTAGTATGCTTAAGTAATCGCCTTACTTCTCTTTTACATCTCGTCAGTTATGTAAATTCAGTAATTTATTAAACATTTTCTTTTATTCCTGTGGTAGTAACAAGTAATTTGTCCTGCATGAGATTGTACCAGAAACAAGCTCATCCCAAGCTCTAATAAAATGTGAAATTATCAATGTAGTTCCACTGACTGTAAATTTTTAAGTGTATGATGATGATGATGATGATGATGATGTCCCATACTCCGAGGAACGTAGGGAACGATACGGGAGACTCACACTGCCGACTAGGCAAGGTCCTAGCAAAGGTGGTTTGCCACTGCCTTCCTCCAAGCGTAATGGGGGTGAATGATGATGATGAAGACAATACAACAACACCCAGTCATCTCGAGGCAGGGAAAATCCCTGATCCCGCCGGAAATCGAACCTGGGACCCCATGCGCAGGAAGTGCGAATGCTAGTGCAAGACCACGAGCTGCGGACTTCAAGTGCATTGCTTGATGTTATTATGGCTCTAAGGCAGCGTCTAAAGATACTCACTTCGAATGCAAAAATCTCAACTCTCTTCATGTTCTGATATTGGGTAGCAGCTTCTTTTCAACATCCTTTCCCATATGAGTTTGCAACCTGTCTGTAAACCCCAAGAGGCTGACAGAATATCAGTCTGCCATATGTTAAAAAAGAGATGTTGATTGAAAAGAATTGACTTAATGTTTGTCCCGCTCCCCCCCCCCTCTCCCCCTTCACCCTTTCCCATGCTTTCTCCACTCTGTGTGTGTGTGTGTGTGTGTGTGTGTGTGTGTGTGAGAGAGAGAGAGAGAGAGAGAGAGAGAGAGAGAGAGAGAGAGAGAGAGAGGGGGGGGGGGGGGGGGGAGAAGGGGCTTAGGTTTGGCAAAGAGTGTTTTATTGGAATTCGGAGCCATAAGGAAAGGCATTTGTATCCTAATCAAAAAAGGTCACATTTTCAAAATTTGTAAAGGGATTGTACTGTTTGGTTGCAGATTCTCCTAAATTGCAGCAGAAGCATGGGAGTAGCAACCTGAAGCGTGGCAAGTCTTTAGGAAATCCTGTGACCAGGAAGCCTTTTGTGCCAAAGAGGCAATTATCAGCAATAAACAAAACAGTAACTAACAGCATAGTTGTGGTGAAGTCAGCAACAAACAATGATTCAACTGACAAAGATCCTGATCTCATTAGGTTACAGGTCAGTAAATTCTCTTCAAGAAAGTATTCATATAATGCACCAGGTCTCAACAGCATTACACATTCTTACACTTTAGAGGAATATATGCTGCAGTAATCACTTGAGATGACCTGAAACTGTGGGACAAACTGGGTCTCATATCTGGCCTTTTGCATTAAATGATCTCTGAGCTTGCCTCACAGCTGGACTAAAAGCTTCTACCTGCTGCTTGGAGGGTAAGCGAGTTCATGCTAAGAGTTGTTAAATGAAGTGAGCTCAGGTATCACAATTAGTAGCAAGCTTCTTGTAAAAGGTAGATCTGGGTTCAATTACTGATCTAGCACATGCCACAAACATTCATTGCATCATATACTCCTCTAAACATGAAATTATCCATAGAAAACAACACAGTATAAAAGAAAGCTCGGCAAAATTCTTGAAAATCACAATCCAGGACAACCTCAAGTGTAACACGCAAATAGATTTCATAGCCCATAAACTACTAAAAACAATTTTGTCATTAACTGTGAAGTGCATGGTAGAGCGTACAGCCTATTGCACCAGTTATTAGGGCTTTTCCCATTTCATTCACATATTGAGTGCTGGAAGAATTATTCTTAAATACCTCTGTGCATGCTGTAATTGGTGTAATCTTGTCTTTGGGAACTATATGTAGGGGAGTATATTCTTAGAGTCATCCCTTCCTATTGGTTCTAGAAGCTTTCCAAGTAGGTTTTGATTGGATGGGACAGTTTGCATGTGTCAGTTCAATCCATTTTCAACACCTGTGCTACTCTCCCATAGGTCAAACAACCACGTGAGTATGGGTGCTGCCCTTCTTTTCTGGCCAATATCTACCCTGGAATATCCATTGTTTGATACTAGATTGTTAAACTGTCATGAATCAATTGCTGTAATCAATTGCAGCTATAAAGTACCTGGAAATATCTTCCACAGAGAGAATAAATACATAAATGCAGTTATGGGGAGGGCAGAAGCAGAACTGGAAACCATTCGAAGTGTATTAAGTCCCAAAACAGTTGTTTGGTCATTTGGTGACTATTGTTTGAGCCACTTGCTCAATACTATATCAGGTGACTTTGACGTGGACAGCAGAACTTTTGCTGAATAAACTCCTCCTGGATGAAGACTGAATTGCTGAAGATCACCAGGTTCTAACAGCAGACTTTGAAGCAAATTATGCCTTAGATGGTGCCACATCCCTCGACATGCATGTGAAGGTTGCTTAGTACTAGCAAAACTTAAGTCTAGGAAGTTCCTGGGACCACCAGAGAGCATTCACTGGAAAATCATTCCACAGATCACTTAGGCTAAGAAGGATTTAGGCAATATTAAGACTTCTGACGAGTTTGCAGTTAAGAAATTGAATGAAAGAGATCTCATGTATCCATATATATACTGGCCAATTTGCTTCATCATTGTGCCCACTAAGGTGCAAGACAAGTTTCTATGCAACTACTGACAGATGTACAAGTTACTGACACCCCAGATAGTACCAGTTTTGTTTCAGGCAGGGACTTTCTTTGGATGACATGATAAATCATGTGCTTAAAATACAGAGGTGTTCATAAAAATGTAGACACTCTTTGATAGTCAATGTTAATGGAACAAAATTACATATTATTATAGTTCTTGTGCAGCATAGAGATTATTTTGTGTGTTCAAAGTGACCCACATTAGCAGTCAAACAACATCAATGCCACTGAACTGTTCACAGAACTGCGGCTGTCGGTGTTGCTGGCATGATAGATACACAGGATGCTTCAAAGGTTTTTTGTAGCTCATTCAGTGTAGCTGGCTTCTGTTAGTAAACTTCAGTTTTCAAGGTTTTCCATAGGTAAAAATCAAAAGGTGTAAGGTGTGGAGACTGTGGTGGCTACTTAGCAGCTCCTGTTTGACCTACCCATAGTCCGGTTAGATTTTCGTCAAAGTATGCTCTGACGTCTCTGTGGTAGTCAGGCAGAACGCCATCTTGTTGTAGGTAAAATCTTTCATTTACGAACACCTTTTGGATAGCAGGTAAAATTGATGTTTGCTGCATTTGAAGATACACCTTACCAGTTATGATACCTTCAAAGAAGAATGGGCCAATCAAACCGCATGATGACAGGTCACACCACACATAAGCACCTGGTAGATTAAAATGTTTGTCTGCGTGAACATGAGGGTTTCAGGAGTCCAGTACATGCAGTTATGGCATTTACAGTACCGTTCAGTTTGAATTGTACCTCATCAGACAAGATAACCATCCCTGTAAACCATTCATCCTCATGAGGCATGCCTTCAAACCACTCACAGTAATCCATCCTTCAATACGGGTCATCCTCGTTTGTAGCATGCAGCAATCTTGAATGTACACTTTCCACTTTGTAGTCTTCAGAATTTGTTGTACGCTTGATCAGCTTACGCTGCTTTCACATGCATGCTGCTTCACAGAGTTTTGAGGTGCCACAGCAAAATGCTGCAACACAGCAGTGCTGGTAGCTGCACTTGTTGATATTTTTGGTTGACCAGATCTTTCTGTATGCTCATTCTGAACAATACTGTCAGCTCAAAATTTATAGTGAATGCAATAAATTGTTGTACGTGTTGGTGGCTGAGTTCCATACACATTACATCATTGCCGTTGTACCTCCATCATGTTTTCGTATTTCCAGTACCGCTTCAATATGGCCTTGCGTAGCTCAAACGATGATCTTCCTTCACTCATTGCTGGACTCTCATCTGTTGTAAAATGTTCACAAAGATCTGTTGAGAAAACAATGGACTGTGCTCCTGCGCAAAATTGCAACGATACGACATTTTGTTCCAAAGGTATTAACTGTCAAAAATGTCTTCAATTTTCTGGATCCCTCTGTAGTTACCACCTCACATGGTAAACACACGATTGATATTGGGTATCTTTGATAATTGTGATCTGATGATTGTGAAGTTTCTGATAACTGATGTACTCTGATACAAGCTCTATGACTAAAGTTGTGGAGAGGGTGGAGTAGAGGGAGGGATTGTTGGCTGAATTGATTATGGGCAATTGTAAATTGATAAACTTTATTACTAAGTGATTACAATGGTTGACCTATATGGCTTTATGCTGGGATACTTGAATTGAACTTTTCTCCTTTTTGTATATTTCGGTTGAGGAGCAAACCTACGGAGTTGATTGGATATGCAGATGATCTAGTGGTAGCATCAGAGAACTCCATGGCCAAAGTTGAGAATCAAGCAAAGGAGCCTCTTGATAAAGTCCAACGATTTGCTGTCATAAAGCCTTAAATGTGCTATTGAAAGGATACCTGTAAGATGCTCGTTTGTAATACAACTATTTCATGACTGATTTAACTAGACCTTCTCACTTTGTATACAGCACAATGTTATGTAAAAGCAGGGATGAGGGTTAGATATTTTATGACTGTATGTCAAAACCCCAAGTGCCTGGTTTTCCTGCAACTGTCGTCTTGCTTCTCCCACTGCCAGCTAAAATCAGAATCCTGTAATGTTTGTCATTTAGCAAGTTGGGGAGACACTGACACAAATGAAATCCAAGTTTATCTAACAAGATCCAAATATATTCTGATAATCAAACACTTTTAACTGTGGGCTGCACTCTTTACAACTTATATGTTAAATAATCATTTACTGGCACTTCAGCCATGTAGCCAACTGGAATGTCTATTGTAAAAGAATTAATCACTTGGTACAAATGCCTGAAGCACAACCACATGAGGTCCAAGCATTAGTCAGTTCTAGTGGCATAATAAGTTATTCTCAAGAGCATACGCATGTCCAATTGTGACGCGGCTGTTTGATGACTTAGCAGTGTGATATCCAGACAAGAAGTATCAATGCTTATAATATTTGGTCAAACTGATTATGTGTTTCTCTCTCACTTTTAATGTTCTGGATAATTGTTCAGTATGCATTACTTATCCCATTACTGACCCACAGGGTTGATTGTCTCCCAATATAATTATTTCGGAATTATCATTCTCAAATAAATCACCAATACTGAACCATCAAACTGATATATAATACACAGGTTCTGTGGCGTGAATTTCAATTACTCTGACAACATGCTGTAAATTGTGTTCCGCAGCTGTGGCATTGACACTGTGTGGTACATGGAAGCTAAGCCATGACTTTCTAATTATGCTCTGCACTCGCCAAAGGGGTGACAGTTGACAGCCGTGCGTGAAATAGGCAACAATCCTACTGTATGCTTACAAACGAAACCAAACTATAAGATGAAGAGATATTACAGTAACTGTATAGACAACCATCAATATTTAGAAGCTCATCTTCATATAAAAGATTAAACTTAAACCTCCTGTCATTCAGGCAGCATCCAGAACAGGTAGAGTAATTCACAAATACAAATTGGCCGTAATAGGTGATAACTGCATACCACTACTGCAAGTGATCAGGGGTGACCACAATGCCAACTTTATTATTATTACAAGCTTCACAGCCAGTATGTTGCCAATTCATCACTGTTAAGCACAGATAAATCTTGTAGCATGCACAGAGAACATCTGTCACATGTCTGGATGCCTCATACTGGCTAAAAACAGATGATGTGGAAAGAGTGGATAGGGTAACTAAAATTAGAATTTAAGATAAGATCCAAACACTAGAAACTGGATGGTATGCAGAGGGTTTGGGATATATATTCTCATTAGGAAACTGCTCCACTTTCTGTCTGGACATGGTTCTCATTCACAGCATTTACATTGAATTCAGTGATGACAAAGAGGTCAGTCTAATTATGAAGAGTTTGCAAGCTCAGTACATATAACAGTTAAATATCTGAAGTAACAAGAGTATAGACCTTAACAACATCCAGACCATTCTATAGATTAGCTTGCAACACAGTTATGTGGCAACATGTTCATAGCTCTAAAGGCATCTGTAATTAAAATATTTCCTTGTGCAGTGTGGTGGACTAAGGTCAGTCACAAGTCTGGGGTATTGTGTCTGACCATGGAAGTGTCAGTGCCTCTGAAATAAAATGTAAAAGTAACCCATTCAGTGACATATGGTGATGTAATGTAGCATATGTGCATGCACAGATATGTCATCTTTTGCTACAAGTGCCATCCTTCTCTTCCAGCCCTTTACCAGTGTACCCATATAACTACTGCTGCTATTAAAATCTGTTGCTGTTATGATTCAGTCATTCAAAGCACTGTTGTTTATGACTGTGTAGCTTTTGTTAGTCATCAACAGCACCATCATCATTGTGACCATGGGTACTGATATACAACCACCATGGGACCACATTGATGCTTATGGTAGTGGACTCACATTTGGGAGGTCTTGGTTCAAATCCATTTCCAGTCATCCTGATTTAGGTGTTCCCTGAGGTCCCTAAATCACTTAAGGCAAATGCTGGAATGATTTGTTTGAAAGGGCACAGCCGATTTCCTTCCCCATTCTTCCTTAGGCTGAGCTTATGCTTCATCTTTAATGACCTTGTTGTCAATGACGCATTAAACACTAATCTGTCTACCTTCCTTCCTTCTTTGGCACTTAAATGTTGATACAAAAACAGATTAGCAGTTAATAATAAATATTTATTAATTATTAATGTAAATTTCATGATAGATGTAATTCTCAGTTTATAACCCATATGAGAAATAATAAGGATTAGACAGATGATGTAGGTGTTTGTAAAAAACAATAGTAGGCTCCATTTTGCTAGTCAGTAACTGTGTGTTCTTTGAGGTCTCTAGTTACACCAGCAGATTACTTGTTTGATTTTTATTACTTAATTTTTTCATTGGGTTTTATTTCATTTTGCACTATTTTTAATCATTTATCAATACATTACCTTATCAGTAACAATAACTTCTTGCTGTTGTCCTTCTAAGTATATTTATTACTAAAACCCTGTTATTAAGTCCACGCACTATCAAAATTTGACACACTATAGGAAACTAGATGGTGAGTTGAAACAATATGAAGTCATGAAATATGACTTAAGTTACTGCTTTTAGTTTTATTAACCTAATATTTTTATAATTTCTGCTCAGCAGCTTCAAACAAATGTTGTATATTTTTGCAAAGTGAGGAAGATGACAAGACCCAGTCTTATATCATAGAGCAGAACATTGCTGTATATAGCTGCACTTATCATTTCAGTTTGTAAAACCTTGACAGGGTGGAACAGATTGCTTGATAACTACTACTACTAATTTATGATATCTCACTTTGGCTATTATGAATTTGTGTGTTTAAAATTCCAGATGGTACCAATGTTCTTACCTATTATGCGAGGTACTCTCAACTTACCAGCAGCTAGAGATCCAGAGGTACTTGAGCGACTGGATCCCTCTGGCCCATTAGCATTATGTCAGCGTTATCAGCATCATCTGACACTATGTAGTGAACTTGTCTCTTCAGAACAGGCTGCAATAAATCTACGTATGCGAGAGGTAAGACAGTTAATTTTATCAGCTCTTGAAGAGGTATTCGTTTGAACATGTATGTCTATTGTAAAAATTGTCTGAGTGAGACAAAACTGTGGCAGAATACTAGATTATCTGGTAGGAAACAAGCCTGGTTCCCAACCCAAACTGAGTTAGATTTTTCACATTCCTAAATCATGTCTGAGTGAGACAGTACTGTGGCAAAATGCTAGCATTATCTGATAGGAATCAGGCCTGATTCCCAGTCCAAATAGAGTTAGATTTGTCACATTCCTACATCATTCCCAGCAATGTTCCATTTGTGACACATTGCTGTTATGCTTATAGCCATCAATGCTTATGGTCTAGATAGAAAAGCTTATGGTCATCTTAACACCAGCTAACCGTCCCAAATTCTTAATTTTTCCCTCTGGAGGATGTGTAGATCCAGAAAAGTTGCCAAATAATGATGTTGTTGCCAATTGCCAGACCACTTCTGGATCTGTTTGTTTGGGCAGAAGAGCGCATTGAGTGGATATTAGACCAGTTGCTCCACTGACTTCTTTACTTGGTGTAATTGTTTAAAACCTTTGACTTATCAAATTTTCTTGATCATATAACTATGAGGATCATGCCATAAGTTTTTAGCAGTATCAAATGGGAAACTCTTGGAATAAAAAGAATGGTCATTGGAAGTCCAGATATTGCACTGACAATGACTTGGGATGTTGTGCTGGCAATAATAGGAAGCTTGAGAAGTCTCGATTTAAAAAAAAGAAACCTACTTTCTGTGATAGATAAATCTAAAACAACAAAATTTTCATGCTATGATTTTGTACATTTATGAAATGGTTTGACTTTAAAGAATGAAACATTCCCTGCAAAGGCACACTCAGAGAGGAACAGGCAAAAACAGTCCCCCAACCCCCATAGAAAAAAATCTTTGCAAACCAGACTCATATCTGCTCTTTCAAACAGTTAGTCATATCGTTTTTGTAGAAACTCAGAACGTATTATGGATGTTGAATAGTAGCCAGTGTACTCAGAGCCATTTGTAGTAAAATCTGCATCATTCACTGCAAAACTAACAAGAGATCACAGTGGGAATGAATTGCCAATCAAAGCAATGGATGGGAGATTGTGACCATGCCAAACCACTGACGTTGATTTCAATTGTCAGAAATGTTTTGGCCATTTTTTCTGGGATGTAAAGTAGATTATTTTTATCTAATACTTCGCAAATACTTTGCAAGTGTTCTACACCAAAATGATGGAAAAAGTTATAGAAGAGGTTTGGAGAGCAAAAGGAGGAAAATCATCTTTTATCAGGAAAATACACATGAGCACAAAGAATCTTTGGAAATGAGAATATTGAGGGATCTAAAGTATGAATGTTCCAACTAACATATTCCAGCATCTAAAAAATTTGTGTCTGAAAATAATATTGAATCCATTGAAAAAGGTAATGGAAGATGTATTTCAAGGGCCTTTTAAATTACATCAAGTTGGAATCCAAATATTGGATAAAATGTATTGATTCAAGTATGTTGAAGTAAATGTATTTGATGATGATGATGAGCAGGAAAGGAAGAAGCAAAATCCTAATGTTAGATTATTTGGAGGAAATGGGGAAATGTTGAGTGCTGGAAGAAGTACTTGACATGCGGAAATGGTAGCCCTAGGACACGCCACAGCAACTGCAACAGATTACAAGAAGTCATAGAAGCCATAGAAATTGAGGCAGTGTAAAATTGATACAGAAGAAATGAGATTATGTTTAACAAACAAAAATTGTACAACTCAAATAAACTTAAGTAGATGTAAAGTGTGACTCTTCTGTGAAAGACATGATTTTGTGACTGGACAGCTAATTGATGTTATCCATTAAACAAGGACACAGTAAATACTTATCTATGATAAAGAAAATAAATGTAAGTATGAATCAATGGAAAGTCTAGTATAAAATGTAAATAAGTACACGATTACTACTCAAAGAATAGATTTGAGTAACAGACAATGACTAACTGAAATTCCAGATTAAATCATTTTTCAGAGAACTAACACACACACACACACACACACACACACACACACACATACATACACACAATGAGGGAGCAGCACCCTTACCCAGGGTGGGCAATGGAGACATGGAAAGGGGGGAGGTGGGATGGGAAGAGAGATTACAAGAGATCGTGGTGGTGTGGAATT
This sequence comes from Schistocerca cancellata, assembly GCF_023864275.1. Lineage (NCBI taxonomy): Eukaryota > Metazoa > Arthropoda > Insecta > Orthoptera > Acrididae > Schistocerca > Schistocerca cancellata. Next base: position 48,503,052 of record NC_064628.1, on the reverse strand, counting down.
TGTCGATATAGGCAGAGGTGTCCCTGCCATTTATACTAAGAGGTAGGGAACAGATTAGGAGTTTTGCCAGAAGAAATCCTTTTGGAATTGTAAAGGAGGGAAGAAGATGAATCCAGAGTAAGAGAGAGGAATGAGGAAAGGAATATGCCTGTGAACTTGGGCGGAGGAGAAAAGTGACATGAAGATTGAAGCTGAAATGCTGAGAATCTTGCTCCACAACTCAGTAATCTACTTTGGCTGTGGCCAATTGACCAAATGAATAGATGGTTTGTTGTTGCATCCACATGGAATGCTGTTCAGTTGTTGCAGAAAAATTGGTATATGATACACACAATACTCCCTTGCATTCTGCTGACTAGCCACCACACAATACCACTTGGGACTGGAAAAACTGAACCACATTATCCGCTATGGCTTTGACTATAATAAATGAGTAATATTATACCCACAGTCATTCAATCCTCCCATACTGTGGTTGTCCCCTGAGCCAATATAAAACCCTACTCCCTCCGTATACTACTATTCCTCTAACACCCATACCCCATGACTCATATCCAACACAGGTGCATATCCATAAATTGAGGCATAACTTTCTATGGCAGCTGGCTACTGGCTTCCCTAGGGCTTACTAGAGGACCACATCTGAGTGGCTAAGTCAAGTGAGTGGCACTCACTTCCCATTTCACTATCCACATGATCGGTCTCACTTGGTTTCAATTGCACCAGCATCATTGAGTGTGGTTATTTTTGTCACAGTGCATCAAAAATACTATGGTGGAGCACAGAACCTGCACACTCCACATCTTCAAGGCCCATGCGGATCCGTGTGGCCATGCAAGTCACTAATATAGCTTTGAAATTAGGCAAGGTAGTGTCAGTCAAGCTGGCTGAAGTTTGTTCACCCTCTCTCTCGCACATCACAGCAGTGTGAATACCATGCAGATTGAGTGTGAACAGCAAGCAGATTGGATATAGGCTTGCAGTGCTCTAGGGCTTACTTGTGAATGCACCCATATTGCCTGCCAACTTTTCTGCAACCACTGCACTACATGGATGTGATCATTAACCAATTATTCACGTGGCAGTTGTGATGCATGCTGTTCAGCATTATGTGGTTTACTTCAACAACTTCACAACTCACAGTATTTTGAGCCCTCTCTCACCATGCAACCCTAATGCCAGTATCACCTTTTTATTGAATTAAACTGGTAGTAATACTCCCTTCAAAATGTTGTTTGTTTCTACGGTACCTGTGGTGTCAGGCTCCAGTAATGCCTGTTCCCTACACTTCAACTATTCCCACTCCATTCTACCCTTTTGCTCCACTCTCAAACTCCCCCAGGTATTTTTGAATTCCACCCTACCTCACATGACTGATATCTTCACTTCCTCGTGAATCTTCTATCTTCCTGCCTTCTTCTTTTTCAACATTTCTCTTAGTAGCCTCCTACCCTGCACCTGTGTAGGTGGCACGCCACCACTCTTTGACCTGTAGTGCATAATACACCTGCACAACCTTTGTTAAGCCCTTCTTCTGCTATTTCTCCCTTTCTCTAACCATTCCAAACTTCTTCCATGTTTCCACCACCCACTTCATCCAAGATTTCCGCCACCCCAGTCCAACTGGTACCATGAGAGAATGGTGTCTGTTTTTCTACGTGCTGATCTCCTGCTGATTACCTCTTCTATTCAGTAAGTTATGATGTATCCTCATATAAAAATTTATGTTAACAGACATATTTGAAATGTCATTTAGTAACAATTATGATCATCAAAAGAAGCTACTAAGAAGAAAACTGTTGTTGCTAGACATTATATTTACCACTGAAGGTTTTTTCATTAGCAGATTTACATTTTTTATACACATCAATCCCAACAACTCCAACCCTCATTGTGCTTTCATATGTGTAATCATCCACAGCAGCACAAGCACAGCACTGCACCTCATAAGGATTCATTAGATCCATTTATACAATATAGTCACACTTTTGACACATTATTCTCAGGCTATAGGCAGAAGATGACAACTCTGGATGTATTGCTCAAACCATTCAAGTTGAGCAAGACTGTTTTTCTTTCAAAACCACAAATTATGATCAACATACCTTGCTGTTTCATAAGAATCATGCTGATCATGATGCTGATTACACATATTCAGGAGAGCAAACGAACACAGTTGAAAGTAAACTGCTTAAAACATTTAGCAATACCTGCATATCAGGAAAGATGTGGGCTATATTCAAGGAATGAAATAGTAAAGCTTATGAAACTAAAATCTGACTTCACTGTGAAATAAAAACAAAACAATAACCAAAACAAAGATAGTCTGTTCAAAGTGTACATACATGAAATCAGTTTCTGCTGCTGGGAAACACTGTATTGTGTTGCTCCACCTAATGCATTGTAGTATGAAGGTTCTCATGAGTTGGGAGGGAAAGATGTGCTTGTCTTGAAAGAAGAATCTCACACCGAAGTGTTTACTGTAGATGTGGACAACAGATTAAAGAATCATCTCACCGTGCCACACAGCCCTCACATTATTCTCGGCAGCATGAGGGACATATCTGACACCCATCCACAGTACAGGCCCAAATTATGACTGATCCACCTCCTTGCTGAACCCCTGGGATTGCACCACTGAGACGTACATTAGTACGAGGTTGTCTCCCCCCTCTTCTGTGATGATCATCAGTTGTCAGTCTAATCCTGCTGTCAGTCAAATCCTGCACTTGTTAGTGAAGAGGACCCAATGCCATTGATGGACATTTTATCTGAAGCGTTTCCTTACCTACTTTCTTCATGCGGCATGATTCTAGGTGTTTTGTACTGTTGTTCATAGTGGACACCATGAGAGCAAAGTCTAAACTTGAAATGACATTTTAAGGCGTGTTGGCAGACTGAACTATGAGCACGTTGTTCTATTCATGATTGAGTACACAGTACACTCTAGTGAACTAAACTGAAAATGCAGGTTTACTTTTACCTTCGTTGCACTGGTAGCTTTATGTGGTGATCGCTTGTGGCCAAAAGAGTATTGAGAATGAGATTTGTATGATAATAATAATAATTCCTAAAAAAGCCATAAATAATGCAAGTCATGAGAATACTGCAAAACTTTAAAGGTTTTTTTCTGTGGCTGTGAAAAAGTGCAATGAGAATATGAAACTAGCTGAAATATGGTGGTGTAGTACAGGGAAAGTGCTTTCCAGGTGATGGATGTACAGTTGATGCAGTCTGATGATGGTCAGGAAATTGAGATAAAAGAACCAGATGGACAGGTTTGTGAAACTGCTTTACTCTAATCTGTTTTGAGCCTGTTCAACCATTATTTGTGCAAACCATTGAGTACTAGTGTGTGTTACTACAGCAGAGATGAGAATCAATGTTAAGACAGTCATCCACGTGTATCTGCACTTCCTTGAAGTGTGTGCATTATGATTGTCCCACCATCTCATATTTGACCATAAGTGGACATACAAGCATGCCTTTTGAATCAATTTCCAGTCATAGGGTTTTCTTCACAGGAGCTAATTCTCATATGAAATTCAAATGTGAAACTGTTTCTTTTTTCTAGAACGGTAAACAATGCAGCACAAATTCTTATCCCCACTGAGAAAATCAAATTACAGCCATTTGCTTGACAACTATCTTCTAAAACATAAAATGTGTTGAAATTCTTTCTCCTGAGAAGTACAAATATGTGCAGTTAATATTCCATATTGTTTAGTTATGAGACAAATAAACATGAACTGTTGTTTCTAAACATGACTGCTCTCCACAACAATGGCAATTCCCACATGTCGCACGACTACCACACATGCACACGCGCTGGCGTGCGCGCCCGCGCCCACACACACAAGCGCCCACACACACACACACACACACACACACACACACACACACACACACACACACTCTTTTTTTTAGATCACACTACCTGTAAATATCACTTGCATGACCTTAAAAATCACTTGGGAGGGAAGAAATTTTGAATGTGGAGCACTATAAAGCAGTGTCCTGCATTAGTCATGACACCAGCTCAGTATTTTCTGTGTCAGTGAAATCATGGCACCTATACGTTGTTGGAAGAGAGGGGTGAACACTTTGAAAGACTGACAAATTTTGGTGAGTGTAGGCTACTTGTTTCCAACTTGTAGACAAAAGCTGCAAGCAAACCTTGAAAATACTTTGTAATTTAGTCTTATATGAGAGGATAATTTCAGTATATTTGTTCTGAAGCCCCAGTAGGGTTAATTATGAGGTCATGTAACCAGTTACCTTGAAGATGGAGAGGTGAAATATAGACAGGCAGTCAAAACAGAATGGAGATTTTTGCTTTATTATCATAATTTCATTCTTCTCTAGTGCTGATAAACAGTGGGTAAGTAAACTAAGGCTTTACATCAATCAGAAGGGTGGCAGAATATGATTTTGGGGGCTATGGGGAAGCTATTATGAGTTCAGACTCTTGAGAATGGTAATCAGAAGCATTATTGGGGAAATATTTGTGAGTCTCCTTATTAGTATTTGGTGATAGGACTGCTTCAGTAATGCAGTGGGCAGGGAAATGGAAAAAGAGAGGTGAGATTAAGTTATTGTGTGTGTGTGGGGGGGGGGGGGGGGGGGGGAATGGGGGGGGGGGATCTATACACCTGTGCTTACAAAAGTTGTTTAAGGACATCTGCTACTCACACATATGATTATGTGTGTCTGTATTTATTCTTGTTACACTTGTGTTGTGTTGTAGGAATCATTTAATCAAGATCCCAGTTTCATAGGTAGTTGGTAAAAGTAGTTAATTAAATTTCAAAGTTTTTATTGCTGATACATCCAGAATATAACTAACTTATCATAGTTTCTACTGCAGTCATTTATTGATCCTGGATCTGAGAAAATGGCTGTTGGAATTGCCCGTTATATAACGTCGGTCTCAGCAATTGCATCAAGTAATACTTTAAACTGTTAATGTCTATGAACATAACCGTATGAGGAAAGCAAGGTTAGGACATCTACTTGAATAAATCACTTGTTTGCATCTGATTCAGATTATGTGGTAGATTACTTCTTTTCAAATATATATCATTCCATAGTGCATTATCAAAACAGTGTTCATGGTGAACCTGATGAGAACAACAGTTGAGATCCACAATGTTAATGTTACTTCACTCTTGGTTGCAAGCGGTCAGCTCTATATCGCTCTTTATTTGGAACAGTGCTTTTCTTCACTAAGTTGTAAGACTATTTTTATAGTGTTGCACCCTTGTTAACTTCAGTCTTCTTTTGCATCAGACTACTGCTAAATATACAGTTAGTTAGTTATCATGTACGGGTCCATTAGGACAATGCAAGATACACTCAGTCAAGTTGTTTTTGATGATTAGTCTTCCTTTGCATCCAAATTCGTTTCATTCTTTCAGTATGAATTCTCTTTCTTTCATCAGTCCATGGTGTTCCAGTCCCTTTTCTAATTCCCCCCTGACCAACTTTCCAATCAAATATATTTTGTTTGAATGTTTTTTTATCTGTAACATCTGCCACAGTTATACCAGCTACTTTAAGATCCCCCTTAATCTCAGTGATCCATTTAATTGGCTCAGCTTTGGCCGTACTTCGTTTTTGTAGAATTCTCCAATTTGTTTTGTCAACCTAGTGGATACCATTCTTTTAATGTACCCTTAGAATTTAAGTCTTCGTTTTCTCATATAATCGTGTATTTCTGTGTATTCTTGTATTTCCTTATTACTTCTCAGCCTATACGTTTCTCTTTCATTAATTTTGGGACCTAATATTTTCCTAATAATCTTTCTTTCTTTTGAATTCCATCAGTATCCCTCATTTTATTTCAAATTAAAGTTTCTGCTCCATAAAGACATCCAGGATTGATTACAGTGGTGTAATGGCTAAGTTTACTAAGTGATTTTTTATTATAAATATTTCCTGTTAATCTGAATGCAGTTGCCATTTTTTGACAGCAGACTTTGCAGCTTTTTCCAGACCATTTTCTTGTATGATTTTTCCCCCCAAGTATTTAAATTCAAAAACCCTTTTTACTTTTCCATATTTCATGTTCATAAACTTTGGTGCTTGTTTGTTGCCTGTCATATATTCTGTTTTTTCGAATGATATTTTTAGTCCTACTTTTTCCACAACTTCTTTAAGAATTTCAGTTTGTTTTTGAGCTGTGGTAATATCCCTAGTTGAAATTGCCAGATCATCTGCAAAGGCGAGGCAATCTACTCTAATATTACTTCTACCTAACTTGATTGATTGGTCTATATTTTGACTCGACCTTTGCTCTTGCCAATCTGTAAAGACCTTTTCCAAAACACAGTTAAAAGGTAATGGGGAGAGTCCATCTCCCTGTCTAACACCAGTCTTTAAGTCCAGTGGTTTAGAAATTTTCCCCATGAATTTAACTTTAGAGCTAGTGTCAGTTAACTTTTCCTTTATCAGCTTTAGACTTTTATTATCTAGTCCATGTTCCTTTAAAAATTGGAAAAGAGATTCACAATCAACTGAGTCGTAGCCTTTTTAAAATCCACAAATGTACGTACAATATTGTTTCTAGTAATAATTTGGCACATAAGAATAGTTTTAAATTAAAAATTTGTTCTGTAAAGGATCTGTTTGGTCTAAAGCCTGCTTGGTATTTTCCGGTTTTAGATTATAACTGTTTTGGACCTGATCAAGTAAACATTGAAAATTACTGTGTTCATGAGTGTTTAATTGTCCTCTACCCAATGCAACATTTCCATACAGAATTCCCTACAAGCAACCTTATCTCCATCACTGATGTGCTGTGCCTTTGTGAATCTGTATGGTTTCAAATGCAAATGTCTACACAGTACTTACCAAACAGTCACTTATGGAATGCCAGTCTCGGAATACACAAGTCACATTGATCTTTGTGGACTGCAAGCAAAGCTGTCCTTAACCTGTTGGACATATTAACACAAGGGCGACCGATTCATAATGTTGCAGTGTATAACCTGCCTCAGCAAAGTTCTTGTGCCTAGAGTAAATTGTTGGCCTGCTTGGAGCTTCTTTACCGAATTCAGTGTGGAATTCACGCTGAACACTTGTTGCAGCGTTCATTTTCTGAAACTAAAAAACAGCGAGCACACTCCGCATCAGTGAAAGTAGCCACATTTAATTGTGCACTGTGGCGGTGCTCCTGGTGTGGAATGAGGTACTTATGCACTATGTGAATCAAACTTGAATTTCTTTGCTAAAAAATGACACACCTACTGATTCTGTAAGTTATCTCAATAAATTTCGATATCATTCCAAAGTTTTGAAGTTCTTTTTGACGCAACGCACCCTGTATGTACCAAATAAATTAATAAGAAACCCTGCTGTACCCCCATGGCACACAAACAGGTCAGAACACTGTTGGAGAAGTAATTGAAAAAGCAAACCAAATTTAAAAGAATGCAAAATACCCAAGACTGGCAGAGTTTTACAGGAGGTTGAAATTTAACGTGAATTTCAACTGAGGTGCTTTTAACACATTCCATAGCACAACTGTCTTGAAATCATTTTTATCCCTGATTTCATATGGTTTACAGATGTTACAAATTCAAGGTGATTTAGAAATTATCAGTCTTCCAATAGTGAAAACAAAATAAAAACTTAGTCCCAATTTAAAAGATCAGTTAACCTCCAGACTGATTCCTTTTCATCTTGTCAATCCAGATTGATGCAGAGGTTACGAGGCTACTGACCCTCATGACAGAGAGGCAGAAACGATGTGCTAAGTATGCAGAGAAACTGAGTAAGGTGCATGAACTGTCACACCAGTTGAACCGTTGTCACACACTTCTCAATCAAACACTGGAAAGCATGGAGACATTAAACAACTGGCTCCCTGTTGAAGATCGTCTTGAGCCTTTTGTATGGACAACTGGATAGCAGTAAGTGGGTGATTTTTGTGGTCATTAAAGTTTGTATATATATATATGTGTGTGTGTGTGTGTGTGTGAGAGAGAGAGAGAGAGAGAGAGAGAGAGAGAGAGAGAGAATATATTTGCAATAATTGATAAGATGTCTGTGTCCATTAAACATTGTTTTCTCTATGTTTGAATGTGTACAGTTGATTTAATGTATGATAATTTTGTTTCAGTGGCAGTATGCGTGAAGACACCCCGTGATCAGTTCAGAAATAAATTTCACTGGCATTACAGCACTTTCTCTTGAACTAGAATGAATTGTTTTCATGTTATCAAACTTTTATCTCATTATTGTAAATAACTGTATAATAGCACATTGACTCAATGTGCTTTTGAATCATTAAATACTTGTTATGACAAAGCCTTCCATTATAGTTGGAACTCTATCAGTAATTCCAAGTCATGTTTGTACATACAATTCTTATTTGTCTTACTGTATTACTGTACCTTTTCTTTAATGGTACAGTAATACAAAAGGAATGTTTCATGTCCACAAATATGTGTAAATTCATACAGAGGGATAACAATCAGGGCTAAGGCTTTCCTTATAGTGTTTCCAAGAAGAACAGTTTCACAAAATGCCTGCTATGCAACTAGGTATAAAGGTTCAAGATACTCATTTGCCCTTATGAGGTGGTTTTAATACCCAAGTCAAACAATTCATTATGTAAGAGCAGCAATTGTGATCTTGAATTTGGATTAAACAACACATAGATTTTATACTGTAAAAAGATAAAAAAATAAATAAAAATGTAAACATCTGTTTAGGCTTTTAGCACTCAGGATTTGTGGAATCAGAGTAAACTCAGCTTCCTGATTTTGGCAAAACTTTTTTCTCCATTATGTAAAACAGTTTTTCCAGAAAGTAATAAGCATTTCAATATTATAAATTATTCTCTTATATTCAATGATCAGATCTATATTTTTGGAATTTTGCAACAATGGAGATGTCCCTGAATACTTTCCCCCTTAGACAAAAGAGGCATTCTGCAGATATGTTGCAAGAGATGTTACAGGTATATACTGTCCAAGTGAAGAGTACCCTTTGTTTAACCAATTTGCGTTTCCCATAAACTAACAGCCTAGACTAGGCCTTTGGTTTATCCATTTATCATTATCAGTCAAAACGTACAACAATTTCTATGAATGTAGTAAGGAAAATTATGGTAGAATGTAAATAATTTACAAGTAAAGGAGACCACTCACTGAGTAATGGAGGCATTGAGTCATGTGTGACACACACACACACACACACACACACACACACTGGTGACCTTACATTGTGCTGGCTGGACACACAGTGCTGGGATTGCAGTTGGCAGGTGGGCAAGGGTGAGGTAGTGTCTGGTGGGGTGGGTAGAGGGGCTGGAGGCAGGAAGAGCAGTTGGAGATGCAAAGTGGAATGTTCTCTGCTGTATTAGATGGGTGCTCGGAGGGGATTTTGCATATTAATTTCAATGCTTGTATGTACTGATCTGAAATTACTGACTTGCTTATCTGCCGTATATCTCCCCTCTTTATATCTTCTGCCTTGTTTCTGTAGACATCATCTGCTGTGCAGCTTAGCCTGTGCTGGAAGTAAAATCATGCTTATAAATGAGGGTTGGAACTTAAATAGTGGTAACTATTTATTTATAACCAATACAAAAGAGTTATATGTTTGCACCTGTTACTGTCCTTCAAAGTAGTCACCCACATTGTGTAGGACCTGTTGCCCATGATGTGGGAGGCGTAGTATACCGTTAGCAGAACATGTTCTGTTGATGGTGTGAATGGAGTGGTCTACTGCCTGTCTGATCTCTGGAATAGTTCTGAAGCGAATGCCACGACGTGGTTCCTTCATCTTCGGAATCAAATCAGAGTCACAAGGACTTAAGTCCGGGGAGTATGTTGGATGGTACAGTACTTCCCAGTCCCGTGGACTAAACAGAGCAGTCACAGCTTGCGCTGTCTCCGCCCGCGCATTGTCTTGCAAAATGATGAGTGGGTTGTACAGAAAGTGTCACCGCTTCTTTCACAAAGCACTGGTTGCAGGTGATGCTCCAAAAACGAACAGTAATATTGAGCATTGACAGGCTGCTATGGAGGAACGGAATGCGTTAGGATACACCATCACAGTCGTACACAAGACTGACCATAACTTTCACCCTACTGGGGCTCTGACGCCTTTCGACTTTTTTCAGTGACCCATAATGACGCCATTCATTGGACTGGCGTTTCAGTTTTGGCTTGTACGATGTGGTCCATGTCTCATCCAGTGTTACGATACGGTGTAAGAAAGCCTCTTCTTTGTGCTCATAGCGCTACAAGTGCTTCCGAGCAGCGTCATAACGCATCCATTTCTGTATTCCCATCATGTCATCCAGAACCCATCATGATGCAGTTTTTTGCATGCCCAAGCATTCTTTCAGGGATTGAAGCACAGTCATATGCGCTAATCTAGTTTCGTGGATGAGCTCACAAATCATATGGCGTCAGTCACTGTCTGCTAATGTGGCAACAGCATGCACTTCTTCTTCAGAGACACTAGGATGACCTGCCCGATGCATGTCTGCCACAGTTTGCTGACCTTCGTTGAAGGCTTTTACCCAATGTGCCACTGTTCTGTACGGCAATGCCGATTCTTCGCACACCTCTTGAAGACCTTGATGACACTGTCATGCTGTACGACCTCTGGCACATTCAATTTTGACCCAACTCCGCTGTTCCTGTTTCGAAAACATAGTGTCACTGTTATGTTAGACCGCTCACAAGTGACTGTGTTTCCCTCGATTGTGCACACGCCGGTGACATGGGACAGGCAAGTCTGTTTGCTTGGAAGTAAGGTAGGTATGTCAACAACGCGTGCTACAGCAACAATAGTAGATTCCATTACATAGCGTCTTCACAACAGTGTTGGCACTATTTAAGTTCCAACCTACGTATTTCCAATAAGCTACTAAATAACAGAAGTCATGTACATACATTGTTCTAGCTCATACAGTCAAAACATCCCATACAATAATTGTCTGCCATTATGATTTTGTTAACACATCAAGTAATACAAATTAATAGACAATTCAGGGCTAATCGTCTATCAAACATCACAGCAGACTGACTCTCTTTCTCTTTAGTTCATGGCATAGTTCATTGTCATGGTGTGTGCTATTCCACAGAGTGCAGTGTTTGTCTGAGGCAGAGGCGCACAACATGGAGTAATTGTACTAGCAGGTACTGCAAAGCGTTACCAAACTGCCAGCATTTCCACACAATAAATACTAAATCAAGCAACAAAAATTAATTGCAAATTTGGTGGTCATTACTCATTGGTACTATAAACATTGTGCAACACGTCACTTCGCTGAAGCGGTATGTTACTCCTCAGTAGCTAGTGGTTCAGAAGGAAGCAGAAAGTTTGCTGCCTAGAAATTGAGGAGGAAGTGTGGCATCCCCAACCAGCTGACCACAAGAATGAATGGCCAACACCAAACTGAGGCCAAGAACAAAGTTGACCACCTAGTGGCACAACATTTAGCTGAGAACAACATGTTTGAGTTCAGTGGCTGCCTTTCAACCCAGGGCATGTGGGTGCTTCCCTTCAGCACCAACTTTTCTGAACTACACAGATGAGAGTTACACTTATGAAACATTCTTTGCTCCCATAACCCTCCTGGCCGCAATCTCCGCCAACCCACTGTCCCCACACCATCCACCCATGTTTTCCCTTCCTTTGTCATGTCACCCCCTCCCAGTTCATGTCTCCAAGTCAACCTCATCGTGTGCTGCACCTCACCTGACTCCCATACCCTCATATCACCACAAGCCTCCTACTCCTTCCTCCCATATTCTTAGCCAGCAAACCTGTTGCCTCCCTACGAGCTGCTAGGTACCCATCCCCCTCCCCCCCCCCCCCCCCCTGCCCCTCTCCCACGCCACCATCGCAACCCCACTCTACCATGGCTATATGTGTCCAGCTGGCACATGTTTCTGTGTGCATCTGTGCTTGTGCATGTGTGTGCTCTTAGTTCGTCCAAGGATTTAGTTTGAAAACTACAAGTTTTCTTTCTCTTACACGTGTGCTTGTCAATGATGCAATCCCTGTGCTGTTTGGTAAGTAGTCTCTTGCACTCCTAAATTATTGATATTTTCTATGAGTTACTGTCCATTGATTTAAACAAGTGTGTTGGTGAAACACTGAAATGGTGGAAAATCCAAACCTTCAATGAACTCATTAACAGTAGGCCTTAAAGAATATTGTGAAGAAACAGTGAGTGAAAATGCTGAACAAGAACTTGATAAGCAGTGCATGTTTTCTCAACTATAATACAACAAAAAAGCATAAGTGCAACTGTTTTGGAAGGCTGTCATTTAGTTAGTGAATAATGTTTTTGACAGTTCAAGATCTGTGTGGTGAAATGGGATTCACAGAAGTTTAAGAAACTATCCATAGTAGAGAGACCTGCAGCTGTCAAGACGTCAATGAAAATTTTGAAAAACTGAGAAGAGTCAAAAAGTTGTACATTTTCTATATTGAGTCATTGACATCCAGACAGACAGCAACCACTCTATTAGACAGCAGGACAGAATAGATGTTGCTATTGTTATATCGTTTTACAATGGAATGTTTGCATCAAGAGAAAGCACAGTACATTACAATGACAGTCCTTCAGCAATGGAACTGAGGGTGCTGGTATACTGCACTCACATTCAGGACAACAATAGTTCAAATCAATGCCCTGCTAGCTGAATTAAAGTTTTGCGCGATTTCCCTAAAGCCCTCCAGGAAAATACCAGGATGGTTCCATTGAAATGGGCATTATTTCATAAATCTGAGCTTGTGCTCCATCTTTAAGGACATTGCTGACAATGGGACATTAATGATAGTGAACATGCAATATACATCAGATGACGGTAATTTCAACGTCACTTCCTCTTCAAACTGGGCAAATGATGGTAAGCACAAAATACATGAAATTAGTTACCCTGAATGAAGTTGTATGATTTGCAAAAGCTCTTTTGATAGAGCCGTAAGTGTAGACACACACTATGGCTCAAAATTTGTAATTAATACCAACAAAATATGGAATGAGAGTTTTTAACATCAAATGTCTGCTATCCTATCAAGGCCAAAAGAAAACTTTTATATACATTGAGAATGGTAATAAAGTAACACATTTGTACATTCCACAGTATTCTATCACTTTTCAAATATACTTTGACCATGTTCTGAACCCTCACATCCAGGAAAATAAAATTCTCCTGGTAGTGATTTTGTTGAGTGGGACAGACATGACAGCTTTCACCATAAAGTTTGTATCAGCCAACTATACACCTGTTTGCCAGCTGTGTGAAGTTTACATATTGTTCTATTCTTTGTGGCAAATTAAGTAACTGAAGTGTGTAGAATTTCTGTGTATGTTCATCCCTGTCACAGTGACGTATGTAAAGCTCTTTTACAGTTGTTTTAGTTATTTTTTGGCTGTAGGACTCAAATATGGGAGTTTTACAGTTAGGACACTGCCTGCCTAATACAAAAAAGTGTTTGAAATTCGAGATTCACATATTTTACTGTTTGCTTCACTTCTGTATAATCTTTCATTGGTTGAATCAGTACGCTTTTGTATTGTAAAATTTCGAATCTTGTGAGTGCCTTGATAAACTTGTACTGTTATTGTCAGTTGTAGGCTTAAACTTATTTATGCTCTTTTTTTAATATTTCTGGGAGCAATTTGCCTGTCCTCATTCAAAACATTTGCTCTCTAATTTCATTGTATAATTACATGAGAATAGGCTATTTTTGAGAATTTTTGGCCACTTGCAGAACTATATTTTTCTAAGTTACTGGGACAAGTGTTTTGGATAAATTACTTCATAGCAGATCAGCACTTGTGATTCACTGTTATTGCCAAAGAATACATCACTGCAAAGAATTTCATTGCAAAACAAATAAATGTGCAATTTTGAGAATTTTTGGAAATTATCAGTGTCCTACACATAATATAATTTGTTGTAAATTGGTGTTTGAGTTTTAGTTGCTATAGTAGATATTGTAAATAACATATTGTCTTACATCTAATTTTACCTTATTTGTGTATTTGCATCAATTCTTATAGCAGGGTGTATACAACCACAGACAAACGGGAGAATCGGGAAAAACCTGGGAATTTTTTCATTTGGAAGAAAACCTGGAGAAACTCAGGAATTTTTTAGAATTCTGGTTATTTTTCATTATTTTAGTTTTCTGTTAAAGTTTTGTAATTTTGGTAAGAACCAATACTCTAACAAAGGATGTTACTGAATCTCGCAACTGCAGAATAATACTGCAGCAATAAAATATGAACGAGAGGGGGGGGGGGGGGGGGAAATTAAGTTGGAAATTAAATGTGCCGTATACAACAACAAAACACAGTCCTCATACAAGCGTCTGCCAACAGCAAAGTGTGTCAAAGGCTTTATAGGAAGACTACGCAAAGCTTCATAACAACAAATTGCCCCCGATGAGCGTGACGTCACAACTGTTTACATTAGATCCATTTGAGCAGTTGCGAGCGAGCTCATGCACGTGCGCAGTTGAGTTGCATATGAGTATTACCTTTTCCCGCTCCTGGCTACAGAAGTATGGCAGTTAGCTGTATAAGAAATAGCAGCAAGCAGCCAGATGCTACCTGGTAAAATTTTACTGGCGGCCTAGGCTGCCATATTCACGCATGCCCAACAGTACCGGATTTAGGAGCAAGGGCAACTGGGGTATATGCCACAGATGGCTGTTTTTTGGAGGGGGGGCTGGGGGGGGGGGATTCATATTCTTCAGGAAACCGACCTAGTTTCACAAAGTGCCTAGCGTCCAGTGCACATTGGTTCATACGATTTTGAGATGCATCCCTGTTGGTTTTTGAACAAATTGTAAGTTGATTTCTGAATGAATCGTTAGTTGATTTTTGAATGTGTGTGTAGTGTACGTGATGCTCTGCCAGGGGAATCCCCGTCGCACCTAGAAATAAACTTTCCTGCAGACAAAAGGGGACGGGGCTATACCAGCTGAGTGGAATAAACCCGAACGGGTGAATGTCAGTCGTTGTTTATGTAGTTGACTGGGTTTGTGAATGATCAGCATTGTTATAATTACTAGTGAAAACCAGAGATTCAGACTACCAAAGTGGAAGTAAATGGCTACCAGGAATAACAGGTAATAAAGATTATGTATTATCTTCTCGGTGTATCCAAGAAAATGAAATTTTGACAGAAAATGTTTGGCCAGACCGCTGCACTAGTAAGATCCAGTTGTACAGTCCCTGGCTAGCAGCCGCTAAAGTTCTATTCTAGTTGCAGCGTGGAAAATGCATTGTACAAACATGTAGTAATGCCTAACCGGAGAATAAACACAGGAAAACTAAACATAACTAAACCGGTGATTGTTGTCGGTTTAGTGAAGCTAACCGGATAATAAGTTTTGACACTGGCAGGAATAGTTCCAGAATTAGTGATGACAGGATCATTTGCTAGAACGAGGAAGGAGAAGAAATGGGGACATCACACAAATTATGGAAGAATATGATGATTCCAAATTTATATAAAAATTTCATACAGCTTTTCGATTTCATGCTTCAGAAGCTGGAGCATATTAATGAAATGTGAAGCTATTTCCTAATGTAGTAGGCCTAATAGGCATTTAACATTGGTACTTTGTGAATTATATTCTGTCGTATTATAAAAATGACCATTTGTGCCAAAACAGTCTCGTTCATTTGGTGTGTGTTACAATTGCTGCAATATTATGCAGGCCTATTTCATTTTATCTAGCAGACAGTGACAAAATACACTTAATCGGATCGAGAAACCACACCAGTCTTGGGTATTATTTGTATTAACCACTTTTTCAGTATTAGACATTTCATTTTTTCATGTAGCAAAACGTTAAACGAACTTTGATAAGGTAACTGGGTCTTCCCCAGAAAGGAAAGCACGCAGTGTTAATCTGTAGCAAGATTAGAGAGAAAAAATGCTAGGACTTAAGGATTGAAGACATGTGTAATGTCTTGCTTGTCTCTTGTCTTTACTGGTTTTGTGTATCCTATATTTAATTTTATGTGAGACAAAACAGGAAGTTATTAGCTAATAAGCAATAAAGAGTGTAAATTTAAATTTTCTGAAGAGTTCATGTCCTCTTGGTTACAAATAATCCCATCTACTATTAATTGCGAGAGAGGGGGCAGGATGTCGAACCGGACGAGTGGGAGCAGGAGAGGCACCACAGGACATTTTAATTTCCACTGACCTGAATATATTTTGATGGCACCCATTACAAAGAATTACATGTTCGAATTCCACAGAGCGAAATACAGTGGCATATGATACAAGAATGCTGTGTGAAGAGGCATGGCACTGCACTTTGACACACTTAAGATCAAATAACATGTACATTTCCTCAAACAAACACTCGAGGGAGGGGCAGGGGGGGGGGGGGGGTGCGCCACCATCTGGTATTGCTCCTGCCAATGTCTACTATTGCCCTGGTTCGGAAATACCGTAGATCCGGCGCTGGATGCACAGAGTAGTCTGAGTTGTAGTGGGGAGGTGGGTAGCCTCCACATGACCCGTGTTTGCATTTAGTGATTTTGCCACTTCCTCTTCATTTATTGCTCTCACATCAAATGAAAACAAAGCAGATTTCTGTGGCCGGGAGTTATCATCATCATCATCATCATCTCCCATGCGTGTAACATGACCCCACCATCTAAGCCTGTTCGCCCTGACTGCTACATCTATAGAGTTCATTCCCAGTTTTTCTTTGATTTCCTCATTGTGGACACCCTCCTGCCATTGTTCCCCTCTACTAGTACCTGGAATCATCCTAGCTACTTTCATATCCGTAACCTTAACCTTGTTGATAAGGTAACCTGAATCCACCCAGCTTTCTCTCCCATACGACAAAGTTGGTCGAAAGATTGAATGGTGCACAGACAACTTAGTCTTGGTACTGACTTCCTTTTTGCAGAAGAGAGTAGATCATAGCTGAGTGCTCACTGCATTAGCTTTGCTACACCTCGCTTCCAGTTCTTTCACTATGTTGCCATCCTGTGAGAATATGCATCCTATGTACTTGAAACCGTCCACCTGTTCTAACTTTGTTCCTCCTATTTGGCACTCAATCCATTTATATTTCCTTCTCATTGACATTACTTTCATTTTGGAGATGCTAATCTTCATACCATAGTCCTTACATTTCTGATCCAGCTCTGAAATATTACTTTGCAAACTTTCAATCGAATCTGCCATCACAACTAAGTCATCCGCATATGCAAGACTGCTTATTTTGTGTTCACATATCTTAATCTCACCCAGCCAGTCTATTGTTTTCAATATATGATCCATAAATAATATGAACAACAGTGGAGACAGGTTGCAGTCTTGTCTTACCCCTGAAACTACTCTGAACCATGAACTCAATTTACCGTCAACTCTAACTGCTGCCTGACTATCCATGTAAAGACCTTTAATTGCTTGCAAAAGTTTGCCTACTATTCCATAATCTCGTAGAACCGACAATAACTTCCTTCTAGGAACCCGGTCATATGCCTTTTCTAGATCTATAAAGCATAGATACAATTCCCTGTTCCACTCATTACACTTCTCCATTATTTGCCGTAAGCTAAAGATCTGGTCCTGACAACCTCTAAGAGGCCTAAGCCCACACTGATTTTCATCCAGTTGGTCATCATCTAATACTCGCACTTTCCTTTCAACAATACCTGAGAAGATTTTACCCACAACGCTGATTAAAGAGATACCTCTGTAGTTGTTACAATCGTTTCTGTTTCCATGTTTAAAGATTGGTGTGATTACTGCTTTTGTCCAGTCTGATGGAACCTGTCCCGACTCCCAGGCCATTTCAATTATCCTGTGTAGCCATTTAAGATCTGACATTCCACTGTATTTGATGAGTTCCGACTTAATTTCATCCACCCCAGCCGCTTTATTGCACTGCAATCTATTGACCATTTTTTCCACTTCCTCAAATGTGATCCTATTTCCATCATCATTCCTATCCCATTCTACCTCGAAATCTGAAACCTTACTGATCGCATTTTCACCTACATTGAGCAACTCTTCAAAATATTCCCTCCATCTGCCCAAGGAATCCACAGGATTCACCAGCAGTTTTCCTGACCTGTCCAAAATACTTGTCATTTCCTTCTTACCTCCCTTTCGAAGACTGCTAATTACACTCCAGAATGGTTTTCCAGCAGCTTGACCCATAGTCTCCAACCTGTTTCCAAAGTCTTCCCAAGATTTCTTCTTGGATGCTGCAATTATCTGTTTGGCTTTGTTTCTTTCTTCAACATAACTTTCTCTGTCTACCTGAGTTCTAGTATGTAGCCATTTTTGATACGCCTTCTTTTTCCTTTTACAGGCTGCCTTGACTGTGTCATTCCACCAAGCTATTTGCTTCATCCTACTTTTACACACTACTGTTCCAAGACATTCTTTAGCCACTTCTAGTACTGTGTTCCTGTACCTTGTCCATTCCTTTTCCAATGACTGTAATTGACTACATTCAACTAACTGGTACCTTTCTGAGATCGCTGTTGTGTACTTGTGCCTGATTTCCTTATCCTGAAGTTTCTCCACTCTTATCCTCCCACATATGGACCTGACCTCCTGCACTTTCGGCCTCACAATCCCAATTTCACTGCAGATTAAATAATGATCAGTGGTTCATGGTGTGGGTTGCTGTAGTCATGTCCTAGTTCATGAACCACGGGCAATGTATGAGTGGCCAAGTAAGTGATCCCGACAGTCAGGATACCAGTTACTTTGGAATAAGGCTGGGCATCTCAGACATATTCTGAGTCGTAGTCACCTTTGTGCTCATACTGCAAAGACTACCAAATCCACCGGTTAGTCCCTCAACCCTTAGGGGTAAAACCCAATGGGACTCGGGGCAAGTAAGGCTAGCAACCTGTTCCCTGGTACTTTAAATATGATGCTGGCAGCAATCAGAGCAAAATGCCTTGGACCTTTGGAGGTGATGGAGTCCCACCTCTAACTGACAAACCAGGGACTCCTAAGATACGACTTGGCAAACAAATGGTAATGAGATGGGGAGCTATTAATATCAATGGGGGCTACTCTGGGAAGAAGGTAGAGCTGGCAGAGGCTGCAAGTAAGATGGGGCTGGACGTTTTAGCTGTTAGTGACATTCGGGTAAGGAGTGAGAAAGAAGAGGATACCTGTCAGGAGTCAAAGCAGGAATAGCACAATGGGGTGTAGGGCTTTACATCAGGAAAGAAATGGAACTCAGCATAGTTGCAATAAGGTATGTAAACGAACGACTGATGTGGATAGATTTGACAGTGTCTAGCAAGAAAATTTGGATTGTATCAGTATATTCGCATTGTGAAGGGACAGATCAAGATAGGATGGATAGTTTTTATGAGGCACTCAGTGATGTAGTTGTTAGAGTAAAGGACAAGGACAGTGTTCTGCTCATGGGTGATTTTAACGCCAGGATTGGAAATCAAACAGAAGGGTATGAAAAGGTTATGGGTAAATTTGGAGAGGATATGGAGGCCAACAGGAACGGGAAACAACTCTTGGATTTCTGTGCCAGTATGGGCTTAGTAACCACGAACTCCTTTTTTAAACATAAGAACATTTACCGGTATACTTGGGAAGGCAGGGGAACCAGATCTGTCATTGACTATATAATAACAGATCAGGAATTCAGGAAGGCTGTGAGGGACACACGTGTATTCAGGGGATTCTTTGATGACACTGATCATTATTTAATCTGCAGTGAAATTGGGATTGTGAGGCCGGGAGTTATTAAGTGAATTAAAATACATTCACATAATTACGGAACATTGAAATATGTTATAGAATTCAGATTTTATTTTATCTCCACCTTTCTGATAGTCGAGCATTAATTGCATTGCAGAACAGTGAAGTTATTTCTGTCAATTTATTAAAGAAATTTGGCTTTTATTAATTTTTCTGCTGAGGCAGTCAATGTATTTGAAACAAGTGTTTAGTTGCACATTGTTAGCTAGTTTCAACTGTTTGCTACATTTCAAGATCATGTTTTCACCTTCTAGCACATATGGCATTATGCCATGAGATAATACAGTACTGGTACTCCAAGAAAATTTACATCCAAATCTGGACATACAAATGTGCACTTTAAGCCGAATTATGCAATTTAAAATGGTTCACAAAATTCCAATGCTCTTGGAGTATTCTCTAAAGTCTTGTTTCTTTTATAACATAATGTAAGATTTTTTAATGTTATGCACGTACGACCATACAGGCTTCCTGCGTCGTCGTAGCTGCACAAGCATGGTGACGCCTGTTATCAGGCGCTTTCTGGCAACTGCTGAAATGAACCTATTCCTAACAGGTCTCGGAAAAATATTGTGAATGGTGATTTGAAAAGTGTTATTTTCAAACTAAATTTCCTTTTACGCAAGATGAATTATGTTATGTGTGAGAATGTGCAATGAATTTCTTAAACACAGAGCGTTTTGACTCTCATTTAAAACTTAACACTTTGAGTACTGGCCGCTTAGAAGACCAGACATTTATGTCATTATTTGAAATTTTAGTGGCACATTTGTGTGATGTATCTTATAGCGTAAGGCGCAGAAAAAGACCAATATTACGTGTGAAAGCTAAGCTTCTCTTGTAGCTTATTAATCTTCGAGACCAATATTATATGTGAAAGCTTTTCTTTTCTTGTAGCAGCACTATGCATATTAATTTAAACCATTAACTTCTCCTATTTATGTGTTTGTGCTATTTAACAGTGATGTTGCTATTGGGTGACTACATCACATGTCCTATGCTCTGAATATCCATTGTCATCGGTTGGTGAGATCACGTGACACGAGCTATGACTTGCTTATAAACGTGCATCGGAATGTCGATTCCAATGCTTCGGAAAGTAACATGCAGTGCTTGGTGGAATTTGGATTTATACTTTCGTAATACAAAAATATGCAGTGTACATGTTGCTGCACACCAGACATCTTTCCAAAACATGTTTTTTTCCCCTGAGTTTCATTTTCTAAAGGGTCGGAAATTATACGCCTGTGTATGAAACATAACCATTCAAAGGACTGATAAGTTTTACAGTTCTGAGGAAAAGTGTACTGTCACTTAACATAAAAAAAGTGTATTTTCACGCAGGAGAAAGTGTATTTTTAACCGGGAAATCCAGGAATTTTTTTTCCTTGTCCGTATATACACTCTTTATAGGGGACTAGTAAGTTTTTAGCTCAACAGATTAAAAGATAATTAGCAGCTTAAACTGTTATACATTGCACCAGCCAAAATACAGCCCCACTGTGGATGCTGTTCTCAAACATGGGATGGGATAGTTTATATTCATAAGCAGCTGGGAATTGCCCTGACTACTGTTAAACGATTGGCGGCCGCTGCAAATCGGTGTATTGGAAGAGCTCCCAAGAGTCGTGTCCCTGTGGTACTGGTATCAAAGGTACCTCAATTACTATCCTCACCTGTGGATCCTGTCTCATCTTCAAGAAGTACAGGATCTGTGTATTTATTCATAACTTGATAAGATTTCAAAGTGGCGCAAAGATTAGTAATTTGCTTTAAATATTTAGAAGTGTAAAATTGTGCTCTTCACAAAACAAATAGTTGGAACTGGCCAACTCATACAAATACACGGTGTAACACTTTGTAGGGATGTGAAATGGAATGAACTTACAGGCTCTTAAGTCTTGTGAATTATTTTTTTTGCCCACTGGCGTCACACTTCACAACAGAAGGAAGGACCAGTCTGTCACCATACTCGTACACATTCTAACATTTGTGACAAGTTTCACCATCTTTAGATAACACACAGAGACTGACATGGCAGATAAGAAAGAGATTTTTTTGAACTGTCACTTGTGAATTACAGGTCCATGTACTGATCCACACGTTCCTCTTGAATGTGCATTGCGCGCTGACCATGCGAATATCCTTCTATTCCTTTTGTCAGTACCAACAGCAGAATGAATCCTCATTCAGCAAAAAGCTGGTTGGAACATGGCATTTCCAGCAATCCACAAGCCTTGCAAAAAGTTGTGCACCATCATAATGTAGCTTCACTCATTGTATAGACAGCTACCTTTCCCAGGAAACATCTATATCACCCATTTTAAAGACTGAAATATGAATGGGCAAATGATACAGATTTCGCAATACACCATAGCACTCAATAAAGCATTTAAGTGTTTAGAAGTGTAAAATTGTGCAGAGGGAGTGTGAAAGATATGGTATGAATTAGCCACAAAAACTATAACTGTGCTTAAAAACTGACCATTTTGTGAAACAGGAAATTTGTAATCTAAGTTGTAATAAGCATTTTCACTACCAATTGAAGCTGTGCCCTTATTTCCTGCCTATCCACAACCTCAGTAAGTGCAACATATTCAAGAAAGTAGCCAAATCATGACAAGAAAGAGCACACATTTCATTGCTGCACCCCAGGCTACAGGTAAGTCTGTCACCACAATAATATTTTTTGCTTTCACATTCATTGGCTTTGCCAACTCACAAACAAACTGTTACCTTCTAACCTTACCTAGACCTTTTGCTAAACAAAACAACAGATCAGTCCATTACCACAACTAGGTATTTCATGGCAATTCAAGCTGTGCTCTTGTGTGTCAGCCTAATCACACCCTTGGCAGTCACAACACATTTGGGGGGGGGGGGGGGGCACAGATGAAAAAAAGGCTAACTGCATTCCCTGAAATTGTGACCTTTTTAGAAAAAAAACAGTCAAATATTTGTGACAGTGGAGAATATAAATGTCATTGTTTCACTGACCCCCATTTAAGCTGTGCTATTATGTACAAACTTAACCATACTGCCAGAAATATCAATATGGAAATCAAGACATATTCAGAAAACAATGCCAAATATTTCTCACAACAATAATAGGCATCATTACTTCAGTCACAGTAGTTTAAGCTTTGCTCTTATGTTCCTTGACTAACAACTCCCCCCCCCCATACACACACATCTATACACTCTGTACTCTGTGACTGGCTGACAGTGGTGATTAATTTCATTGTTTCGAAAGCTAATGTGTTGTATTTGGTGGATGTCATATTTATGCTTGTGTATTTAAAAAATGTTAAATTTCAGTGATACAGCACAACTCACCAAGAGTAATGTATTCAAGAGCAGCATCACATATCTGTAAAAATGAAGTACAAACGAAATGTCAGTTTGGCTTTCAGAAAGGCTTTTCAACAGAAAATGCTTGACATGCTTTCACTGATGAAATATTAAATTCTCTGACTAACTGAAAGTCACTCATTGGGATATATTGTGATTTCTCAAAGGCTTTTGACTATGTGATTAATGAAATTCTTCTACATAAGCTTCAGTATTGTGGTATGAGTGGGACAGTGCACAAATGGTTTAATTCATATTTAATTGGAAGAATGCAGAAAGGTGAAATTAACAATACAGATAGTCTGCAAAAATCAGCAGAATCCTCTAAATGGGGAGGTATCAAGTATGGTGTGCCACAGCGTTCAGTCTTGGGTCCCTTATTGTTCTTAATATGTATTGATGACTTGCCGCTTTATATTCAGGAAGGCGCAAACCTTGTTCTTTTTGCTGATGATACAAGTATAATAATCACACCTAACAACAAGAATCAGCTGAGGAAATTGTAAATAATGTCTTTCACAAAATTATTAAGTGGTTCTCTGGAAATGGACTCCCACTAAATTTCATACTATTCTGTACAGTAAATGGCATAACACCATCGATAAATATAGACTCTGAATGGATGTCTGTTGCTAAGGCAGAATATTCAAAATTTCTTGGTGTGTACATTGATGAAAAACTGAATTGGAAGAAACACATTGATGATCTGCAGAAACTGTTAGGTTAAGATACTTATGCTATTAGGGTTATTGCAAATTTTGGCGATAAACGTATCAGTAACTTAGCCTACTATGCCTGTTTTCATTCACTGTTTTCATATGGCATCATATTTTGGGGTAATTCATTATTAAGAGAAAAAGTATTCATTGCACAAAAGCATGTAATCAGGATAATAGCTAGAGCCCACCCAAGATCACCTTGCAGACATTTATTTAAGGAACTCTGGCTATTCACAGTACCTTCGCAATACATATATTCACTTATGAAATTTGTTGTTAATAACCCATCTCAATTCAAAAATAATAATGAAGTGCATAGCTACTACAGTAGAAGAAAAGATGATCTTCCCTATTCTGGGTTAAATCTGACTTTGGCACTGAAAGGGGTGAATTATGCCGCCAGAAAAATCTTTGTTCATTTGCCACATAGCATTAAAAGCCTGACAGATAGCCAACCAACATTTAAAAACAAATTAAAAGAACATCTGAATGACAGCTCCTTCTACTCAATACATGAATTTTTAGATATGAAGTAGTAACTGAAAAAAAAAGTATTGTGTAAAGAAAGTTTATGTTAAACTGATATGTTCCACATCATTACAAAATGTCGTATTTATGATCTATGGAACAAGTATTAATGTAATATAGAGGCAGGTCGCATTGGTAGTGACGAGCAGGGCACCGTGCGGTAAAGGAATATGAGCTATGGAGAGTCGGTGGGTAAAACAATTATGTCTTATTTATAGGAGGATAGGTTAAGGGTAATAATCTGAAGGTGTTGGTGGAGAAGATCAGAGATTCTCTCAGTGGGGGCACAGAAACCAGCCACAGTGGGGTGTCCTGTGAAGTTGTGTTTGTGGACTTACGAAGCATGTAGAAGGTAGGAGTGTAGGGAGTGGTAGAGGTGGGGGAGGGGGGGCGGGGAGAGGGAGGGAGGGAGAGAGAGGGGGGGGAGAGAGAGAGAGAGAGGGGGGGGGGGGAGGTTTTGGGGTGGGCCTAAGGATTTGAGGAGAGACTGGAGATCCTGTTGGATTTCTGGAATGGGGTCAGTGCGGCAGGGTTTGTAGGTAGATGAGTCTGACAGCTGGCAGAATCCCTCTGCCAGGTAATCTCTGTGGTTCACCTTTGTCAGCATGTAGCATTAAAAGGTCAGGGTCAGTTTTTAAGTGGTGGATTGTGGTTATTTCTATGGATGTAATGTTGGTTTCCATGTTGAGGGATTTGGGGAATGATGGTGAGGCATGGAATGAGGGATACAAATTGTGGAATGTTAATAGGTGGTGATTTGGGGGCAGTGGGGGTGGATCACAGTTGGATGGAAAAGTGAACTGAGTCACACATAGTTCAACATTGGCTATGGGTTGAGTCTTGATTGGTAAGGTTGGTGGCAAAAAAGTGTTTCCACTATTGGGAGCAGGACAAGGAGAGAAGACATTTAACAAGTCCAGCATAACTGAATTTGGGAGTGGGGCAATAAGTAAGGCCTTTAGAAAGAACTGATACTTCTATAGGACTAAGGCTTTTGGAGGAAAGGTTCATGACTGTATTTCAGGAATGTTTAGGTTCTCGATTCTGCATTGTGGTGGGAGGGAGTTTCTAAGGGTGTGGTAAATGTAGTAGGCCTGCAAGGCAGGGTTTGTTGTCTATGAGGCTATTCCCCACTTCCCCTCATAGGCATCTGAGTTGATATTCCTACAGCTGCATCTCTTTTCTCCAAAGGCCTCTTCAATTTTGCTATAGGCAGTACCTATCTTTCCCTAGTTATACATGCTTCTGTGGTCTTATATTTGTCCTCTAGCCTTCCTGCTTAGCCATTCTGCACTTTCTGTCAATCTCATATCTTAGACATCCATATTCCAGTTAGATTCACTATCTCCTGTGTTATCCAAAGATTTCTTCTAGGGCTTGCCTTTTTACCTATTTGGTCCTCTGCTGCCTTCACTATTTCATCTCTCAGAGCTACCAATTTGTCTTCTATTGAATTTCTTTCCCATTTCAGTCCAGTGAGCCTGATGCTTCCTCTGAAACTGTTGCTTCAATTGATCTAGGTCCCATCTTCCTTAATCTCCTACTGTTTGCATTTTCTTGTTTTAATTTACAGTTTGTAGCCAACAAATTATGGCCAGGATCCACACAACTTCCACTGAAAATGTATTACATTAAAATCTGATTCTGAAATCTCTGTTCTAACATTACATTATCAGTCTGAAACCTTCTAATGCCCTCGAGTCCCTTCCATAGACATAACCTTCTTTCATGATTCTTAAACCAAGTGTCATCAACAATTAAATTATGCTCTGCACAAAATCCTACCAGGCAGCTTGTCTTTCGTTCCTTTGGCAAGGGCTGATACTTCGGTGGGACTAAGGCTTTTGGTGGAAAGCTTCATGATGTTTCCCCAGTCAGTATTGTCCTACTTTTGTTTTCCTTTTCGTTCTATTGAATCTACTCCCCTACCACAATTACATTTTCCTTTCCCATAACTATCTGAATAATTTCTGTTATTGAATCATATATTCTTCCAATCTCTTCATCATCTGCAGATGTAGTTGGCACATGAACTTGTACTACTGTGGTGGGTGTTGAATTTGTATCTGTCCATGAATATACAAATTTTGCCATGAAAAGTGATTCATAGGATCACTTATGGCTTGGAAGTGATTGTTTTTTCTCCTGTGGAAATTTTGGCTGTTTTTAAGGTCATTCATTACCTGGCTATTTTCCCCTAAGTTATTTGAACAAATAATTGAGTGTGGCGAAACTGCAAATATTAATAATTTGCACTGTTTAAAGTTTAGAATGAATGACATTTTTGTGGAGAGAGGAGGGTGGAAAGTGGGCACACTTACGTCCACCCCTTACAGGTGGTCCCCATCTGGGATGCTGTCGACTGAGCTGAGTACAACTGGGACTTAGGCCTGACCAACCTTCATGAATTGTTGCTAGTCACTGGAGATGCAAACACTTTCAGTCTCTTGTGGAGTCTATACAAATAAGCTTTGCTGTCATGATCAGCAGCAAAGGAGATGCTACGTGCTACTGAGTAGGTATTTGTAGTTCGATGTCTGAAACGTTTTGTTAGGATAATGAGTTACAGTTCCTTTATTATATAAATTAAGGCGTTTTTACAGGTGGACATCACAGTCTAGGATTGCTTCAAAAGAATTTTATTTTGGCTGTGGCTGATGACTGACGCACACACGCCAAACTCAAAACTTGACATAGGTAGTATGTGTTTAAGTCAATGGTTCACTTATACAGCAAAAGACCACAAAGATTGGGGATAAGCAAGACCTTCTCTTGCCTAAAAAGCAGATTCATGGTTTTGAAAGTTTCACCTGTCAGTCTTCTGTGTCTATTACTAAAGGTTTGTTTTTCTATGTCTTTCTGATGATAGCATAATTCTGCCCAAAACCACTAGTAGTAACAGTTAAAGCATTTAACGTTATTCAACAATGAGCTTCAACTATTACAGGAAAAATTAAGATACTAATAGCTTCATGAAAGAACTTAATTACCCATTACACAGCTCAAAAACATTACATTTAAACAAATAAACACTTTTTTATGAAATAGCACTGCTAGTCAGTGCATTTTTTTCTCATTCTAAACTTGTCCTCTTCATAATTCGTAGAAACTCTTCCTGGTTTACTTCTCCATCTCCATCTAAGTCTGCTTCATCAATCATTTCCTGAAAAAAAAAAAAATAAATAAAATAAAAATGCAGGTATTACAACTATGTGAAAAGTTGCATTGAAACACTTTCAATTAGTATATGTAGATGTATACATTACATTTTTGGGCTCTTGTTTTCAAATGAAACAACAGTTAATTTGAAGAATTAGTTACAGTGCTCTGTTACATAATAAACTGTTGTTGTCATACTCTTATATCAAGAGATAATGTAAAGAAACTCATTTATTTCTCTAACATGAATAGATGGTCGAGAATACAAACTGAATAATTTAAGCAAGAAGCTTTCTCTCTACAATTTAGTTTTAAACTGGTGTTTTTAAAAAAATGTCTTAGAAGATGGAGGCAATTATTCCATGATAGGATTAAATTGTATTAATATTGTGCTGCCTGAGATGTATCCAGCCATAAACAGTAGTTACAATAGGTATGTTCACTTGACGTATGTTGTAGGCATAATTGAAGTTGGGGACATATAAATCCAGTATGATTTTTAAAATTTAACAGGAAAGCAGAATTTAGTTCTTCAGTTTTACTAGCACACATGACGTACAAAAAAAAAAAAAAAAAAAAAAAAAAAAAAAAAAAAAAAAAAAAAAAAAAAACTGTAATGGCTACTTTTCAAATAATAGTGGTGCCTGCACTGAAGGTTCTCCAAGCATGACACTAAACCAAGAGTCAAGAAACATCTCTTTTGTCATATTTCCCTTAATAATTAATGTATAGGTCACATGTGTTTTTGACCTACATAAAAGATATATGAAAGTCGTTCGCTGAGTTTTGAAAAATTGTAGCACATAAAGTCGCGTTAATCCAAACTAATTGGGACCGGACCTTGTTTGGATTACAGATTTGGTCGGATTAGCCTAATTACCGTGCCGAGTTACGAGCATGAAGTATACCAAGCAGATAAGTAGGCAAATACCATGATAAGAAATGGGAACAAGTGTGGGAACAATAGCTCACTCCCACTCCCTGCCCTTGTTGATGTGCACTGTTGAGACCTTTGTAGTGTCTGAGGTCAGTGCACTGCCAGTTGGCTCGCAAAGTGCTTTGTTATGTTAGTTATTGATCGCTGGCATGCGTAACAGTTGTACTGTGTTCTTTTAGGTTCAGTGATGTACGTATTTTCATCATGAGTAAATGGAAACCTACAACGTTAACTCTCAAGAAAAACTGAATGCTTTGAAGCGGATAGACAATGGTGAGAATGTACCTAAACTGGCAACAGAACTGGATGTTTGTAAAGCAACCATTTGTGATTGGAAGAAGAACCGAGTGAAGCTTGAACAGTCCTGTGCAATGTCTTTGGGAAAAACACTCAAAATTCGGCAGACTTTGAAACAGTTCCAGTACAATAAAATGGATGAAGCTCTTTTCCTTTGGTTTATGCAGGAAAGAGAAAGCAGAACTCTTTTGAGTGGAGCACTGGTTCAGGAGAAGGCTGTTTACCTGAACAAGTTAATGAATAGTGATGAGTTTTTAATGGCGAGTATGGGTTGGCTGGACAGATTCAAAAAACGTCATGGAATCCGTCAGCTAATAATTAGTGGAGAGAAGCTTTCTTCTGACCGTGGTGCAGCAAAGGAATACTTGGGTTAGTTTGAAAATATGAGAAGAGAGGGAAAGTATTCTCCCCAACAAATTTATAAAACTGACGAGACTGGCATTAATTTTAGGTCAGAAGACCATGCTCCTGGTTTTAAAATGTGCACAGATCGTGTGACTTTATTAATGTGCAAAAACGCTGCTGGTAATCACAAGCTGACTTTAATGCTGATCTTCAAATCTGCTAGGCCCAGAGCTTTTAAAAACTGCAACATGAAGTCCCTGCCCGTATATTATCGCAACCAGAAAAAAGCATGGATGGATGGGTGGTAAGCTGTCCAAAGAATGGTTTCACAGCCAGTTTGTTCCCTCTGTTTAATGGTTTTCTAAGGAAAATCATCTGTCTCCCCATGCAATACTTTTGATTGCTAACGCGCCGTCTTACCCCAGCACTGAGGAAGTATGTGATGGAGAAATTGTGGTGAAGTTTTTTCCACCAAATGTTACACCACTTCTACAGCCGATGGACCAATGCGTACTGCAAACGTTAAAACTGATTTACGGAAACAACTTTTAAGAATGCTGATCCAAGATGATAGCATTCCTTTAGTGGACACAATAAATAAGACCAATGTGAAGGATGTTGTTTATTGGGCCACTAAGGCATGGCAGAATATTTCAGAAAATACTCTGAGAAAATCATAGAGAAAACTGTGGACATCTCTTGAATTTCAGGACAACCTAGTTGAAAATGATCAGGAAAATCTACTACAAATGATACAGACAATCCCTGGATGTGAAGAAGCTAGTGAAGGAGACTAGACGAGTGGATGGCAGCTGATGGGGTATGTGTGGAGAACCTTACTGACATTGATTTAGTTGCTGCTGTGACTCAAGACCAGGAAGAAGTGGACTGCTGTGATGGAAGGACAATGAGCCTGAAAGTGACAAAGGAGAGCTGGTTCCACACAGTGACGCAGCAGAATCCCTTGACCTCACGCTACGTTATTTGGAGCAACAGCCCACTGCTGCACCTGCTGATTTGATGTTTATGAGACAATGGCAAAACTATGCATCATATAACAGACTGTCTTCATTATGCCAAAAAAAAAGGACTGAGTTTTTGTCATCTAAAAAGTAGGGATTAAATGTCCATTGTATTTTAGTAAGTTTGACAGCTTTTCTTTCATTGTTGTGCATTGTTTAAACCTAATGTTTTCTTGCAAATTTTTCTCATACATGTTTACTGTACTGTATAAATTAAAATACTGTGTATGTACAGCAGTTTACCAAACAGTTTTCCATTCTTAGCCTAGCATTTTTCATGTTCCGATTAACTGAATGATAAGATTACCGGGGTTTGGATTAGCAGGACTCTGCTTTACTTGCTAATGATGCTAGGATATGAAGCACATTTTTTAATTTTTTTTCTTTTTATTAGAGAAAATCCAAGCACATGTATTTTCAGTTGAATATAAGCAAGGAACATGAACTGAAGAAAGTAAGAGAAAACGTCTATACCACCAGCTGTGAGGGTATCAGACAAAAGTGAAAAAAAAGTGTAACAAGAAATATGACTAAAGAGATATTAATAGAAAAAAATCAAGAGAGACATAGCAAGACAAGATGAGAGAAAAATTTAAAATGAACTATGTGCACCATATGAAATTTGAAAAGTTAATGATACCATAGTTGTCTTTTTGCCAGATGAAGGCACTATTGGTTCAAAGAGTTAGCATTTTTGCCTGTGTTACTGTCTCTACATCTACTGGGCAAGTAGACCTTATTTCTGTATGTTTTTGACTGTCGGGCCAGGCCAGGGATAATTTTGTTTGGTTCCTATATACTAAAAGAATGCCTGCATCACACAATAACCATGCTACATACACTGACAATTGGTGACAGTGTTTTTCTGAGGAGGTTGGTGATTGTTACAGATGGTGCTATGAGTTGTTGACTAAGTGTACAGTATATTTATTTTTGGCCACTCGCATCAAGTCATTCAACAATGCCTTCCTCCTGGAATCATGGCACATTCTAGCAGGACAGTTTTCATACCATAAGGCAAAAATTAATACTGTAGGTATTTTAAGAGCATTGAACTTCTTGTCCCAGGCATTATACCTGACAGACATATCTAGGGCATCACTGAGCACCACCTCAGAACCCCCAAGCCAGACTGTATAATCTACAGGGATTGTGTGACATGTACAGGAACATTGGGTGAAATCTGTCTCAGCTCATATGCCATCATTTTGTATAACTAATGGCATTATGAAGTGCAGCCATTTTATGCTCCAAAGGGAAGTGAACACACTGCCAAGTGAATGATTACAATATACCGGCTAATCTGTATACAATTTGTTATGGTCTAATATTTCCATATGTCAGCTTGCACAGTGCTTTGTTGACAACTTGGGTCCATGACTTCATCAGGTCTGAGTCACATTCGAACCCTACCATCAGCTCTTACCAACTGAAATCAGGACTCATTTGACCAGGCCACAATTTTCCATTCACTAATGGTCCAACCAATATGGTCATGAGCCCAGGAGAAGTTCTGCAGCCAATGTTGTGCTGTTAGCAAAGGCATTTGCATTGGTCATCTGCTGCCATAGCCCATTAATGCCAAATTTTGTCACACTGTCCTAACAGGTACATTTGTCATAGGTCCCACATTGATTTGTGTGGTAATTTCACAGACTGCTGCTTGTCTGTTAACACTGACAACTCTATGCAAACATCACTGCTCTTGGTTGCTAAGTGAAGGCCATTGGCCACAGTGTTATCCGTGGTGAGAGGTAATGCTTAAAATTTTGGTATTATCGGCACAATCTTGACACTTTGGATCTCAGAATATTGAATTCCCTAATGATTTCCTAAAGGGAATGTCCCATGCTTCTAGCTCCAACTACCACTCCACGTTCATAGTCTGTTTAATTCCTGTTGTGCTGCCATAATCGTGTCGGGGGCCTTTCCACATAAATCACCTGAGTACAAATGACAGCTCCGCCAATGCACTGCCCTTTCATATCTTGTGTGCATGGTACTACTGCCATCTGTGTATGTGCGTATCGCTATCACATGACTTGTCACCTCGGTTTATGTTTGATTCATGATACTCTTAATTCCCATTTTAATCTCCATATCAGCAGTATTTCCACTAAATCACTAAGTGTCAGCAAATTTTGTAGTCTTTAGTACAGTCTTTAAAAATCTCTCATTACATTTAATCACTCATGTTCAGTAATGTGTGAATGGCATCTGTAAAGGGGAGCAATAACTACAATAATAATTTTTTCTTAGCAAAATACAACATGTTCCAACTGTGGTAACTATCAGTTACATGTATCAGACAAGCAGGCTGCAGACTACCTTTAAACAAAATATGGTTTTCAGTCATTGCATAGTATGGATAGTACATTCAATGCCTTCCTTGTATACCCTACATTTGTTACTATTTCCTCTCAGTTTACTGAAATACTTTATGAAATAAGTCCTTAGCCATTCACTCGTTTAGCCGAACCAAAACATTCATAACCGAATGAGAAGTAACGGCTATGTCATTGTTGTTTGTCTCTATGAAGAATGATATTTACATATGACTATTAAGAATGCCTTTTATGGAAGAGAAGTTTCTACTTGCCCATCAGGAGAATTAGGGTGACAAAAGGAAATAAAAGTAAGAAGTATTAGTGATGCAGGGAATGACATACTGTTTTAAACTTTGAAACTAGACAGATAATTCCATGTAAAAAGTGTGCACTACTGCTATTGTGTCAAGACACAGCATGTTTATATGGACTGTATTAAGACAAAATGTTATGGCAATCATGTATGTTCTACACTTTGTTGGTCCAAAAATGACGAAAATGTATGTTCGGTTGATTTGTGCATACTGCTTTTCTCCCACGAAGGTGATTGTAATAATTGAAAATGATAGAGAAGAAACATACAATTGTACATCTGATGGCACAAATATGCTTTTTTTTTTTTTTTTTTTTTTTTTCAAATTATCTAACAGCTGCAGACAGTTGTCTATGACGAGGAAAATAATAATACTACTACTACTACTACTACTACTACTAGTAGTAGTAATAATAATAATAATAATAATAATAATAATAATAATAATAATAATAATAATAAACCCTGTGGAGGCCTGGGAAAAGAATAGGCCTTTGGTATGTTCTGCCAGTCGTAAAAGGCGATGAAAAGAACAAACCACTAATAGGGCTAACCCCCCTTTTAGTGTGATTAGTTGGTTCAGGACAGAACTAATGAAGCCTCGGACAAGCGCTGTCATGGTCGGGGACGACGCTTGAACCCTATGCCTGTCCACAATGGTAACGACACTGCTAGCCGCACGGCAAATGATTTAAATCCAAATAGAGGTGTTTTGCAGGATATGCTTCCTGCAACCACTCTAGAAGGAAAACAAAGGCAGAGGATGAGATGGTCAGATGAAGTTAACCGACACCTCATGTTCTGTTATTACCAAGCAACAAACTTAGGAACCAACACAACTGGATACAGATCACAAGTATACACAACATTTATTACCAGATACCTAGAATTAAAATTTTTAACAGAACAACAACTAGCTGATCAGATCCATGTAATAATAAAAAATAACAGGATACCCCAGTCAGAATTAGAAAACATCAAACAACAAGTACAACAAATACTGGAACAAAAAAATGTGCAATCAGAAGAAGAAGAAAATACAGTAGTGGACTCAAAAATCCCAGAGCAAACAAACAAAGGACAACACGCATCTATTAAACAATCAGAGGAAAACAAAATCTTAAGACAGCCACCAGAACACGCACAAACAGAATACGAAGTGACACACATGATAGATATAGAAGAAAATTTTCAGCTGACATATATAGAATAGGAAGACACAAATACAGACATTAGACCATTCTTGCATAGACCACCAAAGCACCCACAAGTTGAAACAACTATAACAACTATCAACACAATCATACACAACAAAATAAATGAAAATACAACTATGGAAGAGTTACAACTACTGGTTTATATAGGAGCACTCACTACACTAAATATACACACTAGGCAGAGATCAGAACCAACCAACACACAGAAGAAACCCACAAAACTGGCAACACAGGCTACAGATCACAATAGAAAAACTGAGAAAAGACATCGGCCAGCTAACACAATTTATAAGAAATTAAATATCAGACAAAAAACGAAAAAGGTTAGGTAAAATCTCACAGCAATAAGCGATAGAGCAATTAGATGAAAAGAAGCAGAAATTACAAGCAGTGGCCAAACGACTTAGAAGATACAAAAAAAAAGTGAAAATAGAAGGAAACAAAACCAAACATTCAACACAAGCCAAAAGAAATTTTACCAGACAATAGATAACACACACACATTAAAATAGACAATCCACCAAACATAACAGACATGGAACACTTTTGGAGCAACATATGGTCAAACCCGGTACAACATAATAGACATGCACGGTGGATACAAGCAGAAACGGACACATACAAGATGATACCACAAATGCCAGAATTGATAATTTTGCAACATGAAGTCACCCGAGCAATTAATTCTACGCACAATTGGAAACCCTCTGGA
Organism: Schistocerca cancellata; assembly: GCF_023864275.1. Lineage (NCBI taxonomy): Eukaryota > Metazoa > Arthropoda > Insecta > Orthoptera > Acrididae > Schistocerca > Schistocerca cancellata. The sequence continues at coordinate 48,468,356 of NC_064628.1, read as the reverse complement.
AATGATAAAATAGCAAATTTCTGGCTAAAGAAGTTCATCTCAACACATTCACATCTAACTAAATTATTTAACAATTACATTGCAGACCCATACACATTCCCTGATACACTTACACATGGAATAACTTATCTGAAACCTAAATATCAAGCAGACACAGCAAACCCAGCAAAATATCGTCCCATAACATGCCTACCAACAATATACAAAATATTAACTTTAGTCATTACACAGAAATTAATGACACATACAACACAGAACAAAATTATAAATGAAGAACAAAAAGGCTGCTGCAAAGGAGCACGAGGATGTAAAGAGCAACTGATAATAGATACAGAGGTGGCACATCAAGCTAAAACTAAACAAAGGTCGCTGCACTACACATACATTGATTACCAAAAAGCTTTTGATAGTGTACCCCACTCATGGTTGCTACAGATATTGGAAATATACAAAGTAGATCCTAAATTGATACAGTTCCTAAACACAGTAATGAAAAATTGGAAAACCACACTTAATATCCAAACAAATTCAAATAATATCACATCACAGCCAATACAGATTAAGTGTGGAATATACCAAGGAGACTCATTAAGTCCTACATGGATGATCTAAAACTACTGGCAGCAACAAATCAACAACTCAACCAATTACTAAAGATAACAGAAGTAGTCAGCAATGATATAAATATGGCTTTTGGAACAGACAAATGTAAGAAAAATAGCATAGTCAAGGGAAAACGCACTAAACAAGAAGATTACATATTGGATAACCACAGCGGCTCAATAGAAGCGATGGAAAAACAGATACCTATAAATATCTAGGATACAGACAAAAAATAGGAATAGATAATACAAATATTAAAGAAGAACTAAAAGAAAAATATAGACAAAGACTAACAAAAATACTGAAAACAGAATTGACAGCAAGAAACTAGACAAAAGCTATAAATACTTATGTTATACCAATATTGACCTACTCATTTGGTGTAGTGAAATGGAGTAACACAGACCTAGAAGCACTCAATACACTTACACGATCACAATGCCACAAATATAGAATACATCACATACACTCAGCAACAGAAAGATTGAAACTTCCTGGCAGATTAAAACTGTGTGCCCGACCGAGACTCGAACTCGGGACCTTTGCCTTTCGCGGGCAAGTGCTCTACCATCTGAGCTACCGAAGCACGATTCACGCCCGGTACTCACAGCTTTATTTCTGCCAGTATCTGTGAGTACCGGGCGTGAGTCGTGCTTCGGTAGCTCAGATGGTAGAGCACTTGCCCGCGAAAGGCAAAGGTCCCGAGTTCGAGTCTCGGTCGGGCACACAGTTTTAATCTGCCAGGAAGTTTCATATCAGCGCACACTCCGCTGCAGAGTGAAAATCTCATTCTGGAAACAGAAAGATTCACATTAAGCAGAAAGGAAGGAGGAAGGGGATTTATCGACATAAAAAAGCTACATTATGGACATATATCTAAAAACAAAGGTGAAGTGACTTACCAAAAGAAAGCACAGGCAGGTTGATAGACACACAAACAAACACAAACCGTCTTTCCCTCTCCTTCCCTCTTTCCTGACGAAGCAGCCGTTGGTTGCGAAAGCAGAATTTTGTGTGTATGTTTGTGTTTGTTTGTGTGTCTATCGACCTGCCAGCGCTTTCTTTTGATAAGTCACATCAACTTTGTTTTTAGATATATTTTTCCCACGTGGAATGTTTCCCTCTATTATATTCACTACATTATGGACAGGTAGACAATTTAAGAAAATTCTTTCTAGAACGAGCAGAAACTAGTAAAATACACAAAGCAATCACTCATATAAATACATCGGCTACACCACTGCAATTTCATAACCACTTCTACAATCCTTTAGATCACATAACATCAACAGATATGAAGAAAGTAAATTGGAAAAAGAAAAAACTACATGGCAAGCACCCGTATCATCTAACACAGCCACACATTGATCAAGACGCATCCAACACATGGCTAAGAAAAGGCAATATATACAGTGAGACGGAAGTATTCATGATTGCAATACAGGATCCAACAATAAACACCAGATATTACAGCAATCATATTATTAAAGATGCCAATACTACAACAGATAAATGCAGACTTTGCAAACAACAAATAGAAACAGTAGATCACATCACAAGCGGATGTACAATACCAGCAAACACAGAATACACCAGAAGACATGACAATGTAGCAAAAATAATACATCAACAACTTGCCATACAACATAAACTAATAAAACAACACGTTCCCACATACAAGTATGCAGCACAAAATGTACTGGAGAATGATGAATACAAATTATACTGGAACAGAACCATTATAACAGATAAAACACCACCACATAACAAACCTGACATCATACTCACCAATAAAAATGAAGAAATTAATGCAACTAATCGAAATATCCATACCCAATACAACAAATATACAGAAGAAAACAGGAGAAAAAAATTGAAAAATACATCCAACTGGCTGAGGAAGTCAAGGACATGTGGCATCAGGATAAAGTCGACATTATACCAATTATACTATCAACTACAGGAGTCATACCACACAATATCCACCAGTACATCAACACAATACAGCTACATCCAAACGTATACATACAACTACAGAAATCTGTAATTATTGATACATGTTCAATTACCCGAAAGTTCCTAAATGCAATGTAACATATACCATACAGTTAAAACGAAGTCACGCTTGATCAAGGTCCGTGTTATTTTCCATTTTTAACCAGACCTAAGGTCTGAGAAAGGAAAGAAGATAATAATAATAATAACAATAATAAATGTACCTATGACGGTAAGTGATCAGAGTCAGAGCATCATCAATAGCATTTCACTAACAAAGAAAGTAGTAAATGTGAAGCAGAAGTTCTGCGAACAGCAATGTTTGATCATTGTAGATTAATGTTTTGTATTTTCAAAAATAGGAGCCGGCCGCTGTGGCTGAGCGGTTCTAGGCGTTTCAGTCTGGAACCGTGCTGCTGCTACGGTTGCAGGTTCGAATCATGCCTCAGGCATGGATGTGTGTTGTTAGATTAGATTTACTTTCATTCAAATTGATCCATAGTGAGGAGGTCCTCCAGGATGTAGAACATGTCAGAAAAACAACAATACATTACAAATATTTACAACTCAAACAAATAAGCTAATGTACCATTCCACAGGTCCCAAGTGGAATGATCATTATTTTTAATGAACACTATATGATAGAATCATTTTACAAATACTAATACACTGAATTTAAAATAAAAAAGTTTTTTATTTATTTATAAGGTAGTAAACATGTAATACTTATTTACAATGAACACATTACTGCACTGAAATGGTGCAGAAGTTAGATTGTACTTACACACACACACACATACACTCTCTCTCTTATTTACAATGAACACACACACATATATATATATATATATACATACACATAAATCAGTTGGTTCTACTGAGAAATTCATCACTGGAGTGGAAGGAGTTGGCCTACTATCCCTAGTTCCCTAAACAGGCTTCTGCAAGATGTTCTCGAGTTCACACCACATATAACTCTTACTGCACGTTTTTGTGCTTGGAAAACTTTAGCTTGGCTTGATGAATTACCCCAAAAAATAATCCCATATGACATTATGAAATGAAAGTAAGCATAGTATGCCAGCTGTTTCATTTTTATATCCCCTATGTCTGACACAATTCGCATTGCAAATAGAGATTTGTTAAGACGCTTCAGCAGTTCTGTGGTCTGCTTTTCCCAGTTGAATTTACTATTTATTGAATATATTATTTATTATCAAGCTGTAATCCCAAGAATTTAACACTGCTTGTCATCATATGTTAAGTATATAGTTGTGGGACACCTTTACGAGTTCTGAACTGCATGTAGTGAGTTTTTTCAAAGTTTAGTGACAAGGAATTGGCTAGGAACCAGTGATTAATGTCCACAAATATTTTATTAGCTGATCTTTCTAAGACTGCACTTGGTTTGCTATTTATTGTAATGTTTGTATCATCGGCAAACAAAACGAACTTGGCATCTGGTAATATTACTGATGAAAGGTCATTGATATACACAAGAAAAAGTAAGGGCTCTAAAATGGAACCTTGTGGGACCCCACATATAATTAGTTCCCAGTTGGATGATGCGTGATAGCTTGATACATGTCTCTTTCCTAATAACACACTTTGTTTCCTGCCAGAGATATAAGATTTGAACCATTTTTCAGCATTTCCTGTTACACTATAATATTCTAATTTACTTAAAAGGATATTGTGATTTACACAGTCAAATGTCTTTGACAGATCACAAAATATACCAGTTGCCTGCAATTTTTTATCTAATGAATTTAGCACATTTTCACTGTAAGTGTAGATAGCCTTCTGAATATCAGAACCCTTTAGAAATCCAAACTGTGAATTTGACAGTATGTTATTTGAGATAAGATGGTTATAAAGCTGATTGTACATTACTTTTTCTAAAATTTTTGAGAATGGCTGGCAAAAGTGAAATTGGATGGAAATTTGATGCTATTTCTTTATCTCCCTTCTTAAACAGAGGCTGAACTTCAGCATATTTTAACCATTCAGGAAATATTCCACTGATAAACAACTGGTTACACAGATAGCTTAATATGTTACTTAACTCAGAATCACATTCTTTAATTAGCTTTGTTGATATTTCATCATACCCACTAGATGTTTTTGATTTTAAAGATTTTATGATGAACATTATTTCTGCTGGTGTAGTTAGGGTCAAATTCATATTATGGAAGTTACATGAAATGTCTGGTCTGAGGTATTTCATAGCAGCATCGACAGAACCTGACAACTCCACCTTTTCAGTAATAGTTATGAAATGTTTGTTAAAAAGTTCTGCAACACTATACACATCTGTCACCAATGTGTCATTTACTCTTAATGCTATTTGTCCCTCTTCATGTCTGGTTCTACTGGTCTCCTCCTTCACTATATCCCATATTGTCTTTCTTTTGTTATCTGATATGACTATCTTTTCTTTGTAATATATTTGCTTTGATGTCCGTATTACAGTCTTTAATATTTTGCTGTATTTCTTGTAATGTGCTATAGCATCAACATCAGAACTGTTTCGGATTGACAGATACAGTTTTCTTTTTGTTTTACAACTTACCCCTATTCCTTGAGTAATCCATGGCTTCTTTGTAGACTTTGCTCTAACCTTGGTAAGTTTTTGGGGAAAACAGTGTTTGAATAAGGTAAGCACTTTATTAGCAAAAGTGTTATATTTTTCATTCATGCCATGAGCACTGTAAACGTCAGTCCAGTGAATGTCTATGAGGGGTGTCCTAAAATAATCAATTTTTGGCTTTTCGATTACCCTCTTGAGCTCAGATTTAACAGATTTTATACCCTCTTCAGTGTTAACATTTAACAGAAGGAACTGCATGTCATGATCTGAGAGGCCATTGACTATTGGTTTTGTAATACAATTTTGTTCATTGGACTTTCCTATAAAGATATTATCAATGGCTGTTTGTAAGCAGTTGGCCACCCTAGTGGGGAACTTTGCAATGTGAATTAAATTGAATGATAGTGTTACTAACTCAAAGAAGTTCTTATTGGGAGAGTCTTTAAGGAAATCTACAAGGTGTCCTTAGGTTAGTTCAGTTTAAGTAGTTCTAAGTCTTACGGGACTGATGACCTCAGAGGATTATCAATCTGGAAAACTGAACAATTTTAAAATGACACCAAGGAAAGAAGATTCAACTGCAACATTGCAAGCACCAAGCACAATGAGAAGTATGTTGCATTTCTTAACTCACTAATGCACCATTTTTACACAGTGTTCCCCAAAATGACTTGTCAGAAAAATCAAGGTCAGAATAGACTGTGGATTACTGAAGACAGGGAATATACACAGTATCAGAATAAGTACAGGCAGTTAATAAGAGAAGCAAACGCCAGTTCAGGAAACAAGCCATAGCAAATACAAATAATAAAAGTAAAACAATGTGAGACATAATCAACACTGAAAAATGGAGTCAAAAATAGTGTAAATAACAGAAATTGTGTTAAGTCAATGAGAACTGAGAATAATGTAGTTACAGTTGGAACAAAAATAAGTGATATGCTCAACAACAATATTATAAAAGCTGTACAAAATTTAAAAGAGGGAAAATATCAGCGGGGATCGAAGCATCCTAGAACACTTGGCCAACCATCCCACTGAGTGTTCCTGGAACCATTGATAAAAACAGAAATCATACAAATAATTCAGAAATTAAAATCAAAGAAGCCTGCAGGAGATTACGAAATATCAAATTCTCAAGCATGTGAACAAAGCAATAATAGAACCTCTTTCAGAGAAAGAGTGACAAAAACAACCCAAATAACTATAGACAAAAACTTTAATCTCTCATTTCTCAAAAATAATAGATGCTCATGCACAATAGGATGACTGCATTCCTAGAGGAACATAGTTGTCTGATTACAGCACAACATGGTTTCCAAAAAGGGAAATGTACTGAAACTGCAGTCTCAAGTCTACCATAATCTGTTATAGATGCATTAGATAAGAGAAACTCTGTATCTGCTATGTTTCTGGATTTGTCTACAGCTTTTGACACTATCAACCATACAGCACTAACTGAATAACTTAAAATCTATGGCATATGTTCAAATGCAGTGCAGTGGATAAAATCACATGAGAATACAAGGCACATTATGTGACAACAGATTCTGGATGCAGATCTGAAATCAAGGATAAGTACAGCGCACCTCAAGGATCTGTACTTGGTCCATTTCTGTTCAACCTACACTCCTGGAAATTGAAATAAGAACACCGTGAATTCATTGTCCCAGGAAGGGGAAACTTTATTGACACATTCCTGGGGTCAGATACATCACATGATCACACTGACAGAACCACAGGCACATAGACACAGGCAACAGAGCATGCACAATGTCGGCACTAGTACAGTGTATATCCACCTTTCGCAGCAATGCAGGCTGCTATTCTCCCATGGAGACGATCGTAGAGATGCTGGATGTAGTCCTGTGGAACGGCTTGCCATGCCATTTCCACTTGGCGCCTCAGTTGGACCAGCGTTCGTGCTGGACGTGCAGACCGTGTGAGACGACGCTTCATCCAGTCCCAAACATGCTCAATGAGGGACAGATCCGGAGATCTTGCTGGCCAGGGTAGTTGACTTACACCTTCTAGAGCACGTTGGGTGGCACGGGATACAAGCGGACGTGCATTGTCCTGTTGGAACAGCAAGTTCCCTTGCCGGTCTAGGAATGGTAGAACGATGGGTTCGATGACGGTTTGGATGTACCGTGCACTATTCAGTGTCCCCTCGACAATCACCAGTGGTGTACGGCCAGTGTAGGAGATCGCTCCCCACACCACACACCATGATGCCGGGTGTTGGCCCTGTGTGCCTCGGTCGTATGCAGTGCTGATTGTGGCGCTCACCTGCACGGCGCCAAACACGCATACGACCATCATTGGCACCAAGGCAGAAGCGACTCTCATCGCTGAAGACGACACGTCTCCATTCGTCCCTCCATTCACGCCTGTCGCGACACCACTGGAGGCGGGCTGCACGATGTTGGGGCGTGAGCGGAAGACGGCCTAACGGTGTGCGGGACCGTAGCCCAGCTTCATGGAGACGGTTGCGAATGGTCCTCGCCGATACCCCAGGAGCAACAGTGTCCCTAATTTGCTGGGAAGTGGCGGTGCGGTCCCCTACGGCACTGCGTAGGATCCTACGGTCTTGGCGTGCATCCGTGCGTCGCTGCAGTCCGGTCCCAGATCGACGGGCACGTGAACCTTCCGCCGACCACTGGCGACAACATCGATGTACTGTGGAGACCTCATGCCCCACGTGTTGAGCAATTCGGCGGTACGTCCACCCGGCCTCCCGCATGCCCACTATACGCCCTCGCTCAAAGTCCGTCAACTGCACATACGGTTCACGTCCACGCTGTCGCGGCATGCTACCAGTGTTAAAGACTGCGATGGAGCTCCGTATGCCACGGCAAACTGGCTGACACTGACGGCGGCGGTGCACAAATGCTGCGCAGCTAGCGCCATTCGACGGCCAACACCGCGGTTCCTGGGGTGTCCGCTGTGCCGTGCGTGTGATCATTGCTTGTACAGCCCTCTCGCAGTGTCCGGAGCAAGTGTGGTGGGTCTGACACACCGGTGTCAATGTGTTCTTTTTTCCATTTCCAGGAGTGTATTTGTAAACAATATTGAAGTCAGTGGGAAGGATCAAAAAATACTGTATGCTGATGAAATGACATTAGTGAATATAGAAGAGAATGTGCAAACACAGGAAAGAAGCACCTTTATGTGAGCAGTACCACTGTACAGTGGCTCATACAGAATGACTTAATCATAAATCTAAAAAAAGACAATATTTGTGGCATTCATTCATACATGAAACAAGACTGGAAGAAGTTACCTCTACAAACTGTTTGGAAAGTACAGTTGACAATAACCTCCAATGGAAACAACATATACACATTGTGTGTTGTGAATGAAGTACCATAATATTTATTATGAAACAGCTTGCACATTAAGCTAACAAAAAACTTCTGTGTACAGTGTACTATGCTCTATCTGAACCATACTTACAATGTAGAATTACTGTTTGGGAAAACTGAAAACTCCAGCAGCCACACTAAAAAAAAAGTGGTGCAAGAAAAGACTATTAGGACCATCTTGAATAAAAAATGAATGGATTCGTGCAGAACTGCCTTCTATAATCTAAAAATACTATCATTTCCATCCATGTACATATACAGAACAATAATTTCATTGATCAAAGGCAATGCATTACTAGAAAAAATGCAATGTCCATTCATGTGAAATAAGAAATAAAGGCCAGCTGAGAAATAAGGCACACCTACAGAGAGTTGCCAAAAAGGTCCTTGATATTATGGTGTACATCTGGTAAAGCAGCTTCTTAAGGGACTGCAGGATAGTATGAGTGAAAAGACATTCCAGAAACTTCTAAAACATTACTTAAGGGAAAAACAGTTTTGTAGTGTACAAGAGTATATGTGTAAAGAATGATGAATGCTATTATTATTTGTATGTATGTGCTGTAAACACTAGAAAATATTGTAGTATGTTGTATGTAAATATCTTTGACACCTAAATATTAATTGAGGGAAAAATGGATGCAACATTCTACCATTATTGCCAATTTGATGTTTTATATTGTAATATGTAGGCAATATGTTTTAAGATATTAGGTTAAGTTGACGTGTTCCATTTTACAAGCACACACTTGCATGTAATGTAATCAAACGTGACAAAATAAAAATCAGTTTTGTGTATGATGTTTTCTCACATTTCGCTTCCCACCCCTTTAACATTAACTCTATACAAAAAAACAAAACAAAAAAAAAATCTTATCAGCTTAATGTTATGAAGTTTGATTATTCATTGTCAAGTCACCATTCTTCATTCATCATTTTTTGATGATCCAACAAATAAGAACTTCCAGGAACCTATGAGGATGGTTTGAAAAGCTTTGAGAATGACCACGAGAGGTCAGCACTTGTAACCTCCCCCTCAATTATCGACCTTAATGACAGTGAAAAATGAGACCATGTGTACCTAATGGGAATTTTGGAAAAGCAATCGTCACCGAAGTTAACCTGTCGGTAAAGAGGGAGGAAAGGGTTACATCTAAATGAAAGGAAAAATGCAAATGAAACTGGTGGAGATTAATTTTGGAAAAGGGGTAAAGTTAATAAAGAAAGTAAATGTGCGGCCGTTACGTTAACAATCAACTAGCGGTAATTAGATATTTGAGATTTGGGGGAAATTACGGTCGCCAGTCCTAAGGACAATTACTATAGTAACTGAAAAAGAAAGGTTATTACACATATAATTAGCACTAGAAGTGTGGCAACTGAAGGTTGACACGTGTAGTGTGAAAACTGAAAGTTTGTCAGAAGTAATGAATTTCGCTACACTCTGACTTAATTTAGCAAAAGAATTAATAAAACAGGAAAATCGAAAGTTAATTTAGTGACTGAAGTTAATAGTGAGCTTTCTTTCTGAAGCACATCGCAATTCAGTAAAACACGGTTAGTCTTGGACTACCTCAACAATCATTTCAAAAGCTACTTGAATCTACGCAATTTAGAAATAAGAGATTTAGCTTTGAACTTGAATTAAATGATTCTGAACAATTAACAATAGTAAAATTTAGTACGTACCAAGCTGAGCTGCAGTCACAGGTAAGCTAAAATACGGTAACAAAACTCGCACTCTTAATTCGTGCTTGTGTAATCTAAATATTGTAGCCAGCTATGAAAACTTTAACTGAACTTTGAAATTAAATTATTTTAATGCTGGCGTTTGAATTTCAACGACACTCGGGTTCATTCCGGAAAAGGAAGGGACCCTGCTTGGTAATGCAATTGGGACAATGAGCAACAAAGGTTCATGCTACGTTGCTGTAATTTTGTGATTTGAACAGTTTTAAAAACTGAGGTCTGCCATACAGTTCTAAAACTTTACGTGCGTCCAGTCTTCCTTGTCGGTTGATTGAAGGTTTGAAGCCGTCGATCGAGGAGGTGGCGACAGTCACTCATTGTCGGCCGTCGCTGTTGCAGAAGCTGGATGTTGGCGCGCCTTCTTCTCGACACGGTCATCAGACGAAACGGGCTCTTGATGTGCGCCAGCTAATGCTTCCCGTCCGCGACACCATGTCAGAAACTATCATCGCGAGTCGAGCACAATTACATGCTGCCAAACCCCGAAAGCGCGGCAACTCGTGGGAGCGTCACACAACACCCCTGCTCCACTCGCTACTCCAGCCCGACTCTCTCCGCTCAGCCCGCGCTCCACGCGGCAGAGTTAACACTACCAAAGATCCTACACGCTTTGATTCTTCACACGACCTATCGATGTAATCGTTCGATAGCAGTTTTCCCTAGGCAAGACACAGCGTAAAAATACAAATAATATTTACGAAACAAACCAATTATACATCGACATAAATGCATAAATACATATATACAAATAGTAAAACAATTACAATATGTAAAGACACAGAAATGTCATATATTCAGGTAACAAAAATAAGGAAAACAAATTTATAGTACAATAGATGGAAATAGGAGGATATGCATTTCTGGCGTTACACGTGCCCCACATTGTCTGAGGGTGTTCGTGTAACCTAAACAGACTCAGAAAATGTCCCAAAAAAGAAACAGCGGAAATGCATATGCTCAAAACATCAACAAAATTTAGCATTCGTCTAATTAAGCATAAATGAATTTTTAGACCATAATAATTGAGTGGAGACACTCCTAATCTTATTCCACTCTATCATCTTGCACAAAATAATACAAGCTGACAACATATCAAAATTCGTAGAAAACATAGAAAATGGTTTAGCTATTCCAAAATCATTAAAATTCGTAACACTATAAGAAATGGAATACTATTTGCACAATTAATTAGAGTGCATGGTCACAAAAACAGGTAGATCAAAATACGCAAATAAATAATTACATAGACTACACATTTTGTATAACCTTTTCATAATTAATATTCTCGTCATGAGAATCTATTTAACACTAACCAAGAAATTAATGTACAACAGATCGACAAAAGCATAAATATTAACAGCAGAATACTTTCACATCAGCTGTCCGGGAAGAAAAAAAACAACTCCACCTTCCGTACTCGCAAGTACAAGAATGCCGACAGCGGCACAAGAGCCGACAGCGGCACAAGAGCCGACAGCGGCTCCGCCTCGCTAGTATTGTTGCGCCCGCCTGTGCGGCACGCTTGATCTCACTCGCCTGTGTAATGGCATTTCCAGAACGTCCGTTTCACTGATTTCTTTAGGAATAACTCACTCCCGAATAATCTCAAGGAGTCCCTTAATACTATCACAGTGGATAACTCTACACTGTCCATCATCACACGCATGTACTAGCCTGAAACTCAAAACAGCGTCTAAGTACATCGGCAATGACTAGTAAAACACACATTCATGAAATCTGACAGCTAGTTACAAAAGCATATTTACATGCCTTAATCTACTATGACTCAGCTGAAAACTTAAACTAGCAGCTTGGATTTTCCAGATGATTACTAATCAGTTACTCTTAAATCATTTAGTCAAAATTAATTACTTATTAATTACAACTTCTTTAATGTCCTCTTGGTCAGGCAAAAGCATCGCAACATGGCACATCCTTAAATCTTACACTCTATATTTACATACTGTACAAATTACCCTTCTGTGGTATTAATCAATCATAGGTTGGTACAATTTCAAGTCTACAATGTTCCGTATACCTAATAGCTTTCCAGAGCTTGGATACTCTGAGCAATAAGCATTTGTGTGAGGTATACCAATGACTTTATATGGTCCATTATAAACAAACTTAAATTTAGAGATTTCATGGTCTATCTCGCTCGATTTCTCATGAGCTTTTACAAGTACTAAGTCTCCGATAGCAAACTTAGCAAAACGCGCTTTAGCGTCATGACGACGTATGCCAGCATCGACTTTTAGCTTCATTACTTCTCCCAAACGATCTTTTTTCACACCAATACTAATGTCAATCCGTGGAGGGAATTTGATTATCTCTTCCAATTCACTTTCTACACTTTTGTCAATGCCAAAATTCCTCACGTTACGGCAGTTCAAATTCATTCCTGCGTCAATGTCATCCGACCAGTTAACAATGTGTATAGGCTGATATTGCCTGTGCACACCGTCTCCTGCCTCGTCAAAACCAACTACCATTGTTTTATCTAGTGACATACATGTCAAAGTTTTGCTTTCGCAGTTAATCACTGCACGGTACTTTAATAGCCAATCTAACCCGATAATTACTTCCGTAGTTAAGTCTGGCACGACGACAAACTCTTGTTCAAATCGTGCCCCACATATCTCGAAATGGACAAAAATCTGTTTTGTGACCGGTTTACTGGCCTTCCCAGTAGCACCGATAATTTTCACTCCTCTTACTGGCATAACTACGATGCCAGGTCTGTCTTTCAGTAACTGAAATATTTTTCCAGATACAGCAGTCAATTCTGCACCAGTGTCAATCAACACGTTTAGTTGTAGGTCGTGCATATTAACAGACACTACTATCTGTCTACACCTGTCCTCGACTGTTTCTTTATTTTCCCACAGTAAATCCTCGTCTACATCCAGGTCATTCCAGAAAAAACCACCCGGCTTTGACCCTAAATCCTGCTTATCTGGCGGCTTTTTTAGCCTCTGTTCACATACAGTTTTAATTTCAACACGTTTGTCCTGAGGCTTAGTCTGTAGCTTTGCCTCCAATAACGAAACCTTTCCCTGTAACTCGTCAACTAGTGAGTGTTGCTTTGCTATCAATTCATTAATTGTCACCTTTGTTGATTCCTCTTTGGTCAGATTGATCTCATCTGCCAATCTACCTGGAGGAATGTGCCCAGTAGTATCTGCAATTACTTCCTCTGGATCTGCGCAACCCACACTGCTACCGTCTGACCGTATAACGTCAGCTCTAACCTCATACACGCTGTAATCTACGTGCTTTTCTACCAATCGTGTCCGGCTATCACTAAAATTTTTGTAATCTTTCTCCTTAATACTCTCGCAATGTTTAAACTGGAGGTTTGCATCGGATGGGTTGGCTACTTCTACCACTATAACTTTCGGTAAAGTCTGCCGGTTAGGGCCAGAACTTTCCGTTACTACTTCAACGTCCAACTCCTGTGGGACGAAACACGACGAATCTTGCTCGTGCTCCCCATTAACATCAACTATTTCTGGTAAAGTCTGCCGGTTAGGGCCAGAACTTTCTGTCATTTCACAAACACTATCTTCCTGCGGGACGAGACGCGGAAAATCCTGCCCGCGCTCCCCATAAACACTTCTCCCGTACAGGCCCCTATAATCTCTTAGTTCGTCGTATAATCGACCGAACTGCCTTAACCAGACCTCATCCCTCTCTGCATCCCCTCGCTCGATGACGGACGTTTTATCCGATATCTGATCTTCTCTCAACACTTGCGAATCATTCTTAAACTTAATCTCCAGTTCCGCTGCGGGTATTACAGCTGCCACTTTATTATCGATTTCCGGAACACTACTTAAACTGTTGTCACTGACAGTGAATGTATTTTCTACTGCCGCGTCTACAGCTGATTTACGACTCGTGGCCGCACTCCTTTCTCCTAACACTGGCACACTCTCCAGCCGTTGATTATTCCATACGGAATTTTGATAACGACGACACCTCGGTTTTCTGCTGTTATTGGGCCGCCAAAATTTCTCCACGCCCGGTCGGCCCCTCACCGGCGCGGCTAATGGTTTCCCTGTCTCGTCCCAGCAGATACGCTCCCCGGATGCTGCTGAGGTGGCTGATCACACCCTCTGGCGTTATTACTATTCGGCGAAGCCCGTATCACGCTAGTGTGATACTGGTTTCCGTCATTCCTGTTATTATTTGCATTGTACCAATTGTCATTACGGCCCGAACCACTATTGTTATTGCTGCCATAGTTGCGGTATGCATTATTCCCATGGTTATCATTGTTGTGGTTCCCGTTGTTGTTACCACGGCCTCTACCACTGTCGCGATTATTGCGCCAATTGTCCTCGTCCTCCACTCTTTCCAGGAAATCATTTATTGTCCTGTAATTGCTTCCTACGTAGCGTTTTGTATCATCTGGAAGCTTTTTGTAGAGTTCCCAGACTATTTCAGATTCCGTGCGGCGATCACGCAAATATTCCAACTTGCGGATCCAGCCCTCACAAAACTCCTTCATCAAACCGCGAGAATTCGCATCGAAAGGCCTCGATACGACAAATTCGCGCCAGACACTTTGCTGTTTTTCCTCTGACCAGTATTCAGCCAGAAAAAATTTTTTAAATTCGTCAAAAGTCAGGTTCGTAATGTTGAGGTTTAAGCCCCAACGCTTGGCATCACCAGCCAACACATCAATAATCGCTTTAATTTTTCTCTCATTAGTCCATGATCTGGGTAAACCTCTTTCACAATTCTTAATGAAATCCGTCGCGTGTATACCACCTTTTTTCAAGGGGTCGAACCGCTCCTCTTTCGTCAACAATTCCGAACTATGTGCATAGATTGGCACATAGCTCTGTTTTTCGTCAAGTTTCTTTTCTAATTCCGACACTCTAGTAATTACTTGGCAAGTGGTTGTCACAAGCGTTTCTACTTCCCTTTTTTTCTCTTCGCAGGTATTAGCCTGCTTCGTCACTTTGGTATCTACTTCGGATACTAAAGCCTTTAAAGTTTCCACCTTCTTTTGATCCTCTTTTTTCACTAATTGAATTTGTTCCGTCACCTTATTCTCGATGATCGGAGCAACTGATTCTCCTACACTTTTCTCGATTCTGCTAATTTCGGAATAAAAACGTGTATTTATGCTCGCAATTTCCGCCTGAACGCCTATCATTTCCTGTTTAAGATTACCGATTTCGGTATTAATCACAACAATATCTTCTTTGATTTTATCAACTTTTGTGTTAACAACTCCAACATTGTTGTCAACAACATTAATAGCTATGTTGTGACTGTCTAGCTTTCGTTCAATTTTTTCAGACTGAGCTTCTTGCTTGGCCGATTGACTCTTGATTTCGTTAATCAAAACATTCAATAAATCAGTTAAATTCCCGGAAACTACCGGTTTTACTTCCGTAGCGGCTTCCTCTTTAATTGTCCCCCCGTATTCGTCATCAAGGGATTCACATTTGATTTTCACTTCCGATTCCGAAACATTTTCTAAAGTGTGGAATTCCATTTCTGCTCTTTGTTGCGTTTCGGCGGTCACGTCTTTCATGCTAGCCGCCTGCCCCTGAACAATGGGTACCACGGTGCGCGTTTCCCACTGTTCGACCGATTGTTCCTTATCTAAGCCTACCAAATTTTGGTAATTGTTGCCTTCACTCATTTTAATAATTTTCAATATAAATGCCAAATCTCAAATCTAATTAGGATTCCTCACACTAATATTCTGGCTGACGTATCGAACATTTCGTAACCAGTACTTTGTTACGAGATTTGCACAATGCAAAATTCGTGTC
Source organism: Schistocerca cancellata (assembly GCF_023864275.1). NCBI lineage: Eukaryota > Metazoa > Arthropoda > Insecta > Orthoptera > Acrididae > Schistocerca > Schistocerca cancellata. Next base: position 48,452,259 of record NC_064628.1, on the reverse strand, counting down.
CAGAACAACCTTAAATTCGAAGATTGTCCTGTCACCAGGTCGCCACGTGTAACCTCCCCCTCACTTATCGACCTTAATGACAGTGAAAAATGAAACCGCGTGTACCTAATGGGAATTTTGGAAAAGCAATTGTCACCGAAGTTAACCTGTCGGTAAAGAGGGAGGAAAGGGTTACATCTAAATGAAAGGAAAAATGCAAATGAAACTGGTGGAAATTAATTTTGGAAAAGGGGTAAAGTTAATAAAGAAAGTAAATGTGCGGCCGTTACGTTAACAATCAACTAGCGGTAATTAGATATTTGAGATTTGGGGGAAAGTACGGTCGCCAGTCCTAAGGACAATTACTATAGTAACTGAAAAAGAAAGGTTATTACACATATAATTAGCACTAGAAGTGTGGCAACTGAAGGTTGACACGTGTAGTGTGAAAACTGAAAGTTTGTCAGAAGTAATGAATTTCGCTACACTCTGACTTAATTTAGCAAAAGAATTAATAAAACAGGAAAATCGAAAGTTAATTTAGTGACTGAAGTTAATAGTGAGCTTTCTTTCTGAAGCATATCGCAATTCAGTAAAACACGGTTAGTCTTGGACTACCTCAACAATCATTTCAAAAGCTACTTGAATCTACGCAATTTAGAAATAAGAGATTTAGCTTTGAACTTGAATTAAATGATTCTGAACAATTAACAATAGTAAAATTTAGTATGTACCAAGCTGAGCTGCAGTCACAGGTAAGCTAAAATACGGTAACAAAACTCGCACTTTACGTGCGTCCAGTCTTCCTTGTTGGTTGATTGAAGGTTTGAAGCCGTCGATCGAGGAGGTGGCGACAGTCACTCATTGTCGGCCGTTGCTGTTGCAGAAGCTGGATGTTGGCGCGCCTTCTTCTCGACACGGTCACCAGACGAAACGGGCTCTTGATGTGCGCCAGCTAATGCTTCCCGTCCGCGACACCATGTCAGAAACTATCATCGCGAGTCGAGCGCAATTACATGCTGCCAAACCCCGAAAGCACGGCAACTCGCGGGAGCGTCACACAACACCCCTGCTCCACTCGCTACTCCAGCCCTCCGCTCAGCCCGTGCTCCACGCGGCAGAGTTAACACTACCAAAGATCCTACACACTTTGATTCTTCACACGACCTATCGATGTAATCGTTCGATAGCAGTTTTCCCTAGGCAAGACCCAGCGTAAAAATACAAATAATATTTATGAAACAAATCAATTGTACATCGACATAAATGCATAAATACATATATACAAATAGTAAAACAATTACAATATGTAAAGACACAGAAATGTCATATATTCAGGTAACAAAAATAAGGAAAACAAATTTATAGTACAATAGATGGAAATAGGAGGATATGCATTTCTGGCGTTACACACTACCGCAACGAGTTGTTCATGTAATATTCATTGGACTGTTGCCTGTAAACACAAGCCACATCAGTGCTCTAGGAATAGAGCTATGGCAGTGATATGGCTCTGTTTTTGTTCCCACGTAGTGATTTGCAAAGATGGAAAAAATCGAGATTCAAGCAGTGATTAAGTACTTCGTAAAGAAAGATGTGGAAGTAAAGGACATACCTGCTGGTTACCAGAATACACCGGGGGACTCTGCTCCTTCATATTCAACTGTGCCAAAGTGAACAAATGAATTTAATTTTGGTTGGGAGAGCTTAGATGATGATCCGCCAAGGCTCACTACTCCAGAAATCATTGCAGAAGTTCACAAAATGATCATGGAGGGTCGCTGATTGAAAGTGCATGAAATTGCTCACACTTGCCAGATGTCATCTTAAAGGGTATATCACATTTTAACTGAAGAATTAGAAATTAAAAAATTATCTGCGAGATGGGTGGCACGACTCTTGACACTGGATCAAAAGTGCACGAGAATGGACATACCGGAACAATATTTGGCCCATTTTAGGAGAAACAAACAAGATTTTTTGAGCCGGTTTGTGACCAGAAATGAAATGTGGGTACACTACTGTACGTCAGATACAAAACAACAGTAAAAACAGTGGAAACAAGCTGATTCTCCACCACCAAATGAATCAAAGACAATTCCTTCATTGGGAAAGGTCATGGCATCAGTGTTCTGGGATGTGAAGGGGATTCTTTTGTAGATTATCACCCCACTGGGCAAACAATTACTGGAGAATACTATGCTAACCTCCTGGACAAATTGAAACACAAGATATGCAAAAAAGGCCAGGTTTAGCAAGGAAGAAAGTCATCTTCCATCAAGACAATGCGCACCCACACACATGTGCTGTCGCTATGGCAAAATTAGATGAACTAAGGTATAAATTGTTGCCACACTGGCCTTATTCACCTTATATGGGCTCTGTAAGACTTCCATCTTTTCCCAAAACTGAAAATTTTTCTTGGTGGACGAAGATTCACTTCAAACAAAGAATTGATAGCTAGAATTGACAACTACTTTGCAGGTCTTGAGGAAATTCATTTTTGAGATGGGCTCAAGGCACTGGAATATTGTTGGACCAAGTGCATTAATCTACAAGGAGACTATATTGAAAAATAAAAAAGTTTCAGTGATGTAAGTACTTTTTTTATATTCTGTTCTGAGAACGTTTCAAACCACTCTCGTAGAAAAGCCAAGATATTCATTAACAATCTGAAGCAGCTGTTAGAAATTGCATCATAATGAACTGCTATTTGTGCTTTTTCAAGCTAAATTTTACATGGTAAAGCTATCATGAAAAATACTACTTAGGTAAAAGCTGATCCTTCCTCAGATGTATGGAATGGCTACTATTTGCTTCCTACTGCTTATCTAATCTCTATATGGGCACAGTTTTTTTTTTTTTTTATCACAGAACAATATTTATCTGTGTTCCATAAGAATGACGTATGTTTACAACAAACATAATCAGATAAATCGTTGAATAAAAAATTAAAATGTATATACTTTTAATTCGCTTTTGGTTTTGTATTATAATTATTTTACCTGAAGTTCTTGTTCTGTAACATCTTCCTTAAGTTCATTAGCAACCCTTTTCAGATTATTTAAAGAAACTTTTCCAGTTTCATCATCATTAAACAGATGGAAAGCTCGTAAAATTTCATCTTTTGGATCAGTCTCAGACATCTTAATTGTAACAAACAACAGGAAATCATTGAACGACAAGTAACCTAAAAGAAAAATACAGCAGTTTACCTGATTAGTGTTGAGAATAACGAAAAAATATACTTCCACAAACATATTTTAAAGAAAATTAAAGATCATAATGTAACAGTTTAGCTTAATGAGTAACAGTGTCTGAAGTATCAGCTTTGTTTTTGATTTTTTTTTTTTTTTTTTTTTTTTTTTTTTGGGGGGGAGGGGGGCGGGTGGTCCCCTCCTATATACCTGTAAACAATGATGAACATACGGCGTAATTAAATTACTATTACACAATGAAAGGATAGGTTGTAATAGTCTCCAGAGTTTACATCCATATTTATACTATGCAAATCACTTTAATATATGTCACAGATAGTATGTTCTGTAATAGGATTTGTTATGATTTCTTACTTTTCCACTCATTGAAGGATGTTGAAAGGCTAGACAATCTAATAAATTTTGTCTATGTGGTGTCTTCAGGATCTATACACGCAAGGGTTGAAGATTATTTGCCATATACTTAATACATAATTGTTCCACCATACATTAACCCTCAACAAACGTCATTTTATCTCAGTGGAGAATTACTATGAAAGAGCTTTCAGCTGACAACAAAGCAAACTCCCCCCACTCACCAGGATTTCGAGAATTTATGAACCTCAAGATCCCATATTCAGATTCCATATTCTGCATCAAAGGCATTAAAATAGCTGAGATTTTTCTTTAGAAATCCATGTTTTACAGTTCAGACTGGTAATTCAAATTGTCAACATTACAGGCCAGTTTTATTTCTCAGTCTATTCCTTTTGTTGTTCATCCCTTTGTTGTCTTCAGCAGCTCCAAATACATGAATTCAGCAAGTGGTTAAATAACTTCATTGTTAATTTGTACTATTCTCTTTCATTGTGTTGATTATAAATCATTTTAGTGTTATCAAGGCTGTGTTTAAGGTCTGCTTTAAAATTTGCTCCAGTGCAGTCTTTTGCCCGTTGCTGAAACTTATCTGCAGCAGAGATGAACAACTCGATATCATCAGCAAAATGTGGTTCATAATTCAGGTATTTCCCAGTAACATGTATTTCTTCTTGTTTCCAGTTACTCTGGATGCTATCAACAATTTTAGTTAAAAGGAATCTCCTTGCCTATCTCCTCTTTTAAACCTGAATTGTTTTATTACTCTGATGAAGTCTAATTAATATGCATAAGCTCTCAGTAGCGTTTTGTTGTAAAAATTATCTAGATTCAGGCACTGGAGATTCCTGCTAGTTGCCTGACATACAGCGATGTTTAACCTTAAAGAGACTCTGTTTATACATCAAGCAGAATATGAGTTTGAACGGTCACCCTCCTGAAAGCAAGTCCAGTGTCCTAACCAGTGCGCCGCCTCGCTCAGTGATAAATAGTCATCTGCTTGTGTGCTGCACAGTAGTGTTCAGTGCTCATATAGCAGCTTGTGGATGTGGCTTTTGTGAAAGTGATTAGTAGTATCATCTTTACCACCAGCTAAAACACACCAGAAATAATTTTTATTTTCCTATTTATTATAAGTAGATCTTAATTCTTGCAGTGTAGCTTTGCACAAGCCATTCAGTTTCCTCTCTTGTTGCTGCAGTCTGCTTGTTCCAGTTGGTTATAATTAAACTGATGGTGTACCAAGTGCGGAGTACAGGACACTGAAACATGTAGGTATGTTCATTAATTGGTGGGCTCATGGAGTATGCTAAAAGAAATAATACATTCACTTTCTGCCACCAGTAGAAAATATGGTGCTGAAAGCAAACAGAATGTGGTGGGGGTGGAAGAGAAGGGGGAGGAATGCTCAACACATGATAATGCTGGTTCTGGCACATTTATTAGGATAGGATCACAAGTTACAACACGTGTTCACCTTAGTCTTCTGACTCAGCAACATGCTACATCTGGAATACAGCATGCTCATCAGTTGCTCAGTTCATATCTGGTGTAATTAGAGTGATATGTTGACATTATCCTTGATAGATACAATCATTCAGACAGCCCACAACCACAACTGACTTGGACTTATTTTTATCCAGCAGACCACACATCTTGAAACTGCCTAGAGATAATGTAGTTGTTACCAAAGGTTTCTTGAAGCAAATGTTTCATCTGGCAAGCAAAATTTGCTGTCACCTCATCTTGCATGAAAATAGTGGTGTGGACACAGTTGGATTCCTTGCAAAGCTGGAGTCATGTGTTGCACAAGGAGCTCCTTATAACATGCAGATATCACTGTACACCTAACAAGCCTACAAGGTGCCATCTCAAAGAAAAACAGGCCAAGAACGAAGGAGCTTGTGAAGCTACACCACACAGTCACATAAGTTGAAGTCCATGGGTGTTCCTCACAAAATATAGAGCTCCATATGCGACAGTCCTGTGTATTTATGGCACCATGCAGAGTGAAATGTGCCTCGCCCAACCAAAGAATATTCCCAGCCACAAGTCATCCATTTCCATGCATGCAGAAAATGAAGGGCAAAGTCACAGCATTGCAGCCTATGTTAGGGCTTCATTTTATGCTCATTCTGAATCTTGTAAGGATACCAGTGTAAAATGCATTGCAAAATCTTTTGAACTGTTGACCAGGGTGGAGAGAATTCCTGTGACACAGCCCGAGCACTGGCTGCAGAATTTGAGGCATGTGCTGCACAGTCAGCGGTAGCTAAAGCAACTTAATCAACAACCGTCATGGGACTGGGCCACCGCCCTCTCCCATGTAATTCATGCTTTTCTTCAAATTTCTTGATCATATTCTTTAGTCCATTTATTTAATTAGGGCCTCTTCACAACTGTTTGTCAGTGATTTTCCTGCAATGCAGTTCCACTATTGCTGCCATTCCGATAAAACAACTTTACCAGCAGTGCAAAGTCTTTCTTCTCAAAAGCCATTGTTTGGTATGGAAAACTTAAACATTTTTAAACCTTTATACCAACAGTTACTTCACAAAATAAATCAACATGTGTCACAAAGTGACAGACAGCATTTTTTACTTCTTACAGCGCCATATTTTCGCCTGGTGGCAGAAAGTGGAACTATTTTTTTGTTTTGTTTTTCCAGCATACTCCACGAGTTCCCCGATTAGTGAACTAACCTACAATATTTCAGCATCCTGCAATGTATGCAGCCTGCACAGCACCACTTGGAACACCATTAGTTTAGTTATAACTGGAGATCGGATTATATGCATCATAAAAACCTTCAAATATGCAAGCAGATATGCATGAAAAATATTTAAAAATGCATGAAAAGTGTCGAAATATGCAAGATTAAATAATTGCAAAACATGGTAGTTAACATGTGCATTACATCTCAGAGCCAAACCTGTGCATATCAATTATAAGGAAGAGCGCTGGCTGTGCAAAAATCGGTACATTTAGAACATTGATATAATTTTCTGAATACTTTCTGTTAGACGTTAGGAAGAAGGCCTTTCTGGGATTATCTTCTAAAAATTTGCAAATTGGGGACCGTTTTTCAAGAATTCTTCCTTCTTTGTTGTTGTTGTTGGTAACAATTGGATGCGATACGGGTGAGTTGCAGCAAAACAATCAATATATACAGGTTCCTCTTCTATTGCACGCAGAGGGGCATGCTCAAAAAAGAATATTTTATTTAAAAAACAACATACAATCATCATTTACAATTTATTTAACGTGTTTCTACTTTTGTAAACATAAATGACCAAGTACTGTTCCAAATGTTCGGTAGTAAGATTGTGTCTTTGATCACACAAAACATTTTTATAAGCAGAAAAGGGCTGTTCTACATCAACTGAGGTAACTGGGCAGTATTTGAATTTGGGTGCTATGTTGAAACTTACTGTTTCTGGTAAAAGTTCACCCATTCCATTAATAAAACATCAATTTGGCACAAGGGTTCAAAGCCTGTGTTATCGTTTAAAATGTTTTCAAACTTTTCTATAAATGCTCTTGGGAATACCTGTTGCAATGAGTAGTTCACTAGAATAATTATACAGGGTGTACATAAAGTCTGGGAACACTTTCAATTATTTATTGCACAAGTACCAAAAATTGTACATATATCATACGTATGTCATTTTGATTTTTTAAGTATACCGCCACAGCACGGTTTGGTAATTTGCCAATAGTCAGCGCTACTCGTAAACAAGGCAAGTACAGGTGCAGAGTGAGCTTTATGTGAGTTCGAGTTCGACAAAAACAAGTGTGCTACAGCTGTTCAAACGATGTTTAGAACCAAGTACGGTACAAAGCCACCAACAAGGAAGGCCATTTACCACTGCCACAACAAATTCGTTACGATGGGTTGCTTGTACCCGGCAAAGAGAAGCAGACATCTCAGTGTGAGTGAAGTGATTGTGGAGCGCGTGTGAGAGACATTTACAAGGAGTCCAAAGAAATCGGTGTTTCGTGCATCCCGTGAACTTGAAATGGCTCCAATGACAGTGTGGAAAGTCCTGTGACAGAAGCTGTCTATGAAACCATTCAAATTGGAGTTAGTGCAGAAGCTCAATGACAATAACCAAGGCAAGCGTTTTGAGTTTTGTTCACAGTTGCAACAATTGAATGAGGATGGGGATGGTACTGTTGATACTTAATTTTTAGCGACAAAGCCACTTTCCACACTAATGGGAAAGTGAACAGGCATAATTGTCAAATCTGGAGTACAACACATCCACACAAATGCATTGAATTTGAGCGTGATTCCCCAAAGGTAAATGTTTTTTGTGCCTTGTCACGTCAAAAACTGTACGGGCCATTCTTGTTCGCCAAGAGCACTGTCACTGGGTATTCCTACTTGGACATGTTGCAGCAATGGCTGATGCCTCAAAAGCAATCGGACTCTCCATTCATCTTTCAGCAGGATGGGGATCCCCATTTTCATTGTGTAGTTCGTGGGTACGTGAATATGGAGCTGCCACATCGATGTATCAGCTGTGCTACAGAAGTGGACAGCTGTTTCATGAAATGGCCTCCCCAATCACCAGATCTCACTTTTTTTCTGTGGGGACACATTAGAGATCTGGTGTATGTACCACCTCTACCATGCGATGTAGCAGAGCTCCAGGAGAGAATACGGGGAAGCGATTGCCACAGTCAACTATGCCATGCTGGGATGAGTATGGCAAGAATTTGATCATGGTATTGATGTCTGCCTGGTCACTCATGGTTCGCATATCGAATGTTTGTAAAAAAAAAACTTTCAAGAGTTTCTCTTCTCTCAGATGTATGACATCTGTACAGTGTTTAGTTCTTGTGCAATAAATAATTGAAAGTGTTGCTGGACTTTATGTACACCCCATATTCAGTAACTGAATAGATTCATTCAAGCTTTTTAACACTTGCAGGTATATGGGAGAAATGAGTGCTAATCACAGCAATGTCTTCCTTGCACTGGCAAACTGCCAAAGCCTCTGCACTATCAAAGTCATTTACTACCCCTCTAATGGTCTCAAAATGTTCATTGTAAAACAAAAAAGCTTCAACCCATGTACCCCAATGAGTTACCATTGGTTTGGGAGGTAAAGGTACATTTTTCTTTGTAGGGCTTGATGAGACCAGGAGCCTTTAGAAACACTTTCTTTGTGGATGAAATTAGTTTATTTATATTCACAAATGTGGAACGTATTTCAGCAAGGCAATGTACTCCATGACCAAAGCACGTCACATGAATCAAATTGGGATAAAACACTCGGAGGGCTTTTCCTGCTTTGATCATGTTGGAATCAGCCTCTGAACCCCCCCCCCCCCCTCCTCCCCTGTGGGTTCGGGGGTTAGAATAAGCCCGCAGTATTCCTGCCTATCGTAAGAGGTGACTAAAAGGAGTCTCAAACGTTTCGGCCTATATGTGATGGTCCCCTCTTGGGTTTGCTGAGGACCTCAATCTCGCCGGTCTCTCGGACATGATGGATGTCGCTCCTGCCGGTACTCAATCGGTGGCAGCAGGTGACCCAGCAACGTAATTTGACATCTCAGTCCCTTCACGCCCTTCTTGGCCATGGACAATGTCATCCTCCAGTGGAACTGCAGCGGTTTCTTCCAAATGATGGTGCCTTCATGCATTTCAGTGTGGCCCATGGCACGTACTCAGCCATCGACCTTTCGATCTACAGCCCTGGCCTCTAACCGTCTGTCCAATGGAGTGTGCATGATGACTTGTGTGGTAGTGACCACTTTCTGTCACTGCCACAGCGTCACTCTTCTGGGCGTCCTTGCAGGTGGGCTATGAATAAGGCTGACTGGGACTTGTTCTCCTCCATTGTCACTATTGAGCCTCTTTCCAATGAAGCCATTGATGCGGTGGTTCACTCGGTCACCACCGGCATCATTACTGTCGCAGATTCTGCCGTTCCCCGTTCTTCTGGGTGCCCTCGGTGGAGGACTGTGCCTTGGTGGTTGTCTGAGATCGGTGAGGCAGTTAAAGATCACTGGCAGGCGCTCCAGCGTCACAAGCGACATCCCTCATTAGAACACCTCATCACCTTTAAACAGCTGTGTGTGTGGGCCCGCCACATCATTTGCCAACACAAGCAGAAGTGCTGGGAAAGGTATGTCTCCACCATTGGCCTCCATATCTTTCCATTGCAGGTTGGGCCAAGATTAGGCGCCTCTATGGCTATCGGACCCCTGTCAGCGTCCCTGCGCTCTCACTGAATGGAGGAGTTTGTCCTGACTCCGACATAATTGCAAACCGCTTAGCAGAGCATTTTGCTCTGAGTTCCGCTTCTGCAAATTACCCACTGGCCTTCTGCTTCCTGAAAAAATGGTTGGAATGTCGGAGCCTTTCATTTCACAAGGGCCGCTGATAATCTGGTGAGCCTGGAGTCTGCTATCCGTACGATCTTTGCCCGCCATCAGCACCTCGTCGCTGTCTTTTTTGACATGTGGAAGGCATACGATACGAAATGGCGACATCACATCCTCTCTACACTTCATGGTTGGGGTCTTCGTGGTCTGCTGCCGATTTTCATACGAAATTTTCTGTCACATCGTACCTTCCGCGTGCAGGTTGTGGCCTCCCATAGTTCCCTCTGAGTTCAGGAGAATTGGGTACCGCAGGGATCTGTCTTAAGTGTCTGCCTATTTTTAATTGCAATTAATGGGCTCGGTGCGGCAGTGAGAATGTCTGTCTCAGCGTCCTTGTATGCTGACGACTTCTGCCTCTACTATAGCTCCATTGGCATTGCAGCTGCTGAACGTCAGCTGCAGGAAGCCATCCGCAAGGTGCAGTCTTGGGCTGCAGCACATGGCTTCCAGTTTTCGGCTGCCAAGACCTGTGTTATGCATTTCTGCTGGCGCCGCACTGTTCACCCTGAGCCACGGCTTTATCTTGACAGTGAACCACTTGCTGTGGTGGAGACCCATCGGTTTTTGGGTGTGGTTTTTGATGCCCAGTTGACTTGGCTCCCTCACATTCAGCAGCTTAAACAGATGTGTTGGCGGCATGTTAATGCTCTGCGTTGCTTGAGCCACACCAGCTGGGGAGCCGACTGGTCTACCCTCTTACAGCTCTACTAGTCCCGTCTGGATTATGGGAGCCTGGCTTATGCTTCAGCATTCCCTTTTGTGTTGCGGGTGCTGGACCCCATCCTTCACAGCGGGAATTGACTTACCACTGGAGCTTTCCGGACCAGCCTTGTGAACAGCATACTTGTAGAGGCAGGTGTCCCTCCACTGCGGTTACGGCGCCAACGTTTACTGGCTGCTTATGCTACACACGTTTGTAGCTTGCCTGGGTATCCCAACTATCATCTCCTGTTCCCTCAGTCTGTCATCCATTTCCCAGAACGTTGGCCCCGGTCGGGTTGTGCGATCGCAGTTCGCATCAGAGAGCATCTCTCCGGGCTTGGGGTTTTCCCTCTTCCATCTCTTTTCCGGGCCCCTCTGCGCACACCCCTGTGGTGTGCGCCCCGCCCATGCCTTCGGCTCAAATTGGCACAGGGCCCGAAGGACTCGGTCCCTCCTGAGGCTTTCCGCCACTGCTTTCTTTCCATCCTTGCCACGTATCAGAGCTCTGGTGTTGTCTACACTGACGGTTCGATGGTTGCTGGTCGTGTCGGTTATGCTCTCACTCTAGGGGACCATTACAAACAACACTCATTGCCGGCTGGCTGCAGCGTTTTCACTGCTGAGCTGGTCGCCATCTCTCAATGCCCTAGAGTATATCTGCTCCTGCTCAGGTGAGTCCATAATTATCTGTAGTGACTCCCTGAGCGGTTTACGAGCTATCGACCAGTGTTTCCCTCACTCTCGTCTGGTGATGTCTGTCCAGGAGTCCCTCCATACTCTTGCCCGTTGCGGCCGCTCTGTGGTCTTTGTGTGGACCCCTGGTCATGTCGGCATCCCGGGAAATGAACGTGTTGACATGCTGGCCAAACAGGCTGTCAGTGCACCAGCCTTATCGATTGGGCTTTTGGAGAGTGACCTAAGGGCAGTTTTGCGGCAGAATGTACTTCGCACCTGGGGTGAAGAATGGCGCGCCCTGCCTTCACCAAACAAACTTCGGGCCATCAAGGAGGCTGCCGGTGCGTGGCACTCCTCCTTGCGGGTCTCTCGCAAGGAGTCTGTTGTTCTCTGCCAGCTGTGCATTGGGCACACCCGGATGACGCACGGCCACTTATTGTGCAATGAGGACCCACCTCTATGTCGATGCGGATCTGTTTTGATGGTGGTCCACATTTTGTTGTGGTGTCCCCTTTTAGCTGTGCTCAGGCAGACATTTGCGCTGCCTGAGACGCTCCCTGCCCTTTTAACAGATGACCCTGCCATGGCAGGCTTAGTTTTGCATTTTATTCTGGCAGGGGGATTTCATCACTTAATCTGAGTGTTCGTCAGTTTTTTGTTTTGAGTCTGGCCTTTGGTCTACAATTTTAGACTGAGTTATTTTTTTTAGTGTGTTTCCAGGTGGTTGGCTTTTCCTTTTTTGTCTCTATGGTTGGCCAACCACTGTCACACTCTGTGTGATTTTAATTCCTTTTGTCTGGTCTCTGTCTGCATCTTTCTTGTCCTGTGTTGTCTGCTGCCATATCCATTGTTCGTTTTTATTCTGTGTGGGTGTTTGAAGTTTTGGAAAAAGGGACCAATGACCATAGCAGTCTGGTCCCTTGAATCCCACAGACCCAACCCTCAACCCCTCTGAAATAAACACAAACACCATTTCATCTGCAGAAGATTCTTAAAATATTTTTCTAATACCCTCATTCACAAATCTGGTGATCGTAGAATGATTTACTTTTTCAAGTTCTTTGCAGGCCACTAAATAGGAGGAAGAATACTCTTCTTTTAAAGCACCAACAATTAAATTTGCAATGTAAGGCCACAAGTGTCTGTAGTTTCATCAACTGAATTCCAGATAATGCTGTCCTTGAGTTCATTGCGTATTTCTTCCAGAACAAATTGTTGCTATGTAATTTTTATGCAATGTTGATTCATCTGGTATATTTTGATTTAAGCAATATTTGTGCAGGAATCCTTTGAGGAGAGGGTTTAAAAGTTTGTGAAGAGGAATATTGCTTGCAATGAATACATAGATCTATGTTAAACCAACTTTTTTGGTTACCTTTGGACAAATCCTTGCTACTGCAGCTTCCTGTTATTGTGGTCCTTTCTTCTGGATTCCTGCAATATGAAGACATGTCTTCAGATGCAGGTCTATTTGAAACTTTTTTCACACAAAACGTTTTTCTCACAAATTCAACAACACAAAACAATTCCACCATACGTAAATGTTCCAGGATGGACAGCTGTCCATGAAACGATGCTTCTTTTTTCAGGCGTCATGGCGCACGATATGTTACACACTACAAGTCGTAAACACATTCAGCTGTGTACAAGCAAATACAAAGCTAAACTGAAACAATGGATGCTTGACTAAAGTTTGGGTGGTTTAATTTAATTGTTGCCGATGTGTATGGTATGACAGCAGAAGGGATTAACTGGGGGTGAGGGTGCAGGAGCACTGACTGTCTGCCTGTTCCTGTTCCTCTTCTGTGATGATTTCGCTAGGCAGTGGCCTGTCAGTTAGTGATTGCACGCAGTTCTAGGTCAAGCTAGAGACCAGTGAAAGGAGCCAAATATGCAAATGCATATGCAACCTGAAAATGCATATAATCCGGTATCTAATTATAACCAACTGCTAGTTTCTTAGTCTCCGAAAGATTCGTTCAGTACATGCTCTCATGATATTACATAATTTTGCATAGAAGGAAATATACGAGAACTGTGCTTATTCAGTGCAAGCATATGAGAACTGCCCTCTGTCCAGAAACAGAACCTGTCTTGTTCACAGTCAACAGGATTCAGACTGCTGCTCTAGGCAGCAATATCATTGGAGTGCCTCTGACGAAAGCTGTGGCATTTCTGGAGTCCCTTGGAAATCTCAGTGTCACTGTGCCTTCTGATGCACATGATCTTACCCATTCATCCTCCCCCAAGGATGAGAGGCACACAGTTAGGTCAATGACCCATTTTCTTGAGAAGCCCAGACAAGAACAGAAGACGGGTATGGTGATCATTTAGAGCTCCCACGTTATGTGAATAATGGAGCCCGTAGGCAAATGGCAGGCAGGTTGGAACAAAAGGCCAGAGTGCACCCTATAAGACTGCCATAAGGTCTAATCAAAGATGGGAAGATGCTCTGCTGGCAGCTATTGAAAACACTGGATACAATCGGCTGCAAGTTGTAGCTTATCTGGATTCTAGGCTGCTCCAGTTTGACTGCCTAACTGGATGGGGTTGAGCAAACTGCTGAGGAGATCCTAGTGCAGTGGACGAGTGCCTGCAAGCAGGGGTGGCCAAGTGGCTCAAGCATGCACAGAACATGGGCTACCTGGTGGCTAGCCTATACTTCCTGCACCTGCACACGGGTGAGCTGAGGGGCATTTGTGCCTATGGGGCAGCATTGGAAAAGCCTGCTTTAGATAGTTGGCTGAAATGGTGAACAAAGATACACTTGCATGTGGCTTGGAAGCACAGCACACTATTTTCATCATAGTCAGAAGTGATCATAATCCTCTGGTTTGGAGCTGAGTGGAAGGATTCCAGATGGAGCTCCCACAATGTCAGTTAAGTAAGTCACCAATGAAAAAGTGGCTTTTCATTGTTAGTCCTCTGGTTTGATGAGGCCTGCCACAGATTCCTCCCCGGTGCCAACCTCTTAATCTCAGAGTAGCACTAGCACCCCAAACGTCCTCTGTTATTTGTTGCATGTATTCCAAAGTCTGTCTTCTCTTACAGTTTTTACCCCTACAGTTCCCTGAAATAGCATGTAGATTATTCCTTGATGTCAATGCAGACTCCCTGTCATCTAGTTCCTCCTCTTTGTCAATGTTTTCCACATATTCCTCTCCTTGCCACTTCTATGAAAAACTACCTCATTTCTTGTTTTATCAGTCCACCTAATTTTCAGCATCCTTCTACAGCAACACATCTCAAATGCTTGGATTCTTGTTTATTGTTTTCCTATAATCTATGATTCACTTCCATATAGTGTATTCCAAATGTACATTCTCACAAATTTATTTGTGAAATTATGGCCAAAGTTTGATGCTACTAAAATTCTTTTGATAAGCAATCTCCCTTGGCCTACACTAGTCTGATTTTATGTTCTCCTTGCTTTGTCTGTCATGTGTCATTTTGCCCTCCAAGTTATCAGAATTCCTTTACTTTGTCCATCTCATGGTCTTCAATTTTGATATTAAGTTTATTATTACTCTCATTTCTGTTACTCCTAATTACTCTCGTCTTTCTTTGGTTTATTGTCATGCCATATTCAGTACTCATTAGACTGTTCATTACAGTCAGTTGTCCAGTAATTCTTCTCAACTTTCAGTGAGGAGACCAATGTCATCAGTTACTTTTATCATTGAAATCCTTTTAACCTGAATTTTAGTCCCACTGCTGAACATTTTTTCTAGCATTCCTTCTTTGATGTGTAGATCGAACAATAGGTGTGAAATACTACATTCCTGTCTTACACCCTTTGAAACCCAAGCACTTCATTTTTGATCTTCCCTTCTCATTTTTCCCTCTTGGCTCTTGTAAATATTATAAATGACACATCCTTCCCAATAGCTTATACTTATTTTCCTGCAAATTTCAAACATCTCCCACCATTTTACAATGTCAAATGCTCTTTTTGGGTAGACAAATCCCATAAACAAGTCTTGATTTTTCTTAAATCTCGATTCCATTATAAAGCACAATGTTTGGACTGTCTCTTTGATGGCTTTACATTTCCTAAAGCCAAACTGATCAGTAGACCTCGAGTCTCTGAGCAGAACAGAGATCAGCAGCAGCAGCAGCTTATCAGTTGTATACAGCTTGTTTACATCACTTAGTTTACTGCTATTGTAATTACTTTTGGGCAAAAGTGAAGAGTAGCTGATAATTAAGCTGTTTTTAGTAATGCTATACATTTTTGTTGCAAGAATTTGCATATTTTTCGATATCTTGTCTTGAGTGAGTTTACTTTCTAGTGTAGTTGCTCTATTTACTTGATTACATGATGCTTGCAAATAGTAAATATTCAATAGATCTCTAGCCTCAGATTCTCGAAGTTTAACCTCTCATTTTGTAAGTGTATATTCAATTAGTCAGTAGCGCAGTAGTTATTCAGTTCTTTGTTTTGATACTGTTGACCATTATCAGCATAGTTAGCCGCTCAGTTTGGTGCCAGCTATTACCTGTGACATCTCCAGAGCATCAAGTAACATACACTACTGGCCATTAAAATTGCTACACCATGAAAATAAAGTGCTACAGATGCGAAATTTAACCGACAGGAAGAAGATGCTGTGATATGCAAATGATTAGCTTTTCAGAGCATTCACACAAGGTTGGTGCTGGTGGCGACACCTACAACGTGCTGAAATGAGGAAAGTTTCCAACCGATTTCTCATACACAAACAGCAGTTGACCGGCGTTGCCTGGAGAAACGTTGTTGTGATGCCTCGTGTAAGGAGGAGAAATGCGTACCATCACGTTTCCGACTTTGATAAAGGGCGGATTGTAGCCTATCGCGATTGCGGTTTATCGTATCGTGACATTGCTGCTCGCGTTGGTTGAGATCCAATGACTATTGACAGAATATGGAATCGGTGGGTTCAGGAGGGTAATACGGAATGCCGTGCTGGATCCCAACGGCCTCGTATCACAAGCAGTCGAGATGACAGACATCTTATCCGCATGGCTGTAACGTATCGTGCAGCCAAGTCATGATCCCTGAGTCAACAGATGGGGACGTTTACAAGAAAACAATCATCTGCA
Organism: Schistocerca cancellata; assembly: GCF_023864275.1. Classification (NCBI taxonomy): domain Eukaryota; kingdom Metazoa; phylum Arthropoda; class Insecta; order Orthoptera; family Acrididae; genus Schistocerca; species Schistocerca cancellata. The sequence goes on along the minus strand of NC_064628.1, from coordinate 48,435,853 downwards.
CGAACAGTTTGATGACGTTTGCAGCAGCATGGACTATCAGCTCGGAGACCGTGGCTGCGATTACCCTTGACGCTGCAACACAGACAGGAGCGCCTGCGATGGTGTACTCAACGACGAACCTGGGTGCACGAATGGCAAAACGTCATTTTTTCGGATGAATCCAGGTTCTGTTTACAGCATCATGATGGCCGCATCTGTGTTTGGCGACATCGCGGTGAACACACATTGGAAGCGTGTATTCGTCATCACCATACTGGCGTATCACCCAGCGTGATGGTATGGGGTGAATTGGTTACACGTCTCGGTCACCTCTTGTTAGCATTGACGGCACTTTGAACAGTGGACATTACATTTCAGATGTGTTACTATCCATGTCTCTATCCTTCATTCGATCCCTGGGAAACCCTACATTTCAGCAGGATAATGTGCGACCGCATGTTGCAGGTCCTGTACGGGCCTTTCTGGATACAGAAAATGTTCGACTGCAGCCCTAGCCAGCACATTCTCCAGATCTCTCCCCAATTGAAAATGTCTGGTCAATGGTGGGCGAACAACTGGCTCGTCACAATACGCCAGTCACTATTCTTGATGAACTATGGTATCGTGTTGAAGCTGCATGGGCAGCTGTACCTGTACACGCCATCCAAGCTCTGTTTGACCCAATGCCCAGGCGTATCGAGACCGTTATTACGGCCAGAATTGGTTGTGTTCTGGGTACTGATTTCTCAGGATCTATGCACCCAAATTGCGTGAAAATGTAATCACATGTCAGTTCTAGTATAATATATTTGTCCAACGAATACCCGTTTATCAACTGCATTTCTTCTTGGTGTAGCAATTTTAATGGCCAGTAGTGTATTTAGCTCATCCTATGTTTTCTTAAAAGTATATATTTGTTTAATTGCTTGTGTGTTTTGGTATTTAAGAAGTTTGGTCTCACTTTTTTGTTAGCTGTGAATGCAAATTTAGGCAGTCTGTAGCTAAGTTGTCATTCCTTCTGAACAGCCAGCTACATAGTTCATTGAGGTATCAGCGTCCCTTGGTTATGCCTCAATAGAGTAACAAGTTGCTTACCTAGGTTTCTGCCAGCTTTTACTGTTTACTCTTCAGTTAGTTTTGCTAGGACAGGTAGGATGTGTGCCTGCTGTGTGTAGACACAGGAGGAGCTGGCCACAGTTCACGCACAGTTGAATATGGTTTTGACTGCGATCAATCGCCTTCAGGATATTGTCTCACAGTATAGTGGTGGCATTTTCGAGTGTCACAAGGGGCACCTCAAGCGTCGCTTGTTTTGCCCAAGGGCTCTATGCCAAGGCACCCTCTAGTGTACCTGATGCGGTGGACCCACAGTGTGAGAGGCAGATCATAACACATTTGCATTGCTTGAGATGGAAGGCCAATGTGGAGGCTGGCCCTATGGCCTTGCCTGTTCACCCTGTGAGTGGGCAGCTGGCGATTCCTTCATCATGTTCCAAGCAGAAACATGTGGGCAGAGGTTTGCTAGCTTTTGGGAGCTCCACTGTTAGGTGCATTATGGAGCCCCTTAGGAAGATAGCGATCAGGGTTGTAAAGAAAGCCAATAAACTCTCAATATGAGAGGCCTCATCCAAGATGTGGAGGAGCTCTTGCCTGCGGCTTTCGAGTATACAGGGTGCAATCGTCTGCAAGTTGTGGCTCATATTGGCACCAATGACACCTGTTGCATACATTCTGAGGCCATCCTCAGTTCTTACAGGCCACTTGTGGAGGTGGTGAAGATGGCTAGCCTCGCACGCAGTGTGCAAGCAGAGCTCCCAATATGCAGCATCGTTCTCAGAGTTAATCAGCATCATTTGGTTCGGAGCCAAGTGGAGGGTCTCAACCAAAGGCTTCGTTGTCTCTGTGATGGTCTTGGCTGTAAATTTCTGGACCTGTATTGTTGGGGAGGATTTGTAGGACTCCTCTTGATAGGTCAGGGGTGCAATACGCAAAAGAAGCAGCTACTCGGGTAGCAGAGTACTTGTGGAGTGCACATGGGTTTTATTAGCCTACGCTGTAGTTTGAGTTACTCTCATGAACACTTTCCAGTCGATAAGTACATAGGGAGATGAGACTGCATTCAGAGTAAAGATAGTTTTGACTGTAAAAATTTTGTCAGTACATTGTCTAAGTATTCATCACAAAGTTCTTGAATTTACAGCCGTCCAGGAAAGTTCTTAACATCAAATTATTCTTGGGACTGAGAGCTGGCTAAAACCTGAAGGAAACAGCTCCAAGATATTTAGTGAGTCTTGGAATGTTTATCAGAAAGACAGATCAGACTCCATAGGACAGGGAGTGTTCATTGCAGTTGACAAAAATGTTGTCTCTGCTGAGGTTGAAACTCAGTGTGACACTACATCTACATCTGCATCCATACTCCGCAAGCCACCTGACGGTGTGTGGTGGAGGGTACCCTGAGTACCTCTATTGGTTCTCCCTTCTATTCCAGTCTTGTATTGTTCGTGGAAAGAAGGATTGTCGGTATGCTTCTGTGTGGGCTCTAATCTCTCTGATTTTATCCTCATGGTCTCTTTGCGAGATATACGTAGGAGGGAGCAATATACTGCTTGACTCCTCGGTGAAGGTATGTTCTCGAAACATCAATAAAAGCCCGTACCGAGCTACTGAGCATCTGTCCTGCAGAGTCTTCCACTGGAGTTTATCTATCATCTCCGTAATGCTTTCGCGATTACTAAATGATCCTGTAACGAAGCGGGCTGCTCTCCGTTGGATCTTCTCTATCTCTTCTATCAACCATATCTGGTATGGATCCCACACTGCTGAGCAGTATTCAAGCAGTGGGCAAACAAGCACACTGTAACCTACTTCCTTTGTTTTAGGACTGCATTTCCTTAGGATTCTTCCAATGAATCTCAGTCTGGCATCTGCTTTACCGACGATCAACTTTATATGATCATTCCATTTTAAATCACTCCTAATGCGTACTCCCAGATAATTTATGGAATTAACTGCTTCCAGTTGGTGACCTGCTATTTTGTAGCTAAATGATAAGGGATCTGCCTTTCTATGTATTCGCAGCACATTACACTTGTCTATATTGAGATTCAATTGCCATTCCCTGCACCATGCGTCAATTCGCTGCAGATCCTCCTGCATATCAGTACAATTTTCCATTGTTACAACCTCTCGATATACCACAGCATCATCCGCAAAAAGCCTCAGTGAACTTTCTATGTCATCCGCCAGGTCATTTATGTATATTGTGAATAGCATCGGTCCTATGACACTCCCCTGCGGCACACCCGAAATCACTCTTACTTCGTAAGACTTCTCTCCATTGAGAATGACATGCTGCGTTAGCATCTCCCTTAGACAATGAACTTCAGTCATTTAGTTCCAGAATGATAGCCATAGAGTAATTATGTGCAAGGTTTAAACAGATTATAAGTCGTACTCCGGATGAATATGTGCCTAGTAAGTGGATTAAGGATGGAAAAGACACTGAAGTTCTCTGGGCGCACATATGGGTCTAGGTGAAATCAAGTTAATGGTTGAATGTTTTTACTAACCACCCAACTCCGCTGTGACAGTTCTCGAGTCATTCAATTTTTTAAAGTCTGTGGGCAGTTGTGCATAAATACCCAGGTCATGCAGTACTAGTTGGTGGTGACTTTAACCTACCAAGTGTAGATTGGGACATATTTCGATTAATTGCTGGAGGTACAGACAGAAAGTTTTGTGAAGTACTTTTGAATTCGTTTTCTGAAAATTGCCTTGAGCAGCTAGTTTGGCAGCCAACACACAGTGGAAGTATCTTGGACCATGCAGCTACAAACAGGCCAGACCTTATCGATGGCATCAGTATAATGCCGGGGATTAATGCTCGTGATGTCATCATGGCAATGGTGATTATGAAAGGTAATAAATCAGTCAAGAGGTCTAGGAGAGTCTCTGCTAGAAAGAGAAGATAATCAGCTTTTAGCATCTTCCTTAGACAATGAACTGCAGTCATTTGGTTCCAGAATGATAGCCATAGAGTAATATGGGCAAAGTTTAAAAAGATTATAAATCGTACTCCGGATGAATATGTGCCTAGTAAGTGGATTAAGGATGGAAAAGACCCACTGTGGTTTAATAACAAAATTTGGAATATACCGAGGAAGCAAGGCTGTTGCACTCTTGGTTCAAAAGAGGATGCACAGAGGGTGATGGGCAAAGATTAGTAGAGATTCATGCGTCTGTGAAAAGATCTGTGAGCGAAGCATACAACAGCTACCATCGTCACACCTTGGCTAAAGATCTGGCAGAGAACCTGACAAAATTCTGGTCCTATGTAAAATCTTTAAGTGTGTCTAAGGCTTCCATTCAGTCACTCATTGGCCAATCTGGTTTGGCAGCAGAAGATAGCAAAATGAAGGCTGAAGTTTTAAATTCCACATTTAAGAAATTGTTCACACCCGAGAATCATACAGACAAGCCATCATTTGACCGTCGCACAGAGTCCCATATGGATGACATAGCAATAAGCATCCCTGACATAGAGAAACGACTGAAAAAGTTGAAAACTAATAAGTTGTCAGGTCTGCATGGAATCCAAATTCAGTTTTACAAAGAGTACTCTGTGTCACTGGTCCCTTACTTAGTTTGCATTTATCGTGAATCTCTCAGCCAGTGCAAAGTGCTAAAGTGACTGGAAAAAAGCACAGGTGACTCCTGTGTGTAAGAAGGGTAAAAGAACAGAACCACAAAATTACAGACCAATATCCTTATCATCAGTTTGCCACAGAATCCTAAAGCATATTCTGAGTTCAAATATAATCAATTTCCTAGAGATGAACCACGAATCGGCAGGCCTTTAGAAAGCACTGCTCGTGCAAAACCCAGCTTGCTCTTTTCTCACATGATATACTGTGTACTAAGGATGAAGGGCAACAGGCTGAGTCCTTATTTGTAGATTTCCAAAAAACATTCAACATGGTACCCCACTGCAGACTGCTAACAAAGGTACATGCATGCAGAATAGGCTCCCACATATGTGACTGGCTCAAAGACTTCTTAAGTAATAGAATTCAGTATGTTTTCCTTAGTGGCGAGTGCTCGTCGGAGACTGGGGTAACGTCAGGAATGCCCCAGGGAAGTATGATAGAACTGTTGCTACTTTCTATATATATAAATGATCTGGCAGACAGGGTTGGCAGCAATCTGTGGTCGTTTTCTGATGGTGCTGTGGTGTACAGGAAGGTGTCAAAAATAAGTGACTGCAGTTTGATACAAGAAGACCCAGATAAAATTACTAGTTGGTATGATGAATGGCAGCTGGTTCTTAATGTAGGGTAAGTTAATGCAGATGAGTAGAAAAAACGAACCCGTAATGTTAAGGTACAGCATTAACAGTGTCCTGTTCGACACAGTCATGTCATTTAAATATCTGGGCATAACACTGTGAAGTGATAGGAAATGGAATGAGCATGTGAGGATTGTGGTAGGAAAGGTGAATGGTCACTTCAATGTAGTGGGAGAATTTTAAGGAAGTGTAGTTCATCTGTAAAGGGAACCGCATATAGGACGCTAATGTGACCTAGTCTTGAGTACTACTCGGATGTTTGGGATCCTCATCAGGTCAGATTGAAAGAAGACATCCAAGGAATTCAGAGGCGAGCTGCTAGATTTGTTACTGGTAAGTTCGACCAGAATGCAAGTGTTACGGATACGCTTCAGGAGCTCAAGTGGGAATCCCTGGAGGGAAGAAGACACTCATTTCAAAGAACACTACTGACAAAGTTTCAAGAACTGGTATTTGCAGCTGACTGTGTAACAAGCCTACTGCCAAAAAATGGCTCAAATGGCTCTGAGCACTATGGGACTTAACTTCTGAGGTCATCAGTCCCCTAGAACTTAGAACTACTTAAACCTAACTAACCTAAGGACATCACACACATCCATGCCGGAGGCAGGATTCGAACCTGCAACTGTAGCGGTCGCGCGGTTCCTACCGCCACTAACATTACCTTTTGCATAGCGATCGAGAAGATAAGATACATTAAATTAGGTCTCATATGGAGGTGTATAGACAGTAATTTTTCCCTTGCTCTGTCAGCAAGTGGAACAGGAAAGGAAACAACTAGTTGTGGTACAGGGTACTCTCTGCCATGCACCATTCGGTGGCTTGTGGTGTATGTACGTAGATGTAGATACAGATCTAACTGATCGTCAGTTTTCTTTTTCTTTCTTCTGTATTCTTGGATTTTTGGAAGGCTTTTGACACTGTGCAACACAAGCGGCTCGTAGCGAAATTGCGTGCTTATGGAATATCATCTCAGTTATGTGACTGGATTTGCGATTTCCTATCAGAGAGGTCATAGTTCATAGTAATTGACGGAAAGTCATCGAGTAAAACAGAAGTGATTTCTGGTGTTCCCCAAGGTAGTGTTATAGGCCCTTTGCTATTCCTTATCTATATAAACAATTTGGGAGACTATCTGTGTAGCCGTCTTCGGTTGTTTGCAGATGATGCTGTCGTTTATCGACTAATAAAGTCATCAGAAGATCAAAACAAACTGCAAAACGATTTAGAAAAAATATCTGAATGATGTAAAAAGTGGCAGTTGACCTTAAATAATGAAAAGTGTGAGGTCATCCACATGAGTGCTAAAAGGAACTCATTAAACTTTGGTTACATGATAAATCAGTCTAATCTAAACTTGATCGCAAAAACAAGTCTGTAGTGCAGTCAAATTCCTTTTCAAATAGATTCTTCCAGACAGTTCTGTCAAACTTTAGTTTACTCTTCATCATTTCTAAATTGTGGCCTATATCTGCTCCTGGATATGCCTTACAATCCCACAACTGATTTCAGAATCACCATCTGATGATGACGAAATCCAATTATGGGCCTTATCCAAGCATACATCCTCCTCTTGTGATTTTTGAACAGTGTATTCGCTATTACTAGCTGAAATTTATTGCTTAACTCAATAAGTCTCTCTCCTCTGCCATTCCTACTATTGGGGCCATATTGTCCCATAACTCTGTCTTTTGGCTTACAAAACTCATCCAATTGAGTCTTGAGTACTGATCGTCAGTCTGGAAATCTTATCTGATGTGTTTAATGGAAGATATAAACACAATAAAAAGTATTGCAGCACATTTTGTTGATAGCTTGTTTAGCAAAGCTGAGGGTGTTTGGGAGATGCTCATCAAACTCTAGTAGCAGACTTTACAAGAAAGGCATTGTTCATCAAAGATAAGTTTATTGTTACAGCTCCAAGAACATATGTCCCATCAAGAGTCAGGAAGTATGTTACTGCCTCCCACATATACCTGGCGAAATGACTAGAAAATAAGGTATATTGACACTCATGTGGAGGCTTACTGTCATTCAGTCTCCTCATTCGCAATTCCAATATACCTCTGGAAACAAACAGTCTTTTTTAAAATAGTGGTTTCTATGCTACATTCAGGTATGCTAAAATTTAGTGTAAGCAAGCACAGGTAATATGTAGCTACTTAACAGTAATCAGATATTAATACAACTTTTCTAATGATGTGGTACACAGAAGATGAAGGAATGGATAAGTAAATCTGTTCGTATCTACCTCTTGAGTTTTACTTAAAAGTTATTGGAATGTTTAAAAAAAAATTATGGGAATAAATGGAGTTTTCTTAAAGAATGTTATGCCTTAGACAATTTAACTATGCCACTAAGTTGGTTGATTAGTATAGAGAGTATACAAAAATTATTAGAATACTTGCCTGTTCCCTCCTTGTCAACATCAGCAATCATCTTCCTAAGTTCTTCCTTCTGTGGTTCAAAACCCAGTGCCCTAAGAACAATCTAAACAGAGTGCAAAAAGCATGCATTACAAAATGTATATCTTAAATGTCTATGAGGTAGAAATAAATGTTTAATTAATTCAAACTCATGCTGTACATTCAGTCTCACACATTTAAGCACACCAATGTAAACCAAAATGGGGGAAAATAATTGCAAGGACACACACATACCTTGCAGATAATGAAGTGAGGCTGAATGAACAGAACACATGAGCAGATTGTACGGTTCAAACCAACATTGACATTAGACAGCTTTTCCCCAGATTTTGAATTACATCTGCCACATTTAGCAGAATAGTAATCGAAAACACATGGACAAAAAAGCTCTGTCAAATGCAGAGCCATAAGAGTTACTTACACATTAGTTTTGGTACATCATCTGTTGGAGAAGCCACAAAAATCATTTTATCACAAGAAAACAGTATCTCTTCTGACTATGATGGTATTTCAGCCAAATTACTGAAATCTTTTGCAAATTTGGAAATGGCCCCCTTGACCTATCTTTGTAACCAAGTTGAGTGTTTTTTCCTGAAAGGCTGTAGTAGTAACACCCATTTAAAAGGTGGAGATAAGAAAGTGATCTCTAATTATAGAGCCATCTCCCTCCTTCCCATATTTTTTTAAAAAATTGATTGGTAGCCTACAACTGATTACTGAACTATCTTTCTGAAAATAAGTTTTCAACAACAGCTAAGTTTGGCTTCACTATTCAAAAAGCAATGTATGATCTCATAAACTAAGTTCTCGTAGATGTAAAGAAAAATTTCCCTATTGGTTTTTCTGTCATCTAGACAAGGCTACTGTGCAGCTCACAAAATTCTACTAGCGAAACAAAAGTCCTTGCGAGGATGGAGTATTGTGGTCTTGATGTACATAAGATTTACCTCAGATATGACCCAAGAATACTGAGGAAGGACCCAATCACATCCAGAAAAATAATGGAATGGCCTTACAAGTTGTCCACAGGTAACAGTTTAACTCATAAACATACAAAAGTTCAGATAATGAAATTCCAGGCAAATAAAAATTACTTACAAGTACCAGAAATAGGTACCAACGGCATACACTGCATGAGGCTCCATGTGGGAAGTTCTTTGGCATCCAAGTGAATAAAAAAAAAATTGCGAAAGAAAGGCCAAATGTTTTGTGAAGTGATTGTCTAAAAGTAAGAAATAAAACAGATTATAGCAACGTCTGATGCAATTTTTTGCTGTACATGATTTTGAGAATTGTTTGAGAGGTGTGTTAAATGTTTCTGTAATCTAATAAGAATAAATAAAAGAATTTCAAGATGCAGTTATATTATTACGAGTTTTATTGTATAATCAATTTCGAGACTTCATGTCTCATACTCAGATGTACCTTTGTACATGTCTAATAGTCAGTTATGTGTTAATGTCCCAGCTCACACAGGTTGTCAACTGAAACACTGTCTGCAACACCATTCAGTCAGACTACACTGGTGGGAAAGATACAACACATCATGACCACTACTCATCACAACACTGAACACCGCCTGGTGGCACTGTGTGCACGTGACATGGTAACAAAAGTATGAAAGTGGAGCAGACATGGGCCAGGGATCACCCTAGTGAAGATACAGGCTGCAAATGGGGGAAATCCATTGAAATAAATGACTTTGACAAAGGGTAGATTATTATTATGTAGAGCCTGTGAATGAGTATCACAAAAATGGTGAAGCTGGTCGAATGTTCACTTGCTACTGTTGAAAGCATCTAGCATCTACAGAAAGAGCTAGAAGGACAGTGAAACTATGACTAGGTGCTAAATCGTTGGACATCCATGGCTCTTCACAGGCCATGTGGCTCAGAAGCTTGTCTGCTTTGTAAAGTAGGATAGATGGTGATCTGTGGCATCTCTGCTGAAAGAGCACAATGCTGGTGCATGCACAAGGGTTCCGGAGCTGCGCAGCAGACCACAGCAGACCACCCCTAACTGTTCACATGTTGACCCAATGACATCATCAGTTATGATTGCAATGGGCATGGGACCATCAGGATTTGACCATCAATCAATGAAACTGTGTTGGGTCTTCAAGTGAATCACATTTTTGCTACACTAGGTTGATGGTCGTCTCCACAAACACTGTCACGAGGTGAACAGCAGCTCAAGAAAGGCAGCACGCAACAGATGCAGGCTAGTGGGAGCAGTATTATGCTATGGCAGACATGCTTCGGTGCCTGCAGGGGACCTATGGTAGTAATTGAAGACACGCTGACAGCTGCAAGCCACCTGCATCCCTTCATGCTTGATGTCTTTCCCAATGGCAATGTCATTTTTCAGCAGTATAATTGTCCTTGTATCAGAGCCAGATCCATGATGCCATGGTTTGAAGAGCATTATAGTGAACTCACGTTGGTGTCTCAGTGACCAAATTTGCATGACGCAAATCCTACGGAAGCCATCTGGGTTGCTTTCAGATGCCATCACCGCATACGCAAACCAGTGGCCCATTACTGACATGAATTACTTGACCTGTGCATAGACATCTAATGCCACATAGCTCCACAAACCTACCAACAAACTGTTGGATCCATGATATGCAGAATCAGTGATGTATTTCATTCTAAAGACAGACAAACAAGCTATTAAGCAGCTGGTCATAATGTTTTCACTCATCAGTGTATGTATGCATTGTCTCTTGCACTCACTTGCATGGTGTTTGTGAATGTGGGGTGTGATTGCAGTATTTCAGATGGTAACCTGTGTGAACTGTGAAATTAACATGTAACCATTGATTAGATACTGTACAAAGAAGTATCTGACAATGAGGCATGAAGTCTTGAAGTCGATCATACACTAAAACTTGTAACACAATAAATGTAGCCCGAGGATATTTTATTTATTGTAATTACAATATGTGGCTCTGTTCATCCATAATCCACTATGGTGGATAATGAAGATACGTATATTTCTCTAATTTATTATATTTCTTATTTTTGGACAAATCGTTTTTTAGAACAATTCTATTCAAAATTTATTTAATTTTTTAGTTTTCAGAAAGCATGACTTTATTGACAACTCATTTGCTTTCCTATCATCTTCTGTTCTCAAAATGTCCTACATTTATTATTTGATCTGAAGGAAACCATTCTGACCATTAAATATCACACAAATGTAAGTTTAATGGTATTAGAAAAGAGGGTAGGTTACTACCCGTCGTAAAGGTGACACACTGACAGTGAAAGGACTGTTACACATATAGCTTTCAGCAAAAACCTTCTTCAGAAAAGAACACATGCACGCAAGCAAGAACACCTCACATATATATGACTGCCATCTTTAGTAGCTCGGACCGGAATGGAACTGTGATTTTGAGTGGCAATATGGAGTTTGTATGTTTTTTACATATTTGTTTGTGTCTTTGAGTGTCTGTAGGTATTTTTTTTGTTATCCGGCTCCCCTCACAAACACCTAACATCTTCATTTGCCCATTTCTGCATCATTACTGTTTCTCCAGTGCCATCCCTGCCAAAATGGACCACTTCTCCATCTTCCTGCACCAGTTCAGAAAAGTAATCCTTTCCCTGGCTAAAATCCAGCCTCATTCTGTGCCTTAACCCTCTATTTGGTAAATGGAGAGAACAAAATTTTTTTCAGTGCTTCTGTCTACTTTTGTGCTTAAAGAAATACAATTCAGTTTGTTTTAGATTTTTTTGATAAAAATTACCAAAATTATGAAATGTTGCTACTAAGCAATATTACCAGTGGTAGATCACACTTATTCTTATTTTATACAGACATACATTTTGTAGAAAAAAGTGTTTTCCAATCGTAATATCAAGCAAAAGGTTTAATCTAGGTGTATGATTTAAATTGATAAACACTTTTATACATACCTGCCACATAATATAACTATTTTGTTTTCCCTTTTAGTCCTTCTTGCAATGGAAATCTTTGAAACAGTTCCTCTTTGTTACAAAGCACAATACTAAATTGCATTTTGAACATAGCACTATAGAATATCTTGATGGACAATGGTATTTGGGACCATATATAGGCCAATGCTCCATATTATCATATCGAACACCTTGTACTACAGTCAGAACTGTTGGTTTCCTCTTCTTCTTTTGTTGGTTGGTTGGTTGATTTGGGGGAGAGGTCCAAACAGCGAGGTCACTGGTCCCATCGAATTATGGAAGGAAGTCTACCGTGCCCTTTCAAAGGAACCATCCTGGCATTTGCCTGAAGCAATTTAGGGAAATCACAGAAAACATAAATCAGAATGGCTGGACATGGGTTTGAACCGTTGTCCTCCCGAATGCGAATCCAGTATGCTAACAACTTCACCATCTCACTCAGTTCCTCTTTTGTGGTGAGGGCCTTCCTACTATCCTTTTCCTTGCAAATGTCAAACCATTGGCAGCAATGTCTGCCCTGAATGACTTCAGTGAGGTTTTCTTGTCCCAAGATTCTCTTTGATATTTACAACAATAAGGTCTAGCACAAACCCGAACAATCCCAGTACCAACAACCAGTTTTCATCGGTACTGTATAGAGCTCTATCTATCACCATACAAGCGGTACTGCTGAGAGTGGACGGATACCACAAAATGAGCTTGCAAGTGTCACAACTTTATTGTCTGCCTGTCTTACCAACATAGGGCCAAGTGAGTGTCCTTTCTATAGTCATAGCTGCCTCATCTTTGTTTCAGTATTTTCTTCTAGTCTTCTGGAGGATGTTCGCCACTCATGTTCTCGTGGTAGCGCTCTCGCTTCCCAAGCACAAGGTCCCGGGTTTGATTCCCAGCAGGTTCAGGGATTTTCACGTGCCCCGAGATGACTGGGTGTTGTGTCGTCTTCATCATCATCATTCATCCCCATTACGGTCAGAGGAAGGCAACAGCAAACCATCTCCATTAAGACCTTGCCCAGTACAGTGGAGCGGGTCTCCCTCATTGTTCTCCTACACTCTGTCAAGAAGCATGAGACTTCATTTTCCACTTCCGTCTGGAGGATGGTTATTTATTGACAGTACCCATGGAGCCAAAGTTTAGATTTTTTTACTATAAGTTAAAGGCTGCAAGAGAAATTTTCGAAGTATATTCTTGAAGAAATATAACTTGGAATACTTTTGAAAGATGTAATCACAACTGGTCCTCTGATTCCAAATACTTTCTAAATGATTAATGGAATATATCACATAAAGATGTAAAACAAATACTAACAAAGAGATAGAGGGGCTGGCCAGTACTTACCTCTGCTCAGTACAGCCAATAGATACACAAAAAACAGAACCGAAAATTTACGTTCCTAGCTTTCAGAACTTTGTTCCTTCATCAGGGAGGAGAGAGGGGAAAAAAAAAGGGAAGAAGGGAAAGTGGATTCAGTTACTCACAACCCAGGTTATGAAGCAACAGGGAAAGGAAAACAGGGAGGGCAGCAAGGATGGAGGCATGGTTGTCAGAGGGAAGCCAAAGATATTCTACTGTAAGTACTGGGCCAGCTTCAAACCAAAGAGGATGCATACAGAAGTAAAGAGGTATATAGTATAAAGATAAACACAACTATAGAGGATGAAAAGATGTGTAAATGGCTAAAGAGGAAAGGGAAAGAGGAGAAGACTGAAGAGTAAATGAGAGTGAGGTTGTTTAATGTAGGTTCAGTCCAGGGGGATGGCGGGATGAAAGGATGTGTTGGAGTGCAAGTTCCCATCTCCACAGTTCCGAGGGACTGGTGTTGGGTGGGAGAAGCCAAATGGTACGTACAGTGTAGCAGGTTCCTAGGTCCCTAGAATTATGCTGGAGGGCATGCTCTGCTACATGGTATTGGACATCTCCTAGGCGGATAGTTCGTCTGTGTCTGTTCATGCGCTCAGCCAGTTTAGTTGTTGTCATACTAATGTAAAAGGCTGTGCAGTGCAGTCATGTCAGCTGATAAATGACGTGTGTAGTTTCACATGTGGCCCTGCCTTGAATTGTGTATGTTTTACCAGTAGCAGGGCTGGAGCAAGTGGTTGTGGGAGGATGCATGGGGCAGGTTTTGCAGTGGGGTCGGTTACAGGGGTTGGAACCGCTGGGTAGGGAAGGTAGTCTGGGAATATTGTAGGGTTTGACAAGGATGTTACGGAGGTTAGGGGGGTGACGAAAGGCAACTCTGGGTGGTGTGGGGAGAATTTTGTCAAGGGATGATCTCATTTCAGGGGTTGACTTGAGAAAGTCATATCCCTGGTGGAGTAATTTGTTGATGTATTCGAGGCCAGGATAATATTGGGTGACAAGGGGGATGCTTCTGTGTGGTCTGGGGGCAGGAACATTGTTGTTGGCCAGGGAGGAATGTATTGCTCGGGAGATCTGTTTGTAGACAAGGTCTGCAGGATAGTTGCGGGAGAGGAAAGCACTGGTCAGGTTATTGGTGTAAATGTTGAGGGATTCGTCACTGGAGCAGATACGTTTGCCACGAATACCTAGGCTGTAGGGAAGGGAGCGTTTGATGTGGAATGGATGGCAGCTATCGAAGTGAAGGTACTATTGTGTGTTTGTGGGTTTCATATGGACAGAGGTGTGGATGTGAGCTTCAACAAGATGAAGGTCAACATCCAGGAAGGTGGCTTGGGTTTTGGAGAAGGACCAGGTGAAATTGAGATTCGAAAAGGACTTGAGGTTATGGAGGAAATTAAGGAGTGTTTCTTCACCATGAGTCCAGACCACCAAGATGTCATCTATGAACCTATACCAGGCCAGGGGGAAGCAGCTGTTGGGTCTTCAGGAAAGCCTCCTCCATGCGGCCCATGAAGAGGTTGGCATAGGACGGAGCCATCCTGGTTCCCATGGCCGTTCCCCTGATTTGTTTGTAGGTCTGGCCTTCAAAAGTGAAGTAATTATGGGTGAGGACGAAGTTGGTAAGTGTGATAAGGAACGAGGTTTTTGGAAGATCTTCGGGTGGGTGTTGGGAGAGGTAGTGCTCAAGGGCAGAGAGACCATGGGTATGTGGGACGTTTGTAAAGGGATGTAGCATCTATGGTGACAAGAAAGGTTTCAGGTGGGAGAGGAGTGGGAATGGATTTGAGGCGTTCTAGGAAGTGGTTTGTGTCTTTGATGTAGGATGGAAGTCTGCGGGTGATAGGTTGGAGGTGTTGGTCTAACAGAGCTGAGATACATTCTGTTGGGGCTTTGAAGCCTGCTACAATGTGATGGCCAGGATGGTTCTCTTTGTGGATTTTGGGTAATAGGTAGAAGGTAGGCGTACGTGGCTCAGGTGGAGTGAGTAGGTCTATGGAAGCCGTTGTGAGGCCTTGTGAGGGACCTTGGATTTTTAGGATTTTGTGCAGCTCAGTCTGGATGGAGGGAATGGGATCCTGGGTAACAGCTTTGTAGGTTGAGTTGTCGGAGAGTTGACACAGTCCTTCTGCCACATACTCCACATGGTCAAGTACCACAGTTGTGGAGCCTTTGTCCGCTGGGAGGATGACAATAGAGCAGTCTGTTTTCAGCTCCTTAATGGCACGGGATTCAGCTGGGGTGATGTTGGGGGTTGTCGGGATGTTCTTCAAGAAGAACTGGGAGGCAACACTGGATGTGAGAAATTCCTGAAATGTCTGCAAGGGATGGTTTTGGGGGAGGGGAGGAAGATCCCTTTGAGAAGGCGGTCGGAACTGTTCTAGACAGGGTTCAACACTGGGTCTAGTATTTGGGGGCTGTGTTTGGGTAGTGAAGTGATATTTCCAGTTGAGGTTCCGGGTGAATGAGAGGAGATCTTTAACCAGGGCAGTGTGGTTGAATTTAGGCGTGGGGCCAAAGGTTAAGCCTTTTGAATGAACAGATGTCTCTGGAGGAGAGAGGGATCTGGATGAGAGGTTTAGTACTGAATTGGGACTGGTGATATGTGGCATTTGACTGTGGTTATAGTTGAGATTTGGTCTGTGTGGGGTATGTGCTGGGATTGGGAGATTGAGTAGGGTGGCTAGGCTAGGTTTGTTGGCTATGAGGGGGGTTTGCTGAAGGTTCTGTTGTGGTTGGTGTTTGTGAGGGATAGGGAGAGGGACCCCACTTCTTAGGTGTTGCACTAGCACTGTGGATAGTTTTTCAGGTGGTGTGTGGCATGGAACTCAAGTTTACAGCTGGCTTCTAGGATGATGTTCCTGAGCATGTTCTCCAAGCAAGGGTTTGAGAGGTGGAGGACTTTGAAGAGAGTTAGGAGCTGTTGGGAGAGATGGTTACATGAAGTAGTGTAGAGATTCAGGACAAGTTGGGTAAGGGCTAAAGATTGAAGGTTCTGGAAGTCCAGGAGAGACTGGTGGAAGGAGGAATTGCACCCAGAGATGGGAACTTTTAAGGTAAGTCCTTTAGGGGTAATTCCAAAGGTTAAGCAGGACCGGAGGAGAAGTATGTGGGATTGCAGTTTGGCTACGGTGAATGCATGTTTCCGGAATGAAACCACTTCCTAGAACGCCTCAAATCCATTCCCATTCCTCTCCCACCTGAAACCTTTCTTGTCACCATAGATGCTACATCCCTTTACACAAAAATCCCACATACTCATGGTCTCTCTGCCCTTGAGCACTACCTCTCCCAACGTCCACCCGAAGATCTTCCAAAAACCTCGTTCCTCCCCGGCCAACAACAATATTCCTGCCCCCAGACCACACAGAAGCATCCCCCTTGTCACCCAATATTATCCTGGCCTCGAATACATCAACAAATTACTCCACCAGGGATATGACTTTCTCAAGTCAACCCCTGAAATGAGATCATCCCTTGACAAAATTCTCCCCACACCACCCAGAGTTGCCTTTCGTCGCCCCCCTAACCTCCGTAACATCCTTGTCAATCCCTACAATATTCCCAGACTACCTTCCCTACCCAGCGGTTCCTACCCCTGTAACCGACCCCGCTGCAAAACCTGCCCCATGCATCCTCCCACAACCACCTACTCCAGCCCCGCTACTGGTAAAACATACACATTTCAAGGCAGGGCCACATGTGAAACTACACGTCATTTATCAGCTGACATGACTGCACTGCACAGCCTTTTACATCAGTATGACAACAACTAAACTGGCTGAGCGCATGAACGGACACAGACGAACTGTCTGCCTAGGAGATGTCCAATACCCAGTATTGTGTATAGCCTGTTGCCAGTGATGTGGAAGTCGTAGGATACTCTTAGAAGTGCCATTTGTGTTGACAGTTCGAGCAGCGCTGTCTATTGCCTGACGAATTTGTAGCAGTTCTGAAGCAAATGCGAAGTGTTTCCTTTAGCTTAGAGATCTAGATAACTCATGAGGGCTTAAGTCAGGGGAGTGCAGTATGTCATATAGCACTTAGCAGCCCCATCAGTCAAACAAATCAATAACAGGTTGCACTGTACGTGCTTGAGCATTTTCCTGCAAAATGATGGTCTGGTCCTGCAGAAAGTGTCATCACTTATTTCTCTAAGCTGGTCGTAGGTTGTGTTCCAATCCTCCCACCCCCAAGAATCAGCTGCAAAGAAGTGCCCCCAGTACCACACCAGACTGGAACAACTAAATCATATCATTTGTCAGATCTTTGATTACCTGAAATGAGGGACATCCTACCCAAAATCCTTCCCACCCGTCCTAAAGCAGGGTTCCGTCACCCGACCAACCTCCACAACAACCTAGTCTATCCCTGTGCCACCCCCAATCCCAACCCCTTGCCACAGGGGTCATATTCCTCTGGAAGACGCAGTTGCAAGACCTGCCCAATCCACCTGCCCAGCACTTTCCATGCCAGTCCTGTCACATTCTTATCCTACCTCATCAGAGGCTGGCCCACCTGTGAAAGCAGCCATGTCATATATAAGCTCTACTGAAATGATTGCACAGCTTTTTATATTTGTGTTACTACCAACTAGCTGTCCACCAGTATCAATGGCCACTGCTGAACTGTGGTCAAGACCGTGGTAGATCAACCTATGGCACAACATACAGCTGCATGTAACATGCATGGTGTCAATGGCTGCTTCACAACCTGGGCCAACTGGATCCTCTCCTCCACCACCAGCTTTTCTCAACTACACAGACGGGAGTTATCTGTGGGATTTTGGGTCCTTATCGTTATAAATAACAACCCGTTGATCCACTTGTTAAAACAATGAGCACATTTATTGTCACACTTCAGATATACGTCTTTACAAATTGAAAGTATCACATAGACAGAACATAATGGCTGCCTTGGCCCCCAGAGTATTTTTGCACGCCAGAGATGTTATGGCACGTCTGTGTTCCCACAGAGCCCCCCCCCCCCCCCCTCCTTCCTCTGCAGTGCGGAGCACGAGAGGCTTTGGCTGTTGATGGGGGAGGGTGCAGGTGTTGTGCCGTCTTCGTCTGGAGGGGGGGGGGGGGGGGGCAGGGCTGGGGCTCGAGCCCTTTTGGATGGAAAAATGTAATCACGGTGCCACACCAGTGGGAGTATGTGGCGACCGGTTCGTGAGGTGACAGAGGGGGTGGGGGGAATAGACAGAGACACGGGGTACAACACGTACAGTGTCCCCGTGGCGTCAATGAAAGATTGAATGAGGGAAGGATCTAAGGAATTGGGGATCGGTGAGGAGTGGAGAATGGAAAGTTGGAAGGTGTCATTGTCGGTGGAGCGGGGAGGAGCGTGGATGACTAAGAGAGAATCATTTGTGGTAGTTATACAGATGTCAGACGGTGAAAAGTGAGAGACGTCAATGGAGATGTAGTGGGTTGTTGAATGTCGGGTGAGAAGTGTGTGACAGGCATAGCAGGAGAAGGTGGGGTGAAGGGCGTGGACCCCGGACTCTGCCCAGTGAGGGTTCCCGGCGTTGGGGAAGGGGGCGTGTCGTCCATTGAGGAGGCGGCAGTGTGGAGGTCGTCGTCCGTCGTGGTCGGTGGTGTCGGGTCGCTGGAGGTGTTGTCGTCTGCAGTGACCCACGCTGGCTTGAGTCGAGACACTGACACTGTCAAGAGTTTGCCTTTGATACAGATGTCGAAAGTATTCGACAAGCGCCTAAGTACTCTGTAAGGGCCTGTATATGGGGGTTGCAGGGCGGCACGCACTGTATCGTCCCTAAGCATCACAGCTTCACACGTGTCTAACCGCTGGTGCACGAATGTTTTAGGCAGAGTGTGTGCTTTCGGAGCGGGTGCTCTCTGCACTCATATCGTCTGTCGTATGTTCTCGATTAGCACGGGGGTATTTGATGGTATCTTGGAGTGGTGAAGGCTCGACAAACTCGGTCGGTAGGGTTAACGGCTCGCCATAGAGCAGTTTAGCCACCGAGCACTGTAGGACACCTTTATATACAGAACGAAGGCCAAGCAGTACCCACGGGAGGGCGTGTAACCAACATTCCTCGTGGCACATTAGCACTGTCTTTAATGTGTGGTGCCATCGTTCCACTAAGCCGTTGGATTAGGGGTGGTAGGCTGTCGTGCGAATTCAGCCGACACCAAAAAGCTCACACATTTTTGTGAAGAGGACAGCCTCGAATTGATGGCCTTCGTCTGTAGTAATGGTTTCTGGGCAGTTAAACGTGTGATCCATGTGGAGAGGACAGCGTTGGCGACTGTTTAGGGGTTGCCTCGACCCATCTAGTTGCTCTGTCGATAAAAGTAAGCAAGTATCGGTAACCGTCCACCTGGGGAAGCGGGCCGACAATGTTGATGTGGATGTGGCGGAGTCTGCCAGAAGGAGAACGAAAGATACTTGAGGGGGGGGAGGGTGGGGGGTGCAGTGGCGTCCGACTTTGGACCGCTGGCACAAAATACAAGTGCGACACCAGTCGCGACAATCTTTGCGAAGTGAAGGCCATATGAAACGCTCAGCGATGATGAGCGTAGTTGCGCAAATGCTCGGGTGGGCGAGACTGTGCTGTTGCATAAGACACCGTCAAGTACAAGTTATTTCTTTGTGGACAACAGAATATAAGGTTACATATAACTTACATAAATTTTAATTTATGCTTGTACAAGTTATTTATTTCTGGGCAACAGAATACAATGTTACATATTAAACTTACATAAATTTCAATTTCCACTTTTATATTACCCAGTTTATAATATACATAATTAAGTTCACATTAGAGGTACATAGAGAGCATATTTCAAAATACATTACTTAGCTCAGTTAAAAATAACTCATTTAGCAAGAATGTCACCAGCATAGTTTTTATTCTGTTGCCGAATTTATGGAGCCCGGTTTAAGTCAAATATAACTTTAATTTTGTCCATAGTGCAATATCTTCTATGTTAGCCCTATGATACTTAACTTATAATTAATTTGCACGTTGATTTTTATATTCTTTTGTCTATAGTAAACATTTATTTAAAATCTGCGGTAATAAAAAATTTGTATACTTTGTACTGTACAAAAAAAAGTTAGAAAAAGGTATGTGCTTCACGTGTAACCCAGATTATGGACATTGTTTCAAGGATAAATTGAATAAATAATAAATAAAAATTCATACTATGTAAATGGCGACACTGCCAAAGGTGCTTTTAGATTATTGCTATCATAGCCCCAAATCAATCACAGCTTGTACATAGGAACAATCGTATTTTGGTACCAATGGTTTTAAAATGATGCATTACTCTGAATTTAAATTTCTTGGGTGTTATGCTAAAATGAGTATTGTTATCATTATTATTAAAATGCTAGGCTTCCGTTACACATTAAAAAGGGGAGTGACCACAAGCCATATATGTGTATTCTGTCATGGGGTCAGGATGGTGCAGGCATTGTTGACCCTGGAATAGGTCACGATGACATGCAGGATGATAGGCTGGGCAGCAGGTATGAAGAACCAGTTCCTTGGCCATCATGGATTCATAAATACAATGGTAACAATGGCAACAAAAACATGATTTATTCAGTAGCATTCATACAGATGCTGTAGACAGCATCCCAGTGACATGCAGTGACCACGGGCAGTAGTGTTGACCACTGCAAAACAAGGTGGCATGTAGTGGCAGTCGAAATAGATTCGCTCAGCAAGGCACAGTAGTGTGGCAGCCTTGGGCGATAACTGTGCCTGTGTGACACTACATCAGGTGACAGACTTAGTCTGTGGCACCTGGCAGCAGCATTGAGACATGTCGCTCAGTGCTCTGAACCTGTAACATCAGCGAAGCATATAGTGTTAGTGATCCACAGACAAAACTCTGTGGCAGCAGGGTACATGCTTGCAAGGCAGATGGCAGCTCAACAGCAAGTCAGGTGCGGGTAGCACCTGAGTGGGGACTGAACTGAGGACCACTGGAGGCACTGTGGAGTCCGCTGATGTCAGCCAGATACAGGCTGGGAGCCAGTAGTTCAGCTTCCAGCAGCATAAGCATTAGGCATGACTCAATAGACCAGGAGGTAGCAGACAGAGGTAGCGACTAGTAGTAGTTGAGACTGGATGACTCACACCAAAGAAACAGCTGGTGTGGAGTGCTACTTGGTGTAGGCAGAGGTTGACAACAATCTACATATACTCGTACATCTACATAGATACTCCAAAAGCCACTGTACGGTGTGTGGCAAAGGACACCCTGTACCATTACTTACCATTTCCCCTCCTGTTCCACTTGCAAATAGAGCAAGGGAAAAACGACTGTCTGTACGCCTCCGCATGATCCCTAATTTCTTGTATCTTAACTTCCTGGTCCTTATGCTCGATGTATGTTGGCAGCAGTAGAATTGTCCGGCAGACAGCTTCAAATGCCAGTTCTCTAAATTTTCTCAATAGTGTTTCTCGAAAAGAATGTCACCTTTCCCCCCAGGGATTCCCATTTGAGTTCCTTAAGCATCTCCTAACACTTACATGTTGTTTGAACCTACAGGTAACAAATCTAGCAACCCGCTTATGAATTGCTCCAATGTACTCCTTCAATCCGACCTGGTACGGATCCCAAACACTCGAGCAGTACTCCAGAATAAGTTGGACCAGCATCCTGTATGTGGTCTCCTTTATATGTGAACCACTCTTTCCTAAAATTCTCCCATTAAATCAAAGTCAACCATTTGCCTTCCCTACCACAGTTTTCACATGCTCGTTCCACCTCATATTGCTTTGGAATGTTATGCCTAGATATTTAAACTTCTTGACTGTGTCAAGCAGGACACTAGTAATACTGTACCCAAACATTACAGGTTTGTTGTTCCTACTCATCCGCATTAACTTTCATTTTTCCATATTTAGGGCTAGCTGCCATTCATCACACTGGAAATTTTGTCCAAACAACCGCACATTGCCGCCCACCGTGTCCGCCAAATCATTCATGTATACAGGGTGTTACAAAAATATACGGCCAAACTTTCAGGAAACATTCCTCACACACAAATAAAGAAAAGATGTTATGTGGAAATGTGTCCGGAAATGCATAATTTCCATGTTAGAGCTCATTTTAGTTTCGTCAGTATGTACTGTACTTCCTCGATTCATCACCAGTTGGCCCAATTGAAGGAAGGTAATGTTGACTTCGGTGCAATCACGTCATCAACACAGATTTTCTGTGAACGTTTGGGCAGGCATTGTTGGTGATGTCTTGATTGGGCCCCAGGATCTTCCACCTACACTCAATGGAGCATGTTATCATGATTTCATATGGGATACTCTAACTGTGCTGCTAGAACATGTGCCTTTACAAGTACGAGACAACATGTGGTTCATGCACGATGGAGCTCCTGCACATTTCATTCAAAGTGTTTGTACGCTTCTCAACAACAGATTCGGTGACCGATGGATTGGTAGAGGCGGACCAATTCCGTGGCCTCCACGCTTTCCTGACCTCAACCCTCTTGACTTTCATTTATGGGGGCATTTGAAAGCTCTTGTCTACGCAACCCCGGTACCAAATGTAGAGACTCTTCGTGCTCGTATTGTGGACGGCTGTGATACAATACGCCATTCTCCAGCGCTGCATCAGCGCATCAGGGATTCCGTGCGACGGATGGCAGATGCATGTATCCTCGCTAACGGAGGACATTTTGAACATTTCCTGTAACAAAGTGTTTGAAGTCATGCTGGTACGTTCTGTTGCTGTGGGTTTCCATTCCATGATTAATGTGATTTGAAGAGAAGTAATAAAATGAGCTCTAACATGGAAAGTAAGTGTTTCCGGACACATGTCCACATAACATATTTTCTTTCTTTGTGTGTGAGGAATGTTTCCTGAAAGTTTGGCCGTACCTTTTTGTAACACCCTGTATAGAGAACAACAGTGGTCCTATCACACTTCCCTGGGGCACTCCTGGAGCCCTATTCTATAAAGTTCATACCAATCGGTGCAGTAGGTTAGTCTCGGTAGTGACGTCATTTTTGGTTCTTTATCTGAATTTCCTATTCAGTAAGCTTCTGAGACCTGTTACCGAATGGTCCTCCTGCCGATTTTTCGACAACTGTACCGAGAGGTTTTGGATTTTGGTGCGGCCCTGTCGTTCGGTTAGCTGTGAATTATTTACACTCGTAATGTATTATTTTAAAAATATTGAGCACTTTTAGCTTTGGATTTAGTGTTTGTGTTACTAAAGAATCACTACATGACGTGTCCGGTTGCAAAGTCAGTTCAAATAGACTATTTTTCTTTGTTAGAAATATGATTAGGTTAGGCTGTTACTCTGAATGATTACAACATCCAACAAAAAAACGTTTTCGGTCAGTATTCTCTCAAAATACCTGTTATTTTATGCAATTAAGAGTTAAAAGATCGTTAAATATCAAGCCATCAGCTCTGCTTACGTATATTACATGAGTGTTAGCTGAAATTACTAGTGACTTTGCGTACTCTTTTCTGCAAATTGTTTACTTATTAATTATCAAAACACATTTAAAACTTTTAAGCAACAATGTAAAGGAATTTTGTGAAGCCTGATAGAGGAAACCTTCCAAAATTCCATGCATCATTTGGCAACGAAGTCAGTCTGCATCTCTCTCGCTTGGAATTACATAAAATAAAGCAGCAGCAGCACACACGTTGTCATAGCGAAGGTGGCAAAGCGATGAACTATGCCAGCACAGTAGCTCAGCGTGTTTGGTCAGAGAACTGGTTGGCCTCTGTGTGTGTGTGTGTGTGTGTGTGTGTGTGTGTGTGTGTGTGTGGGGGGGGGGGGGGGGAATGAGTGGGAAGATCAACTAACGAACTTGAACAGATATCATGTGATGTCCGCAACGACCAAACACAACGATAAAAAAAGCTGCCATGGCATAAGTTCATATACTGCTGGATGCGAAAATATTTTTTTCCTCTTCATGTTTGTAACGCATTCTGAGACTTCGTTAATCATCAAAGTTAAGCATTTTTCTGAAATATTCGTTGTAATTTACTTGTAAAAGTGTGCTTTCTCAGTAATGAGTAGCTCCTGTTTCATGACTTCCATATGTTCAAGGAACGAAAGATGAAATTACTGTGCGTGAAACAACTGACAGTGACATTTAACTTCTTCTTGTCACAAATAATTCACCATCTTTTTTGGAATACATAGCGATCCCGAGAGTGTGGCCAGACAAGAATCTAAGAGTGCAATGTAAATTACTGCAAATGAGACTAGCAGCAATCGTCTTTATACTTTAGCTTGTCACAAATATTTATCTGCGATTGAATCGCTAACAACAGTAGACAGAGATGAAAGGTTCCCGCCAAAGTATTTTCAGACTACACCATCATTTATGAAACATTTTGATTCATCAGATGCATGTTATAAACTACAGTGAACTTCTATAGCTGTACTCTTTTTTAAATTTTGTTTTCATGAACCAAATCGTTGGTGCATCACATAGGGAAGTAGGCTACTTCATCATTTGGATCTCAAGCAAGCTACAATCACATTCTATGCATCTTCTTATTCTTTGACACTCTCTTAAACAATTTTTTGGGCTCTTGGAGATGTGTTCCATCTATTCAATTAATTGAAGGCAGTTCATTTACATATGCATTTTGCTTCTTTTATTTGTGAAGCATCATCAAGAATAAAGGAAGCAAAATGCGTATGGAAATACACAAACTGCCCTCAATTAGCTGCATAGACGTTAGCATACCTCCATGAATTTTAAAGCAACTAAGGAACGATGGAAAATGGAAAAATTATGAATTTTTCGGGTGTTTCTATAGATGTATTTGTACAATGTGGTGCTACACATTCCAAAACGTAAAATCCAAAACAAGACATCAGTGTGAATGAGAATAAAATGACATAATGTGACATTTACGACAGTTTCCGGAACACAGTCAATATTCTATCGTTATTATGCATTCATGGAAGCCTGTGGTCAGCAAAATTTGAACAGTATTACGTACTCTAACCACACTTTTCGGTACTGTGAAGAATGGCATGCCTGTGTCAGCTGATAGCCTCTTCGAGTTTGTGCTGCTGCAGTGAGCATGCGTGTATCTGAGGCAGATTGCTTTCCATTGGTTTGCACTAGAAGAACTGGCAACAGTGTTTCGGTTCACTAGGACCTTTCGGTATCACTTTCAAAACGCGTACTGAATAATGTTGGGGCTCTGTCTTGAAAACAAGACCATTCGGTGCGCTCGCATACCGAACCGATCAGCAAAATGGCAGAAGGATACAACATAGATTCAGATTCAGATTCTTTATTGGTCATTCAGCATTATTACATACAATAGACTTCATCAGTTCACTTAACCTATTAATTTTATAAAATAAATTTTTACATATTTAAGTTGATATTGGGCATTTCTAAAAATTCTTCTAATGAATAGAATGGATTAGCTAACAAGAAGTTATGAACATTGTCTTTGAATAATTTGTCAGGCTTGATTGACCCATTTTTAGACAATTTGTTATATATTTTAATTGCCATATACTTATGACCATTGTGAGTTTTAGCTAATCTGTTTTGTGGCAACAGCAGAGAAGTACACGTTCTTGTGTAGTAGTCATGCCTTTCATTTGTTACACTTAAATTAGGTAGTTCAGCAAGTATGTAGTTAACACTGTCAAGAATATATAAATTAATAACTGTTAAAATTCTATATTTAATGAACAATGGTTTACAATGTGTTCTATTATCCACCTTGGCCATTACTCTGATTGCTTCCTTCTGGATCACCATAATTTCATTTATTTTTCTGCTGTTTCCCCAGAGTATTAACCCATACCTTAAAACAGATTGAAAAAAGGCAAAGTACGCTGTCCTTACGTACTGAAATGTCACACAACACATCAGTCTCTTCAACAAATACATAACTCTTGACAACCTAACCACTATGTGATCAACATGAGAGTTCCATGTTAGACTGTTGTCAAGTATGATACCTAAAAACTTTGCCTTTTGTTTATCTATTTTTGTAGTCTTTGATAGACTGAACCACATATTTGGGGTATTTTCCTCATTTAATAGCAGACCATTGGCATTAAACCATGATGTTGCATTTTCTTTTGCCAATTTCATATCACCTACAAGGTTATCAAGTACATGGTTTACAGATAGAAAAGTTGTGTCATCTGCATACATATATGTCTTTACATCTATATTTCCTGGTAAGTCATTTATGTGTACAAGGAAAAGAAGTGGTCCCAATTTAGATCCCTGCGGCACTCCATGTTGAACCTCGAGTATGTTTGACAGATGACTTCCTGAACTCACCACCTGTTTCCTTTTATTGAGGTATGATTTGGAGTTTTAAACTTTTATCCCATATTCCATAGTATTCAAGTTTAGAGGGCAGAAGTGAATGGTCAACACAGTCAAAAGCTTTGCTCAGATCACATAAGGTTACCTGTGTGTGCGCATGGTCCTCAAATGCTGCTAGAATGTCTCTGACTAAGAGCTCTATGGCATGTATAGCTGACCTTCCTTTTCTGTAACCAAACTGTGATGCACTTAACATAATATTTAGATCTAGGTACTCATACATCTGCTTATATATTATGCCTTCAAAGACTTTTCCTAGTACTGGAATTAGTGAGATTGGTCTGTAGTTTGCAGGATCTGATTTGACACCCTTCTTAAAGACTGGAGTTACCTTGGATAGTTTGAGAGGATCAGGAAAAAACCCTTCTATGAGACATAGGTTTATAGAATATGTTAATGGTGCTGCAATGTAATGTATGATTTCTTTCAATAGATTGTTTGACATATTAAAAATATCTGTACTGAATGAATTTTTTGTTTCTTTGACTATTTTAAGAACTTCATGTTGGCGTACCTCTTTGAAGTGTTTCAATGATGATCTGGCCCTATTATGATTTAGGTTTACTCTATACATGTTACATTGGGTTTACTGATCAGCTTTTTGATATCATCAGCACAGCTTACAAAATATTTATTGAATGTATCTCCTGGTATTAGGACTGTCTTGTCAAAGTTTCTGACTTCACTTTTAACAGTATTAATTACTGACCAGGCTCTTTTGCATTGGTTTTTACTATTTTTTATGAAATTTGTGTTGTATCTTTGTTTCGCCAATTGCAACTCTTTCTTATACAGTTTCTTAGTGATTTTTTTGAGATCCTTAATTTCATTAGAATTGCTTACTTCGGCAAGGTGCTTCAGCAGCAGTAACTTATTTTTTAGATTCTCCAGTTCTTTGGTGTACCAAAATTTACCCTTTCTTGTTTTATGGTATTTCTTTTGAACAAGATGGGCTTTTAAAATACCTGTTAAGTAATTGTGGAATGTTTCATAAACTGTTTGGGCACTGGGATCACAGTTTTGAAATAATTTGTCCCAGTTTTTATGCTCAGCTGGTGTGTTAGTTTTATGAGATTGTGTTTTGTTAATATTAAGGTATTAGATTTTGTTAACTTTTGTGCAGCTTTGCTCTCATCCCCTTTTATAAAATGTCTTAACTCTACTGTTAACATAGAGTGGTCTGAGAAACAAATTCCTTTACCTTGGTGGAGTACATATCACGAGCACAGTTGACAAAAGCATTATCCAAGCATGCTTGTAGTCTTGTTGGTTCTGAATTTACATGATGGAAGTTGTGCTGGCTTAGCATATTCAGTAACTTATTTACACCGGGTTTGTTACATGTTACATGAAAGCTTGAATTAAAGTCTCCCCCAATTACAGTTACATACTGTTTCCGTTTCGTTATGTAGCAGAGTACACTGTCTAAATTATTTAAAAAAGTTTTATCATCTGTGTCAGGGAAATTGTAGATACATACTATGATAAGTTTCATTATATCACATATGATCCCAGTAATTTCAAAGTGTTTCTCTACACATGTCCAACTAAGATCTAGTTCTCTACACTCTATTTCATTTGAAACATAGATAACAGTACCACCATTACGGTACTGAAATCTGCAAAAACTGTTTCCATGTTTATAACCTTCTGGTACATAGTATTGTATTTTTTCTGGTTTAAGCCAATGTTCTGATAGACATAAGAAGGAATACTTATTCTGTGGCAATGACTCCTCCATAATTTCAACTTTATTTTCAAGACCCTGAATGTTTAAAAACAGGATGTTGTTGTGACTTATCTGTGAGTTAGCAGGCTGGTTTTTCACATTTTTATTTTCTTCTTGGCTTGAAACCATAAAAAATTATCACTGAATTACACAGATGTATTTTTCATTTGGCTCCTCCTTAAGCATTGCTGTGTTGCTGCTCCAGTCGTTGTTGGTTCTGCTGCTGTTGCTGCTTCTGCTGATAATGATGGTGCTGCTGCTGTTTCACTTATTTCTGGTGTTTGTTGTTCCACAACTGCTGTGCCTTTCTGTGAATTATTAACATTTGGAGTAATGCAACTGTAATATAACATACAGTCACCATTAATCATTATTTTACAATTTCCATTCCCCACTTTGGCCCATGTAAACAGGTACTCATCAGCATTTAATTTCTTCTTCTTTCTAGTGCTCGACACAAATGGCATACTAGGAATAAGTGTACCATATGGAACTTTAGCTAAGAGTCCTGTTGTCTCAGCTATACTCCAAGTCTTCCAAGCCAAAATGTTAGCATCTGGAAATGCTTCAAGGCCACCATAGTCACAATGATTACCCCACACAACAGCTATTGTCAGGCATGTACTACCTCCAAACAGAGCTTGTACATCACATGTGAAGTTCAGGCGGAGTCCTCGAAACACATTTGGACCTCCAATCAGTCGTTGTTTATTAAACTGTCCAGCCAAGTCAATATCAATAGCCTTCAAAGCACGACACACAGGAACGCTGCGCCGCGAGCAACGTCGCCATGCACGTCGCCGAGGCATTGCTGTGGCACGTTGCATTAATCAAATTTCACATTTGTCTTGGAGAGGTGTAGCTTCACTGACAGCAGATTTCACATTGGAGTCTACAGGTAACACACACTTCCTGTACATGAGAGGTATGACTTTTCTATCATCACACTGCACATTTGAGACTTTATTTACAAGTTCTAAAATTTTTGTTACTATTACGTTTTTTCCAAGTACATTTAAATGAGAACCATGTGTTGTGTGAAATCTTTTCCCTAAATTGCTGATGTTCACAAATGTTACATTTTCAAACTGCTTGCAAATATTTTGCATCTCTTTATTTGCAGTTTCAATTTCTTTATTTACACAGGACCATTCTATCAAGTCGTAACGGTATGGCAATGAAAAAACAATAGCATTTGTTCCTCTCAGCTCATACAGTTTTTTTTAGCGAGATTAAGAGATTGTTTTTTTCGTTGGGCCCCTGATGATGCCCGTGTCTCTGATGAACACTTGCCATCGAGGATAACATACTGGTTTCTATTATTTAAGAAGTCTTTGAGCCACTCACATATCAGTGAACTTATTCCATATGCTCGTACCTTTGTTAACAGCCTCCAATAGGGCACCGTATCAAATTGATCTGTAATTTTGCAGGTCCATTCTTTACCTTTCTTATATAATGGAGTCGTGTGCTTTTTTCCAGTTGTTTGGGACTTTGTGCTGGCTAAGAGATTCACGATAAATGAAAGCTAGATACGGGGCCAATGCCGTACAGTACTCTTTGTAAAATCGCAGTGGGATTCCATCTGGACATGGTGATTTTTTTTTTCCAAGTCTTTTAGTTGTTTCTCTACACCACATATGCTTATTACTATGTTGTCCAAATGGGAGTATGCCCAATGGTTAAATGACAAAAACTTCAGCTTTCTTTTTGCTATCTTCAACTCTTACCCCCATGAACCATGGGCCTTGCCGTTGGTGGGGAGGCTTGCGTGCCTCAGTGATACAGATGGCCGTACCGTAGGTGCAACCACAACGGAGGGGTATCTGTTGAGAGGCCAGACAAACGTGTGGTTCCTGAAGAGGGGCAGCAGCTTTTTCAGTAGTTGCAGGGGCAACAGTCTGGATGATTGACTGATCTGGCCTTGTAACACTAACCAAAACGGCCTTGCTGTGCTGGTACTGCGAACGGCTGAAAGCAAGGGGAAACTACAGCCGTAATTTTTCCTGAGGGCATGCAGCTTTACTGTGTGGTTAAATTATGATGGCATCCTCTTGGGTAAAATATTCCGGAAGTAAAATAGTCCCCCATTCGGATCTCCGGGCGGGGACTACTCAAGAGGACGTCGTTATCAGGAGAAAGAAAACTGGCATTGTACGGATCGGAGCGTGGAATGTCAGATCCCTTAATCGGGCAGGTAGGTTAGAAAATTTAAAAAGGGAAATGGATAGGTTAAAGTTAGATATAGTGGGAATTAGTGAAGTTCAGTGGCAGGAGGAACAAGACTTTTGGTCAGGTGAATACAGGGTTATAAATACATAATCAAATAGGGGTAATGCAGGAGTAGGTTTAATAATGAATAAAAAAATAGGAGTGCCGGTAAGCTACTACAAACAGCGTAGTGAACGCATTAATGTTGCCAAGATAGACACGAAGCCCACACCTACGACAGTAGTACAAGTTTATATGCCAACTGGCTCTGCAGATGATGAAGAAATTGATGAAATGTATGATGAGATAAAGGAAATTATTCAGGTAGTGAAGGGAGACGAAAATTTAATAGTCATTGGTGACTGGAATTCGAGAGTAGGAAAAGGGAGAAAAGGAAACATAGTGGGTGAATATGGATTGGGGGAGAGAAATGAAAGACGAAGCCGTCTGGTAGAATTTTGCACAGAACGTAGCTTAATCATAGCTTGGTTCAAGAATCATAAAAGAAGGTTGTATACCTGGAAGAATCCTGGAGATATTAGAAGGTATCAGATAGATTATATAATGGTAAGACAGAGATTTAGGAACCAGGTTTTAAATTGTAAGACATTTCCAGGGGCATATGTGGACTCTGACCACAATCTATTGGTTATGAACTGTAGATTAAAACTGAAGAAACTGCAAAAAGGTGGGAATTTAAGGAGATGGGACCTGTATAAACTGACTAAACCAGAGGTTGTACAGAGTTTCAGCGAGAGCATAAGGGAACAATTGACAGGAATGGGGGAAAGAAATACAGTAGAAGAAGAATGGGTAGCTCTGAGGGATGAAGTAGTGAAGGCGGCAGAGGATCAAGTAGGTAAAAAGACAAGGACTCATAGAAATCCTTGGGTGACAGAAGAAATATTGAATTTAAATACTAACAAAGAGATAGAGGGGCTGGCCAGTACTTACCTCAGCTCAGTACAGCCGATAGATACACATAAAACAGAACCGAAAATTTACATTCCTAGCTTTCGGAACAAATGTTCCTTCATCAGGGTGGAGAGAGGGGAAAGAAAGGGAAGAAGGGAAAGGAGATTCAGTTACTCACAACCCAGGCTATGAAGCAACAGGGAAAGGAAAATAGGGAGGGTAGCAAGGATGGATGCATGGTTGTCAGAGGGAAGCCAAAGATATTCTACTGTAAGTACTGTGCCAGCTTCAAACCAAAGAGGATGCATGCAGAAGTAAAGAGGTATATAGTATAAAGATAAACACAACTATGTAGGATGAAAAGATGCGTGAATGGCCAAAGAGGAAAGGGAAAGAGGAGAAGACTGAATAGTAAATGGGAGTGAGGTTGTTTAACGTAGGTTCAGTCCAGGGGGATGGCGGGATGAAAGGATGCGTTGGAGTGCAAGTTCCCATCTCCGCAGTTCAGAGGGACTGGTGTTGGGTGGGAGAAGCCAAATGGCACATACGGTGTAGCAGGTTCCTAGGTCCCTAGAATTATGCTGGAGGGCATGCTCCGCTACTGGGTATTGGGCATCTCCTAGGCGGACAGTTCGTCTGTGTCCGTTCATGCGCTCAGCCAGTTTAGTTGTTGTCATGCCGATGTAAAAGGCTGTGCAGTGCAGGCATGTCAGTTGATAAATGACATGTGTAGTTTCACACGTGGCCCTGCCTTGAATTGTGTATGTTTTACCAGTAGCGGGGCTGGAGTAGGTGGTTGTGGGGGGATGCATGGGGCAGGTTTTTCAGCGGGGTCGGTTACAGGGGTAGGAACCGCTGGGTAGAGAAGGTAGTCTGGGAATATTGTAGGGTTTAACAAGGATGTTACGGAGGCTAGGGGGGCGACAAAAGGCAACTCTGGGTGGTGTGGGGAGAATTTTGTCAAGGGATGATCTCATTTCAGGGGTTGACTTGAGAAAGTCATATCCCTGGCGGAGTAATTAGTTGATGTTTTCGAGGCCAGGATAATATTGGGTGACAAGGGGGATGCTTCTGTGTGGTCTGGGGGTAGGAACATTGTTGTTGGACGGGGAGGAATGTATTGCTCGGGAGATCTGTTTGTGGACAAGGTCTGCAGGATAGTTGCGGGAGAGGAAAGCACTGGTCAGGTTATTGGTGTAATTGTTGAGGGATTCATCACTGGAGCAGATGCGTTTGCCACGAATACCTAGGCTGTAGGGAAGGGAGCGTTTGATGTGGAATGGATGGCAGCTATCGAAGTGAAGGTACTGTTGTTTGTTTGTGGGTTTGATATGGACAGAGGTGTGGATGTGAGCTTCAACAAGATGAAGGTCAACATCCAGGAAGGTGGCTTGGGTTTTGGAGAAGGACCAGGTGAAATTCAGATTCGAAAAGGAGTTGAGGTTATGGAGGAAATTAAGGAGTGTTTCTTCACCATGAGTCCAGACCACAAAGATGTCATCTATAAACCTATACCAGGCCAGGGGAAGCAGCTGTTGGGTCTTCAGGAAAGCCTCCTCCATGCGGCCCATGAAGAGGTTGGCATAGGACGGAGCCATCCTGGTTCCCATGGCCGTTCCCCTGATTTGTTTGTAGGTCTGGCCTTCAAAAGTGAAGTAGTTATGGGTGAGGATGAAGTTGGTAAGTGTGATAAGGAACGAGGTTTTTGGAAGATCTTCGGGTGGGCGTTGGGAGAGGTAGTGCTCAAGGGCAGAGAGACCATGGGTATGTGGGATGTTTGTGTAAAGGGATGTAGCATCTATGGTGACAAGAAAGGTTTCAGGTGGGAGAGGTGTGGGAATGGATTTGAGGCGTTCTAGGAAGTGGTTTGTGTCTTTGATGTAGGATGGGAGTCTGCGGGTGATAGGTTGGAGGTGCTGGTCTACCAGAGCTGAGATACGTTCGGTTGGGGCTTTGAAGCCTGCCACAATGGGACGGCCAGGATGGTTCTGTTTGTGGATTTTGGGTAATAGGTAGAAGGTAGGGGTACGTGGCTCAGGTGGAATGAGTAAGTCTATGGAAGCCGTTGTGAGGCCTTGTGAGGGACCTTGGATTTTTAGGATTTTTTGCAGCTCAGTCTGGATGGAGGGAATGGGATCCTGGGTAACAGCTTTGTAGGTTGAGGTGTCGGAGAGTTGACGCAGTCCTTCTGCCACATACTCCACACGGTCAAGTACGACAGTTGTGGAGCCTTTATCCGCCGGGAGGATGACAATAGAGCGGTCTATTTTCAGCTCCTTAATGGCACGGGATTCAGCTGGGGTGATGTTGGGGGTTGTCGGGATGTTCTTCAAGAAGGACTGGGAGGCAACACTGGATGTGAGGAATTCCTGAAATGTCTGCAAAGGATGGTTTTGGGGGAGGGGAGGAGGAGCCCTTTTGGAAGGCAGTTGGAACTGTTCTAGACAGGGTTCAACACTGGGTCTAGTATTTGGGGGCTGTGTTTGGGTAGTGAAGTGATATTTCCAGTTGAGGTTCCGGGTGAATGAGAGGAGATCTTTAACCAGGGCAGTGTGGTTGAATTTAGGCGTGGGGCTAAAGGTTAAGCCTTTTGATAGAACAGATGTCTCTGGAGGAGAGAGGGATCTGGATGAGAGGTTTAGGACTGAATTGGGACTAGTGATATGTGGGATTTGACTGTGGTTATAGTTGAGATTTGGTCTGTGTGGGGTATGTGCTGGGATGGGGAGATTGAGTAGGGTGGCTAGGCTAGGTTTGTTGGCTATGAGAGGGGTTTGTTGAAGGTTCTGTTGTGGTTGGTGTTTGTGAGGGATAGGGAGAGTGACCCCACTACTTAGGTGTTGCACTAGCACTGTGGATAGTTTTTTCAGGTGGTGTGTGGCATGGAACTCAAGTTTGCAGCTGGCTTCTAGGATGATGTTCCTGAGTGTGTTCTCCAAGTAAGGGTTTGAGAGGTGAAGGACTTTGAAGAGAGATAGGAGCTGTTGGGAGTGGTGGTTACATGAAGTAGTGTAGAGATTCAGGACAAGTTGGGTAAGGGCTAAGGATTGAAGGTTCTGGAAGTCCAGGAGAGACTGGTGGAAGGAGGAATTGCACCAGGAGATGGGAACTTTTGAGGTAAGCCCTTTAGGGACAATTCCAAAGGTTAAGCAGGACCGGATGAAAAGTATGTGGGATTGCAGTTTGGCTATGGTGAATGCATGTTTCTGGAATGAATGTAAATAATGTGGTATAGGTTTAGGGTACATAGTGGGTAACTGGTGGGTAGGGAAATTAAATAACTAAAGTTGAAATAGTATTCATAAGAAGGAATAAAACGGGGAGGGAAGGACGAGAAAGAAAGAAATTGTGTTGGTAATGTTCAATACCAAAGGAAGACCAAACAAACTATCTGAACAAACTATCCACAGTGCTAGTGCAACACCTAAGAAGTGGGGTCCCTCTCCCTATCCCTCACAAACACCAACCACAACAGAACCTTCAACAAACCCCTCTCATAGCCAACAAACCTAGCCTAGCCACCCTACTCAATCTCCCCATCCCAGCACATACCCCACACAGACCAAATCTCAACTATAACCACAGTCAAATGCCACATATCACTAGTCCCAATTCAGTCCTAAACCTCTCATCCAGATCCCTCTCTCCTCCAGAGACATCTGTTCTATCAAAAGGCTTAACCTTTAGCCCCACGCCTAAATTCAACCACACTGCCCTGGTTAAAGATCTCCTCTCATTCACCCGGAACCGCAACTGGAAATATCACTTCACTACCCAAACACAGCCCCCAAATACTAGACCCAGTGTTGAACCCTGTCTAGAACAGTTCCGACTGCCTTCCCAAAGGGATCCTCCTCCCCTCCCCCAAAACCATCCCTTGCAGACATTTCAGGAATTCCTCACATCCAGTGTTGCCTCCCAGTCCTTCTTGAAGAACATCCCGACAACCCCCAACATCACCCCAGCTGAATCCCGTGCCATTAAGGAGCTGAAAATAGACCGCTCTATTGTCATCCTCCCGGCGGATAAAGGCTCCACAACTGTCGTACTTGACCGTGTGGAGTATGTGGCAGAAGGACTGCGTCATCTCTCCGACACCTCAACCTACAAAGCTGTTACCCAGGATCCCATTCCCTCCATCCAGACTGAGCTGCAAAAAATCCTAAAAATCCAAGGTCCCTCACAAGGCCTCACAACAGCTTCCATAGACTTACTCATTCCACCTGAGCCACGTACCCTACCTTCTACCTATTACCCAAAATCCACAAAGAGAACCATCCTGGCCGTCCCATTGTGGCAGGCTTCAAAGCCCCAACCGAACGTATCTCAGCTCTGGTAGACCAGCACCTCCAACCTATCACCCGCAGACTCCCATCCTACATCAAAGACACAAACCACTTCCTAGAACGCCTCAAATCCATTCCCACACCTCTCCCACCCGAAACCTTTCTTGTCACCATAGATGCTACATCCCTTTACACAAACATCCCACATACCCATGGTCTCTCTGCCCTTGAGCACTACCTCTCCCAACGCCCACCCGAAGATCTTCCAAAAACCTCGTTCCTTATCACACTTACCAACTTCATCTTCACCCATAACTACTTCACTTTTGAAGGCCAGACCTACAAACAAATCAGGGGAACGGCCATGGGAACCAGGATGGCTCCGTCCTATGCCAACCTCTTCATGGGCCACATGGAGGAGGCTTTCCTGAAGACCCAACAGCTGCTTCCCCTGGCCTGGTATAGGTTTATAGATGACATCTTTGTGGTCTGGACTCATGGTGAAGAAACACTCCTTAATTTCCTCCATAACCTCAACTCCTTTTCGAATCTGAATTTCACCTGGTCCTTCTCCAAAACCCAAGCCACCTTCCTGGATGTTGACCTTCATCTTGTTGAAGCTCACATCCACACCTCTGTCCATATCAAACCCACAAACAAACAACAGTACCTTCACTTCGATAACTGCCATCCATTCCACATCAAACGCTCCCTTCCCTACAGCCTAGGTATTCGTGGCAAACGCATCTGCTCCAGTGATGAATCCCTCAACAATTACACCAATAACCTGACCAGTGCTTTCCTCTCCCGCAACTATCCTGCAGACCTTGTCCACAAACAGATCTCCCGAGCAATACATTCCTCCCCGTCCAACAACAATGTTCCTACCCCCAGACCACACAGAAGCATCCCCCTTGTCACCCAATATTATCCTGGCCTCAAAAACATCAACAAATTACTCCGCCAGGGATATGACTTTCTCAAGTCAACCCCTGAAATGAGATCATCCCTTGACAAAATTCTCCCCACACCACCCA
The DNA here is from genome assembly GCF_023864275.1 of Schistocerca cancellata. Taxonomy (NCBI): domain Eukaryota; kingdom Metazoa; phylum Arthropoda; class Insecta; order Orthoptera; family Acrididae; genus Schistocerca; species Schistocerca cancellata. The sequence goes on along the minus strand of NC_064628.1, from coordinate 48,399,272 downwards.
GAGTTGCCTTTCGTCACCCCCCTAACCTCCGTAACATCCTTGTCAAACCCTACAATATTCCCAGACTACCTTCTCTACCCAGCGGTTCCTACCCCTGTAACCGACCCCGCTGAAAAACCTGCCCCATGCATCCCCCCACAACCACCTACTCCAGCCCCGCTACTGGTAAAACATACACAATTCAAGGCAGGGCCACGTGTGAAACTACACATGTCATTTATCAACTGACATGCCTGCACTGCACAGCCTTTTACATCGGCATGACAACAACTAAACTGGCTGAGCGCATGAACGGACACAGACGAACTGTCCGCCTAGGAGATGCCCAATACCCAGTAGCGGAGCATGCCCTCCAGCATAATTCTAGGGACCTAGGAACCTGCTACACCGTATGTGCCATTTGGCTTCTCCCACCCAACACCAGTCCCTCTGAACTGCGGAGATGGGAACTTGCACTCCAACACATCCTTTCATCCCGCCATCCCCCTGGACTGAACCTACGTTAAACAACCTCACTCCCATTTACTCTTCAGTCTTCTCCTCTTTCCCTTTCCTCTTTAGCCATTCACGCATCTTTTCATCCTACATAGTTGTGTTTATCTTTATACTATATACCTCTTTACTTCTGCATGCATCCTCTTTGGGTTGAAGCTGGCACAGTACTTACAGTAGAATATCTTTGGCTTCCCTCTGACAACCATGCATCCATCCTTGCTACCCTCCCTATTTTCCTTTCCCTGTTGCTTCATAGCCTGGGTTGTGAGTAACTGAATCTCCTTTCCCTTCTTCCCTTTCTTTCCCCTCTCTCCTCCCTGATGAAGGAACATTTGTTCCGAAAGCTAGGAATGTAAATTTTCGGTTCTGTTTTATGTGTATCTATCGGCTGTACTGAGCTGAGGTAAGTACTGGCCAGCCCCTCTATCTCTTTGTTAGTATTTGTTTCACATCTTTATATGAGATTTTCCATTAATCATTTAGAAATATTGAATTTAATTGATGAAAGGAGAAAATATTAAAATGCAGTAAATGAAGCAGGCAAAAAGGAATACCAACGTCTCAAAAATGAGATTGACAGGAAGTGCAAAATGGCTAAGCAGGGATGGCTAGAGGACAAATGTAAGGATGCAGAGGCTTATCTCACTAGGGGTGAGATAGATACTGCCTACAGGAAAATTAAAGAGACCTTTGCAGAAAAGAGAGCCACTTGCATGAATATCAAGAGCTCAGATGGAAACCCAGTTCTAAGCAAAGAAGGGAAAGCAGAAAGGTGGAAGGAGTGTATAGAGGGTATATACAAGGGCGATGTTCTTGAGGACAATATTATGGAAATTGAAGAGGATGTAGATGAAGATGAAATGGGAGACACGATACTGCGTGAAGAGTTTGATAGAGCACTGAAAGACCTGAGTCGAAACAAGACCCCGGGAGTAGACAACATTCCATTGGAACTACTATGGCCTTGGGAGAGCCAGTCCAGACCAAACTCTACCATCTGGTGAGCAAGATGTATGAGACAGGTGAAATACCCTCAGACTTCAAGAAGAATATAATAATTCCAATCCCAAAGAAAGCAGGTGTTGACAGATGTGAAAATTACCGAACTATCAGTTTAATAAATCACTGCTGCAAAATACTAATGCGAATTCTTTACAGACGAATGGAAAAACTGGTAGAAGCCGACATTGGGGAAGATCAGTTTGGATTCCGCAGAAATGTTGGAACACGTGAGGCAATACTGACCCTACGACTTATCTTAGAAAATAGATTAAGGAAAGGCAATCCTACGTTTCTAGCATTTGTAGACTTAGAGAAAGCTTTCGACAATGTTGACTGGAATACTCTCTTTCAAATTCTAAAGATGGCAGGGGTAAAATACAGGGAGTGAAAGGTTATTTACAATTTGTACAGAAACCAGATGGCATTTATAAGAGTTGAGGGGCATGAAAGGGAAGCAGCGGTTGGGAAGGGAGTGAGACAGGGTTGTAGCCTGTCCCCGATGTTATTCAATCTGTATATTGAGCAAGCAGTAAAGGAAACAAAAGAAAAATTCAGAGTAGGTATTAAAATCCATGGAGAAGAAATAAAAACTTTGAGGTTCACCGATGACATTGTAATTCTGTCAGAGACAGCAAAGGACTTGGAAGAGCAGTTGAACGAAATGGACAGTGTCTTGAAAGGAGGATAAAAGATGAATATCAACAAAAGCAAAATGAGGATAATGGAATGTAGTCTAATTAAGTCGGGTGATGCTGAGGGAATTAGATTAGGAAATGAGACACTTAAAGTAGTAAAGGAGTTTTGCTATTTGCGGAGCAAAATAACTGATGATGGTCAATGTAGAGAGGATATAAAATGTAGACTGGCAATGGCAAGGAAAGCGTTTCTGAAGAAAAGAAATTTGTTAACATCGAGTATAGATTTAAGTGTCAAGAAGTCGTTTCTGAAAGTATTTGTGTGGAGTGTAGCCATGTATGGAAGTGAAACATGGACGATAAATAGTTTGGACAAGAAGAGAATAGAAGCTTTTGAAATGTGGTGCTATAGAAGAATGCTGAAGATTAGATGGGTAGATCACGTAACTAATGAGGAGGTATTGAATAGAATTGGGGAGAAGAGGAGTTTGTGGCACAACTTGACAAGAAGAAGGGACCGGTTGGTAGGACATGTTCTGAGGCATCAAGGGATCACAAATTTAGCATTGGAGGGCAGCATGGAGGGTAAAAATCGTAGAGGGAGACCAAGAGATGAATACACTAAGCAGATTCAGAAGGATGTAGGTTGCAGTAGGTACCGGGAGATGAAGAAGCTTGCACAGGATAGAGTAGCATGGAGAGCTGCATCAAACCAGTCTCAGGACTGAAGACAACAACAACAACAACAACAACAATCTTCAACTACCACACCAGACTGGTCAACAAGGGAATGGAAACCTTGAACCCACTTAGCAGTTTTACATAGGATCAGATTTTTCTCGGGTTCTCTGCCAGATCTTTTGCTAAGGTGGTATTTGTTGTATGCTCTGCACATGGATATTTTCGTAGCTGCACGAATCTCTACTAACCTTTACTTATCATCATTTGTGCGTCCCCTTTTGAAGCTAGAATGCAACAGCCTCGTCTTTCTCAGTATCTGCTGAAATTCATTATTAAAACATGGTGGGTCTTTTCCATCCTTTATTCACTTACTAGGCACATAACTTTCCAGACTACAATTTACAGTCTGCTTAAACTTCACTCAAAATCCTCTACATCCATCTGGAGCTAACTGATGCCAATTCACTGTCTAAGTGGGATGTTAATAACTGCTTATCTGGTCTATCTTGTGAAAACACTCTCATTTTTGATAAGGTCCGGCCTATTTGTGGCTGCAAGATCTAAGATATTTCCATTGCATGTAAGCTACCAAGCCAGTTGCTCAAGACAATTTTCAGAAAATGTGTTCAAAAGTATTTTGCATGACTGTCTGTGTGCAACCCCCACAATGAATCCATAGACATTCCAGTCTATACTCGGCAGGTTAAAGTCACCTCCAACTAGTATGGCATGATCTGGGTATTTATGTGCTATTGACTGTAGACTTTCTTTGAATGACTCTAAAATGGTCACAGTGGAATCAGGTGGCTGGTAAAACATCCAAAAATTTTACTTAGTTTCACTTACACTTTTTATCTGCAACCAGATAACTTCACTGTAACACTCAATTTCGACTTCAATAGGAACAATATTTTGGTCAACTGCAATGAACACTTCCACTCCTATGGCCTCTAATCTGTCTTTCTGATATACGTTCCATGAGTCACTAAATATATCAGAGCTTTCCACATCGGGTTTCAGCCATCTCTCGATCCCAAGAATAATCTGAGTGGCGAGAACTTTCCTGGGGGGCAGTAAATTCGGTAACTTATTATGAATACTTCAACAATTTACTGATAAAATTGTGACAGTCGAAGAGTCTTTATTCTGGATGCCATTTGACTTCTCTTGCTGTGAATCGACTGGCAAGTGTTCATTAGAGCACAGTTGGGACAGCTACTATTTATACTAGCTCGCACAGGTGTTATTACTGAAAAGTGTACCTTTCTATCACCTACAGCCCAGGCAGCATGCGTCATGAGGTAACTGTGCTCACCTCAGTGCCAGAGCTGAGGCTTTTATCATGCCAGGTTATCACCTTTTCAGCTCTGTCTGCAGAATGTGACATGCACACTGCTGGCTCACCTGGCAACAAGTTGCGGAGTGGGCTTAGGAAGATGGTGGCATAACAAAATAATTGCATCTGTTTATAGCTATGTAAAACACAGCAATTAAAAGTGAGGAATAATTAATTTTGGCCTACAAATAAATTTATAAACATTTGAAAATTGCTCTGCTATGAAAAATATGATGCGTCATATATCTAATTATCATAGAATCTGTATTTTTGGCAAGAAAAAAGATCACTGTTGAAGTAACATGCACAACCATTATATGCCACACCTGGAAGCTATCATTGAGAAATGAGCATTTCTAAGGCACTGGGATGGAAGTAGCAATTGATGCAATTTCTGCACTCATCAGTCTAAATATACTGAAGGACCATCTCAGATCATGCCTGTTCCTGCCTAAGGAGCATGGATTGATCACAATTCAGTTCGCATGAGACGAAGGCTGTAAATGTTTATGCAGTAACCAAGGTGATACCATGTTAGTGCTAATGACAGGGAAAACTTTGAGAAGTATTACCTGAACCCATCCAGATATAATAACTTTCAGTATGTGAATGCAAAGTCTTGGAAACTTTAATTCTGTGTATTTATCATTTAATTTTGCCCCATCATTGTCATTTGTATTTTTGGGTCATTTCAGTATCATAATGTTGACCAATAATGAACTGACAAAGTTATTAATTTTCCTCCAGTTCATTCTTTAGAAATGCAACTTATATGACAATTATCATTGTCACTTTGCACTCAGCAGGTTTAAACTGTTCAGTCAGTGTATAAAATTGGCCACACTGCATATCAGTGGCCAGTTAATCAAGTCACATTAACCAAAGTTACCATGGTATTCAGTTATAGCACATTAGATAGTTTTATCTAAAATAGTGGATCAATGTGTTGTGCACACAAACACATAACACAAAAGCAGCATTTACACACATTCACACACACATCTACATGGGCAACACACACTTCCATGGTTCCAACAACACTGATTATTGATACTCAATTATTCAAACCAGTTGCCTGAGCTAATGGAGGTGGGGAAGGGTAGGCAAGGATACAAGAGGGGTAGGAGGCAGATGACTCTGCAGCCACAAGAAGAGTACAGAGGAGTTGAAAAGGGATGAGAGGAGAGGGAGAGAGGGGGTAGGAGAAAAAGATGGGGGGAGGAGAAAAAGAGAGGGGGGAGGGAGAGACCGGGGACAGAGAAGGAAAAGTGTTGGGGAGAAAGCGGTGTACAATCTTGGACAGCGAATAAAAGATGTGGACAGAATAGAGAAGAGAAAAGGTAAGACGAGGCAGTAGGAACAGGTTAGCGGATGTTTAGGCGAGGGGGACTGTGAAAGCACAGGATACATTGGAGGCACACTTTCCATCTGCATAATCCAGAGAAACTTCTGCTGGGACAGGGTATCCAAACAGTCTGTGTAGTGAACCAGCTGTTGAAGTCATTTCTGTTGTGACCTCATCTTCTTTTTCTTAAATTCGTCACTGGTAAATCCACCATCGCTCTTGTGGAACACAGTGATATCTGTTAATTGAAAAATAGTGCAGACATAATCATCCTTCTCGAGGACAAAGGCTCCACCACAATGGTCATGAATCATAGTGACTATGTAGTTGAGGGTCTCTGCCAACTTTCTAACACCTCTGCATACAAACCTTACAACCATGATCCCATCCCAGAAGTTCAACAAGACCGCAAGGAGCTCCTCAAGGTCTTAGATCCACCACAAAACCTGACACCTGAATCCATCTCCCTCTTCACACCAGCAACCCCCTGTACTGCTACTTCTACCTACTCCACAAATCCAACCCCACAGGCCCCCATATTGGTTGTCTCTTTGTGACTGGATACAGTTCTCCCACAGAATGAATCTCTGACTTTGTTGATGAACATCTCCAGATTATTCTACATTCAAGACGCTGCTCACTTTCTTCACCGTCTCTCCACAGTTACCATCCAAATACCACCAGACTCCTTCTGCACCAACATTCCCCATTCCCATGTCCTTGCATCCATGGAATACAACCTTTCACAACATTCTCCTGATAACAAATCCACCACCTCTTTCACAATCCTAATAGCCAGTCACATTCTGACTCACAATTATTTCACTTTTATAAGCTAAATATATAAAAAAATTTCATGATACGGCTGTGGTTACTCACTTGGCACCATCCTGTACCAACTTATTTATGGACCATTTGGAGAAATATTTCCTAACCACTCAATACCTAAAACCTCCTGTCTGGTTCAGATTCATTGATGACACTTTCATGATCTGGACACATGGCAAGGATAACCTTTACTCTTTCTCCCATAACCACAACATCTGTTTCCAAATCTATTCCACTTGGTACTTCTCAAGAAATCAAGCAACCTTTGTAAATGTCGATCCCCATCTCTCAGATAGCTCCAAAAATACATCCGTCCATATCAAGCGCACCAACCCCAACTGTACCTCCACTTTGACAGCTATTATATATTCCATGTCAAAAAGTCTATTACTTACAGCCTTACCACCTGAAGATGCCACATCTGCAGTGGGGAGCAGGAGTTATCAAAATATACTGATAACTTTACCAGAGACTTTATTGATAGACAGTATCCAATCCACCCCACCCATAAACAAATCTTGCATGGCATCTGCTCCCCAGTAAACCCATTAATCACTCAAATTGTCGGCCCTGGTCAGTCATGATGATAGATGGATATCCGAAACATGATACCGATCGATGACTCGACGAAAGCTCGAGCAACAGTTTTTGCTGTAATATTGGGGAGGGGGACAGCCTCGACCCCTGCGAGTTGTTTGGTCGATAGACGAGAGAACATAATGAAAGCTGTTAGAGGGGGGGAGAGGGCCAACAATGTCAATATGAATATGCTGGAAACGCCCAGGAGGGATCGAAAAGGTGCCGAGGGGGGGTGAAGTGTGCTTGTGTACTTTGCAGCGTTGGCACGCAACGCAGGAGCATGCCCATTGCTGGCAGTCCTTGTTGACATTTCTCCACACAAAGTACTCTGCTACGAGGTGGGCGGATGCTCGAACACCGGGGTGGGCTAAATTATGCAATGCATTGAAGACAGCTAGACTGAGTGTGTGTCTCACTTCGGTCGTGAACTGAGATATGAAGTCCATGTATCTGAAGTGGCGAGGAGGCAGGTCAGCTGGCGGGTTTGTAATGGCCGCAGCCAAAGGTTTGTGGTTCGTTAAAACATAGAAAGGGCGTCCCTCAACATCAGTCTTAAAATGCTTGATCGCTTTGTAGATCGCGAGCAACTCCCTGTCAAACGCGGAATATTTACGTTGTGAACTGGTGAGCTTACGCGTGAAGAACCGCAGAGGCGAAGTCTGGCCATCGATTGTCTGGCTAAGGGCAGCGCCAATGGCAGTATCGCTCGCGTCTGTGGTGATTAAAAACTGTGCATTGGGATGAGGATGCGCGATGGTGCAGGCCTCGGCAAGAAGATTTTTGAGGGCGGTGAAAGAGTCAGTCATAGCAGGGGTCCACGGAACGGGCCGAGATCCAGAAGTGTTGGTGCCTGCCAAGGCGTCCGTCAGTGGAGCCTGAATCTCCGCAGCCTGAGGTAGATGTCGGCGATAACAATTAACCATCCTCAGAAAGTGCCGGAGCTCTTTGAATGACGAAGGTCTGGGTAGGTTTATTATTGTTTGTACTTTCTCAGGGGGCGGTGAAATGCCGTCGGCAGATACCCGAAAACCAAGAAAAGTGACAGTGGGTTGATGTAGCTGCAATTTGTCCTGGTTGGTCTCAATGCCTGCTGCCGCAAGAGTGTTCATAACAGTTTGCACGTGTCGAATGTTGTCCTTGACGGAGGAGCTGAACACAAGAATGTCATCAAGATATGCAAAGCAGAATTTTAGGTCGAATAGCACTTCGTTGATGAAGCGTTGCCAGGTCTTGGTTGCATTTTTCAGACCGAAGGGCAGGAATCAAAACTGAAATAACCCGACTGGGGTGGTGATTGCTGTCTTCTCGATGTCTTCAGGTACCACAGGGACCTGGTGGTAGGCCCGTTTGCAATCAATGACAGAGAACGTGGTCGCACCTGCAAAAAACTGGTAAAGTCAGCAATGTTGGGTATAGCGTAGGTGTCCATGATTGTTCGTGCATTTAGTCGACGGTAGTCTCCACAAATACGCCAGGACCCGTCTTTCTTGGGTGTCATATGTATGGGTGTAGACCAGCTACTGGGCAGAGGGTTCAATGATGCCAGAGCTTAGTAGTTCAGAAATCTGATTTTTAAGGTCGGAGAGGTGCTCAGGACAAAGTCGACGTGGTTTACTGGAGATCGGGGGACCTGGCGTGAGGCTAAGCTTGTGAACCATGGCATTGGTGACAACGGAAATGTTGCCGGCAGCATGGGAGGTGGTTTGTTTACAATGTGTGGCGGGCAGGGCAGGTGAGGCATGGTCTTGCTGTTCGGAGCCACTCGGCGGATCCGACGGGAGCTGAAGCGGCAAAGTGTCCCAGGAGTCAATGCGACAAGATGGCAGCCGGCCCAAAGCAGTGGCACTGTGGTCGGGTGAGCTTGTGAGCCGTTAGTGAGTCCATAGTCCGAGGGCGCGGTCTGTGGTAGCACGGTCGTCGGTGAAACGCTTGGCGCAAGTGCACTGTTTGTGTTGTCAGTGGGGGTCGCACGGCGGTGCGCAGGAGCTGAAGTTGCATAATTTGAGGTGCTGTCCGCGAGGGGCCGTCAGTTCAGGAACACGTCACTATCATCACGCATGCGCACTTGTGTCTGGCCAAGTGTCAAACGCTGCCTTGTTAGGTGGGTGTGGCCCTACGGAGCTGTCAGTTCATGTTATGGCAGTCATGATAGCTCAGTTGCGAGGGGTAGTGGGAGGTAAACACACGGAGGCTTGATTGCTGAGACTGCAAGCAGATCAGGTGCACTTACTGACCTTGCTTTGTCCTCGCTGTAGTGTCTGTAATTCCTTTGCTGCATCGGAGAGCTTGAGCTGAGTTTTGTGGAGCTGGAGGGAGAACTCGAAATTTTCCTTGCATAGGCGAGGGTCGTTTTCAAGCTCGACAAGGCACTTGTGCGTTGTTTCTTGTAACATCGTCGACAGAGACGAGCATGCACAGATGAGATGAGCCCGGACCGATGTGTCACGGGGGGGTTTGCTCGACAGAGCACAGGGGAAGTGAGTCTTGGATGGGTGATGAAACACAGTGTGTCGCACTAGGTCCGGTGAAAGTCTGTGGTGTCGCAAGAAGTCAATGCCTAGTATAGGTTTGTTGATTTCGTACACTAAAAAAGTCCACTCGAGTTTGTGGTGAATGAGACGACATGGGAAGTTGAACCCGAGCATTGTAGTTTAGTTGAATTCATGGCCTGCAGTAAAGTATGATGAGGGCGGATGTCCAATGACGCTAAGGATATAGGCAGCAGCAAAACATCGGCACCTGTGTCCACTAGGAAAAGGTATCCCGACGAAATGTCTTTAATGTAAAATCGTCCGCAATTATCCGGTCGCTCCCGGACAGAATGGAGCACTGGGGGGTGCCTGTCATGTTGTGCGGAGGAAGCGGCACCCAGACCTACCTGCGATTGGCGTTTGGGAAGTAGCAGGGTGGTCTGCAGTTCTGTGCTGCCTCACCAACCGCGTGTGGAAGTAACAGTACGGGTAGTGCATTTGCATTTCCTGCGGAACGTTCATTGCCAGTGGTGGTGGTGGTGGCCGAGGTTCGGTGGCCACAGCAGGCTCGGTTGCAGGAGGGGGCGTGACCATGGGCGGAGCCAGTGATGTCCCAGTAGCTTGTTTACTGCTTCCCGGAGCGAGCAGAACGGTCAGTACAGTGTGGCCCCAGCCACGTCCGGCCACAGGACGATGAGCCTGAACCTGAGACTTGTGAGGTAGGCAGTGGTTGGCGAAATAGAGCAGTGATGCATTGTGTAGCTTGTCAGCAATTGTCATTCTTTGCTCGACAGGTTTGGGAGACCTCTGAGCCACAGCAAAGCGGATGTGAGGAGATAGTTTATCTGACCAGATGGCGAGGAGAGCTGTGTCAGAGAGTAGATCTGTGCTGACCAGGGCACGTAGCCTCCTCCAGAGCTGGGAAGGTTTGTCGTTGCCTAGTTGCTTGACATGGAGCACTTGCCGTATTGCTGCTTCAGTTGAGCTTGCAAGCCAAAGTAGAACTGTCTTTTTGACAGTTTCGGGTGGCAGCGTGAAGGTGACACGACATGGTTGAGCGCGATCCGTCATGACGCGGAAGGCTGACGCGGGTGAGACACCGTAATGTGTCGATTGCAGTTGCAGAAGCTCAGCACGTTGCAGGTGTGTTCAGACTGACGCGTCGCGGAAGACAGACGCGGGTGAGGCACCGAGATGCGCCGAGAATGGTAGCGGAAGCTCGACCGGAGCTGGCGCGGGGGCGACAGGTGAGCAAAAGTTCAAAGTTTGAGAACGCGTGTCAGTCCGTGGAAAGCTCGATGTATGATCAGAGCCGGGGCCATCTGTGTTGCAGGAAGGCTGCGGAGGTGCGGGCTGTCCAGAAGCATAGTGTGGGAAATGATGTCGGACGTGGGATGGAATGTGTGAATGTTCACACTCCACTCAAAACGGTATGTGGATAAGGTGAATGTCGTGGCACAAAGCACTGAGGCATAGCAGTGGGACGGAAGTGGAGGTCAGGTACAGATAACAAGTTATTGTTCCAGTTGCAGGCCGAGGTATTGAAGTAGGAAGGCAAGTGCTGATGCTGAACCGAGTCAGGCGCGGCGTGGTCAGATGCTGAGTAGGTTGACCTGTGAGCAAAGCAGTTCCGACCGCATGGCAGGTATCCGCGTGGTACTGCACGGATTGCGGCGTGACAAATCGTTGTCCTGGCGGTGGTAGGTTGTCCAACAAAGCATTTGCAGAAATCAGTATTGGTCCCGCACTGCACGGAGATCCGTAAGAGGTAACTGCACAGTCGATGAGGGAGGGCACATGTGGTGGGAACAAAGGCGTTTGATAGCCGGAGTCATGCACATTCCTAAACCTCACTTATTGTTGCAGGCTCAAAAATGTCCGGCGAAATCGGCGTAATCGTCGAGTGAGAGGCATCATGTTGCAGTCCTGGCAGGTGTACATTGCCCGCAACACGATGCATGTCGATCACAAAATCCGGCATTAGGCATTGGGCCGAAGTCATTGTTCGAATGCTCTGTCGATGTAATATAAGCGAAAATAACCGACGCGGAGGTCGCGGACATAGTAAAATGGCAAAAACGGAAGATGTTACAACTCACAGTCACCAGTGAGGAAGATGTTCGGGTTAGTTACATCAAACAACCCCCATTTAGCAGTAGTTCATTTATTCACCCGAACACAAGCTAGGCTCACAAAGAACTGGACATGGCGGAAGCGAGCAAAGATAAGCTTAGCTTAGTTCAAAGATGGATGCATCGATGTTGGTGTCGATTTCATCGGTGCCACATAGCTATTGTTTATATTCAAGATTGTTGATGGTATTCATAATATAACAGAACATATTTAACATTCCACAAAAAAAGAATAATATAATTACTCACCAAGCGGTGGCAGAACACGAACAAAGAAAAGGGTTATAATTATTATAATTATGCAAGCTTTTGGAACCAGCGGCTCTTTCTTCTGGTAGAAGGTTTGAAAGGGAAAGAAGAGAGGTAAAGGAAAAGAACTGGAGTGGTCTAGGAAAAGGGGTAGATTTCAGAAATGTGCTTGTTCTGCTGCCACTTGGTGAGTAGATTTTTTATCTATTCAATTACATTATATTGTCAAAAATTGATTGTTTTTGTTGTTGTATAATATAACAAGGTACTCATCACTACATTTTGCCTTTTCCTTTTATAATTTGGGATTTCTCTAATTTCGCTTCCGGCTCTTTCGTACAGTTTCACGAATGTTTACAAACACTTCCCTCTTTCCTGATGAAGCAACCGTGGGTTGCGAAAGCTTGAATTTTGTGTGTGTGTTTGTGTTTATTAGTATCTGTATCAAATACCAACGCTTTCATTCGATAAGTTACGTCATCTTTGTTTTGAGATATATTTTTTCCCAGTTGGAATGTTTCCCTCTATTATATTCTTACCTATAAGTCACATACAAAAGGATAACACAGTAAACTACTCATCACATAGATCAGGGGTGGGCAGGAATCCTGCACATGTGCAGTGCACCTGCACATGTGCAGTTCACAGGTGTTCTGCGTGCACACAGGGGCAAGCTGGCCATCCGCTTCTCTCCCCTCCCCACCATACCGTCTCTCCGCTCCTTCCTCTGTAATGCGTTTTGTTTCCTAGCTTGCTTTATTGCATGAAGGAATAAGGTTAGTAGGAGTGTTTGAAAGAAATCATGGTTTGAAAGAGTACCTATTACCTATAATACATTTTATTTAATTATCACAGGTGTAGTTCACAATACGTTTAATGTATGGAACAAAATTTCTACATACAGACAAACACAAACAGTTATGTAAATTTTCATCCCTGATGTTTGCTCTTAACCGAGACTTATTAATTTTCATAACAGAAAAAATCTCTCACAAATGTATGTCGAGCCAAACATTGACATTATCTTTGCGGCTTCACAATGGAGACGAGGAAACCCTTGCTGTGGGAAGTTGTGATAAAAGTCTATTACACGTCTTGCCACAAGGAACTTGTCTCTGAAACAACAATTACACTGTAGATCTATTAATTCCATTTGCAAATTGGGATGAATTTCACCTACAGAAACAGCAAATGGTCTCGAGAACCATTCAAAAGCTTGGGATAAATTTGATATATCCCCAAATCGCTTGAGAAATTCCTCTTTTATTGCACTAAGTACAGAAACATATTCTTTGCAATTCTGTTCTCGCACAGTAGACAGAGTAGGAAAATGCACTGCGTTCCCTGACGAGAACTGTTGTTTCCACAGCTCAAGCTTGCTGGCGAAAGCTTGCACCTTTTCAGCTATTTCTCAAATTAGCTGATTTTCCCCTTGCAAACTTGTGTTCAATGCTTTCATGTGTCCGATAATGTCCACTAAAAATTCAAGGTTGGCAACCCAATCTGGATCTTCTAACTTGGGGTTGTACCTTCCTTTGTCCTTTAAAAACTGATTTATTGGTATTCTCAGCTCAAAAAATCTTTTGAGTACATTACAGCGGCTAAGCCAATGGACTTCACTGTGGTAGAGTATGCCACCATATTCTTCCCCAATTTCAGCTAAATATGTGTGAAACTGTCTACGTGTAAGCCCGTGGGATCTCAAATAATTAACTGCCCAAATAACTAATTGCATGATGTCCCGCAGTTCTGCTGCTTTTGCACAGAGTACTTCTTGGCGCAAAATGCAGTGGACGCTGTACAATGATTCTTCTGCACACTGTAGCTTCTTTCTTACGAATCCAACAAATCCCATTTGTTCCCCTTTCATTGCAGGTGCTCTGTCCGTTGTCACTGACACCAAACATTCCCAATTTAAGCCAGCTGAAATGACAGCTTCTTCAATGGCTTTTATGGTGTCCACGCCGGTGGTCGTGCTTTTAAGACATCATATCTAAAAAAAATCCTCTGTTATGTGCAGAGCAGTGTCCATAAATCACTATTTTTGTGGTGTCTGAAATATCTGTAGACTCATCAACTGCGATGGAAAATGCAATAAACTCCCGCACTGCACTCCTTAATTGACGGTAAACGTCACCTGCCATGGCACTTATACGATGAATTACAGTACGCCGAGAAAGAGTGATAGCTCGAAACTGAGCTGCATTCAGTGGGCAAAGTAAATCAGCAGCATCGTTGATGCACTTTTTTATAAACTCACCTTCAGCAAATGGTTTGCCAGCTATCGCTATATTAAGCGCAATCTTATAACTTGCACGTACCACTGGGCTATCATTGTTGTTGTCCTGAAAAATTGGAAACAGTGCTCCATAAAATGTTCAATCAGTTACATGAGAGATATGACAAAACAAAGTCGCAGATCTCTTGTGACAACAGCAACTTTCATCCAGATCGCTCTTCTTAAGCTCAGTCAATTTCCCCATCCGCGCAGAATCAGACAATAAATTGTACACGTCATTGTGAAATTTATTATAATGGTGTTCAGTACTAAACTTCTGCTGACCAGCAAGAATACTGCCACATATTAAACATTTCGAATTTTCACATTTTTGCACAAGGAAGAAATGATTCTCCCATTCCTTTTTAAAAGATAGCAAATCTCCACATCTCCGTTTCCTTGATCCACTCTGCATTTTCCGGTTCTTGAAATACAATGTTCACTATGTAGTGGTCGCTTCGCATCAACATCTGCAGCTGGTACTACACTGCCGCAACCTGCCGGCTGTCGCCACTGCCCCAGTCGACGATCGCACGCGAGCAGCACACATGCAGTGCTGTGCGCTCATGAGCCGTGTGCAAAGTTTGCCTACCCCTGATATACATACTCAGAAAATGAACTAATACTAAATGAAAAGATTTTTGTACCTTACAGTTAAACAAGTCATTTTATCTCACTTGTGCTCTAGCAGATGGCATAAGTGAGGTTTCAGAAAACATATAAATAAAAGTTTCAGTCCAGTGTTAGGAAAACAAGGAAAATTAGTTTCATACTTGGGATAGAATTATAACAGGCTTTTGTGTTTTGCTTTGCATTTTACTGTTTTCCAGTAAACCTAGTTGTTGAATCTATTGCAAGTTATTTGAAAAGCATCATAATTCTTGTTTCGCATTTGTGGTGAAGTGTCTCCAGACATATAATATCATATTACAAAATTCTATCCAAGATCCCATATTAAAGAATCAAGGAGCAATTAGAACAGGAGTTAGGGGAATATCAGGGAGGTTTCAGACCATGGAGAAGCTGTGCAGAGCAGATAATTAGTTTAAAATTGATTATGGCATAATACAAGAAATGGAACAAACCTCTGGCAATAACATTTGTAGATTTTAAGAAGGCATATGATGGTCTCCACAGACCTTCAGTATTAAAAATTTTAAGAAATCTAGGACTCCATCCAAAACTAATTAAAATAATACAACTCACTCTAACCAACACCAAATCAAAAGTGAAGTTTAGAGGAGAAATTTCCAAACCATTCCAAACAGGCTTAAGACCAGGTGACTGCCTATCACCATTACTGTTCAACTGTGCACTGGAATACATAATGAGATAATGGTACAAGGACAATCCAAAGAGGATAAGAATTGGAAGTGCAAAAGATGATATTAGCTTAAACTGCTTGGGATTCGCTGATGATCTTGCTCTCCTAGCCAACACCGTTCAAGAAGCCAGGCAACAAGTGAAATCACTACAAGAAATAGCAGAGAAAGTAAGTCTTAGAATATCATTTGAAAAAAACAGAGATTATGCTAACTGATCCACCACCTGCAAACAAAATTACAATAGGAGAACAGGAAATCAAAATTGTTGATAAATTTAAATATTTAGGCGAAATAATAACATACAATCTAAATGAGAAGCCATCATGGCAGAATAGAATAAAAAAACTGAACTATGCAAATTACATTACCAAAACTACATACAACAAAAAAAGCCTATCTATAGATGCAAAATTAGAACACTATAAAACAGTTACACAACCAGAAATAATGTATGCAGCTGAAACTATCTTCAAAACAAATAATACAGCAGAAATTGACAGAATACTAAAAATAGAAAGAAAAATAATTAGGACATGTATAAATAAACAGTATAAAATAAATGGACATTGGAGAATAGCATCAAATGAAACAATATATAAGAAAATAGAACCAGTCATGAGCACAATCAGGAAGAAACGCATCTCATTCTTTGGACATCTGATGAGAACTCCAGAAAACGGAATTAGTAAAAAAAATAATACAAAAATTGTGGAATAGCAAGAGCGACATTAAATGGATCACAGAAATTAAGGAAGATATAAAAGAACTTCAAATTACAGTAGATGACCTAAAAAACAAGACAGAGAAAACCAGAATACCGCAAGACCCGCAAACCAGACTACAAATGAAAATCAATAAAAGGAGTACAGGAAGTGTTGTCTCAGATGAAGAAAGAAAGAAAATATCTGAAAGAATGAAGAAATATTGGGCAGGCAGAAGAGCAAAACACCCTTCATATAAGAATAGACTCTAATAATTATATTACCTAAATATCATATTAAGTTATTGTTGAACCAAATTGTATCCCTGTGTAACAACTTGTTTAAAACTTCGTATTTTTGACTAGAGTGGTCCAATGAAGGCCATAAAATAAATAATAATAACAAACCCATTGTTGGAGTTACTGTAATGACATCACATTATAATATATATATATATATATAATTCATAAGATTCATTTTACTAAAGCATTAAGTGATATTTCCTCTGAACACTGGTGAAAACATAACATAAAAAGAATATTCCAAGCAAAGATAAAAAAATATGGTAAGGTTTCACTAACAGGTTCCTTGACTATGTACAAAACTTGAAGAAATCATTTTAATCTGATAATTTTAATTAATCTTACTAAAATACATTCATAGAACAGAATCTGGCATAAAATGACCATTTGGAGAGCGATCATGATGTACATAATTTTTATTTAACTTGTCTTGACTGCACAGCTTTTTGAATAGAATTAGTGGTTTTGACTGTGCAATAGCTATTTTAAGATTCTACAACAGAAGTAAAAGAAAGTATATTACTTGCTAATACTTTATGATATTAGCAACAAATGACAAAAGTTAATACCTCTCATTCTGCTGCACCGCAACAAGTCATAACATGTTAAAATAACCCAAATCAAAACTGCCATTCATCCATCAACTAGCAATACACATAGGATACAAAGTGATCCTAGAGGTCATTGATACATGCATAATGTACAGATATTTAAGCAAGTGATTAAAATTAAATTTAAAATTACAGTTATTTATAATTGTCTCTGTTGAACGTGAGAAAGCAAAATATTTCTTTAAAAAAGTTACCCACATGAAAAAAATATCCATCTTCTGACAATTTAAACTGGTCAGATATTTAAAAAAAATGTTCAAAAATAAAGACTGATTACACAAATCATTCTAAAATTGAATACAATGTCAGGGCTCTAAAATAAATCTCGTAAAGGAAGAAGATGAAATTAACTTTGAGAACATGCATATTGGCCTGTTTCTGATATTCCAGTTTATATTTAGAAAATCAAAACCACAGACTAATGGACATAGCAAATAATTTGAAGATTTTGTGCGCCACTCCCAAAAATAGATACAACATTTTGGAGGAACTAAAAATTCTTGGTAGTAAGATACAGTATCCCGATCGTGTTCTTAACAACCAAAGTGTGTCTTCAGCTAAAATTTTTATTTTGAAATCTTTGAAGAGCTCATTTCCTGACATTTGAGGTTCTACTGTAAAGTGTTATCACATATTCATGAAGGCTCATAGCGCAACCATCATCTACAGAGCACTGTGGACACACAGCACACGGAGCAGCGCCCCACTCCCTGCAGGAGAGCCTGCTAGCTTGAAGAGACAACAAGAACTATTATTACATGAAAGCTGCTACATGTCCTTGTCTTGTATGGGCAGAGATCAGAATTAATTTTCAACTTATCCTCATTTTATGCTAATTACACTGTTTGAATGTAGCAACAAAGCAAAGGAAGAATGTTTAGTTGAACAAATAGTTGTTTGGAGGGAGCTATCCTGGAACTTTTTATAATCGCTTTTATAGGCCATTTCTGTAAGGTGAAAATGGTTTTGAGATTTGTTGTACCATGCCATCATAACATGATCCCATACGTAAATACAGAGTGGAAATATGAAAAACAAGTGCCTCCATTACATTTAAGATTCACATATATGATATTAAAGATAAATCAAAACAAACTGAGTTCAGCTTATTTGTGCGATTTAGGATGAAGGCCTTCGGGTCTAGGCTTTCATTCAGTTGCAATCCCAAAAATTGAGTGGTAGCTACAATCTCTAGCTGGTGCTTAATGATACTGAGCACAAGCTCTTGCTGAAATATTGTTTTCCTAAAACGAAGTAAATTAGTTTTGTCAAATTAGTTTCGAATATATTCCACAAGTCTGCTTGCAAGATTTGGCAGTGCCTGATCTATGTCCCTTATTACAACATTTGTGTCATCAGAAAGCAGAGTAATGTTGAATTATTTATAATGAGTCTAACATCATCAATAAAAACATGAAAAAGGAGGTGGCCTAAGACACTATGCTCAGGAACACCCATTGTTATTCGTTGCTTTTCTGATGTGAATTTAATTCTTTGATACTGACTGTTAGTCAAGATTATTTCTTTTGTGCCGGATGAAATAACACTCAGCACAGGGGGGGCTTCTTAGATTTACTTCTGGAGGAGGCTGACTGGATACTACAACACATAAAAAAAAATTAGATGACATTATTGTAACTTAAACACAATGAAATACTTAACTTTGTAACAATCCATGGCCACAGGAATGTCATCATATTTATTGCTGTCTCTGAACACTAATGTATCACTTGATACAGCATGAGATAACAGCCCCTTCTCTCAAAATACAATTGACTATAAATTTTGCTGCAGTTCTGACAAATACAACTTTCGCACTGATGGCTGTAGTGAGACCATGCCGACGTCTTCAGTGATGACTGCAGACTGCAGCAAGCAGCACTTCACTCTGACATAAGTAGGCCTTCTCAAGTGGTGGCGTATGGAGACTCTTGAGGGTGTGTCTATGCCAGTATCTCTCATTCATTGTTGCATCTGGCAGTAACTGTGCTTACTTGTGAGGCTGTCACGAGGTACCAACATTATCTGGGACCTCGTTCTTTGTATGACACCACAATTTCCACGACCTTGAATCTCTTTTCAAGATAAGACTGAAAATTTCTTTTGGTACCTCCCTAATATCAATTTAGTCTAGTTTTTCCAAGAGTGCACAGTGCATCAAATGTCTTAAACAAGTCAAAATTTATTCCTCTAGTGCTACTGTTTGGTGCAGTCTGCTCACAATGTTTTATGAATTGAGCTATAGCTGTTTCAATATTTCTACCTTCATGGAAACCATGTAGAAAAATAGGAAAGTAGGAAGAAGGTCAAATTTTACAAAAACATTTGGTACTCCGTTCATCATGATAGAAAGTACCATTTTTGAGAAGGTTAACAGTATGATATAACTTTATAGTCATCCACTTCTACGGGTTCCTCCCATTTGTATGGAGGCTTCATTTTAGAAGCTTTTAATTTGTTTAGAAAATCATTTAAAAAAGGTGTTTTCATAGTGTGCAATAGAGGTTTGGAATTTACATTAGCATATAAAACTAGGATAGACCAGATGACATTTAGTTTTCAGTAATATCATTACTCCCAGAACTTATAGTTTGTCTATGGGATTGAACATCATTAATCAGCACTGGCCTTGCCTGTAGCTATTAGCTGTTAAGAGGCAGTTCATTGGTATGCTTTTATAACAGTCATTTAGATAATAACCTAATTTTTGACTCCTTATTATATTTCCTTGAATTTCTCTTAAGATTGGTCTCTAGTTGTATTTGTTTCATTTTTTATGGTAGTTCACATGACTCCTGTTTCTTCTTTGTGCACCTTCGACTGTTTTGACATTGTTCATCAAAATCAGTTTTTTGTACCTTTTTGACAATGTTTTATACATTCAGTGACTTGTGTATCTTTGCTTATTTTGTAGTACTGGTTTAGATGATGTAATGTACAGACTCAATGCATGACTGAGGACTAGGTTTGGCAGATTGTACGCACAATCTGGCTGGGCACTTTCTTGGCCAAGTGCTTGTTTGTTTGTGCAAGCTAGAAAGATGAGTTAAGACTGCACCTGGATGGCAGATGGTGGGGACCAATGAACACCAGTACAAGGTTAGATAAAAGCAGTGATACAGTGAAAAATCCATTGGGAACCAGGAGCTCAAAGGTGGTGAATGGCTCCTGTGCTGAATACACGCAGCATGGCGGAATACAATGCTTAATATTTCAGAAGAATATGGTAAATGTAGGTTACCAATGCCTTACATAATAAGGTCTACAGAAAATGCAGAAACAGAATTACTGGTGATAATGGCTTCTCATATAGCAATAACAGATAAGGAAGTGCACTAGCAATTGCAAAATGAAAACCACAAAAAGTAGTTAACACATTTTAAAAATTGAGGTGTCACTGGATAGTTGTTGTATTAGCAGACGTGAACACACATCAGTAACAAGTTGTCAGCTCATTTGTTCGGCACAGCTACCAAAAGAATTTGCTCAGGCCACCAAGAGCACTGCGACCTGGTTTATTCTAAATTAAATGTTGTTCATGATACACCATGATTAATATTTTGTATCTGTAGCTGGTTGAGTTACGAGCACTTCGTATTCAGTACAGAAGGCTATCAACTAGTCTTGTGACAGTGTTGTTAAAAGTTACGAACTCAGCTACTCAGAATTGCAATACACAACAATAAAGGAAATTGCTAGATGGAATAATATGTAAAATAAATTAATGGAAAATAAATAAATGAAGGCAACAACTCACATTTAGCAGTCAGACATGTGGTGCACAGAAATATGTAACAGACACAGTATTAACAAACTTTCGAGTCCTGGCTCTTCTTCTGGCAGAAAGTGCACATATTCCCACACACAGACAATCAAATGCACACTACCGTGGCCACAGCATTACTGATGATTAGTGAGTAGTTACTGGGGCTGTTGGATGTGTGGAGTGCACAATCTGTACAGGGAAAAAGTGGTGTGGACAATGACATAGGAGGAAAGGAAAAAGGTAAGGTGAGGTTGTGAGAAACAGTGGAGGTTTAGGCCAGGAGGGCTGGGAGAACACAACATATGCTGCAGACAGTACCATCCTGAAAAGATCACAGAAATTGTGCTGTAAGGGAGTATCCAGTTGGCATGCATTGTAAAGTAGCTGTTTAAGTTGTTTGTCTTGTGGTGGGAGGCGGGGGACAGGGGAGGGGGCAGGAGGGGGGAAGCATGTTTGGTGATTGGATCATCAAGTTTGCAGTTTGCCACAGTTTGGTGGTGGCTATTCACATGAGTAGACAGTTGGTTAGCAATCAGACTGCACAATAATTGTGCCATAGTTAGTATATAACATGGCTGCTTTCACATATGGCCCTGTCTTTTACTGGGTAAGAAATGCCAGTGACTGAACTACACTAGGAGGTGATAGTTGGATGTATGGGACAGGTTTAGCACCAGAGCCATCCATCAAGGGAATGACCTGTGGGTTGTAGGACTGGGAGCAGGTTTGGAATAGGGATATGGGGATGGAGGAGGACATCCTATAGATTGAGTGGATGGCAGAACATTACTTTGGGTGATGTGAGTAAGATTTTGGGTAGGATATTCCTCACCCCAAGGCACAATGAGAGGCTGTCAAAGCCCAGATGAAGGATATGGTTGAGCTTTTGAAGGCCAGTGTGATACTGGATAATCAAAGGACGACTTACTGGTCAGCTGCTGGTTAACAGAATTACTGATTTCAGAGGAGGATATGGCATGGGAGATCAGTTTATAGATGAGCTGGGTAGGATACTGTCTGTCAATAAAGGCCCTGGTAAGGTTATCGGCATATTTTGACAGCTCCTGCTTTCCATGCAGATGCATCCACAGGTGGTGATGCTGTAAGGAAGAGACTTTCTGACATGGATTGGGTAATGGCTGTCTACGTGAATGTGGTAGTTGGTGTGCTTGATATGAACAGACATACTTATGGAGCCATCTGAGAGGTGGAGATCGACACCTAGGAAATGGCTTGTTCAGTTGGGAAGGACAAGGTGAAGTGGATCTATGAGAGGTGTTAAGATTATGAAGGAAAAAGCAAATTCTGTCCTTGCCACGAGTCCAGGTCGTGAGAATGTCATAAATAAATTTGAACCACACAAGAAGTTTAGGTGTTAGCTGGATAGGAAGGATTCCTTCAGATAGCCCAGAAATAAGTTAGGACAGGATGGTCCCATGCAAATACTCATGGCAAAACCATGGATTTGTTTGTAGATTTGACCTTCAAGATGTGGTTGACCTGAAGGTTTAGAAAAAAGGTGATGGGTATGGTATCAGAAGGATCCTGGGAGAGGGAGTGCTCCATGGCGTTAACACTTTCATGCACAAGGGTATCACATCCACAGTGACCAATGAGGAGTCTGGTGGTAACGGGACAGGAACTTTGGAAAGGCAGTGAAGCGAGTGAGTTGTGTCTTGGATGTAGGATGGGAGGTTCGAACAATATTTTGGAATTGTTGGTCAACAAAGGCAGAGGTACATCCTTTGGGAGCACTGTAACCAGTCACAAAGGGACGAGCAATAGGGAGGCCTGTGTGGTTGGGATTGTGTAAAAGATAGGAACGGGGGTTGCTAGTGTGAGGAGGGAGATGGATTCAGGTATCAAGTTTTGGGATGGACCTAGGGCCTTGGAGTAGTTGCTGAAGGTCATACTGGAGTTCTGAAATAAAGATTACAGTCTTAGGTTTGTAAGCAGAAGTGTCAGAAACTTAGTGGAGAGACCCCCTCAGCCAAACTGCCACTATGGTTCATGATCAAAGTGGTGGAACCTTTGTCCTTGGGAAGGATAATAAGGTACTGGTTAGTTTTTCAGGTTAAATAGCTGTGTGTTCCATAGCTATGATGCTGGACTCACTGGTGATTAGGAAAGGAAGGTGAGGCCAAGTTAGAAGTAATGAGAAATTCCTGAAAGATAACCTGGGATGACTGGTTGGAAGGTGAAGAGGATCTCGTTTGGACGGAGGCTGGAACTGTTTTAAATGAAATTCTATGTGCAGCTTTGGTTGACTGTTGTGAGTGTGGGGCATGGCAAAGAAAAGTTCCCACTGCAGAGAATGAGGAAAGGAAAGATTGCCCTTTTACAAGTCCAGAAAGGTTGAACTTAGGTTTTTGGCTAAAGGCAAGGCCTTCAGAAAAAACTGAGACTTATGCAGCGGTCCAAGTCGTGGCAAAAAGATAAAAAAAAGTGTTACAGGGTGGGTGTTCATGGGCCATGTGTTTTGTGGAGGGTGGGGGAAGTTTATGGGTGTGTGCAAGGTGAATTAAGTCAGCAAGATATGATCAAGGAGCTATGATGGGTTGACAGGGGTGCTGAATGAGAATTGTAGGTTTCACGTTGGATAGAGGTAATCCCATGCTGGCATAATAGGAGCAGCTGAGACAGATTTCTCAGTTGGAAGTGGGAATGCTGTTCCAACTGTTGAAGGGCAAGAGATTCTATTGTAATGATAGGAGTCTGGAAGTTGTGTTTGCAGAGTATATTTTGAGCTTTGAGTGTATGATTATGAAGGACCAGATTGGTGAGGGTGGGAAACTGATAGAATAGGAAAAGGTGAAGGCTCTTGAAGTAGGATGGGTGACAGCCTGACATGCCAATTCTAACAGTAATCCTATTACCGTAGGTGGGATACCACACGCCAGACATCAGAAAGAGGGTGTGTGTGATTGAAATTTTTCTAGGGCAAAGGAGAATTCAGATTCATTAGTGAATTTTCATGATCTAAACTCGAGACAAGAACAACCTTTGATCTTTCCTCCGTAACTTCAATACCTACGTCCATAATCTATTCACCTGGTCCTCGACTCAACAAGCCATCATCTTGATGTTGATCTCTACCTCTCAGATGGCTCCACAAATATGTCTGTTCATATCAAGCACACCAACTACCAACAGTATTTCTGTTCTCACAGCTGTCACCCTTTCCATTTCAAAAACTCTCCTCCTTAGCCTCACCATTGTGGACATCTAATCTGCAATGGACAGCAGGAGTAGTCGAAATATGCCAATAACCTTCCCGGAGCCTGGAAATATCCTATCCAGTTCATCCATAAACAGATCTCCCGTGCCATCTCCTCTTCTGATGCCAGTAAACTGCTGGCGAGCTGCTGACCAGTTCTTGTCTGATCACCCAGTATCATCCCGGTCTTCAAAAGCGCAACAACATCCTTCACCAGGGCTTCAACTGCCTCTCATCATGCTGTGCTTCAACTGCCTCTCATCATGCTGTGAGAAGGGGGTGGGGGATCCTACCCACATCATCCAAAGTAGTGTTCCGCTACCCACCAAATCTAGAGAAAATATCCTTGTCCATCCCTGTTTCAATCCTGCACCCCACGGCTATGTACCTTGTAGATGACACAGACACAAAACCTGTCCCATACCCCACCCATCACTTCCTACCTCAGTCCAGTTACAGATATTTCCTACCCAATAAAAAGTAGGATCATCTGTGAAAGCAGCCATGTTATATATCACACCTGCTGCTTTATAGCATTTATAGACTAGAATAAGCTTTTGACAATCTTGAGTGGAATTCTCTCTTCAAAATTTTGAAGGTAGCACAGGTGAAATACAGAGATCAAATGAATGGCTATTTACAACTTGTACAGAAACCAGACAGTAGTTATGAGAGTCAAGATGCATGAAAGGGGAGCAATGGTTGAGAATGGAGTGAGACAGGATCCCTCATGTTATTCAATCTGTATACAGAGCAAGCAGTAAAGTTGTCTAATTACACCAGATGTAGATGAGGATTTTAGATTAGAAAATGAGACACTAAAAGTAGTACATGAGTTTTCCTATTTGGGCAGTAAAATAACTAATCATACCAAAGAAGAGGACATATAAAATACAGACTGTATGGCAAAAAAGCATTTCTGAAGAAAAGAAATTTGTTAATATTGAACAGAGATTTAAGTGTTAGGAAGTTTTTTCTGATGGTCTGGAGTGTAGCCATGTGTGGAAGTGAAACATGGATGATAAACAGTTTAGACAAGAAGAGAATAGAAATTTTTGAAATGTGGTGCTACAAAAGAATGCTGAAGATTAGGTGGGTGGAAGGGCTCAGTTGATAGAACACATTCTGAGACATCAAGGGATCACCAATGTAGTACTGGAGGGAACTGCAGGGGAGGGGGGGGGGGGGGGGGGAATCATAGAGGGAGACCAAGGGATGAATACAGTAAGCAGAATCAAAAGGATAAAAGTTGCAGCTGTTTTTTAGTGATGAAGAGGCTTGCACTGGACAGAGTAGCATGGAGAGCTGCATTAAACCAGTCTTCAGACTAAGGGCCACAACAATAACATGCTGAAATTATTGTGCAGCATTCTATGTGGGCATGCCAGGTAACCAACTGCTTACCCGTGTAAATGGCCACTCCCAAACTGTGGCCAAGAACAAAATTATTTTTGTGAAGTGCTCTTTAGTGAAATGTAGTTGCAGATCCTTGGTTCCCTGAAGATGCCTGAGAACTTGTTTCGCACCGAGCCAGTGTTGGTTCTGTGGATCATTGCAGTCTTCTCTTAACTTGTTTACAGCATATGAAATATCTGGTCTTGTCAATTCTGCAAGATACAATACACATCCCATCACTTATGTTCTCTCTTCTTTCAGCAGATTTTTCATCTAATTTGCATTTAGTTCAATGGGAGCTCAAATTAGTCTTCAACCTGGCTTTCAAAAAGATCCAATACTTCATTGATATACTTCTTCTGACCCAACTTAATTATGGCTCTTTCATGATTTCTTTTTCATGTCAATATATTGTTTGTTTCACTTCTCAGTACCTTTAATGCAAAATTTTTCTTTTAGATTTTCTTTGATTTCTTCTGTTTTGCCAATGGCCAGCAAAAATCAGTATGTCTACAACACTGTAAGAAATAATATTGTTGATTTATCAATAGAATAATATATACAGGGACCAATCTTGACCTTATGAGTCCTATTTAAACACTACATTACTCAACCTCAGATTCCACTGTTGGTTGGACTGCATCAAACCATACATGTAACAAACATACCTGAGCACCTTCTGAGTATCTCTCCAGCTGTTACATATAACTTTCAGAGTCAATGGCCCCCACAGAAACACATTTACTGCAACAATCTGATCCATATTTACGTTATATTTAGCCAAAGGAAATTGTTAACAAACACAAGCATATCTTTCAACTGGATATTAGACTTTATCATGATCAGTAACTTTTCTTCGAGCAGCTCCTTTAACCATTAATCTTACCTTACTCTGAATTATTTCCCCTTTCTCATTTGCAGTTGTTTCAAACACGCGCTTACTACACGGTAAAACCCTTTTTTCTTTGGGTAGATCTATCAACAACAACATTCTGTTTTTCATCAAGGAGTCATATTCTTCATACATCACTTTCTTTCACAGAAAAATGTAACTTTATTAACATCAATGGTCATACGTAATGAGGAACCTAATTTACAGTCAGTGAATATTTATATACGCACTGTACCACAGGTGCATACAATAATTCTGCATTGTAGTATCTAACAGGAAGTGAACTTAATTCGTAGTATTGTAATGGAAATACCTGGAGGAAAAACATATAAAAACTGAGGACAGACATCTGTTCATCTAAAGAGAAATAATAAGTTTGTTGGCTGATTGGTTGTATGTACAGTGCTTACAGTAGTGATCTCATCAGTGCCCTTAATAAAGTAACTGGAGGCAAATGTGGTTAAAATATTTAAAATTGCATATCAAAATGTAAAACACGAAATCTAAATCTCTTCCATTCTGGTCCATTCTTACTCACAGAAAAGCACAAAATACCTAATATTCAGTCATTAGGTAAAACCCATTGTTAAAATACAGAATGTCAGACGCTACTCAGAGTCTTAAATACAAACTAACTTCATTTCTTGTTTTCCAAATTTGTACACCACAAGTACTGCACCACTGCTGGGCCCTCTCACCAGTGGGTGTATGCATGCGTCAGTGGACAGTGCCTACTTCTGGAACACAGTGAAAGTTCTTTTTCCACCTCAGTGGCTGGAATAAATAATGCCATAGTCATGCTTTTTGTTTCACAGGTGACAGTTTGTTGTTCTCAACCCTACCCTCTCCTCCTCTTCCTAAAGGCGCATGATCCTGTGTCTCAGCAGCAAGGTGCCCACGTTGTGGGGGAATCACATTTTCCATGCAGGCATTCTTAACTGTTTCATTACCATGAATTCAGCAGAATGATCTTCATTGCCCTTCCTCTGTAGATGAAAAGGTGTCAGGGATCATCTAGATATGTTTTTCTGCTGGGTACATGTGGTAGATAGCCTGCAGTGGACTTAAGGAGTCATTGAAGATGAGGAGTTTGGTACCATAATTACCCCTATCTGCTTCAGGGCTTGCAAGTGCCTTCAGCATCATATGCTATAAATGTATTAGGTATGTGAATCTTGATGGCGTATTCAGGAAATAATACAGCACTGCCAATGGAAAATTTATACCAATGGGAAGAAGAAATAAAGAAAACGAGGTAATCAACGTGATAAGTGAGTAACAATTAGTTCATGGGCATATGATTGTTTTGTTGAAGCCTGAGAGAATTATCAACAATTGACTACTTCAAATTTACAACAGTGAGCTTTAACAGCAGCACAACAGTTTACAGATTTTGAATTTAAAGCTTTCGTCAGCTGGGTTCATAAATTCAAAAATAATCTTGGAATTTGTCAATGAAAAGTGACAAAATTTGTTTCAGAAAAAGAAACAGCAATGATTGAAGAAACCTTGGCTTCTGCAGACACTTTTTGAACCCAGACATCAAACTGAAACCAAGTTTCAACAAAGATTTTGTTATCAACACTGACCAGACAGGCAGATTATTGCAGAGCACAGGCAAATTCATTTTGCTCTCTATTTTTACAACTCTCTAACAAAATCCTTCAATTGAGGTTTTTTTCTCTTTCTGTTATGTCCGTACCATTTGGTGTACAATAGGACCCTGGCTGACTAAGAAAGCAGAACTATTTTTGTCAAAAGGCACAACATGAATAAAGTGATGCATACACATACCACTCAGTATGCTTTCATTCTTTCAGGGAAAATTGTGCCTCAAGCATTTATTTGGTTACAAGAAGCAACTGGTAACTTTGGCCCCCAAATTAAAAACAGTAAATGAATATGCACAAAAATGTCTTAATAACATCTTCAGAATCTGGGAAGCAAATGACAGGACTGTAAGTGGACTCTCACAACCATTGTTTAAAGTCTTTTCTGGGAAAAGAACAGTTTCTATTAATTACGGACTCTTGGGGATGGACTAGAAAAGCCTCAATTATATAATAAATCTTTCAGGATGATCAGAAATCACTGACATGTGCAAAATCTCCCAATGTCCAAAATATACTTCTCTTATTCAACCTTGTGAGGTCTATTTTTATAGGCAGCTAGATAAATCTAATGAAGGAGATGCTGAGTTGCAGGCAGGCACACTAACAAGACTGCTTAACATCTGAACATGTGAGCTTTTGGCCAAGAGACCTCCTTCTGATGTAGACAAACCACACATATGCGCAACTCTCTCTCTCTCACTGTAAATAATCCTATTATTGTCTTGTACCATAGATAATATTGGCATACAAAAAAAACAAGGAGAGATATGCTCTTCAATTGATTTATCTTCACCTCTTTGTCTCTATAAGTGGTAGCAGGCAGACATAGTACGAGTTCCGCTGAGTTAATATTGTTAAAAACTGCTTATTCCTACCGTACATTAAAGAAGTGTTATAGAAAGCAAAGTTTATTTGTACATTCATATTTTGTTCATCATTTCACCTGCGCCGAGGATCCTGCATCAAGAGGATTGAAGCAAACAAGAAGAATTCGCGTGAACAGAGGAGCTTCGATCCAGAACCTGTATTGTTATACTAATCTCTATGTACAATAGTGGTAACAGGACAAGGGTGTACGTAAATTTCTGAATGTTAATCTAATTAGATGGGTAGATCACATAACTAATGAGGAGGTATTGAATAGAATTGGGGAGAGGAGGAATTAGTGGCACAACTTGACTACAAGAAGGGATCGGTTGGTAAGACATGTTCTGAGGCACCAAGGGATCACCAATTTAGTATTGGAGGGCAGTGTGGAGGGTAAAAATCGTAGAGGGAGACCAAGAGATAAATACACTAAGCAGATTCAGAAGGATGTAGGCTGCAGTAGGTACTGGGAGATGAAGAAGCTTGCACAGGATAGAGTACCATGGAGAGCTGCATCAAACTAGTCTCAGGACTGAAGACCACAACAACAACAACAACAACAACAACAACAACAACAATCTAATAATGTATTGAATATTGAAGGTCTGTTGATATTAATGCCAGCTAAAGTTCACTCAGGATATGAGTACTTTCCAATTTCTTTCAGTTATTCTTTCAAAATTTCTTTTTTAATTATTTAAGCAGAAATTTTTAATCAGTTTCCATTATATATTATATTTTATACGCTCCCCCACCCCTTCCCCATTCTCCTCTCCTCAGACACCATTCATTGGCAACCGTTCAAAGGACGGTGGCGAGCGGAATATGAACAGACCTTCCAATTATTGAGATAAATTTTTTTTGAGATAAATGGTCCATTTTGTCTTTACAAGAAACTAATGAGGCCTTTGTTACATTTGTTACATGTCCATGAGATTGGGACTATTAACAACTTTAAGGAGCAAATTAAATTTAAATACTGCCTACAAACAAGACGCACCGGGAATGCTCATTTAAGCGGTAGAGGTAGGAAGCTGCTATGCTGTATGGCCATGTTTGGCACCACCTGTCTCGCAGTAAATAATCTCTTTTCCTTCCAATTAATATTCTTTACGGAAAGTGCATTTCTACAGGAAAGACGAAAATTTGTGTAAGGTCAACATTAAAATGCAAAGTAATTCATTCAGATTCTATAAGACTGTATTGGAGAATAATCAGGTTCATTAATGAACACGCATATAAATCTGCTTTCATTGAAAAGTACCGATACAAACAAAATTTAAAGTTCAAATTTTTTTTTCTGTTCATAATTGTATTAAACGCTGTTCACAATGGAGTCAAAGGAAATTTCCATTGGTGAAAAAACTTTATAAAATGCAATATGCCAAGATGTCAGAAATCTTGAGCTTGGCAACAGCTGAAAGTAACACCCCAACTCGTGAACTGGATGATGGCTACTGCCACAAGGCTTGGATGAATTCAACGATCTTATAGAGCAGGAAGGTGAAATAAGAGCTACGTTGATGGAGGACAAAACACTCCGACCATACTATGTCCACATGTACAAACGTACGGAGCAAATACAGCAGGAAGACACACGCTGGAGTAAGGTAAGAGCAAAACCTACACATAACGGTGATGAAAATTAAAAAGGTTTTTCACTATTCACAAAGGTGTTCTGTTCCAGAGGAGCCTCCCGAACTAGAACAATGGTGCATGTGTTTGCCAGAGGAATATGTGGAGGATTTTATCTTATACACACACAATAGTTGGGGCCATTATGGAACTGCAAAATGCACTGATAAAATAGCTAAATATTGTTATTTCCCCAACCTTAGACAAAGAATACTACAGATGGTAAGAAAGTGTATTGTTTGCCAGAAAGCAAAACATTCTAATATCTCCAAACAGATAGAGCTACATCCCATTGTGGCTAAGAAACCTCTAGAAAAGGTACTGTTAGATGTGGCTGGGCCCTCTCCCAGAGGTAAAGGGGGAGTAAAATATATAGTAGGCCTTGCAGGCTTTCAAATAGAAATGAATGTATGAGGTGATGTTGGTATGGTGGCCCTCAACTATGTACCCTCTGACTCAACGTTGCAATATTAGAAGTTTTGGCTGATTTCGTTGTCTAAGGACTGGGATACGTAGTTGCCACAGTACAGGCCAAATACGGCTGACTCTACAGTATACGATAAGAATACACACACGAATCGAATGATCGCAGGTTTCTATCACTCATCAATTGAGAATTATGAATGTAAAATATAAATTTATAATGAAAGATTGCAATTAAATAAAATCTGCAGATACTATCTTAACGACTTTAAATAATAAGTACGACAGTAGAAGTACTTTAGAGAATGCGATATATTTCTGCAAAACGCTCATTGATGTCGATGGTGCAGCAATAAAATAAAATATAAGTTGAATAACAGGGAAACAATAGATTCCTACTACATGTAATTAGTTATGAAGAACAACATAGCTTGCGTGATATTCACTTCTAAACGCACACTACGTCTTCACTGTAGAAACCACGGAAATCTCACAAGTTCACAAGTCGGTACTCCGAAGTATTTCTATCTCTCGCGGCCACGCGCAAACTGCTCCACCATCCAAGTCTTTCCGTGCATCCAACGCGTGCCCTCGAGTCCAGCACCTATGTCCTGCACTGCCCAGCACTGCCGCCTTGCTGGAACTTCGGACCCCTCTTGATTCAGCCAATGTCCGGCACCGTGTGTTCGGCATGCCGATAGGCCCGTGCCCGCCGAGCGTCCTGTGTGATCACCCCAACTCCGAACATAGAATATTTCCAGGGTGCCACAACTCGCCCGTTACTTCACAGCCTGTATGATATTTTCACTAAATACATAAAACTGTATGCTGTACATAAAGTTACAGACAGTTCAATTATAAGACGAATTAAAGATGATTATTTTGCAGGAGCAGGAAAACCAGAAGTCATGTTAACAGGTAATGCATAGTACTTTTTGGGATGTAAATGGAAAGAGTTTGTAGATTCCAACTGAATCAAACACATTTTAGTATCCAAATTTCATCCTGAAGCATCCCCCATGGAAAGGGACTTTGAGGGATTCAAGAGGTTTTTTAGGACCTATATATCTCACAAACATACCAAGTGGATTGAATATATCACTCCTTTCTTACAAGTTGTTAACAACCTTCCCCATACATTAACTGGATTTACACCAAATGAGCTGAAGTTCAGTTGCAGGCAAGTAGATGAAAGGGGAAAACCTTTGCCCAAGAACTGATACTGGAGTTATCACTAAATGATAAAATACGACAAGCAGTAATCAACCTTGAAACCTGGGCTAAATATAGGAAAGGAATTTACAACAGAAAGCTGAAACATACAACATAGTTTTACATAAGACAAAACGTGTTACTTAAAACACATCCCAAATCCACAAATATTGGAAAACTGAACCGTAAGTGGCAAATAGTATACACTGGACCATACATGATTACCAAAATCCCTAAAGACAAGTGCCTTTACCCACACAAAGACTTGTGAACATTTGTATATTGAAGAAGTGCGGTATATCCTCTAAGTTGTATATGTGTATAATAATGGTAGATTTAGATGCTGGAAAATTACATTCCAGAACTTATGTTCTTAGTGGCTAAGGAAAATTTTTGTTTGTGTTTCTTCTTATATGTCAAATGTGTAAATGATAAGGTGAGTGCATGTAACAAGGAAGAATTTTACTTTTATGTTTTTAGAGATAACGCTACTTTAAACACAACACTTCACCTTGCGTGTAGCCCAGTTGTAAATGAATAAACGAACTTTTGAAATGCACGGTAGCGCGCAGTGCGCTACACAACTCGCTGCGACATTAGTGGTAACTGAGCGACACAGTGCACGTGCACTGGGCAGAAAGCTAGTCAACAAACTGCAAGCGTGTGCGTGCCAGACAGCTGAAAGTACTGGAGCACCCAAAACAAACAAACCCTATGAGCTACAGCCTGTACTAGCATTTTTAAAGCCTATTGTATAAACAGGGACATAGAAAATTAAGGGAGAATCTGTACTACGACTACAACTATCTACACAATACACACAAACAAAGATAAGCTAAGGGATTATATACAAAGAAATGGATCCTAAACTATGATATATATACTGAGGTTACGCTACTATGTACATCATATCTATATATTTACAGATTTAAATACTGAAAGTAGACACACTAATTATAATTGAAACATAAGAAAACTCTTGCTACAGGTAAACAAGTGAGTACAATATAAGTGGCAAACTGAATAAGAGGTTGCACCACGCTTATAATACACTTTATCCTTCAGGTTTATAAGGTAAGTAGAGATGCACAATGACATTAAATGAGTTTGTGATAGCACGACTGCACACTGAAGTAAATGAATACATGGTTGAATATATAAAAGAGGTATTAGTGACCATTGACCCACTGTACACTTATCTATGAAGAATTAATTTTAAGTTAATATTAAGTTTTTTCTTCCTGGGAACAATGCATTGGCGTGTCCTAAAGTGAAGAAAGATAAATGCTTGTCGAATGTTAGGTACCATATAAACATAAGACAGGACCACACCAAAAGTAAATACAATTGTTAGTTTATAATATGTATGAAAGTGATAGTGTGAAAATATGTGTAGAAGAGTACAGTTACAGTATGTCGCATATCACAATGCTGAACTAAGGTGGAGCACTACGAAATAATCAAGGGGCGTCGACTACTCATGAAAGCGTCAAACACCTGATTTACATTGAATTTTTTTTGCACTTTTGTTACTTATATAAACACTATTTTGTGCTCATTGTACACGACATATAGTATGATGATACAACTCTGTATACCTCAGCATATGAAATGGTTATCCTTTATACAATGAACATAACAAGCAAATATTGAGGTGCACTTTAAACACTGAATAAGTATTCGATATGATTGGTATCGTCAGATCTGCATTGTATTTATAAACAATAAACTATCTGGCCCTTGGGATCACAATTAAATCTAGTAATGAGAAATAACTGAGCACATAAAAGCCGTTCCATGAAATTTCTTCAACCCTGTAGTGTGTAGATCCTTCCTGGAGAATGCTAGAGAGGTGAAGCCATGCATAGTTATTTAAGCAGCGCATAGAATCTGTTGTAGCGACTATTGTTTACTTCCTTAATTCTTTGAAAGAAGTCACTGTAACATTAAATATATGTCAGTTTATGCCAGAAAGGAAAAAAGACTCTATTATTGTATGAATGTTATGTAAAGAATATAAAACCAAACAACAGTAAAAAGTGTACTCATATAATTGGAATTGAACAAGGGAACGAAATTATAATTTTAATAAAATGTACTAAACAAAATGACAATGATGTATATAAGCAATGATAATGGCATGGCAGCAAATGAATAGGGGAAGTTTATTTTTGTAGTTGTATTTGTATTTTTTTTGTGATGTGTATAGTATGTGGATAGGAAACTACAGAAATTTTGGGTAATGCAACATATGAAAGACACTCAAAAACAAAGTGCAAAACATATGAAACCTGCCTGCAAATTGTTAAGTGTGCGTGTGAGATATGTGGGTGTGCATGTGATGAACTAAAAATGACAATACTTCATGTAACATGAATTTTCTGTGCTTGACAACGTCGTAGAAGTGGCAAGAAACTTACCTTGTTGGCGGATGTCGGCTGTACGGTTGGTGTCCCCACTGAATAAGTGCAGGCAACGAGGTGAAATACATTCCTAGGGCCACTGATATGGAAACCAGCTGTCACCGCATCGAAGATTTCACAAAGGATCACACCACTGAACATGAGCTTCACATATTTGTGCAGTGAAGGCTATGTGAATGCATGACACGGGTACTCTGACTTTGTATTAAACGTGGGTGCGAGCTAGGATGGTAACGAACATCGAGCTGTGCACGCATGCTTTGCAAGCTAAACTGGGCAGATACTGACTGACAATAATGGGACTATGCGGTTACACAAGCACTTTGTTATGAAAGAAAACTTATGTGTGTATTTGTTAAGGGAAGCTGATATGCCTATATAAATTGACAACCTTATAGGATAACTGTTGTTGTTGTTGTTGTGGTCTTCAGTCCTGAGACTGGTTTGATGCAGCTCTCCATGCTACTCTATCCTGTGCAAGCTTCTTCATCTCCCAGTACCTACTGCAACCTACATCCTTCTGAATCTGCTTAGTGTATTCATCTCTTGGTCTCCCCCTATGATTTTTACCCTCCACGCTGCCCTCCAATACTAAATTGATGATCCCTTGATGCCTCAGAACATGTCCTACCAACCGATCCCTTCTTCTGGTCAAGTTGTGCCACAAACTTCTCTTCTCCCCAATCCTATTCAATACTTCCTCATTAGTTATGTGATCTACCCATCTAATCTTCAGCATTCTTCTGTAGCACCACATTTCATAAGCTTCTATTCTCTTCTTGTCCAAACTATTTACCGTCCATGTTTCACTTCCATACATGACTACACTCCATACAAATACTTTCAGAAATGACTTCCTGACACTTAAATCTATAGTCGATGTTAGCAAATTTCTCTTCTTCAGAAACGCTTTCCTTGCCGTTGCCCATCTACATTTTATATCCTCTCTACTTCGACCATCATCAGTTATTTTGCTCCCCAAATAGCAAAACTCCTTTACTACTTTAAGTGTCTCATTTCCTAATCTAATTCCCTCAGCATGACCCGACTTAATTCGACTACATTCCATTATCCTCGTTTTGCTTTTGTTGATGTTCATCTTATATCCTCCCTTCAAGATACCATCCATTCCGTTCAACTGCTCTTCCAAGTCCTTTGCTGTCTCTGACAGAATTACAATGTCATCGGCGAACCTCAAAGTTTTTATTTCTTCTCCATGGATTTTAATACCTAGTCTGAATTTTTCTTTTGTTTCCTTTACTGCTTGCTCAATATACAGATTGAATAACATCGGGGAGAGGCTACAACCCTGTCTTACTCCTTTCCCAACCGTTGCTTCCCTTTCATGTCCCTTGACTCTTATAACTGCCATCTGGTTTCTGTACAAATTGTAAATAGCCTTTCGCTCCCTGTATTTTACCCCTGCCACCTTCAGAATTTGAAAGAGAGTATTCCAGTCAACATTGTCAAAAGCTTTCTCTAAGTCTACAAATGCTAGAAACGTAGGTTTGCCTTCCCTTAATCTTTCTTCTAAGATAAGTCGTAAGGTCAGTATTGCCTCACGTGTTCCTTTATTTCTACGGAATCCAAACTGATCTTCCCCGAGGTCGGCTTCTACTAGTTTTTCCATTCGTCTGTAAAGAATTCGTGTTAGTATTTTGCAGCTGTGGCTTATTAACCTGATTGTTCGGTAATTTTCACATCTGTCAGCACCTGCTTTCTTTGGGATTGGAATTATTATATTCTTCTTGAAGTCTGAGGGTATTTCACCTGTTTCATACATCTTGCTCACCAGATGGTAGAGTTTTGTCAGGACTGGCTCTCCCAAGGCCGTCAGTAGTTCCAATGGAATGTTGTCTAATCCCGGGGCCTTGTTTCGACTCAGGTCTTTCAGTGCTCTGTCAAACTCTTCACGCAGTATCGTATCTCCCATTTCATCTTCATCTACATCCTCTTCCATTTCCATAATATTGTCCTCAAGTACATCGCCCTTGTATAGACCCTCTATATACTCCTTCCACTTTTCTGCTTTCCCTTCTTTGCTCAGAACTGGGTTTCCATCTGAGCTCTTGATGTTCATACAAGTGGTTCTCTTACCTCCAAAGGTCTCTTTAATTTTCCTGTAGGCAGTATCTATCTTACCCCTAGTGAGATAAGCCTCTACATCCTTACATTTGTCCTCTAGCCATCCCTGCTTAGCCATTTTGCAGTTCCTGTCGATCTACAATGGCCAAAAAATAAAGGATATGCCCATACAGGCCAGAGTTATCAACCCATAAAAAAAGAAATAAGCTCAGGCACTGTGCACCTCCATATTACATCAGTGCAAAGTGGGGGGCAATTGCAAAGAACATAGATAATACTGGCATACAAACAAAACAAGGAGTGATATGCTCTTCAATTGATTTATCTTTACCTGTTTGTCTCTATAAGTGGTAGCCGGCAGACATAGTACAAGTTCCGTCGAGTTAATATTGTTACAAAATGTGTATTCCAATCATACATTAAAGAAGTGTTATAGAAAGCAAAGTTTATTTGTACATTCATATTCTGTTCATCATTTTGCCCACGCCTGCATCAAGAGGATTGAAGCAAACAAGAAGGCTTTGAGTGAGCAGAGGAGGGGCAATCTGGAACCAGTATTGTTATACTAATCTCTATGTACAATAGCAGTAACAGGAAAAGGATGTATGTAAATTTACAAATTTTAATCTAATAATATATTGAATATTGAAGGTCTGTTGATATTAATGCCAGCTAAAGTTCCTCAGGATATGGGTACTTTCCAATTTCTTTCAAAATTGTTTTTAATTATTGAAGCAGCAATTTTTAATCATTTTCCATTGTATATTATATTTACACCCCCCCCCCCCCCACCCCCATTCTCCTCTCTTCAGACACTATTCAACACACACACACACACACACACACACACACACACACACACACACACAAAAATCACAGTGGTCACATGTATTTGAGTTGTGCTTGCGGAATTGTGTATGTTCTCTGTTTCAGAAGACAACATGTTGGTCTAAAGCTCACATGTTTAGCAGGCTTTTTAGTGTGCCTGTCAGCAACTCAACATCTCTGTATGGTGAGTACCATTCTGTCCTTTTCATAATATTCTCATTATTCCACCACGATACTCAATTGTGTGAAAATCTAATAAAGTGTATACAAAATTGCGCTTATCTGATTGAAGATAATAGAGAGATAAATTGCCATAAAAACTGTATAAAAATACATTCAATGGAGCACCATTACTATCACTGCAAATTTTTAATGAGATGGTCCAGTAAGCCTGGTACTCTTCCAGGATTTGTGACGAAAGTGAACTTTTCATGAATGTAAACAGAGTATGTTTTCCAACAGATGTATTTTTTTAAAAACAACCACTGTTCCTATAAACAACCATCCTTCAAACATTGTGCAAGATGTCAAAATATTTTTTGTTTTCAATATTTTTATGATAATTATTATTCTGACGCTTGTATGTAAAATACAACATTGACAAATAAAGATGATATTGTTCAAACAAATTTCGGGCTTGCAGCCAGTCGTCGTTCAATACTTCCGCACGATATTTCAACTGGGCACCTGCCAGTCATCTTCAGGTGAGCCGTCGCAGACTCAAATTCACAAAGATGATATTGAAAAATTCTTATATAAATTAAACACTACCCAAAATTTTGTTGCAGTGCTAATTAAATCTTTAATTTACCTCCATTAAAATGCATTTGAAATTATTCAAATTTAAAAAAAAATTCTAATTGTAACTCATATTTTATGTTAATTAGATGTAAACATCATTTCATAAATTTAGTCGATAGTATTTTAGGTCATGAACTTTATTTAAAAGTTATTATAATTTTTAAATTAATTAAAAAACTTAGCTGAAGGTAGGATCAGACCTGAGTTGCCAGCGTAGCAAAGCAGTCTGCTAAAGGTGCAGCCACTTCACTTTGCAGCTATAGTGTACAAATTGACCAGTATATGAGCTGCAGATAAAACTATGCAAGCCTTTTTCTCATAATCTTCTGGCTAGTCCAACTTAGAACTTTTATGGATGGATACTAGAGATATTGTGGATAATACTACTAACCTGTGAAGTCTCATCCCAAACAGAATTTCCATGACTGTATCTGCACTATTCAGTCTGACCACCTCGCTTGGATTTCACAATTTGCGGTGCCGGTCTCCTGCCTGGGCCTCATGTGGTGCTACACTCACTTGGGTGCTGACCACATAGCTGTTCCACCACTCCCGACTGCCTGGCATGGCAACTTCGTGTACTGGTTGACTCCTGAGGCTGCACTGTGCAGGGTGGACAGCCTGTCTGAGGATATTAATCCCTAAATTTTAAGGATTTATTTTAAAAAAATTGAAGTTAAAATCCATGTGTTTCAAATGTTCTCCCAGTAGAACTTCACCAGTTTCTACCTGCCTGCCCTTTTAGGTCAAAGGCTGTTCAATCCAGTAAAAATTGCTGAATACAGCATCATGCAACTTTCCCACTGTCTTTACTGAATAAACTTGCAATTCCATGCCACTATTTAGCCCATACTGTGTATGGGAGGAATGTCTAATGTGCAGTTGCTGGAGCGTCCTGGGGCACAGAGGGCTGTTGTTTCTCTCTCTCAGTTTCAGCGTTTGAATAGAGCAGATCTCTTCTGACTAACCTTTGCCCAGAGCAGGCAGCTTCATGCCATCAGCCTCTGAAGTTTTCTGCTCATTAGGACTGGCCACCAGCCACACAGACGTGAACTGCCACCTCTCTCATTCCTTATTCCTCATTATTTAGATCGCAACTCCTAGACTGACAGTCAGTCTTTGCCTCATTCCCCAGAGCAAACCTCATCTTTATACCATAATTTCAGAATATACCATGAGTTTCCTGTAATTCTATCTTTTCGTTTCAAATTAGCCTTTCTTCTGGCACTCCCATCTCATCTGCTCCCACATCTACAGCACTCTCCAGTAATCAGAGCCATCCCTTGGCACTGACGCCAGTGAGGTAACATTTTGACTGTTATACTGTGTGCATGAATAAATCAAATTATATTTATTGATTTTATGATTTTATGATTTTATGGTGCTCATCCACCTGTCTCTATGTACTTGCTGCCCCACCAATCGTTCTGCCTTGTCATTACAACCTGCAGTGGTATAAATAAACTCTCCAATCATTCTGCCCCCATTGCAACTGAGATCAGAAGTGGACAGTAGATTTGTGCTAACGTCAACAGCCATGGCATACAGCACCATCAGCACACTGGGGTAAGCACAGCAACTGTTTTTCATTTTTTTTCTTCTTGTGCACGTGTAATGTGAATGCACACATTGTAATTTCTTAGGTCATAGTGCTCCCTGTAAGGAATCGGGCCTTAGTGACATGCTCTACATGCCATAGGTGTGGGCATTAGGTTAGGCCACGTCATGAACGCACATGTCTATGAGCAGCTGTATGTTTCGGTAGTGTTACTGTTGGCTCCTTTTTCTGTTGTGCCCATTTTGTTTCTCTTGTTGTGTTTTCTTTCTGTGTACTAGATAAAGTCTTCATAATGACTGAACAAAAAACACAAGGGGTTACTGCACAGGAGAGATACAGTGTTTGTCAAAGCATGTGGCTCAATTGAGAGCAAATAATTTAGCTGCTCCACCCTAGATTCAACTATTGGTGGCTTAGTTAATTCTTTTTCAGACAAGACAGCAAAGGATACACTACTGTTTATAGATAACCTGTTTACAGCTGCAAAGTTGGGATTTTGGATGGATGAACAGTTGCAAATGATCAAATTGCAGTTGAGAGGGGAAGCAAAAACTTGCGTGGTGCACCATGAGAACCAAAGAGTGCCCAATCTTTTAGTGGACACCGTGATGATCTGGTACACTGATATCATCACTATTTCCTTTTGGGCCTTTGTCCCACTCCAATGCGGGGTTGGCTGTGTTGCTATGGGTTTTGGCAATGTTGTTAGGATGCCCTACTTGTCACCACCCTGTGAGTCACCACCCAGCGAGTCGTGTAACTGAGGTTGGATGTGGGAACCAGCCTGGTATTCACCTAGTGGGATGTGGAAAACCGCCTAAAAACCACATCCAGGCTGGCCGGCCCTCATTGTTAATGTGCCAGGCGGATTCAATCCAGGACCAGCATGCCACCTGAGTCCAGGTAGCAGCGCATTAGTGCTCTTGGCTAACCTGGTGGCTCTGATCTAGTACAGTGATATAAGAGGCAAAATAGCTGCAGATACTATTGCAAACAATTAATTGGGGCATCAGTAACAAAATGTTCTGTTGCGAATTTTGTAGGCCTGGATAGAATACAAAAGATTATGGTGATGGTGATACCTGTCAATTGACAGACAGCAACAAGACAAATAGTATCATTCTGCAAGGAATGGAACAAAGGGTGACAGATGCATTTCTAAAAGAACTGCCACCTCATGGGTAAAGAGAGGTCTGCACTGAATCTCCTAAGGACTTGCCTGATGCCATGGGCACAACAATGGCACTGGAGGAAACAGATATGGTAACAAGAGTCCATATGAAACGCTATTGTTGTGGATGTTCAGGTCACATTTGAAGAGAGTGTTGTCAACCACAGTGTCAGAGATGTGGGAAAGTGGGACACTGAGAGCAAGACTGCAGAGCTAAAGGGCTGCACAACACATGGTAGATCTCAGGGAACATTGTTCCATCTGGAGAAGACTGTTAGTGACAGACTGCCATGAGGTTTGTCTCTCATGAGGGACAAACCAGTTAACTGCATGCAAAATCACTAAGGATCAATTCACATGATAAAGTATCACATGGTACAGGATAAATACTTTGAATGAATGTGGGAATGGAATTACCTTTAAACGTTTTATGTGTGGTAGAACTGCTGGAAAAAATGACGAACTAAATAAAGAGTGGTGTTTTGTGCTCAGAAGTGTTGTACATGTACTGGAAATAGATGGTGAACAAGTACCACCTGCTGGTATTGTTAATTTTGGGATCGAAGTGTAAGTTTCTCTAAGGGATTATTAGTTACCAATTTAGATGCTAGACAGAATAAGTTTGGATCTTTGCTATGAGTAAGCCACTAGTGCAACTGCATTAAGTGTGAAAGTAGAATATTTAGAGGGAACAGAAAGGTTTGCAGTGGAGGAATTACTGTTGGAATTTGAGGACTTATTTAATCCTCATGGCCCGTTACCAACAACACAACACAATGCAGAATTGCTACTGGGAGTCAATCACCTGTGTGCCATAAGACATATAGGGTACCCCATCACCTATAACTGGGGAATTGAGGAATTCATTAGCCAGCAATTACACGATGTAATGTTTAGTAAAGTAACAGCTCAAGGGGTGCACCTGCTGTAATGGTGACAAAAAAATCCTTGGACAG
The DNA here is from genome assembly GCF_023864275.1 of Schistocerca cancellata. Lineage (NCBI taxonomy): Eukaryota > Metazoa > Arthropoda > Insecta > Orthoptera > Acrididae > Schistocerca > Schistocerca cancellata. The sequence continues at coordinate 48,357,460 of NC_064628.1, read as the reverse complement.
TATGAATAAATAACCCCATTAGTTGCTATAGCAAACAGTGTTATGCTTAAAACATTATAGCTTGGTATACACTTACTATTCTGAAAGATTTAGTGTGAAATCCCACTTCTGTTCAACATGCTTATATTTATTGCTCTAGGCAAACTGTGTGAATGTCCATGCTCTTAGATGTATGACAATTCCTGATCAATGTGGCAATGCTCCTTTCTCCATTTCTGCTCTACAAAAGTGAGATGTTATAAATCCTTTAATACTTAGCAGATCTATATTAATGGTCACATGATGCTCAGAGGCAGATTATGTCAACTGGATTTGAAGACTGACTTGTCAATGCAGATATGTAGTTCACAAATTTTACTTCTCAGTCCTCAGATATTTTGAGGCAATAAAGATATCTAGAATTTCACACTGACTGACATAAAATTGGGTTGAAACAAAATTTCTGTGAATTACTGAAAATTTTTAACCAATAACTGTTGGTGCTGAAGCAGAATTTAAAACTTTATTTATTTCCGTCTTTCCTATCCTTAAAAAGATGCTGCACTGACACCTGTAACCACTGGTGCTTTACTACTCGTGACAGTGCTTCCACCCTTAAGTGTTCCTGCTGCTTGCTGTACACCAAGTATGGACCAAACGGATCACCCTAATAAGTAATTACTCATTAAGAATACCAGCCATTGGACAGCCATTAGACACTGTTGTTCAAACTGGGTTACCTTACCAGAAATCAGAATGGAATGTACATACATGTAAAATATATTTTCAGGTAATTTTCAGAAATAATACCAATCTGAGATCAGATGGATCGGATCTTCCAAAGAGGGCAGGCGTGTTATGCCACAGCTTTTTAATTTAGCATTGTAATCTGTGGCCAAGCTGAAGGGAGGCTGTCACAGCTGTGTGATACATGAAGCTACAAAAAGGCAGAGCTAAAGTGATGAGAACTCCACCGTGCTCCAGCAGGACTAGTTACCATATTTCCAGACTCAATATGATTGCCTGGGCTGGATTATAGCCAATACAGAAAACTGCAGGTGCCAGATTGTCACTGTGATAATCTGTAATGCCATATGTCCAAGCCTGGCACCGTGCCCCTTCCTTGGCCTACTTGAAAAAGAATGATGTCCTGCATAAGAGGGATGGAACAAGCAACCATAAATACAATGTGTTCCAACTATGCAATGTCTCTCAGTGCCTGTAGCTAGAGGTACACAACAGCACTTTTCGACCTGATCTACATATACATTTATTTGATTTCTCAGCAATTAACAATTAAGTGCTTGGCAGAGGGTTCATCAAACCATCTTTAAGCTGCTTATCTACTGTTCCACACATGAACAGTGTGCAGGAAAAATGAACACTTAAATCTTTCCATGAGAGCCCTAATTTATTTTATTATGATGATCATTTCTCCTTAGGTAGGTGGGTACAACAAATTATTTTCACACTCTGAGGAGAAAGTTGCTGATTGAAATTTCATGAGAATGTCCTGATGCTGTGAAAAAGTCTTGGTTTTAATGAGTGCCATCCCAATTTGTGTATCATATCCATGGCACTCTCTCCCCTATTTTACATTTATACAAAATGAGCAGATCCCACACCGCTCAGAAATATTCCAGAAGAGGGTCGACAGGCATACTGTAAACAGTCTCATCAGTAGAGGTTACATTTTGTAAGTGCGCCAATAAATTTCAGTCTTTGGTTTGCTTTGCCCACAACATTATCTATGTGATTGTGCCAATTTAAGTTATTCATAACTGTAATCCCTAAGTATTTAGTTGAATTTACAGCCTTTAGATTTGTATCATTCACCCTGTAACTGAAATTTAGCAGATTTTTTTTAGTGCTTATGTGGATGCCTTCACAATTTTCATGATTCAGAGTCAATTACCGCTCTTTGCACCATAAGGATATCTTGTCTAAATCATTTTGCAATTGATTTTGATCATCTGATGACTTTACATGATGCTAAATGACAGCATCATCTGCAAACAATTCAAGAGGACTGTGCAGATTGTCTCCTAAATTGTTTATATGAGATATGCCACCAACTTACTGCTAGTAGACACACCTCTGTTAGATGAAGGCTACAAGCTGCCCCTATCCCTGATGCTATGGGGAGCTGATCAGGTGCTTCCCAGTCAGTTGGCCATAATATGCTGGCTGAATTCTACCAGCCATCCTGGAACCACCACGGCCTTTAGGCCTTTATATTCTTTAGGTGCAGTAAATATGTCAGCCTTTAATCAAATGTTAGACCCAGAAATCTTAAAGATCTTTTAAATTTGAGAACAGTGTCCCTCATTTTAAGAATGGTTAGTTTAAAGGAGTAACAGAAATGATTAAAATAAACACAAAGATATTTATCTGAGGAAAATTTAAAACCTGTGCTGTATGTCCACCCCTTCAACTGTCTTTTTGTTAATCACAGCTAATGAATATTTCTTGCAATGTTGGAACAGGAGTAGACTATGGCAAACTCACCTGCACACATCAGACATTGAAAGAGAGACTTAACTGTAGACATAATGCCATTTGTTGCTATAGCAAATTGAGTCACACTTAAAACATGTCCCTGAGGGAAACTATTCTCAATTTGCTCTGAGAGAGCATCACTGAATTGATAACCAAACGACCTTCTGGAAAGTACGGAGTGGGTAGGCATCCTCAGAAACCCCATTTTTGGAGTTGTCAGATTATGTTATGCTTCAAAGTAGTGTCATGGTCCCTCTCAAAATCTAATAATATATCTATGAGGTGTTGTCAGCAAAGGAGAGATTGTTGTACTCCTGCTTCCACAAGGGTCAGGTTGTGGAGCGTTGAAAGATACCTCCTAAACCCACAGTCAAACCAATTAAGTAGTTTCTGCTCTTCTAGGATACAGGTCAAATGTTGATTGACCATGCATTATAGAGTCTTTCCAAGACAGCCAGTGAGTTCCACACACTGGTCTTTTCCTGATTTCAAGAGTAGTACAAAATTTACATCACCCCATGAGTCGGGAAACTCTCCAGTCAGCCAGATTTTATTAAAAAGAAATAAGATGATTTAGTTTGCTTTCTTTTGAGGTGCTGTAACATACTGTAGTGAATTCAGACTTAACCTGGCGCATTCTTCTTGATCTTGGACAACACACATTCTAACTCACCACACAGAAAAGAAAAAGGGGTACTTGTATTCCTTTGTGTTGTTGGCATCGATTCCAACCATCCTTCTAAATTAATGGACGATGACAGTGGAAAGTTGGATCCTGGTTTGCAGTGGCAGTGGTCAAACTGAAGTGCTTCAGTTGCCTATGCGATTTCTCCAGGTATATGTCGGAAACACTCTTACTTCAGAACAGCAGTTATCGGTGGCCTGACATGTTTGCTAAATATCCTCCTCATGGAGGTTGTGAGTTTTACAGCAGGTGATTGCCATTTCAGCCATCATAAGGCTGTGCATCTGGCCCTTGTTGTGGAGTAACAATTCCGCTATGGGACTTTATGGCTGTGAATTTGGCCTGAGAACTTCAGGATATATGCATAGGTGGCATAGTGGATCACTCTTGTAATGCAATAAACCCAGTTCTGGATGCTGTCTCAGTGTTCAAACAGCCAGTTGGCTATACAGCATCCAGTTTGCTCAGCTAAACATCCATCATGGTGCCTTCCTTTCAGAGATTGTTCCATGTGAGAGGTAGGTCCAGATGGGAAGTGATCACTGGAATGCTTATCTCTGAGCACTTCCCATTATGCAGCATCTCCAAGAGCAGGAAAGCAGAAACTAAGGTCTTTCTACCAGAATTAAGAAGACATACTCTTCTTGCACAATGAGGCTTTCAATTACTCAACCACTAGGGCAGGTAGATGTAGGCCCCCATAGCATATTACATGCATTAAAATCTCCAACAGGTAGAAATGCCAACAAAGGGGAGAAAATTTAGGAATTTTACCAGCATGTTCTCCTCTTTACTCACTTCCTGGTTTTTGGCTTTAACTGACAGTTGTGTTGCAATAAAAAAAGAATAAATAAATAATTACTACTAAATATTATTACATATGCATATGAAAACACTTTTTAAATTGATATAACATGATTGCATTATTAGAAATGTTCTGTGCTTATATGAATTTTTTAGGCTTTCAGACTTCATTTCTTACTTCTTCAATTGTAGCTGCAGGCAGCGGACTCCAAGTACACCAGTGCTTGTCATAATTAAGAAAATCCTCTTTACTTGGTTTCACTTCACTTCAATAAGAAATACTTAATACTGGTATCAAAATTTCTTATTTCTTTCTTATTCCAAACATGTGTGATACAAAATACTTGTAGCCCATCATCCTCCGCACGACACTACTTAACAGAACTTCTACATACAAGAGAGTGTAAAAACAAAAATCATGTTTTTTTTTCCCCCCACGCTATCATATTTAACGTCTTTGCCAATGCTTATGATTGATTGGTGATTTATTTTTAACACTGTGGGCCCTGAGCCACAGCACATGAAGCTCTACCACAAGGCCTAGCTGTTTTTAGCATATTTTAATTTACTACAGCTCTTAAATTGTTTTTGTTATAGTAATGACATTACCCTTATTGAAGAGCCTGAACTTTCTAGTTTGAAGCTATGTATAATACTTTGTTCTTTTAATTAATATTTGTTTTCATGAAACTTTCAATTACAGCATTGTTTTTGAAAAGAGGAAAAAATTGGTCAAAGATATATGCACTTAATGCTCAGAAGGAACACTACATTATTTTAAACAAGAATTTTAATAATTATTTATACTGCTTGTTTTATATACAGTAAGCTCCTTTGGCTTTATTTTAAGATGCACTTTTGGTCTTTGTATGATAAACTTTGAAACACAATAGTTTGCACAATGCCACTTTGTATTCACTACACTGGTAGCTTGTGTCTTTGCATCACACTTTCCCAGTAAGCTTTTTGCCTCTCAGAGAACACACTACACATTGTTTTTGCTTCTGTTTCTTGCCTATTTCTGTCTCAATCTTTTCCAGAAAATGGTTTCCAGTTGATAGTCTGGAGAGTCCCGAGGTATCAGGTTAGGGTTCCAGATCTCTGCTGTCTGCAAGACCTGCACAGATAGTTGTCATAAACTGTGATGTTCTGAGGCATCTTGAAGTTACCTTGTTGTACAATATACTTGAATTTACTATCACCATTAGTATTATGTGGAATGACTTCTCCACCACTTCACAGTTCGATGCTCAAAAGCCCCGTATGATAGTCTTTGGTCTGATAAGTCGACACCGAACTTGGTTTTATTATAGTCCACCACACAAGCTGATTTTGACTTCTCTCTGCCTCTCTTATCAATATACATCACAATTTCAGCAGTGTGCCTTGTACTTATCATGTGCACATTTCTTTTGTCCTTCCAACAGAATGCCAAGATATTTCCTTTATGCCTAAAAATTAGTTCACTTTGCTGAAGTTTCTGATCTTTTACAGCAAAAGGTAATCCCTGTCTAGATTTTCTTGGAGTTCCCACAAGAGCAGCTTCCAGTTCTGAATTGTATTGTATTTGTAAAAAACTGACTCGTTCCACGTCCTCGTGAACCCAACACAATTGGACCTATGGAACACGAAAGCAAATCAAATCAAGCAAGGACTGGACTGGTGTACAATCTGTCTGTAAACAAAGTTAAACCTTTTCCTGACAGATTCCCAAGCAATGTCTTTATGGGTGTCACTGTGTCAGACTTCTCACCCGCATAAACAGAAAAATTCCAGACATAACCTGTCTCTGACAACATGTACAGTTTTATACCACATTTATTTGGCTTATGTGGCATGTACTGTTTGAAATACACATGACCACAAAATCTGCACATGTTCCATCAATTGTAATGTTTTGAGAGGGTGTATATGCTCACTGGAAATTAGCAGACACCATATCCAGGAGGGGTCTCACCTTGTGCAGTGAGTCATAGCCACCTTCTCCTTTTTTCTTAGCAACTGAATTGTCACTGATGTGAAAGTTTCTCAAAATAGAAATAAACCTGTCACGGCTCAGGATGTTTGGACCAGGGTGTATACATGGACAAGGAAAAAAAATTCCCGGATTTTTCCCAGATTTCCCGGTTGAAAATACACTTTCTCCCGGGTGAAAATACACTTTTTCCGTCTTAAGTGACAATATACTTTTCCTCGGCGCAGTTAAACTTATCAGCCCTTAGAATGTTTATGGTTTTCTACACAGACGTAGAATTTGCCGGCACTTAGAAAACGAAACCCAGGGGGGAAAAAAACACGTTTTGGAAAGATCTTTGATGTGCAGCAACATGTACACTGCATTTTTTCATGTTACGGAGGTATAAATTCGATTTCCACCAAACACTGCATGTTACTTTCCGAAGCAATGAAATCGAGATTGCGACGCGCTTTTGTAAGCTAGTCATACCTCATGTCACGTGATCTCGCCAGCTGATGACAGCATAGGACACGTGATGTAGTCAACCAATAGCAAGATTACTTGTAAGTAGCGCGAACGCACAAAAAAGAAAAGTTAATGGTTTAAATTAATATACATAGTGTTGCTACAAGAAAGACAAAGCTTTCACAAATAATATTGGTCTCGAAGATTAATAAGCTGCAAGAGAAGCTAAGCTCCCACATATAATGCTGATCTTTTTGCGCGTGTTACACTTTGAGATACATCACACAAATGTGCCAGTAAAATATTTAATAAAGACGTAAATGTCTGATCTTCTAGGCTCGAAATTCTTCTAGATGGTCGTCCTCAAAGAGTTGATTTTTAAATGAGAGTCAAACGCTCTGTGATTTAAGAAATTCATCGTACATTCTCGCACATATGGTAGTTCATCTTGCGTAAAAGGAAATTTACTTTGAAAGTAACACTTTTCAAACCACCATTCACAATATTTTCCCGTGACCTGTTAGAAATTGGTTCGTTTGAGCAGTTGCCACAGAGCGCCAGATAACAGGCGTCACTGCACCTGCGCAGCTACGATGACGCAGGAAGCCCGCATGTTCATAGCCTACGTGTAAAACATAAAAAGATCTTGTATTATGTCATAAAAGAAACAAGACATCAAAGGACACTTCAAGAGCATCGGAATTTCGTGAACCATACTAAAATGCATAATTCGGCTTAAAGTGCACAATCCTGTGTCCAGATTTGGATGTAAATTTTCTTGAGTCCAGTATTGTATTTCATGTTTGGTTCTTTATTATGGCATAATGCCATACGAACTAGAAGATGGAAAAGGTGCATTTGAAATGCAGCGAACAGAGTGCAGCCAACACTGTGAAATTAAACACTTCGTTTCAAAGAAATTCACTGCCTCGGCGCAAAAGTTCAATAAAAGCCAAATCTCTTTAGCAAACGGTCAAAATTAACTTCATTGTTCTGCAAGGCGATTAATGCTTGACTGTCAGAAAGGTGGAAAAAAAAACTGAAACTAACAACATATTTTAGCCTTCCATAATTATGCGAACGTATTTTAATTCATTTGGTAGCTCCCGGCCACAGAAATCTGTTCTGTTTTCATTTAATGTGAGAGCAATAAACGAAGAGCAAACAGCAAAATCACTGGAGACTACTCAGCTCCCCACTACAACTCAGACTGCTCTGTGCATCAGGTCCGGATCTACGATATTTACGAACCGGAGCAATTTAGGTAGTGGGGCCCAGCCGCACATTTGTAACCAGAAGTGGGAGAAGGTACTACTCATACGCGACTCAACTGCACACGCGCAAGAGCCCGCCCGCAACTGCTCAAATGAATCTAATTTAAACAGCTGTCACGTCACGCTCATCAGAGGCAATTTGTTGTTAGGAAGCACTGCATAATATTCCTAAAGCCTTTTACACAATTTGGTTGGCAGACGCTTGTATGAGCACTGTGTTTTGTTGTTGTATATGGCGCATTTCCTTTGCGACTTAAGTTTTATTTTAGTTTTTTTTTTTTTTCTCTCGTTCATGTTTTGTTGCTGCAGTATTATTCTGCAGAAGCGGGATACAGTAATATCCTTCGTTAGAGTATTGGTTCTTACCAGTCAAAATCACAAAAATTTAACTGGTAACTAAAACAATGAAAAATTCCCGGAATTCTAAAAAATTCCCGGGTTTTTCCCGGTTTTCTCCCGGACGAAAAAATGCCCGGGTTTTTCCCGGGTATCCGGGATGTCCGGGTCGTATACACCCTGTTGGACAGAAATTACATGACGCAACAGGATTCTTAGACCAGTGCTCTCGTATGTGGGGTCTCACGCTTACACACATATGGACTACAATTGCCAGAAACTTTCTTATTTCTATGAGAGTAATTCCTCTCCACTTTGATAGCGAGCCGGTAGGGGAAAGGGAATTTGTACTTTGTAATTTCCTTATGCTTTGTTGTGAATACACATTAGTTTGCTGCTTTATATGATTCACCATACTGTCTGCAAGTGAACACAAAAAGAAGTGTAAAGGTGTGCTGTTCTGGTATAAACTGGTAAGGTTGCACTTCCCAGAGTGTCCTGAGAATGTATAGATATTTGGCACATGATCAGTAGTCGTCCAGCCTTCCTCAGAATCGGTATGGTGCAAAGTTCTCGGTCTCACACTCACCCTTGGTCGCCCACGCACTTCAGGTGTGGTATCATCAGGAACCGTGACAATACATGCTTCTGAAGAACTTGGACGCTCGCTCTCCTCATCTGAATCTACCATAAAAGTAGTACTTGCAAATAAAATCACTTACTACAGTAGTTATATATTGAAAGCTCTTTCAATTGAAATCTGAATAAAAATATTGTGTATTTTGTTATCTGCATTCCTTACCTGAAGACTCAGAGCCTTCTTCTAGAATATAGTCTATGTCATTATCAGAATCAAGCAAATCATCATCCTCTGAAAAATCAACAGCACTTTCTTCAAACTCGCACGATAACTCACGAGCGATTTCATCATCCGTCAAACCACGCTTCGCCATGACAACGCAACTGAGTGTGCGCACGACAGAATATTCTTGCAAAGCCTCACAAAAAAAAAAGGAGTGCTGCTCTTTTGTCCATCCCGCACCATCTAGTGTCAAATACTTCAACTATAGCCTCTGCCGTGCCTCACAGACCACTGGGAGCCCTAAGAACACGTAAAGGAATGAAGGGGAAGATCGAGCACACGCGCCTGTAAAATTATCGATTTTTGGGCTGGTCAGGCGCACCCTTATTTTTAGGGGCGTCAGCTCCTAAGTGTTAATAAATCTCAGTTTTACGATATCCCCGGGGGTCTTTCACCATGTACTTATACACAGTTCCCTGTTAATCTACCCAGTAGAATGTCCATTTTCTTGGAACAATGCCTTTAAGTGGACCAGTTCTTCTGACAAACAATCTGCGTTTGAGAATGAGACTGTTGAGTTCTTTGGGCAACTGTCTTAAACACACACATACTCATAGTTTGCTATGGGTTATGACAACCCAATGCAAGTAAATACTAATCAGTACGAATGGGCTTACATAAAAATAAATGTGCCATACAGCCAAAATGTCCAGGAAAGGTAGACAATCAACTTTCTCTATTTCCCTAGTGAATTTAATTTTCTAATGAATGTAACTGAGATGATGTAAGAACTCTGTTCATTCATCTTCTCCATGAGCCCACACTATAAAAGTATCATTTACATACCTCCAAAATACAGTTGGTTTAAGGGCTGCTGATTCTAGCAATCTCATCAGGGGAGCAAATGGGCCACGTGTAGTGACCCTGTCAGTCTGCTCAAAAAATCCTTGGCTGAAACTAAGAAAGGCTGAAGAAAGAGTCTAGTGCAACAAAGAGTTATGTCCACCAGAACTTTATTACCTGTTAATAAAAAGATTCTGCAAGATTGACATTTGTGAAAGGTGATACTATATCATAGCTAGCTAAATGGTCTGAACTGCTTAGATGGCGAGCCCTTAGTTTATTGACAAAACCGTTTATGATGTGACCATGCTTTCTAAACAGATTTCAGGGTCCTCGCCAAATCTCTGAGATTTTTTTGGATGCAGAAGGTACATTCTTCTCTTCTTATGACAAAAGAAAGATTTTGACACAACAGCTGTGCCTTGTTACAACAAAATGCTTTTACTTTAAAACATGCTTGATCAGAAGGACTACCCTCCAGTTCTCTCTGTTAGATGGGCGTTTTCACTGCACAGCGGCCCACACAAAACACTGGGTGTGATTTGTGGAAGCAATGTTGTTCTCATGAGGAGCTAGGTATATAGAAATCCACTGATACAAACCACCTTATAAAACTGAGCCACGACAGGTTCCTCATTGATAACTGTATTGCCTCAACAACTATCCACACCACTGACATGTAGCACATTGTCATGCTAAGGGTCTTTAATAGAGGTTTGTAATGCCCTCACATTTTTGGAAGGTTAACATATGGCCTCTATTCCATATGACACACAACATTCCACTGGCACATTGCACGGTGGTCACTAAAAGCATATGGTTACAGAGAACTAGTGTCACTCACCAGCCCAACATAGACTAAGCTCCCTGAGATGCTCACTATTTGGCACGACCCCAGAGGCTCATGTGACTTATTGACTGCCACCAACATGGTGAGCTTTATGTTCTTTGATAGTAGTACTAACTCGCAACTTCCGAAACACAAACACACACACACACACACACACACACACACACACACACACACAGTAAAGCTATCTACTAGGCATCTCGATAAACAGAAAAAAAAACTAATAATCAGAGGTCTATAACATGATCTGGATGGGGTTAAGGATATGCAGATATTCTATAATTAAAGAAAACGAGACACTAATTACAAAGTAATACACACAATTGTTTGTTCTCTAATTTTTCAGACGTACCTTAAGCTCTTTTGTTGCAATCTTTCCTGTGCCCTTAGTGTCAAACAAGTGGAATGCTTCCAGCATATCTGCCTTCTGTTCCTTTGTTAGCTCAAATGTAGTTCTTGATCTCTTATTGGAAAGAGACTTCAATGTTTTCTCAGAAGAAGTCTGCAGAAATATTTTTGTGAAAATTAATTATTAACAGTTAATCAAGAAACGTTCATGTAAAATAAAGTTTCTGGTATATAGGTTGATGTTAAATATGGGTAAAACTGTCTTCAACCTGAAGATTGATTTAAAAACTGCACTTCTTTACTAGGCATGGACCAACAAATTAAAAGGGAACCTACAGTTTGGTACTGACTGTGAATCATGAAGAAACTTGGCATTTTTCACATTTATAAATCACTGACTAAAGGGGAAAAAAGGTACAAATAATAGAACAAATCCTGTCATTGAAAAAGCATTATGGACTCAGTGCATTGATAAGCTGATCAAGAAACAGTTCATATGATCTGAACTTCATACTATCCTCCCTGATGACAAAGTCTCCACTACTGCTGTAATTGAATGAGTGGAGTATGAGGCACAGCAGCTGTTTGACATATTAAAATTCATAACTGTTCCTTGAAGCAGATCTACTGATGATATTTTTGAAGTCTGGACTCATGATGAAGATGAACTTCCCCACTTCCTGCAACAACTCAAGTTCTTAACACAATTGAAACTCACCTGGTACTTTTCCAAATCCAAAGCAACCTTTGTTTTGTGCTGATTCCATCGCAACAAAGATCACTTGCAAAACTTAGTTCATATAAAATTAATCAATATAAAACAATACTTACCTTCTGATGGCACCAGCTGTTCCACAGCAAATGCTCCCATCCTCACAGTCTTGGAATCCATGGCTAACATTTTGCCCCATCGCTAAACCCCTCAACACTTACACCAAGAACATCTCCCAGGTTTTCCTCTCCCAGAATAACCCCATAGATCTCATTCAGAAACAAATCTCCCATGCTATATCCACCTCTCACCCTCCAACTATTACAGCTTCCACATCCAAAAAACCCAGATGCATCCTCCTTGTTACACACTACTGCCCATACCTCAGATACTGCAATAAATTACTCCACTGTGGATATTAATTTTTCAAATGAAGTCATGAAATGAGATCCTCTGTTCCTGATATCGTCCCCATAGCACCTACTGTGATCCTCTTAACCTCCATAGCATCCTAGTCTAAACCATGTGACATTCTCAAGCCACAAGGTTCCTACCCCTGCAGTTGTTCCCACTATAACACTTACCACGTGCACCCACCAGTTACTCCACTCTCATTACTGGTAAATGCTATGATATTAAAAACAGAGCAACTTGAAAAACCAATCGTTTTATTTTATCAACTAACTTGTGTCCACTGTGTAGCATTTCATACAGGAATGATGCTAGACTGGGAGAGGGCATACATGGATACTGAAGAATTGTCCACCTTGGTTGGGGACACATAGTACCTAATTGCTGAAAATGCTGCTCACCATGACTCAAGAGACCTGACCACCTGATGCACCACACAGGCATATTTGGGTTCTTCCACCCTGTATAGGTTTCATGAAATCTGGATATGGGAACCTGCACTCCAGCACACCCTCAAGTCGCTATTTTGTCGAAAGTCGACATGTTGAGAAACGTGGCTGTTGTACTTAAGGTTTATAATTTATATAAAAAACAGCTACCAGCCACATGTATGGTTTAGAAAGGTTTATTATCTTCAGACCATGACCGGTTTCGGATTTATCTTTACAAATCCATCTTCAGATGGCAGATTACAAGCGTTCTTAGTTGGACCCAGTTTTGTTTATGTTATTCATTTGCTGCACTGGGAAAGAAAAGAAATATTTTTGTTGTCATATCGGTAATGGTATTTTTACGAAAGATTTACTTCTTTTACAAGATCTAATTGCTCAGAGATGGTTTTTATAAACATTAGTAAACTTGCAGGTTAGTGTACTTACGAGCTGTGTAGTTCTGCCTTCGTCATCATCATCATCTATGTACCATTTTTGACTTCCGACTGTCTCTAGTGCGTCTCTCCCTTCATGTTTGTCTCCTTTATCCTCACACCAGATGGGTCCCTTTCATACTGAGGGGGGAGTGAGCTGCTTTTTACATTTTAAGAATCCCCAGACTATCCACATATCCTCCTTGAGGAAGGAACTAAGAGTTCTGAAAACTACGATATTGTATGTACTTTTACATGTATCTATTCGCAGTACTAAATATTCCTTCTCCTGAATGTAAATACTGGTCAGCAATTCCATCCTGTATTTTGTTTTTAAGAAAAAAAACCCTTAGGATTGACTGGTGACTGAAACACAGACCTCTGGATTTGCAATCTGAGACTTTCCGCTGAGCCACAATAACACTCATTATGATCACAAAGTTACAATCTTTTACAATAAAATTATTGCAAGATAGGTATTCTATTTATGAAATAAAAAGAAAAATAATGTCTCAGTTAAACATACAGTAGGATAAGTATTTTACGAAGGATTCATATTTTACTAATTTATGAAATTAAAAAAAAGATTGTGCACCAGATCACAATATGTAACTCACACCTGAAATACTACAAGACCAAGGAACTTGTTTCATGGCATAGTGACATTCAATTAAGGAAGAAATAAAGTCTTTGGTTTCCTGATGATATTCTTACTGTCAGAGATGACATAGGCCTCAAAAGAACAGTTGAATGGAATGGATATTGTCTTGAAAAGAGGTTATAAGATGAAATTCAACAAAAGTAAAACCAGCATAATGGAATGTAGAAATTCAATCAGGCAATGCTTACAGAAGTTAGATTAGGAAATGAGATGCTAATAGCAGTCAATGAGTTTTACAATTTGGACAGTAAAATAACTGACAATGGCCAAAGTAGAGATGAAATAAAATGCAGACTGGCAATAGCAAGGGAAACATTTAAGAAAAAGAGGAATTTGTTAACATAATATAATACAAATTTAAACATCACGAATTATTTGGGAATAAAGGAGACAACTCACCGAAAGGCAGAAGCACTGAGTCATCGATAGACACACAAACAAAAGGTATGGAGCTTGCTAGCTTTGAGAATTCATGGCCTTTTTTATAGCAGTAGGAAAAACATACTCACATGTACATGCCTATCTCCCTACATTGTGCTCAGTCTACTGTCAGCTCTTCACTCGACCACGGTGAATGTACTGGGGTACAAACACACACACACACACACACACACACACACACACACACACACACACACACACAATTGGGTGGGAGCTCGCAAGTTACCTGCTCCTCCCCCACCCCCAAACAGTGTGTGTGTATGTGTGTGTGTGTGTGTGTGTGTGTGTGTGTGTGTGTGTGTGTGTGTGTTTTTCCTATGGATACAAGAAGTAAGTGCATTCGGAAAGCTAGCCAAGCTACACACCTTTTGTTTGTGTGCCTAACGGTGACACAGCGCTTCAGCCTTATAGTGAGTCATCTCCCTTATTCCTAAATAATTTGTAATTTTCAACCAGAAATTTCAGTACAAATTTAAACATTAGGAAGTCTTTTTTGGAGGTATTTATATGGAGTGTAACATTGTACAGAGGTAAAATGTGGACAATAAACAGTTCAGGCAAGAGAACAGAAGCTTTTGAAATATGGTGCTACATAAGAATGTTGAAAATTAGAAGGGTGGATCAAATAATTAATGATGAGGTATTGAACAGAACTGGGAAAAAAATAAATCTATGGCACAACTTGACTAAAAGAAGGGATTAGTGTTGGGTACAACCTGAGACATCTGGGGATCATTAGTTTTGTAAGGATTAGATTAGAAAATAAGAAGAGTGTGGAGGTGAAACCTGTAGAGGGAGACCAATGCCTGAATACAACATGCAGATGCAAATTGATGTAAGTTGCAGTAGTTAAGCACGTATGAAGAGGTTTAAGAGTCTTACAAAGGACAGACTAGCACGAAGAGCTGCATCAATCCAATCTTCAAACTGAAGACCACAACAGCAGCATACTGAGTGTGAAACAAATAAAGCAAAGAATTAAAAAATAAATAAAATAAAAAAGAGAAAGAAGAAAAGTGACAAGAGACAATTGCCGTATATCGATAGGCAGCCACACAAGTTCAGACAGTGTGGTACTGTTACACTGCTGGCAAAATGCAGAGTTGGACAAAGTTTTTGATTGGTTACTGTTTCTCACTTAATGAGGCCAACTGTTGGTTTAAAATCTGTATGTATTTATTCATTCACTAGTGTTCTGCCCTGGCTTTGCGTGGGTAGCACTAAATATCTACAGCCTGATGACGTGTGTTATGTAGCAGTAATAAATTATATTCACGGGCCTTTCTCATCTACATCATGCTTCGCAAGCCATCTAATGGTGTGTGGTGGAGGGTACTTCTGACACCACCAACTGATCTCCACCTTCCCTGTTCCACTTGCAAATGGCATGTTAGAGAAGATCATCAGTAAGCATCTGTATTAGCTCTAATTTCTCATTGGGGTCATTTTATAAGATGTATGTGGAAGGAAGTAATAAGTAGTCTGACTCTCTTGAAATTTCAATAGAAACCTCTCCTTGATGCACAATGTCTCTCTTGTAACATTTGCCACTGGAGTTTGTTGAGCATACTGATTAAACACTCCTTTGAAAAAACACACCACTCTCCATTGAATCTTCTCTCTCTCTTCTATCAGTCCTACTGGGTAATGATCCCAGACAGATGAACAATACTCAAAAATTGGTCAGAGAAGCTTCTTTCATGACATTTCCTACAACGATGAGTTACATTTCCTTAAAATTATTCTTATGAATCTCAATCTTGCATCTCCTTTTTCAACTATTTGCTTTATGTGGTCATCTCTCTTAAGGTCACTCTGGACAGCTACTTCTAGGTATTTTTTTGGTAAATACTGTTTCCAGCAATTTGTCATCAATAGTGTAACTGTGGAGTAGTAGATTTCTCTTCCTATGCACATGCAATATGTTACATTTATTTATGTGCAGGATCAACTGCCAGAGACTGCGCCATTCATCAATCCTCTGCAGGTCATTCTGCAAATCAGTGCTATCTTCTGGCATTGCTACTTTCTGACAGACAACCGCATCAGCTGCAAAGAGTCTTAAAGAGCTTCTGATGCTTTCTATTATGTCATTTATATACATTGTAAACAATAACAGCCCTATCACACTCCCCAAATTACATTTACATCTGTTGATTTTGTTTCGTTAAGAGCAACATGTTGAGTTCTGTCTGTAAGAAAGTCTTGAATTAAGTTGCAGGTCTGGTCCAGTACTTGGTAAGGTCGTATTTTTTTCACTAAACAGCAGTGTGGGACTGTGTCAAATGCGTTCCTGAAGTCAAGGAACATGACATCAACCTGAGTGCTGTTGTCTACAGCGCTAGAGATCTCATTGAGGAACAGATGAAGCTGCATTTCAAAAGATCTCCATTTGCGGAACCTATGTTGATTTTTATAGAGGAGATTTTCATTCTCCAAAACCGTCATGATTATTGATCTTAAAACGTGTTACATAATTATAAAACAGACTTACATCAGCAAAATAGACCTATGCATCTGTCCTACAACCTTTCCTGAAAACGGGAATGATCTGTGCTTTTTTGCAGTTGCCAAATATCCTTCGTTGCTCCAGCAAACTACAATCAACTGCTGCTAAAAGGGTAGCATGTTCTTTCTCATAATCTTTGTAGAATCTTACAGGTATCTCATCTGGTCCTCATGCCTTTCCACTATTAAGTAATCATAGTTGCTTTCAGTTCCACAGCTGGTTTTCTCAGTACCTGTCTTTTTGGCATTTGTATGATGGCTGTAAGGAGGGACTGTGTTACGATCTTATACAGCGAAGCAATATTGGAAGACCGAATATAATATTTTGACCTTCTCTCTGCTATCTTCTGTTTTGATGCCAGTATGGTAACTGAGCGAACGAATAAAGGATTTTGAACCACTTACTGATTTTACATTAAGACCAAAACCTCTTAGGATTTTTAATCAGATCAGTTGACACAATCTTACTTTCAAAGTCACTTAATGCCTCTCCCATTGCTCTCCTTACACTCATTTTCGCTTCGTTCAGTTTTTGTTTGTCAGCTAAGTCCTTACTTCTTTTGAATCTGTAATGAAGCTACCTTTGTTCACATAGCAGTTTTCTAACATGGCTATTAAACTACGGTGGGTCTTTCCCACCCCTTAAGACCTTGCTCGGAACATCCTTGCCTAAGGCACAGTGAAGAATGCTTTTGAATTTTTTCCATTTGTGCTACACATCTTTGTCCTCAGTAATGAATACTTGATGCTGAATATTCAGATACTCTGCAATTTGTATCCTGTCACTCTTGCTATACAAAAACATTTCCTACCTTTCTTAACATTTCTTGCACAACAGATAGCATAGTTGCTATTACAGCCTTATGATCACTGATGTCTTCATCTATGTAAATATATTTGGTAAGTTCAAGTCTGTCTTTTGCTAGAAGGCCTAAGATGTTACCTACACAAGTTGGTTCTCTAGCTATCTGTTTGGTGTGACTTTCGAAAAAGACATTCATAACATTGTCACACAAATCCCTGTCTTGGCACCAGTTTTGATACTGTGACTCCCTATCTGTATCTGGCAAGTTGAAGTCACTCCATACTACAATGGCAGCACCAGGAAAATCATTAATGGTATTCGGTAAGTTCTCTCTGAAGCACTTTACAACAGCTTCTGATCCACACAGTCTATAAAAGCATCCAATTGCCATTTTTGACTTTGGGACTTAAATTTACCCAGATTAATTCACATTAGGTACACATCCTATTTATCTTAAGATCAGTGAATAAGAACTTAAATGAAAATCCGACCAGGATGGAGGCATGCCTTGACAATATAATTAGCTTTATCTGTAGGAATCAAGTAGAGTGCGGTACCATCAAATGAGGACTATCTGACCATGATGCCATATGGCTCAAAATTGGAAATCTGACTCTTGATGATACCAGGATGCTAACAACATATAGAGTTCTCAAGGAAGAGAACAATGAAGTAATGAGAAATTAACTGAGTAGAATAGAAGGGGCTGGAATACTAACCATCAACAAAGATATAAATGAAAACTTTTCTGCATTCATATACAATAAAAAAATACATTAGACAATAACTGTTCTCTTATCACTAAGAGAGGTAACCCTAGCAATATGCATAAACCACAACACACAAAAAAGTGGCACACCCCACACCTCAATAAAATCAGAATTCTTCTACTCACACTGAAGGACAAAATTGAAGGCAGTCAAGAAAACAGGAATAGGTATATAAACTTACGAAAAATATACAAATCTGAAATTAAAGCAGCAAAAATGAAAGCAAATGAAGAGTGTATTTTAAATTCTAAAAACAAACGTAAAGCTGCATGGAACATAGTTATAAGTGAGATAAACATGGGAAAGGAAGAAATCAGTGCCCTAATGAAAATTAATTACACAGACAAGATAAAAAACACTTCATATAAGAACTTAATAACAAATTCCAGTGAAATTAGCTCTAAACAAGAATTTGAGATTTCCATGTACATGTCACATATCACACGGTAAATGTATTGAAAATAAGATAATACTTTGCAAAAAAAATGTTTATTTTTGGGAGTAAAAAAATATTACAGATTGAAAGAATCCACCAGATTTGTCACAAAACTGAAGTAGTAAAGTGATAAATAAAGTGGCTCACTCAGGGCAAAAAATTTCAATGTAAGGAAAAGGCAGTTGAGCAAAAAATTAAAACATCAAAGAAATACTTATTTCAGTGGATATGTTAGAATTTATAAAATGACTAGCTTTTTACCTATGGATTCACCCCCATATGTGTTGTGATATACACTTACTACCAAACCAGTAATCAAAATAAGATTATATGTTCCAAATTCAAATGACAAACTTTTTACAAGTGTTTGTCACTTCAAATTGAGGTTGACAGACTTTTATTCACATATAACCTGGCAACAAAAACACTCACCTAATTTTGTGATGTAGTCCTTCACATTGATTTAGGGGAAAGGAAGGGGGTCTGTCTGTATTTTGGTGCCTAGAGAAATCTTATGAGCGAGTTTCTCTAAATAATATAGGTGACACCAGGCTTGTAATTAAACTTTGATGTTTATTGCACTTTACTTCTTTGCACAAAAGTTTGAGATAAAATTGTGGCTTCTACTGATGTGGAGCCCAAGCAAATTTGGATATGTGTACAATAAACATGGTTGCCTTTGTAGCTCCAGCTTTCTATTTTATAACCTATTATCAGATTTGTTAAATAGGTTAATTTATAATAAAAAATTGAGTTTTTATTACTTTCCACATATTATTTGATTACAGATGCATTTGCAGAATGGTGCATTGTTTTCTTTATTTTGACAGCAAGCGTGTCACATACACTATTGATCTGTATAAGTCATTGGACAATATAAGAAATAAAGGGTTACTTAACTTGTTGATTATAGTAAGGTTTTTTGCTTTCAACAATTACATGGTTTTGTGATCTAAAGTACAACCACATTATGAAATTAGTTTTTAACATTAGAATTTGAGATAAAAGGAAATGTGCAGTTTTTGAACTTTTGCTATTGCAACTAAACGTACTACTGAGTTTTCTGCTATTGGTACTTTTGTATTGGACAATTTGGTTTAGAGAAAGAAATCATATATACGTGTTTCAAAAATATGCAAAATCTGGCATCATGACAGTTCTTATTGAGCAATATTGAACATTTCATAATGTCCAATACATCACATATATTGCACATATGTATTTCTGATTCTCACGACCTGGTATACAGACCGAACATCACAAATAAGAAACAAACTGGACTTCATGCTTTTAAAGTATCCCAAGTCAACTAAATAAATGAAAGAAATACCAACAGGTTGTAGTAGGGGTATCCTACTCCCACAGTACTTTTGTACCAAAAATGAATCATGTAAGTTGTATCAGACGAAAATACTCTCCTTCGGTACAACAGCGTGTTCTTCGGTTTGCTTCAGGAGGAGACCGAGTAGATAGTATAACATGAAAAATATTAGTTCACCTTATTATAACATTACTTTACTTTGCACAACTCATTTCCACAGGAATATCATAAGTACTTCCAACTGTCTATGAACAATGACATATGACTTGATACAGACAAAATATAAGTCTCTCATTCAGATTATATCTAACAATAACTTTCACATAGTGCTCTGCCTAATACAGTGATCAAATAGCTGGCTTATTAGAAGACAGCATTGTCATCTTACTCGATGATCGCAGACTGAGCTGAATGCTACTACACTCAGCCATTAGTAAAAGATCCGTTGAAGCATAGCGAAATGTTTCTCAGCGTGGCTACACTGGTGGCGCTCATTCATCGATGCTGCTTGCAGTGACTATCTGTTCTTGCAGTTATATTGAGAGGTACCAATCTCACTTTGACACCTCGCTCTTCAGATGACATCACAATGTATATACCAAATTCGACTGAAACTGCTCCAGGTCTACCTGAGTTAGGCTTTTATATCACCTCTGCCCTCAGCCGTAGGGGTGGGTTTCCATATTGCAAGTGATAACCCCCACACTTATAGAAGGTAGGTGGTTTTTAGCAACACCGTTCTTTATGCATCCGGGTGGTTTTCGGACAATTCAGTGCTTGCTGGAGACTTTTGTGTGTGTTTTGGATGCATTATTCAGTTCAATTTGCCAAAATACAGTTTATTATTTGTAAACACATATTTAATATTCTAGAAGGATGTATACTATTGTAATTGTCTATGGATTGTTGTTGTTAACAAAACTATGTACAGGTTCCAAATCAAAAACCTAGTTGAGAAGTTGAGGTAAGAGATATTTAGTAACAAATGTTAAGAGGCTGTGGAAATTTTGGCGTAAGTGGCTGGCACCTCTAATTACCTTAATTGCAGATGATTGGTGGGTTGACACAGAGAACCTCATTATCTTGATAAACGGCTTAAAAATTATTACTAAGTGATGCATTTTCATTTTTTATCTATTTTTATGTCCTCCTCTGTAATTAATATCCTTTGCAATTACATTTCTAATTAACTCTCCAATTGTTTACATCACACAACTTTCCTATTTTCAGAATTTGAGGCCTTATGTATTACAAATGTAGTTGGATAAAGCACGAGATTTGTACTGTCATTGAATGTTAGTAACCAAATCCAAACTGTAATTAATTATGTAGCTAAAATAATACAAGAGACATTATTGTAATTAAAGTTCAGATCAATTGTCATATTTAAAACTAATGATAATACTATAAAAATTATGTCAATTAATATTGTATTTTATACCTTATTCGGCTGTAACATCATCAGTTTCTTTACGTTTTGTAAATTTTAATTGTAACATCAAAATTGTACAAAATTAATAATGGGTTATTTTGAAATTTATTGTTAAAATTCTACATAAAGCAAAGCAGCGATGCTGCAAATGTCAGTCAGTTAGTTGTTGTTTTGTAAGTCAGTCAAAGAGATCTGTGAAGTATGTCAGTCAGTGTTTTGTTAACATGACGAGTATGCAGTTCAGTTGTCAATAAATTTTGTGAAGTTGGAAACTGTTATATTCTTTCATCAAATGAACTCCAGGCAAAGTTGAGTTAATTTAGGTAACATTCAAGAATAAAGCATCGTTACAAGGTGTACCTATGAATCACACGAGTTACCACAGGCTCATCCCTCAGCAGGTAATTTATGAACATTCATCTACATTTACATCTACATCTACATAGATACTCCACCAGCCACCATACTGTACATGACGGAGGGTACCCCGTACAACTACTAGTTATTTCCTTTCTTGTTAAACTTACAGATACAGCAAGGGAAAAATAACTGTGTATATGCCTCCGTATGAACCCTAATTTCTCATATCTTATGTTGATGGTCCTTATGTGCACAGTATGTTGACGGCAGTAGAACTGTTTGGCAATTAGCTTGAAATGCCGGTTCTCTATATTTTCTCAATAGTGTTACTCGAAAAGAATGTTGCCTTCCCTCCAGGTATTCCGATTTGAGTTTCTGAAGCATCTCCGTAACACTGGTAACCTATCTAGCAGCACACATCTGAATTGCTTCAACGTCTTCCTTCAGTCCAACCCAGTACAGATACCAAACACTTGAGCAGTGCTAAGAACAGGTCGCATCAGCATCCTATAAGCAGTCTTCTTTAAAGGTAAACCATTCTGTCCTAAAATTCTCCCAATAAACAGAAGTTGACCATTCACCTTCCTTACCACAGTTCTCATGTGCACATTCCATCTTGTATAGCTTTGCAATGTTACACCCAGGTATTTAAACGAGGTAACTGTATCGGAACATTACGGGTGTGATCTTCCTACTTATATTTCACAATATATATAAATGACCTAGTAGATAGTGTCGGAAGTTCCATGCGGCTTTTCGTGGATGATGCTGTAGTATACAGAGAAGTTGCAGCATTAGAAAATTGTAGCGAAATGCAGGAAGATCTGCAGCGGATAGGCACTTGGTGCAGGGAGTGGCAACTGACCCTTAACATAGACAAATGTAATGTATTGCGAATACATAGAAAGAAGGATCCTTTATTGTATGATTATATGATAGCGGAACAAACACTGGTAGCAGTTACTTCTGTAAAATATCTGGGAATATGCATGCGGAACGATTTGAAGTGGAATGATCATATAAAATTAATTGTTGGTAAGGCGGGTACCAGGTTGAGATTCATTGGGAGAGTCCTTAGAAAATGTAGTGCATCAACAAAGGAGGTGGCTTACAAAACACTCGTTCGACCTATACTTGAGTATTGCTCATCAGTGTGGGATCCGTACCAGATCGGGTTGACGGAGGAGATAGAGAAGATCCAAAGAAGAGCGGCACGTTTCGTCACAGGGTTATTTGGTAACCGTGATAGCGTTACAGAGATGTTTAACAAACTCAAGTGGCAGACTCTGCAACAGAGACGCTCTGCATCGCGGTGTAGCTTGCTCGCCAGGTTTCGAGAGGGTGCGTTTCTGGATGAGGTATCGAATATATTGCTTCCCCCTACTTATACCTCCCGAGGAGATCACAAATGTAAAATTAGAGAGATTAGAGCGCGCACGGAGGCTTTCAGACAGTCGTTCTTCCTGCGAACCATACGCGACTGGAACAGGAAATGACAGTGGCACGTAAAGTGCTCTCCGCCACACACCGTTGGGTGGCTTGCGGAGTATAAATGTAGATGTAGATGTAGATCTGCATCAACTTCCATTTTTCCAAATTTAGGGCTAGCTGCCACTCATCACACCAACTGGAAATTTTGTCATATTTCTGTGAACTTATTCCATTTGCTTATAACTTTGTTAACAGCCTGCAATGGCCCACAGTGTCAAATGCTTTCCATAAATCTAGAAATATGGAATCTGCCTATTGCCCTTCATCCATAGTTCACAGTATATCACGTAAGAAAACGGCAAGCTGAGTTTCGCACGTAGCAGTTGTGATGCAATCTGCCAAGCACAGCTGTCATGCAAGAACTAAAATTGAATAGGCATTATGCTCCTTTGTCATCCTGTTTTCTTCCCAACCCCTACCCCTATGTAAGGTAGGTGATCTATGAAATGATTTAGGAGAAGATGTGGTACATACGTACATTTTTATTATAATATGTAAAGATACTTAAGTGGTTGTCAAGGCAGCAAAATAGTTGCCAATTAGCAGGATAATTTTAACCATAAAAATAAGGCAACAGCCATGTGATCAGTCATTAAATCTTAACCAACTGTAACCAAGAAATTACAAAAGTCAACATTGAAGGAAACACTGCTGGAAGCCTGATTAAAATATCAGAGTGCTTCGATGATTTCTTTATAAATGTAACAAAATCTTATTATGAAAAGGATAGGTTGCTATTCACCATAAAGATGACACACAGAATTGCAAACAGACATCGCCAGGCATCGTGCCTGTCTGCAACTCAATTTGTCATCTTTAGAGTGAATAGCAATCTATCCTTTTCATATTATTGTTGATACTCTGACCGGGATTTTCCATCGTTTAACATAATCTTATATCAGTGTAACACATTATCATAACAAAGTAAATCTCTTTGGTCTTACTGAGAATTCTGAACACTACAAAATTTACTCGAGTTTCCATGAAGGGTGCAGAAAATGTAACCTTAGCATTAAAAATCAAAATTTTGGCTGGCTGGTATTAAATACCCACTGAAATCGTTAAAGAAAGACACTACATAATTGTACACCCTCTAACTCAAGTAATTAATCAATATTTTGAAGATAGCTGATTTCCATGGATACTGCAGTTTACTGAATTTAAGACACTTTTCAAAAAGAGATCAAAAGGGATCATAGAAAATTATAATCCTATGTCAATTCTCCCAGTGATATCTAAAGCATTTGAGTAACAAGATGTTACGCACATCCAAAATTTTATTGCAAAATATTCCATTATAGTAAACAATCAGTTTAATTTTTAACACAGGAAGAACACCATAGATGCAATAAACAGTTTTGATGAGAAAATAAGCACTTTGTTAGACAAGGGAAATTAAGTAAATTGTTACTTAGTCTCATAACATACGTAGGGACTTCAGAAAGTAAGTTACACATATTGTCCCTTTCTAAAACCACTGTGTTATAACAGTTGTGCATTGCAAGAAGAGAGAACATGTTTAGGATTTCCTGCCGTACAAAGAACAGGTTCAAAACCGTGTGCGAGTGAAACTGCATATCAACTGGAAACTTACTGCACTGTTGAAGTACATGGGACAGTGTGATTCTTGTGAGCAAAAGTCTAAATCACACACAGAGTCATCATGAAACTCTGCCACTACATGAACCAATAGTGAAATGATGCCAACAATTTGACCAAGGCTGCACACATGTGGGTGATGTTGACCAGCAAGGAAGGCCATCAACATCGACCACAGACAACAATGTCCAAGCAATTGAGGAACTTACGCTTAGCAATTTAGACATTCAGACAGAGGCTGTTGAATGGCTCCATGACCGAGGAGCAGACTTTTATTATTGAGGAACTTAACGATTGGAAGAATGTTACTGCAATTATTTACAGAGCCCTAGAGATTGTGTTGAACAATAATGTAATGAATCTGTGTCACTTTGAAGTGTAGTGCAGCATGCAATAAAAGTTACTTGGCCTGCAACAATAATGTGAAACTTACTTTTTGATATCCCTTCATAAATACACTCCTGGAAATGGAAAAAAGAACACATTGACACCGGTGTGTCAGACCCACCATACTTGCTCCGGACACTGCGAGAGGGCTGTACAAGCAATGATCACACGCACGGCATAGCGGACACACCAGGAACCGCGGTGTTGGCCGTCGAATGGCGCTAGCTGCGCAGCATTTGTGCACCGCCGCCGTCAGTGTCAGCCAGTTTGCCGTGGCATACGGATCTCCATCGCAGTCTTTAACACTGGTAGCATGCCGCGACAGCGTGGACGTGAACCGTATGTGCAGTTGACGGACTTTGAGCGAGGGCGTATAGTGGGCATGCGGGAGGCCGGGTGGACGTACCGCCAAATTGCTCAACATGTGGGGCGTGAGGTCTCCACAGTACATCGATGTTGTCGCCAGTGGTCGGCGGAAGGTGCACGTGCCCGTCGACCTGGGACCGGACCGCAGCGACGCACGGATGCACGCCAAGACCGTAGGATCCTACGCAGTGCCGTAGGGGACCGCACCGCCACTTCCCAGCAAATTAGGGACACTGTTGCTCCTGGGGTATCGGCGAGGACCATTCGCAACCGTCTCCATGAAGCTGGGCTACGGTCCCGCACACCGTTAGGCCGTCTTCCGCTCACGCCCCAACATCGTGCAGCCCGCCTCCAGTGGTGTCGCGACAGGCGTGAATGGAGGGACGAATGGAGACGTGTCGTCTTCAGCGATGAGAGTCGCTTCTGCCTTGGTGCCAATGATGGTCGTATGCGTGTTTGGCGCCGTGCAGGTGAGCGCCACAATCGGGACTGCATACGACCGAGGCACACAGGGCCAACACCCGGCATCATGGTGTGGGGAGCGATCTCCTACACTGGCCGTACACCACTGGTGATCGTCGAGGGGACACTGAATAGTGCACGGTACATCCAAACCGTCATCGAACCCATCGTTCTACCATTCCTAGACCGGCAAGGGAACTTGCTGTTCCAACAGGACAATGCACGTCCGCATGTATCCCGTGCCACCCAACGTGCTCTAGAAGGTGTAAGTCAACTACCCTGGCCAGCAAGATCTCCGGATCTGTCCCCCATTGAGCATGTTTGGGACTGGATGAAGCGTCGTCTCACGCGGTCTGCACGTCCAGCACGAACGCTGGTCCAACTGAGGCGCCAGGTGGAAATGGTATGGCAAGCCGTTCCACAGGACTACATCCAGCATCTCTACGATCATCTCCATGGGAGAATAGCAGCCTGCATTGCTGCGAAAGGTGGATATACACTGTACTAGTGCCGACATTGTGCATGCTCTGTTGCCTGTGTCTATGTGCCTGTGGTTCTGTCAGTGTGATCATGTGATGTATCTGACCCCAGGAATGTGTCAATAAAGTTTCCCCTTCCTGGGACAATGAATTCACGGTGTTCTTATTTCAATTTCCAGGAGTGTAATTCTGGTATAGAACACATATCAAAAAATTTGCAGCAATAAAACTTCACGATAAACATAGAGCAGCTAATGCAAGTAGCAGTAGCTAATATAACAAAACTGTAGTATTTTAGCTACTGTTCCTTGAATTATGTACAAAGGACATCTAAAAGTAAGTTACATATTACTATAGTACGTCAAGAAACTTTCATCGAATGCTGCATTACACTTCGTGTATTATTTCGGAAACTAAATATCCTGTTTTCCTACCTACACATTTACAGAACTGTAATATTCTTGCATACCAGACAAAAATTATTTGAGGGGAATCATTTTATTCAAACACACAACATGAGAAACAAAGAGAATTTCATGCTTCCCACACACCAATTGAAATTACACTGATGAGCCAAAATACTATGACCACCTGGTTAATAGCTTGTTTGTCCATCTTTAGAATGAAATACAGCACTGATTCTGTGTATAAGGGATCCGACAGTTTGTTGATAGGTTTGTGGAGGTGTGTGGCATTAGATGTCTGCGCACAGGTCATGCAGTTTGTGTAAATAATAGGCCACTGATTTGCGTACACTGTGATGGCACCCGATAGCGACCCAAAAGGATTCCATACAATTTATATCAGGCAAATTTGGTCATTCAAACATGAACATGAGCTCATTACAATGCTTCTCAAGCCACTGTAGCACGCTTCTGGCTCCAAGACATGGACAATTCTCCTACTGAAAGATGACATTGCTGTCAAGGAAGACACCAAATGTGAAGGGATGCAGGTGGTTCACAGCTGTCAGCGTGTCTTCAATTACTACCACAGGTCCCGTGCCAGGTCTCGTGCAAGTGCAGGAAAATGTCTCCCACAGTATAACACTGCTCTTGCCAGTCTACATTGGTGATGTGCTGCAGTTTTCGAGACGCCATTCAATTCAATGACGGTGTTTGTGGAGACAAACACTGACCTACTGTAGCAAAACTGTGATTCTCCCAAAGAGCCGACATGTTTCCATTGATCGACAGCTGAATGCTGATGGTCCCATGCCCATTAAAACCATAATTGACAATGTTATTGGGTCAACAGATGAACATGTGGTCTGCTGCAGAGCCCCATATTCAACACTGTACGATGAACGATGTGCTCCAAAACACTTGTGTGTGCACCAGCATTGTGCTCTTTTGGCAGAGATGCCACATATCACCATTTATCCGACTTTACAGAGCAGAAAAACCTCTGAACCGCACATCCTAGGAAGAGTAATTGATGTCCAACCACTTAGTGCCTAGCGGTAGTTTCACTGTCCTTCGATCTCTTTCTGTAAATGCTCATGACAGTAGCATGTGAACATTCGATAAGCTTCACCATTTTTGAGATACTCGTTCACAGACTTTGTATAATAATAATCTGCCCTTTGCCAAAGTCACTTATCTTAATGGATTTCCTAATTTACAGACCATATCTCCACTAGGGTGATCCCCTGTCCATGTCTGCTCCACATGCATACTTTTGTTAGCACATTACATGTCCGCAACACCACCACGCAGCATCCGTCATGGTGGGCAGTGGTCGGCTGATCAGTGTATATGCACAAATTACCGGCTATACAGAGATGAAAATATATAATAAATAAACAGGCAAAAACATATTTAATGTGAAGCCAGGTAATATAAAAACAAGGCTGCCACAGATTTTTCAAGTCCATCCACCAAATAGTAACATTTTGTGCCACAGAATCTGGTGCAGCCTTATTTTTAGACTTTCTGGCATCGTGTTAAGTATGTTTTTGCTGTTACTTTATTGCACATTTCCATCCCTATATATCATGGAATCCGTGTGTATACTCATAATTTCAATCAGTATGTCTGAAGCATAAAATTCTCTTTGTTTCTCAGGTTGTATGTGTGGTTAAAATGATTCTCCTCGAATAATTTTTGTCTGCTGTGAAAGAATATTGTAATTTTGTGAATCTCTACATGGGGAACAGCTGGGATTGGTAGTCTCTGAATTAATGTGTGACAAGGTTCTTTTTATATACAGAACACTTGTATCTGACAAATTTCTTCTGCTGTTTCAGCATTTGAGATACCTTATGTGAACTAATACAATCTTCTGTGACCTTGCAAAGGCTTTTAATCCTGTAAACTGTGCATTGCTTGTTTACAAACTTGGCGAGTATGACATTAGGGGCAGTGCCAAGTATGGCATTGCAGGCCATGCCCTAGAAGGGCTTAAATCTTACTTATGGAATAGAAAAGGAGGAGTTATCATTACTTTAAATGGGGCAAATTATTATTGTGACTGGAAAATATCACCTGAGGATGCGCCTCAAGGCTCCATACTACATCCAATCCTATTCCGATTCTAAGTTAATTATTTGTCATTAACTATCAGCTCCCCATCAATTCTGTTTGCAGATGATGCTTCTATATTGGTTGAAAATCAAGAATCAGAAAAAAAATCCTGAAATACTGATCAATATCCTTAGTTTAGAAATTTGGTGTCAGCTAAATGAATTGAATCTAAATATACCTAAGACTCACATAATGCAGTCCAAAACCAGTCAAAATGTAAGTAGATTAAGATTATCACAGCAACAAAGGTAGAGAAAAAACTGACCCAGTCACATTTTTATGATTAAATTTTAATAAAAATTTGACCTGGCAGACACAAATTGAGTACCTATACTCAAGTTGGTGAAAGAAGATGCCCGACACTACCGGGGGCTTGCTGCAGCTGCTTCATGGGCTTACCTGAACCAGTCATGTATTGCAATTTTGTATAAATCCCTATGTTAATGCTTCAGGATTCCACTTGTAACTATTTGCTCTTTCCAGTTGAAAACTAGCAACAGCACTGCACGCTGTCAGGGATCTCCTTTCACCAACTCTACCAAAGCTAATAAACTGGGGAACATCGCATTTGCAATGCAAATATTATCACTGCAACTGACATGGACACACAAAAGTAGCATATTGGGCATGGTATGAAAACTCTGCTAACATCTACATCTACATCTAAATCCATACTCCGCAAGCCACCTGATGGTGTGTGGCGGAGGGTACCTTGAGTACCTCTATCGGTTCTCCCTTCTATTCCAGTCTCGTATTGTTCGTGGAAAGAAGGATTGTCGGTATGCCTCTGTGTGGGCTCTAATCTCTCTGATTTTATCATCATGGTCTCTTCGCGAGATATACGTAGGAGGGACCAATATACTGCTTGACTCCTCGGTGAAGGCATGTTCTTGAAACTTCAACAAAAGCCCGTACCGAGCTACTGAGCATCTCTCCTGCAGAGTCTTCCACTGGAGTTTATCTATCATCTCCGTAACGCTTTCGCGATTACTAAATGATCCTGCAATGAAGCGCGCTGCTCTCCGTTGGATCTTCTCTATCTCTTCTATCAACCCTATCTGGTACGAATCCCACACTGCTGAGCAGTATTCAAGCAGTGGGTGAACAAGCGTACTATAACCTAATTCCTTTGTTTTCGGATTGCATTTCCTTAGCATTCTTCCAATGAATCTCAGTCTGGCATCTGCTTTACCGACGATCAACTTTATATGATCATTCCATTTTAAATCACTCCTAATGTGTACTCCCAGATAATTTCTGTAATTAACTGCTTCCAGTTGCAGACCTGCTATATTGTAGCTAAATGATACGGGATCTCTCTTTCTATGTATTCGCAGCACATTACACTTGTCTACATTGAGATTCAATTGCCATTCCCTGCACCATGCGTCAATTCGCTGCAGATCCTCCTGCATTTCAGTACAATTTTCCATTGTTACGACCTCTCGATATACCACAGCATCATCCACAAAAAGCTTCAGTAAACTTCCGATGTCATCCACAAGGTCATTTATATACATTGTGAATAACAACGGTCCTACGACACTCCCTTGTGGCACACCTGAAATCACTCTTACTTCGGAAGACTTCTCTCCATTGTGAATGACATGCTGCGTTCTGTTATCTAGGAACTCTTCAATCCAATCACACAATTGGTCTGATAGTCCATATGCTCTTACTTTGTTCATTAAACGACTGTGGGGAACTGTATCGAACGCCTTGCGGAAGTCAAGAAACACGGCATCTACCGTGTCTATGGCCCTCTGAGTCTTGTGGGCGAATAGCGCGAGCTGGGTTTCACACGATCATCTTTTTTGAAACCCATGCTGATTCCTACAGAGTAGATTTCTAGTCTCCAGAAAAGTCATTATACTCGAACATAATACGTGTTCCAAAATTCTACAACTGATAGTCGTTATAGATATAGGTCTATAGTTCTGCACATCTGTTTGACGTCCCTTCTTGAAAACGGGGATGACCTGTGCCCTTTTCCAATCCTTTGGAACGCTACGCTCTTCTAGAGACCTACAATACACCGCTGCAAGAAGGGGGGCAAGTATAGTATGCATACTAGAGATACAGAAACAAATCATTTAGAATACGTGTACTATACATTTGAAAGAACCATGTTGTTCATTGTTTTTAACGGACAATCAAAAAGTTTCTGTTTGAGGGCATTGCTGTAGCGTATATGCAGTGTAGCATGTCTTCTATGTGAATATATACGTGAGTGATAGTGTAGCATTCGTGTCTTTCCAATATCCAAGTGGTAATTGCAGAAACATGAACTGTGGCGAAACTATTACCAAATGCTCCAAACAGGATAAACGAGCTGTTATTCTTTTCTTGGCTGCTGAAGGACATATGCTGGTACACATCGATAGGAGAATGAAGAATGTCTGTTGACAACCACCACTGTGGAATGGTGCACCAAGTTTGGTGCTGTTTGTGATTTGCCACAAGATGCTGGTCGATCTGGAAAGCCAGTCTTCACTTGAGCACCCGCCCTATGGGCCTGATCTCTTCCCACATGATTATCACACCTTGATCTCTTAAAAAAGGTCTTGAGGGGTTGATGACTCCTGTCAGATGAGGATATATAGCAGGCAGTTACAGACTTCTTCACGAAGTAGGCCTCTACATTTTACCAAATGGGTATCTTCAACCTGGTGTGTCGATGGGATGATTGCCTGAATGTTTACAGTCATTTTCCCTGACTGGCATACCAATTCTGGACTGTACAGCTTTCAAAAGGAAACTTTTTGACCGGGCCTTATAGAAACTTACAAATTTTAAGTCTCTCACTAGTATATATTTATGATATAATCATTTTTTTGTATACTAAACAGGACTTATTTGAGGAAAATTATTTTGTTTATTGACACAACACAAGAAACGAAGAAAACTTAAGCTTCCCACCCACCGTCTCAAACTGTATGACAAAGTTCCTCAATAAGTGGAAATGAAAATGTATAATTAATTAAAAGTGAAATAGTTGATGCAGATGATGGTAGGTCCACTAAAAACAATGCTATAACAGGTGCTATACTGAAATGATATCACTCAGTGGACATATTCATGCAAGACAAACTAGTGACTTGAGCTGAATACAACTCGTTAATATCTCACTAGGTATATACAGCTGTTCATAAAAATATCATTTTATTGCTATATTATTATTATTTATTAATGTAAATGTTTTTGTATCTCTAAATTTTTGACGTCTCCTATACAAAGTCCTAGCAGAGAAAGGGATCCCTCTGTTTGTTGTCTGCCTGAACTCATGTCTGACCACAAACTTCAGAGAGGAAGCTTCTATCTTAAACTTCAACATCTACATGGCAACACTTCAAATCACACTTAAGTGCTAGGCAGAGGGTTCACCGACCCACCTTCACAATAATTCTCTATCATTCCACTCTCAAAAAGTGTATGGAAAAAATGAACACCTAATTTCCCTTTACTTTATTATAATGATCGTTTCTCCCTATGTAGGTTGGCATCCTCAAAATACCTTTGTATTTGGAGGAGAAAGTTGGTGACTGAAATTTTGCGAGAAAGTCCTGCCACAAAGAGAAACACTTAAAATCCCATGTAGCACTACTCCAAAAGAGGACGGACAAGTGTAGTGTAGGGGCTCTCTTTAGCAGATCTGTTGATCTTCTAAGTTTTCTGCCAATAAAACGCAGTCTTTGGTTTGGCCATACACCAGCCACTTATGCCTCTGATGCAACACCTGCGAGCAGAGGGTAGTCTGCTCCAATGTTCCAAGCGCACCTCCACCAGACAGTATGCGGTTAGCATTGTAAGTACACCACATGTTTTGGAAACATTACTGTTGACAGACAATAACACGTCTGTTGACATGCTGACCTCTATCAGAAGCCAACCTCATCCACATGCATCGTGTGTACCAGTACCAGTGGCGCTGCAATCAGAGAGACCATGTTGCATCTGCAAGTCACATGTTCACCCAACAAAGTATGATATCCATCCTCCAACAGCCTACTTAAGCTGCAGCTCGATTGCTATCAAGCAGCACACATTTATGCTCTGGGCTTTGTGCCCTGTGACCCATCAATTGGGGCTCTTTCCAGCCATCACCTTGGAACCTTTGACACTGGCCTTCCCTGTACTCAGCATCTCTGTAGCCTTCCATGGAAGATACACAACAGCATCCCCATTATGCCAGCCATTGCCTTTGAATTGTTTGCCTCTTCTGATGCTGGCCATCTCCAGATTCAGTGTATC